>NC_139152.1:24554674-25754674 GCF_964270905.1 Leucopleurus acutus
AAAAATATCATGGCTTGCAATGCCTATGTTGTAACCAAAATTTTTCTTTTGCACAATGAAAGCAACTTGGAAGAAGACATATTTAACTGGGAAGGAAAAAATCCAAACACTGTTGATTAGTCTTGGAACACAATACCTAAGAGGCAAGGGTATCTGAGGATATATCAGCTAGAGCTGCTCTGTTCTGTTTAGTAGTCACTAGCCTTATGTAGCTGTTTTAATTTAAATTAAAATTAAGTAAAATAAACAATTCAGTTCCTCCGTTGCACTAGCCACACTACAAGTACTCAGGAGCCACATGTGGCTAGTGGCTACCATTTTAGATCGGTAGATATCAAACATTTCCATCATCCCAGAAAGTTCTATTGAATAGTACTGCTCTAGATGATTAGCTATTTCCCTTCATCAGTATTCAGACAGCAGTGTGGAAATGATTTGAAATGCAAAGGATGTAATAATTCTTGAATCACAAAGCACTATCTATTTGTTGGAGGAGCACATTAATCCCACAATAAAAGTTCTTATTTGAATATTAACTTTGGAAGAGGGGTTGATAAGTTTGAAATATAGCTATACATTTTTACTCATTTTGAAACTTTTCATCAGTTTTTGCCTTGTGAAAATCCAAATAGGTGCTAAGTCTAGAAACCAGTTTTGATTTTAGGAGGCATTTAGAAATTATAACTTCATAACATATATGTTAAGTGAGATGAATATTTGTAAATAACTTCCCTTAAACCTGCCCAGACACCAAGTAAAAAAAAAACATTGAAAGACAGTATTTGCTTGTTCTGAAATTAGTAGAAATATTCAATATACACACCAGGTTATTTGTCTTATTTTAATTTCAGCTTTCTTCATCAATAAATTCCATTTATTCATTTATTCTTTCACTCATTTAACAAATGTTTGACCATTATCTGTGAGACTTGAATATTAAAATTTCTCTTTTCAAAAGATTTTAGCTTATTCAAAAAAGAACAACCAGTATGGGGAAACCATAGTAAATGGAAACAGTTGAAAGAACTGGGAATGTTTTCTCTTGCAAAGAGAATTCTCAGGAAGCATACTGCTTTCTAAAAACATGAGGACTTTCATGTGGAAAAGGCATGAGAATCGTTCTTTATGATCCCAATGGAGAAGTGAATCAATGTATGAAAGCTACAGGACAAAAAATTGATTTGGATTTATTCTTAGTTCAAAACTAGCTAAAGATAGAAGAGAGTGCTAAAAAAGAAGTGAGTTAAAAGTTACCAAAGACATTCAAGTCCAAGCTGGGTTTGTCAGTGATGTAGTGCAAAGAACCCAAAGATCAGATGTTTGATTTTACAAGGTCTTCTTTGAGGTCCTTCTGAACTTCTGTGATGCCAATATTAAACTGCATCACAGAAGTATTCTGAGGAATAATAAATTGTTTTACAATATTTATTACTAATAATTTTACCCTAGGGCTAAACTATGTAATAGGTAATATTTGTCAAATGAAATTTTTTCTTGATGATGTTTGCTTTTACAATCTAATCACCCCACTCATATATCAAAAAGAATTATAGGCTATATTCCCCATGCTGTACATTTAATCCCTGTGACTCATTGATTTTGTAACTGGAAGTTTGTAACTCTTAATTTCTCTCACCTATTTCACTCTTCTCCCCACCTCCCTCTCCTCTGGCAACCACCAGTTTGTTCTCTGTATCTATCACCTGTTTCTATTTTATTATGTTTGTTCATTTGCTTTGGTTTTTAAATTCCACATATAAGTGAAATCATATGGTATTTGTCCTCTCTGTCTGACTTATTTCACTAAGCATAATACCTTCTAGGTCCATCCATGTTGTCACAAATAGAAAGATTTTATTCTTTTTTATGACCGAGTAATATTCCATTATATACATACATCTTCTTTATCCATTCATCTACTGATGGACATTCAGACTATTTCCATATCTTGACTATGGTAAATAATGTTGTAATGAGCATGGGGTTGCATATACCTTTTTCAGTTAGTGTTTTCATTTTCTTCAGATCAAAACCCAGTAACAGAATTGCTGTATCATATGGTATTTTTATTTGTAATTTTTTGAAGAACCTCCATACTATTTTCTAGAGTGGCTGCACCAATTTACATCGCCACCAGCAGTGCACAAGGGTTCCTTTTCTCCATGTTTGCACAACTACTTGCTATTTGTTGTCTTTTTGATAATAGCCATTCTGACAGGTATGAGGTGGTATCTCTCTGTGGTTTTGACTTGCATTTCCCTGATGATTAATGATTTTGAGCTTTTATTCATGTGCCTGTTGGCCATCTGTATGTCTTCTTTGGAAAATTTTCTCTTCATGTCCTCTGCCCATTTTAAAGCAGACTGGTTTTTTTCTACATTGAATTATATGAGTTTTTTGATATATTTTTTATATTAACCCCTTCCTTAGCTGTGTGAAAGCTTTTTAATTTGGGGTAGTCTAATTTGTTTAATTTTACTTTTGTTGCCCTTGCCTGAGGAGAAGTAACCAAAAAAATATTGCTAAGACCAATGTCAAAGAACATGCTGCTTATGTTTTCTTCTGGGAGTTTGGTGGTTTCAAACCTTTAATATTTCAGGCTTTAATCCATTTTGAATTTAGTTTTGTATATAGTACAAGTAGTCCAGTTTGATTATTTTACATTAGCTGTCCATTTTTACCAACACGTTTTATTGTAGAAGCTGTCTTTTCCACATTGTGTATTCTTGTCCTTATTGTCATAGATTGACCATATAAGTGTGGGTCCATTTCTGGGCTATCTATGCTGTCCCTTTGATCTATGTGTCTGTTTTTGTGCCTGTACCATACTGTTTTGATTACTGTAGCTTTGTAGTATAGTTTGAAATCCAGGAGCCTGATACTTCCAGCTTCATTCTTCTTTCCCAAGATTATTTTGACTACTTAGTGTCTTTTGTGTTTCCATTTAAATTTTAGAATTATCTGTTCTAGTTCTGTGAAAAACGTCATTGATATTTTGATAGGGATTGCATTGAATCTGAAGATTGACTTGTGTAGTATGATCATTTTAACAATAGTAGTTCTTCCAATCCATGAGCACAGTATATCTTTGCAGTAGGTTTTGTCATCTTCAACTTCTTTCATCAGTGTCTTATAGTTTTCCAAGTACAGGTCTTTTACCATCTTAGTTAGATTTATCCCTAGATATTTTATTCTTCTTAATGCAATTGTAAATGGGATTGTCTTCTTAAGTTCTCTTTCTGATAGTTGATTATTAATGTATAGAGACACAACAGACTTCTGTATATTAATTTTGCATCCTGCAACTTTACAAAATTCATTTATTAGTTCTAATGGGTTTTTTTTATGACATCTTTAGGAACTTCTATATATGGAATCATGTCATCTGCAAACAGTGATAGTTTTATTTCTTCCTTTTCAATTTGGATTCTTTTATTTTTTCTCTTGTCTGATTTCTGTGGCTAGGACTTCAAATACTATGTTGCAAAGAAGTGGTAAGTGTGGGCATTTTTGTCTTGTTCCTGATCTTAAAGGAAATGCTTTCAGCTTTTCCCCATTGAGTATGATGTTGGCTATAGGTTTGTCATATATGGACTTTATTATGTTGAGATATGATCCCTCTATTATAACTTTGTTGAGACTTCTTTATCATAAAAGGATACTGAATTTTATCAAACGATTTTTCTGCATCTATTGAGATGATCATGTGATTTTTATCCTTCATTTTGTTAATGTGGTATATCACATTGATTGGTTTGCAGATATTGAACCATCCTTGCATCCCTGGAATAAATCCCACTTGATCATGCTGTGTGATTCTTTTTAAATATTGCTGAATTATGTTTGATAATTTTTTGATGATTTTGCATCTATGTTCATCAGGGATATTGGCCTGTAATTTTCTTTTTTTGTGATGCTTTTGTCTGGTTTTGGTATTAGGGTGATGCTGACCTCATAGAATGAGTTTGGAAGTGATCCTTCCCCTGCAATTTTTTGGAATAATTTGAGGATAGGCATTAACTCTACTTTAAATGTTTGCTAGAAATCCACTGTAAAGCCATCTAGGCCTGCCTGGACTTTTGTTTGCTGGAAGCTTTTTTATTACTGATTTAATGTCATTACTGGTAATTGTTCTGTTAACATTTTCTAGTTCTTCCTGATTCAGTCTTGGGGAATTATACTTTTCTAGGAATTTATTCTTTTCTTCTCGGTTGTCCATTTTATTGGCATAAAATTGTAGTAATCACTTATGATCTTTTGTGTTGTCAGTTGTAACTTCTTCATATCTGATTTTACTGATTTTGTTCCTCTCTCTTTTCTTCTTGATGAATCTGGTTAAAATTATATTAACTTTGCTTATCTTTTCAAAGAAGGAGCTTTATTAGTTTTATTAATCTTTTCTATCTTTCTAGTGTTTGTTTCATTTATTTCTCTCTCATTTTTATGACTGATTTTTTTCCTTCTACTAACTGTGGATTTTGTTGGTTCTGTTTTTCTAGTTCCTTTAGGTGTACAGTTAGCTTTTTTATTTGAGAGTTCTCTTGTTTCTTGAAGTAGACTTCTACTGCTATAACTTCCCTCTTGGAATTGCTTTTGCTGTGCACTGTGGATTTTGGATGTTTGTGCTTCCATTTTCATTTGCCTCCAGGTATTTTCTGATTTCTTCATTGATTTCCTCAATGACCCATTGGTTGTTTAGTAGCATATTGGTTAGCCTTCACATATTTGTGTTTTTGAAGTTTTTTTTTTTTTCTCATAGTTGATTTCTAGTTTCATACTGTTATGGCCAGAAAAGATGCTTAATGATTTCAATCTTCTTAAATTAACTGAGACTTATTTTTGGCCTAGCATGTGATCTATCCTGAAGAATGTTCTGTATGCACTTGAAAAGGAAGTTTATTCTGTTGCTTTTGGATGGAATGTTCTATATATATCTTTAAAGTTAATCTGATCTAATGTGTTGTTTAATTGATTTTTTGTCTGGATGATCTATACATTGATGTAAATGGAGTGTTAAAATCTCCTACTATTATTGTGTTACTGTTAATTTATCCCTTTATGTTTGTTAATATTTGCTTTATGTACTTCGGTGTCCCTATGTTGGGTGCATATATATTCACAATTGTTAATATCTTCTTGTTAGATCTATCCCTTTATCATTATGAAACGTCCTTCTTTGTCTCTTGTTACAGTCTTTGTTTTAAAGTCTATTTTGTCTGACTCATATATCACATTTAATCAAAATATCTTCATAAATATTGATGATAAGCATTTGCCAAATTATATTGATTGTAATTTTTAATCAAGAAAATAGAATGAATTATAGATTAAACTCACAAAAAAAATTGATAACTCTGAAAAGTTTACCACATTGGTCAATTTTTTTAAGATGCCAGGAGATTAACAACTTGACTAATAGTAAATAAAATTTAGTAAGCAAGATGAAGACCATGTTTTATTTGTGCAGAAGAAAAATTGCAGTATTATATGAAATACTGAATATGCTACAAATTATAGACATGACATTGCACAGTCCTTATAGCTCTCTGGCTTCTACATAGCTACAGAAATTTTCTAAAATGTCTTATAAAATGGTGATGGCCATCTCCATTTGAAAAGCTAAATATATCAGAAACTATTTCTGTTTCCAGGTAGGAATCCAAACCAGAAATAAAACTTAAGATTATCAGTAAATTTTGAAATGTTTCAAGCTTTGTCAGAATCTGTCAACTCTTTTAAAAGTTATATTGACACAAATATACTGAGAGAGGAGAATAAAGTGTTAAGCAATGAAACTGAAGCAGAGACATTTCATTTGATTAATGAGTGTCATCAGAACCTCTGTCTGAGTTTAATATCACTGTCTGTTCAGTGCATTTACTTGGAGTGAGTTTCACATTCAGTGGTATGAGCCATGAAGCAAGTGTGAGCTCTCTATTTTAATTATTTTATAATTATTTAGGCTAATGTTAATAAATAATTCTTATAATTAATTATTAATACTGAAAATATTTTTGCTTTGATGTCTTCATCAGAAAGAAAGTTCTAATTATTTTTTCCTTCTTATAAGCTCTGGTAATAGAGGAATAAAATTAAATACATAAAAATCCATTAAAAGACACCCTTATTGTCCTGGCATTTAAAAAAATGAAGCCTCACAAAAATGGTATCCTATATTAATTGAGTAACACATATCATTTAAAATGTCAGGAACAACCTTATTAATTGAAATAAGCAGTTTCATCTGACTTTCATTTGTGTATGTGTTTTTGCCATTCATAATTAAAGGGTACACACTTGGGTAATATTGATGTTAATTTGGAAAGCTGACAGAATAGTTTTCTCTTGGATACTATGAAAGCCTAAGATGGCTCTTCATTATTTATGTAAATCTTCCTCAATGAGATTCTGAGTTTTCTGTCCAGTTTTCTTTGAGATTTCTTATCCAGGTGTTTCTTAAACTTTAATCCTCTAACAATCTGCACCAGAATCTTTGGAAAAATACATTAAAATGCAAACACCAAAATTTTACCAGAGTCAGACTAAGTAGATCTCTATAGGGTAGAGACCAGGAATTAGCATTTAATTATTTTTTTCTTAACTTATTGAAGTTGAAGAATCTTCTATTAAAAGTTAACAAAATGTTCACCTTTGCAAAGATGTAGAAACCAGGACTATATTTAACCTCCAACCTAAAACTCCTTTTTAAAAAAACAGATAAAATATAACAAACAGCAGTTTTCAGACATTGGATATCCTACAGCACAGTCATCTCTGAGAGGGGAGAAACAATAGTGATCCCTATGATTGCCCCAGCAAGAGTTTCCAATTACCACATAGGGAAAGGAGAATGCAGGAAGAGCCTCTTGATCTCCCTGAGTAGAACAGATAGAGCTGGGAGTCCAGGAAGGCCAAAGGGGATAGAGTTTTCAGGGGAGGGTGACACAAAGAAGAAATTATCGTAGGAGGAATGTCCAGAAATTAGTAGAGTCTCCACTTCATTTCTTCAGCTGAGTACCATCCAATATGCTCAAGTTTCTTAAGACCAAGGTGACATTATGGAGTTAAGGATTTTCTTCTTTTCTAATATAAGCATATAATGCTATAAATTCCCTTCTACATAAAGAAACTCTACAAGCTGCAAGGAAATTCAGAAATAGGTTCAAAATGAGATATTTATTAAAGAGATAAAAATCATTTTAAAAAAACAAGCAAAAATTCTGAGCTGAAGAACTCAGTTAGTGAAATGAAATATGCAATAGAAAGCATCTTCAATAGGGTAGAGCAAATGGAAGACAGAATTAGAAAAAGTGAGTTAGAGGATAAGAATTTTGAAATAATCCAATTAGAGAACAAAGAAAAAAGAATGAAAAGGAGTGAAGAAAGCCTACAAAATCTATAGGATATCACCAAAAGAATAAATATTTGAATAATGAGGATTCCATAAGGAGAAGAGAGGGAGAAGGGGGCAGAAAATTACTTTAAAAAATAATAGCAGAAAAATTCCCAAATCTGGGGAGAGAATTAAACATCCAAGTTCATGGAGCTAATAGATAACCCTACAATCTCCATGCAACAATTCTTTCTCCATGACACATCATAGTAAAAATGTCAAAAATCAAACATAAAGAAATAATTCTAAAAACAGCAAGGGAAAAAAGATCGTAGCCTACAAAGGAGCATCCATTAGTCTAACAACAGATTTCTCAGCAGAAACTCTATAGGCCAGGAACGATAGGAATAATAAAGTTTTAAAAGAAAAATATTGCCATCCAAGAATTTTCTAACCAGCAAAGTTATCTTTCATCTGTGAAGGAGAAATAAAGAATCTCTCAGACAAACAAAAGCCATGGAGTTCATCACCGCTAGACCTTGAAAGAAGTGCTGAAAGGAGTTCTTCAAGCTGAAATAAAAAGACATAAATCACTGACATGAAAAAAAAACAAAAGTATATAACACACTGGTAAAGGTAAATATACAGTTAGACTTAAAAAGCTCTAATTTGTAATAGGATGGTGTATTAACCACATAACTATAGTACAAAGGTCATAGGAAAGTTGTATTTAAAATAATTATTAAAATAATTACTATAATTTGTTAATGAATACCACAATATAAAAAGAGGTAAAGAATAACATCGAAATTATAAAAAGGAGTAAAAGAGTGAAGCTTTTATTAGCTTTTATCTTATTGTTATTAAACAATTAAAGTTAAGTTGCTATCAGTTTAAAATGTCCTGTTTTATATATGAGATGTCAGATGTAAGCCTCAAGGTAAACACAAAGCAGAGAGTTAGATCCACAAAATGTAAAGAAGAGAAATAGAGCATACCACCATGGAGAATCACCAATTTACAAAGATAGTCAGAAACAGAGGGGAAAAGAAACAATGAAAATACAAACAACCAGAAAACAATTAATAAAACAGCATTAGTAAGTCCTTATAAAGCTATAATAATTCTAAATGTAAATGGATTGAATTCACCAATCAAAAAGCAGAGTGGCTGGATGGGTTAAAGAAAACAACTATATGATGCCTATGAGAGACTCACTACAGCTTAAAGGTCACACATAAGCTCAAAGTGAAGCAATGGGAAAAGAAACTCCATGCAACTGGAAACCAAAAGAAAGCAGGGGTTTCAGAC
Source organism: Leucopleurus acutus (assembly GCF_964270905.1). NCBI lineage: Eukaryota > Metazoa > Chordata > Mammalia > Artiodactyla > Delphinidae > Leucopleurus > Leucopleurus acutus. Next base: position 24,563,319 of record NC_139152.1, read on the forward strand.
AAAATAGACTTTAAACAAAAATGATAACAAGAGATAAAGAGGTCATTATATAATGATAAAGGTGTCAATTCATCAAGAAGATAAAATATTCATAAATATATAGGCACCCAACATGGGGGGACCTAAATATCATGAGTGAATACTAACAGATCCGAGGACAGAAAGAGACACTATACAATAGTAGTAAGGGAATTCAATACCTCACTTTCAGCAATGGATTGATCATCTGGATGGAAAACGAACAAACAGACTTTGGACTTGAACCATACATTGGACCAAATGGACCTAACAGACAGTTACAAAACATTCCATCCAACAGGAGCAGAATACATATTCTTTGCAAGTGCACACAGAACATTCTTTAGGGTAGACCATATGATAGACACAAAACAAGTCTTAACCAATTTAAGAAGATTGAAATCACACCAAGTATTTTTTTTCCTTGCCACAATGGTTTGAAAATAGAAACCGACAAGAGGAAAGATGAAAAATCTACAAATATGTGGAAATTAAACAACAAGCTTCCCGAACAACCAATGGGTCATAGAAGAAATCAAAAGGGAATTTAAAAATATATCTTGAACAAACGAAAATGGAAACACAACATACTAAAATCTATGGTATGCTACAGAAGCAATGCTGATTGAGAAGTTTATAATGATAAGTGCATATATTAAGAAAATAGAAAGTTCTCAAATAAACAATCTGACTTTATATCTTGAAGAATTAACTTATTTCAGTTAGCAGGAGGAAGGAAATAACAAAGATAAGAGCAGAAATAAATCAAATACAGACCAGGAAAACAATGTAAACAATCAACTAAAAAACTAAGAGCTGTTTTTTCAGAAAGACAAACAAAATTAATAAATATTTAAGTAGAATAAGTAAGGAAAAATAATGAAGATGCAAATACAATCAAAAATGAAAGTGGAGACATTATAACTGATACTAAAAACATACAAAGATCATAATAGACTACTATGAACAATTATATGCCAACACTGGATAACCTGGAAGAATGCATAAATTCATAGAAACATACAATCTACCAAGACTGAATGAGAAATATAGAAAATCCTAACACACCAATGAGTGAGGAGATTGAATCTGTCCAGCAAACAAAATAGGAATGTGTCCAGCAAACAAAAGTCCAGGACCAAAAGTCTTCACTGGATAATCCTACCAAATATTTAAAGAATTATTGTCAATCCTTCTCAAACTCTTCCAAAATATTGAGGAATACAGAACATTTCCAAACTCATCTTACCAGATCATCATTTCCCAGATATCAAAGCCAGATAAGAACACTACAAGAAAAGAAAACTGTAAATAAATATTCCTGATAAATATAGATGCAAAAATTCTCAACAAAATATTAGCAAACAAATTTTGACAACACATAAAAAGGATTATACACTAATGACTAAGTGGGATTTATCCCTGGGATGCAAGGATGTTTCAACATATGCAAATCAATCAATATGATACATCACATTAATAGAATAAAAGCTAAAAATCATTTGATCATTTCAAGAGGTGCAGAAAAAGAATTTGACAAAATACAACATACTTTCATGATAAAACCCACAACAAACTGGGTCTAGAAGAAATATACCTCAACATAATAAAGAAAATATGCAACAAACTTATAGCTAACATTATACACAATGGTGAAAAATTGAAACTTTTTCTCTAAGATTGGGAAAAAAACAAGGATGCCCATTCTCACCACTCTTTTTCAACATAGTACTGGTAGTCCTAGACAGAGGAATCAGACAAAACAAAGAAATAGAAGGCATCTGAACTGGAAAAAGAAGTAAAATTGTCATTATTTGAAGATGATATGATCTTATATAGAGAAATTCTAAAACTCAACCAAAAATTATTGGAATAAACAAATTCAGAAAAGCTGCAGAATATAAAACCAACATACAGAAACTAATTGCATTTCTATAAGCTAACAAAGAAACATCTGAAAAAGAAAGAAATCTATCCCATTCACAATAGCATCAAAAACAATAAAATGTATTAAAATAAATTTAACTAAATAAAGAGAAAGATCTATACATGGAAAACTACAAGACTTGATGAAAGAAATTAAAGAAGACACTAACAAATGGGAAAATATCTCCTGTTCATGGGTAGGAATTAATATTTTTTAAATGTGCATACCACCAAAGCCATCTATAGATTCAGTGCAATCCCTGTCAAAATTCTGATGGCATTTTTTACGGAAATAGAGAAAGCAACCCTAAAATTTGTATGGAACCACGAAAGACCCTGAATAGACAAAGCAATCATGAGAAAGAAGAACAAAGCATCACACTTCCTGATCTCAAACTATACTACAAATCTATAGTGATTAAAACAGTACTATATTTGCATAAAAATAGACACACAGACCAATGAAACAAAATATAGAGGCCAGAAATTAGTCGCCGCATTTATGGTCAACTAATATTTGACAAGGGAGCCGAGAACACTTAGTGGTGAAAGGATAGTATCCTCAATAAATGATGTTGAGAAAACAGGATAAACACATGCAGAAAAATGAATTTGGACCCCTATCTTATACCACTCACAAAAATTAACTTGAAATGGATTGAAGGCTTAACATAAGACCTAATACCATAAAATGCTTAGAAGAAAAACACGGAAAAGAAGCTCTCCAACACTGGTCTTGACGATAATTTTTTATGATACCAAAAGCACAAGGAACAAAAGCAAAAATCAATGAGTGCATCTACATCAAACTAAACAGCTTCAGCACATCAAAATAAACAATCAAAAAAATAAAAAGGCGACCTATGGAATGTGAGAAGATATTTGCAAAGTGTATATCAGATAAAAGGTTAATATCCAAAATATATGAAGAATTCACACAACTCAATAACAAAAAGCAAACAATTTGATTTAAAAGTGAGCAGAGGGGCTTCCCTGGTGGCGCAGTTGTTGGGAGTCCGCCTGCCGATGCGGGGGGCACGGGTTCGTGCCGCAGTCCAGGAGGATCCCACGTGTCACGGAGCGGCTGGGCCCGTGAGCCATGGCCGCTGAGCCTGCGTATCCGGAGCCTGTGCTCCGCGGCGGGAGAGGCCGCAGCGGTGAGAGGCCCGTGTACCGCAAAAAAAAAAAAAAAAAAAAAGTGAGCGGAGGAATTAAACAGTTTTCCAAAGAAGACCACCAGGTACATGAAAAGATGTTCAATATCACTAATAATCAGGGAAATGCAAATAAAAACCACAATGAGATATCACTTTATACCTCATAGTATATCACCTTATAATTAAAATGACTATCATCATGAAGACAAGAGAGAACAAGTGTTGGCAAGGATGTGGAGAAAAGGGAACCCTTGTGCACTGTTGGTGGGAATATAAACTGGTTCAGCCACTGTGAAAACAGTATTGCGGTTACTTAAATTTTTTTAAATAGAACTACCATATGACCCAGCAATTACAATTCTAGGTGTATATCCAGAGGCAATGAAAACAGAATATCAAACAGGTATATGCATTCTCATGTTTATTGCAACATTATTTATAATAGCAAACTAATAGAAACAACTTGTGTCTGTCAACAAATGAAAGGATAAAGAAGATGTGGTATATATATCATACACACAAAAACAATAGGGGATAGATTTGGCATAAGCTATGCAAGACTTTCACATTGAAAATTGCAAAACATTGTTGAGAACAATTTAAAAAGACTTAAATAAAGGTAGAAATATATCCTGTTCATAAAATTCAACCAGGACCTCTTTGTAGAAATTCACATGTTGATTCTTAAATTTATATGGGAATTCGAAAGACCTAGACTAGCCCAGATGACTTAGAAAAACAAATTTGAAAGCTTTGCATTTCTTGATCTCAAGACTTATATAAAGACAATGTGGATAGGAACATACATATCGATAATTACCTTAAATGTAAATGGACTAAATGCTCCCACCAAAAGACACAGATTAGCTGAATGGATACAAAAACAAGACCCTTATATATGCTGTCTACAAGAGACCCACTTCAGACCTAGAGACACATACAGACTGAAAGTAAGGGGATGGAAAAAGATATTCCATGCAAATGGAAGCCAAAAGAAAGCTGGAGTAGCAATTCTCATATCAGACAAAATAGACTTTAAAATAAGGACTATTAAAAGAGACAAAGAAGGACACTACATAATGATCAAGGGATCGATCCAAGAAGAAGATATAACAATTGTAAATATTTATGCACCCAACATAGGAGCACCTCAATACATAAGGCAAATACTAACAGCCATAAAAGGGGAAATCGACAGTAACACATTCATAGTAGGGGACTTAAACACCCCACTTTCACCCATGGACAGATCATCCAAAATGAAAATAAATAAGGAAACACAAGCTTTAAATGATACATTAAACAAGATGGACTTAATTGATATTTATAGGACACTCCATCCAAAAACAACAGAATACACATTTTTCTCAAGTGCTCATGGAACATTCTCCAGGATAGATCATATCTTAGGTCACAAATCAAGCCTTGGTAAATTTAAGAAAATTGAAATTGTATCAAGTATCTTTTCTGACCACAACGCCATGAGACTAGATATCAATTACAGGAAAAGATCTGTAAAAAATACAAACACATGGAGGCTAAACAATACACTACTTAATAATGAAGATATCACTGAAGAAATCAAAGAGGAAATCAAAAAATACCTAGAAACAAATGACAATGGAGACACAACGACCCAAAACCTGTGGGATGCAGCAAAAGCAGTTCTAAGGGGGAAGTTTATAGCAATACAAGCCCACCTTAAGAAGCAGGAAGCATCTCGAATAAACAACCTAACCTTGCACCTCAAGCAATTAGAGAAAGAAGAACAAAAAAACCCCAAAGCTAGCAGAAGGAAAGAAATCATAAAAATCAGATCAGAAATAAATGAAAAAGAAATGAAGGAAACAATAGCAAAGATCAATAAAACTAAAAGCTGGTTCTTTGAGAAGATAAACAAAATAGATAAACCACTAGCCAGACTCATCAAGAAAAAAAGGGAGAAGACTCAAATCAATAGAATTAGAAATGAAAAAGGAGAGGTAACAACTGACACTGCAGAGATAAAAGAGATCATGAGAGATTACTACAAGCAACTCTATGCCAATAAAATGGACAATCTGGAAGAAATGGACAAATTCTTAGAAATGCACAACCTTCCAAGACTGAATCAGGAAGAAATAGAAAATATGAACAGACCAATCACAAGCACTGAAATTGAAACTGTGATTAAAAACCTTCCAACAAAGAAAAGCCCAGGACCAGATGGCTTCACAGGCGAATTCTATCAAACATTTAGAGAAGAGCTAACACCTATCCTTCTCAAACTCTTCCAAAATATAGCAGAGGGAGGACCACTCCCAAACTCCTTCTACGAGGCCACCATCACCTTGATACCAAAACCAGACAAGGATGTCACAAAGAAAGAAAACTACAGGCCAATATCACTGATGAACATAGATGCAAAAATCCTCAACAAAATACTAGCAAACAGAATCCAACAGCACATTAAAAGGATCATACACCATGATCAAGTGGGGTTTATTCCAGGAATGCAAGGATTCTTCAATATACGCAAATCTATCAATGTGATAAACCATATTAACAAATTGAAGGAGAAAAACCATATGATCATCTCAATAGATGCAGAGAAAGCTTTTGACAAAATTCAACACCCATTTATGATAAAAACCCTGCAGAAAGTAGGCATAGAGGGAACTTTCCTCAACATAGTAAAGGCCATATATGACAAGCCCACAGCAAACATCATCCTCAATGGTGAGAAACTGAAAGCATTTCCACTAAGATCAGGAACAAGACAAGGTTGCCCACTCTCACCACTATTATTCAACATTGTTTTGGAAGTTTTAGCCACAGCAATCAGAGAAGAAAAGGAAATAAAAGGAATCCAAATCGGAAAAGAAGAAGTAAAGCTGTCACTGTTTGCAGATGACATGATCCTATACATAGAGAACCCTAAAGATGCTACCAGAAAACTACTAGAGCTAATCAATGAATTTGGTAAAGTGGCAGGATACAAAATTAATGCACAGAAATCTCTGGCATTCCTATATACTAATGATGAAAAATCTGAAAGTGAAATCAAGAAAACATTCCCATTTACCATTGCAACAAAAAGAATAAAATATCTAGGAATAAACCTACCTAAGGAGACCAAAGACCTGTATGCAGAAAATTATAAGACACTGATGAAAGAAATTAAAGATGATACAAATAGATGGAGAGATATACCATGTTCTTGGATTGGAAGAATCAACATTGTGAAAATGACTCTACTACCCAAAGCAATCTATAGATTCAATGCAATCCCTATCAAACTACCACTGGCATTTTTCACAGAACTAGAACAAAAAATTTCACAATTTGTATGGAAACACAAAAGACCCCGAATAGCCAAAGCAATCTTGAGAACGAAAGAAGGAACTGGAGGAATCAGGCTCCCTGACTTCAGACTATACTACAAAGCTACAGTTATCAAGACAGTATGGTACTGGCACAAAAACAGAAAGATAGATCAATGGAACAGGATAGAAAGCCCAGAGATAAACCCACGCACATATGGACACCTTATCTTTGATAAAGGTGGCAGTAATGTACAATGGAGAAAGGACAGCCTCTTCAATAAGTGGTGCTGGGAAAACTGGACAGGTACATGTAAAAGTATGAGATTAGATCACTCCCTAACACCATACACAAAAATAAGCTCAAAATGGATTAAAGACCTAAATGTAAGGCCAGAAACTATCAAACTCTTAGAGGAAAACATAGGCAGAACACTCTATGACATAAATCACAGCAAGATCCTTTCTGACCCACCTCCTAGAGTAATGGAAATAAAAACAAAAATAAACAAATGGGACCTAATGAAACTTCAAAGCTTTTGCACAGCAAAGGAAACCATAAACAGGACCAAAAGACAACCCTCAGAATGGGAGAAAATATTTGCAAATGAAGCAACCGACAAAGGATTAATCTCCAAAATTTACAAGCAGCTCATGCAGCTCAATAACAAGAAAACAAACAACCCAATCCAAAAATGGGCAGAAGACCTAAATAGACATTTCTCCAAAGAAGATATACAGACTGCCAACAAACACATGAAAGAATGCTCAACATCATTAATCATTAGAGAAATGCAAATCAAAACTACAATGAGATATCATCTCACACCAGTCAGAATGGCCATCATCAAAAAATCTACAAACAATAAATGCTGGAGAGGGTGTGGAGAAAAGGGAACACTCTTGCACTGCTGGTGGGAATGTGAATTGGTTCAGCCACTATGGAGAACAGTATGGAGGTTCCTTAAAAAACTACAAATAGAACTACCATATGACCCAGCAATCCCACTACTGGGCATATACCCTGAGAAAACCAAAATTCAAAAAGAGTCATGTACCAAAATGTTCATTGCAGCTCTATTTACAATAGCCCGGAGATGGAAACAACCTAAGTGCCCGTCATCGGATGAATGGATAAAGAAGATGTGGCACATATATACAATGGAATATTACTCTGCCATAAAAAGAAACGAAATTGAGCTATTTGTAATGAGGTGGATAGACCTAGAGTCTGTCATACAGAGTGAGGTAAGTCAGAAAGAAAAAGACAAATACCGTATGCTAACACATATATATGGAATTTAAGAAAAAAAAATGTCATGAAGAACCTAGGGGTAAAGCAGGAATAAAGACGCAGACCTCCTAGAGAACGGACTTGAGGTTATGGGGAGGGGGAAGGGTGAGCTGTGACAGGGCGAGAGAGAGTCATGGGCATATACACACTAACAAACGTAGTAAGGTAGATAGCTAGTGGGAAGCAGCCGCATGGCACAGGGATATTGGCTTGGTGCTTTGTGACAGCCTGGAGGGGTGGGATAGGGAGGGTGGGAGGGAGGGAGACACAACAGGGAAGACATATGGGAACATATGTTTATGTATGACTGATTCACTTTGTTGTAAAGCAGAAACTAACACACCATTGTAAAGCAATTATACCCCAAAAAAGATGTTAAAAAAAAAAAAAAAAGAAAAAAAAAAAAGAATACATTTGGAGAAAATTAAAAAAAAAAAAAAAGACAATGTGGTATTGTCATAAAAATAAACAAGTAGATCAATGGAGCAGAAAGGGGCTCATGCATATATGGTCACTTGACTTGGGACAAAGTTCCAAAGCAATTCAAAGGAGTAAGGACAACTTTTTCAGCAAATTGAGCTGGAACTATCAGATAGTCATATGCAAAAACTAAACCTTATCTCCCTCAATATACAAAAATTAACTTGAAATGGATTATAGATCTCATGTAGGAGCTAAAACTACAAAACTTTAGAAGTAAAGATAAAATCTTAGTGACCTAAACTTGACAAATATTTCTTAAATATAACACTAAGGGCAGACTGTAAAAGAATAAATCAATAAATTCAACATGTTTGTCTTCAAAAGACTCTTTTAAGAAAATAAAAAGGCAAGCCATAGAAAAAATATTTTCAAAACGTATACCCCCAAAAGTACTTGTATCTAAAATATATAAAGACTTCTTACAACTTAATAAGAAGATAAACAACTCAATAAAAAATGGGCAAAAGATTTGAGCAGATATTTCTCCATAGAAAATTTAGGGATAGCAAATAAGCATGTGTAAAGATGCTCAACATCATTAGTCATTAGAGAAAGGCAAATTAGATGCACAGTGAAACACCACTACTCACATACTAGAAATTATATATTGATCATACCCTGTGTTGACCAGGATGTGGAACAACTGGATCTTTCATTCACTGCTGGTGTGAATGTAAAATGGTACAAATACTTTGAAAAACCACTTGACAGCTTCTTTAAAAAAAAATACGTACATAGGACCCAGCCACTCTGATCTCAGAGAGACAGCAGTGAGCGGTCCTGAAGAGAGATCTTAGTCCCCTGCCCAGGAGTTGAACCTGGGTAGCCTAAATGAAAACGAGGAATCCTAGCCTCTAGACCACCAGGGACTAGAGGCTAGAAACAAAGTGGTCCTGGCTCTTTCCTCTGTTTGAAAGCAAGAATATTTCAAGGAGGCAAAAGCTGTAAAAACAGGTACAAAATTTATTATTAGAGACACAGCACAATGTATGGGAGAGCACACAGAGAAGCAGTTTATTTATTTAAGTCAGAAGCTAGGCAGAAATACACACCTGGAGAGAAAGGGTGTGGGCATCCTTCCTAATGAGGAGGAGTGTGGTCAAGAGGTGATTTAAATCCCTTATATAGGACAGTTCTTCTGGGTCTTTGTTTACCTTTGGCCAATTATCTCACTTCTTTTTCTACATCTGACCTGTTTTAGGACACTCCCCAACATGCATGTGCAACTTCTTGCTAAGATGGATCCCACTGCAGAGGCCTGTGGGGGTATGTCCACAAATATTACGGGGTGGTGCCCCTTCCCTTTTTGACCCCCAAGGAGATTTCTTGCGCATGTGTAGACAAGGAAATTTTCCTTGACCACAGGAGTGGTCATTTTATCTCTTTATTCCAGCAGAGCTCAGCTTCTGCCACTAGCTTTGTCGTTGGAGTTTCTGGGTGAGAACAAAGCTTCAGTTTCACTCCACTTGATAAACACCAGCTGTCCAGCCCAAGGGCCCATCTATCTCCCACATCAACTCCATTTTATAATATTTACCCAAGGGAAATGAAAACATATTTCTATACAAAGACTTGCATATAAAATGTTCACAGTGACTACTTGCTTGCATTATCCAAAAAACTAGAAACTACCTAAATGTTCATCCACAGATTAATGGATAAGCAAATTGTTGTATATCCATAAGTAGTAATAGTAGTTAGCAATAAAAATGAAAAACAATTGATATGCACAGCAACACATATGCATCTCAAAGTAACTATGCTTAGCAAAGCAAGCAAGATGGGGAAAGAATGGGAGTAAGGGAGCAACAGAGCATGAGGAAACTTTTAGTAGGGATAGTTTCATTAACTTAATTGTGGTGAAGATTTCACAGTTATATACATATATATATCAAAAATCAAATTGTACCATTTTAAGTATGTATAATTTATTTTATATCAAATTTGCCTCAATAAAGTTTGGGGTACATCCTACAAATACCACCATCAGCCCAGTTATGTTGATTTAATCACTTTTCCAAAATTCCTGAAAGGTTTTGTTTACTATTCTTCCACATGGACTGTCCTTTTCTTATGCTTCTTTGGAGTTCTCCTTCTTCCAAGATCCAGCCCAAATTCCTTTGTTTTCATAAATTCTACCCATGGCAGCTACACTGATTGATTCTCTCAAAGACTTATAAGTTATGTTGTATATGTGCTGAATGCTTTTCAAAATGCCAAATAAACCATTCCCATAATGGGCAACACCTTATACTCACACATCTTTTTAAGATATACTGTTTTAACTGAACTACTGCTACCTGGCAGTAATATGGCTGAATCCAACATATAATTTTAAGCAAAGAAACTATACACATAAGAGTTCATATTGTATCTTTCCATTCATCAAAAGTTCAAGGATAGAGGTAAGAATAGTGGTTCTATTTTGAGGCTATTAACTGAGCAAAGTAATATTCTTTGCCTAGGTTGCTGAAATAAGGATGTATGTGCACGTGTGTGCATACGTAATAAATGAAGTTTTTCTTTGTTACAGCTTGTTTCTATTCTTAACCAAATAAGAACCACATAATGATTTATTATTTTGTCTTTTAAGTCTCTTTTAATCTATAGGTTTCCACTCCATCACTAACCTTGAAATTCTATATTGAAGAAACTAGATTGTTTGTCCTATGAGTTTCCCACAGTCAAAATTTTGTTGATTTCATCCACATCATGTCAATTAACATGTTCTTCTCTCCTCTGTATGTCTTGTAAATTGATTGTTAGTTCTAGATGCTTGATCAGATGCCTGTTAATTTCTTTAGCAACAAAGGTAGTGATATGTTCTTCCTTCAAGAGTTATGCAATTTCTGCTTGACTTTCTTTTTGTGATGTTATTAGCTGTAGACATTTAATGACTAATTATTGAGGACTGCCAAATGGTAACATTCTAATTCTATTATTTGTTTGTTGTTGAGAAAATTATTGAATTTAAAGAGAAAGAATAATCTTTACTTCTTCTCTTGTATCAAATGGTAAACATTCTTGTACATTTTCCTCTCTGATTACAATCATCCAGGGATGGCTTGGATCAGAGTGGAAGGGATAAAGTGATTTTGTCAGATCTGGGATAATTGTAAAATAGCTAACATTTATTGAAACCATACTATTTTATTTGCTTAATTAAAATATACATATAGCAATAACTGCGTGCCAGGCACTGGTATCAACACTGTGTTCATTTCTATTCACTTAATTTAATTCTCATAGTAACCCTATTGAAGGGTATTTTTTCCAGATACAGAGTTAAACCTTCTTACATATTATGAGAGGTCTGCTCCTGGCCAAAATGCATGACTTTCAGGTGTGACCATAGGTGATTACAAAGGCTTTAGCTGGCCGACCTCATGGGGAAAACTGCCCTGCCTACACCAGACTTGGTAGATAGCATGAATTGCACTCCCTCAAAATAGTTGCAGTCAGGGATTCAGGTCCCTCTGCTCTTACATGTTTGCATTCCTAACCTGGACACTTTCTATTGGAGACCCCTTTATTTGGGGCCTTCAGCCTAGGTCTTTTTCAGGCATCCTTACTGAGGTCTTCATTTTTTTTCTTTCTTTTCTTTTTATTGAAGTAGAGTTGATTTCCACTATTATATTATTTTCAGGTGTACAACATAGTAAATCACTATTTATACTCCATTTAAAGTTATTATAAAATATTGACTCTATTCCTTATGTTATACAATATATCCTTGTAGCTTATTTATTTTATACATAAGGTAGTTTGTACCTTTTAATCCCCTACCATATATTTCCCCTCCCCATTTCTATCTTCCAACTGGTAACCACTAGTTTGTTCTCTGTATCTGTGTTTGTCTTTCTCTGTCTGACTTTTTTCACTAAGCATAATAACTTCCAGATTCATCCACGTTGTTGCAATAGCAAAAGTCCATCTTTTTTATGGTAGAGTAATATCCCATTGTATATATATACCACATCTTCTTTATCTATTTATCTGCTGATGAACACTTAGTTTGCTTCCATAGCTTGACATTTGTAAATAATACTGCTATGAACATTGGGGTGCATGTATCTTTTTGAATTAGTGCTTTTGTTTTCTTTGAATATATACCCACATGTGGAATTGCTGAATCACATGGTACTTCCATTTTCAGTTTTTTGAGGAACCTCCATACTGTTTTCCACAGTGGCTACACAAATTTATATTCCCACCAACATTGTATTAGGGTTCCCATTTCTCCACATCCTCACCAACATTTGTTGTTTGTGGCCTTTTTGATGATAGCCATTCTGACATGTGTGGTTTTAATTTGCATTCCTCTGATTAATGATGTTGAGCATCTTTTCATGTACCTATTGGCCATCTGTATGTCTTCTTTTTTCTTCTGCCCATTTTTTAACTGGGTCTTTTGTTTTTTGGATATTGAGTTGTATGAGCTGTTTATATATTTTGGATATTAACCCCTTAATGGACAAATCATTATCAAATATTTTCTCCCATTCTGTAGATTGTCTTCTCATTTTGTCAATATTTTCCTTTATTGTGAAAAAACTTAAGTTTAATTAGGTCTCATCTGTTATTTTTTATTCTGTTTCCTTTGGCTGAGGAGACAGATCTAAAAAAATATTTCTATGATTTATGTCAAAGAGTGTTCTGCCTATGTTTTCTTCCAGGAGTTTTATGGTTTCTGGTCTTATATTTAGGTCTTAAATCAATTTTGAGTTTATTTTTTACATGGTGTGAGAAAATGTTTGAACTTCATTTTTTTACATATAGCTGTCTAGTTTTCCCAGCACCACTTATTGAAGAGATTTTCTCATAGATTAATGGACCATAAATGCATGAGTTTATTTCTGGGTTCCTATTCTGTTCCATTGATATATATCTCTTTTTGTGCCAGTACCATATCAGTTACTGTAGCTTTGTAGTATATTCTGAAGTCAGGGACATGATACCTCCAGCTTTGTTCTTTTTCCTCAGGATTGCTTTGGTTATTAGGGGTCTTTTGTACTTCCATATAAATTATAGAATTATTTGTTCTAGTTCAGAGGAAAATGTCATGGGCATTTCGATAGGAATTGCATTAAATTTGTAGATTGTTTTGGAGAGTAGGCACATCTTAACAATATTAATTCTTCCAATCCATGAGCAGGGGATATCTTTCCAATTCCTTCCATAATCTTCAATTTTCTTGATCAGCATTTTATAGTTTTCAGAGTATAGGTCTTTCACCTATTTGGCTAAGTTTATTCCTAGGTATTTTATTCTTTTGATGTGATTTTAAATAGGATTATTTTCTTGCTTTCTCTTTCTGATAGTTCATTATTTCTGTATAGAAAACGAACAGATTTCTGTACATTAATCTGCATGTTTACTGAGTTCATTTTTAGTTCCAACAGTTTTTTGGTGGAGACTTTACGGTTTTCTATACATAGTATCAAGTCATCTGCAAATAGTGACAGTTTTACTTCTTGTCTTCCAATTTGGATATCTTTTACTTCTTTTTCTTGTCTGACTGCTGTGGCTAGGACTTCCAACAGTATGCTAAATATAAGTGGTGAGAGTGGGCACTCTTTTCTTGTTCCTGATTTTAGAGGAAAGCTTTAATTTTTTACCATCAAGTATGATATTGGATGTGAATTTGTCATGAATAGCCTTTATTCTGTTTATATATATGCCCTCTATACCAACTTTGATGAGAGATTTTGTCATGAATGGATGTTGAATTTTGTCAAATGATTTTTCTGCATCTATTGAGATAATCATGTGATTTTTATTTTTCCTTTTGTCAATGTGATGTATCATGTTGAATGATTTGTGGATAGTGAACTATCCTTGCATCCTTGAAATAAATCTCACTTGATAATAATACATGCTCCTTTTTGTATATTGTTGAATTTGATCTGCCAATATTTTGTTGAGGATTTTTGCATCTATATTCATCAAAGATATTGGCCTGTAATTTTCTTTTTTTGTAGTGTCTTTGTCTGGTTTTTGTATCAAGAAATTGGTGCCCTCATAGAATGAATTTGGAAGTATTCTGTCCTCTTAAATTTTTTGGAACAGTTTGAAAAGGATAGGTATTAACTTTTCCTTATATGTTCGGTAGAATTTCTCTGTGAAACCATTGAGTCCTGTATTTTTGTTTGCTAGGAGTTTTTTTTTTTATTATTACAAATTTAGTTTCACTACTAGTGATCAGTCTGTTCAGCTTGTCTGTTTCTTCCTGATTCAGTCTTGGTAAGTGGTATATTTCTAGAAATTTGTTCATTTCTTCTAGGTAGTTCAATTTGTTGACATATAACTGTTTGTAGTAGTGTCATATGGTTTTTGTATCTCTGTAGTTATGATTGTTATTTCTCCTCTTTCATTTCTTATTTTGTTTATTTTGGTTCTTTCTCTTTTCTTCATGGTGAGCCTGGTTAAGGGTTCATCAATTTTGTTTATCTTTAAAAAAATAGCTCTTGCTTTCATTGATCTTTTCTATTTTTTTTTCTTTTTTTAACTTATTACTTCTCTTCTCTTTATTATTTCCCTTCTTCTGCTTTGTGTTTTGTTTGTTCTTTTTCTAATTCCTTTATGTGGTAGGTTAGCTTGTTTATTTGAGATTTTTCTTATTTCTAGAGGAAGGCCTGTATCACTATAAACTTCCATCTTATAACTGCTATTGCTGCATCTCACAGTTTTTGGAGTGTTGTTTTTCCACTTTCATTTGCCTCAAAGTATTTTCTGATTTCCTCTTTGATTTCTTCATTGATCATTTTTTTAGTAGCATGTTGTTTAGTCTCCATGTGTTTGTGCTTTTCCCATTTTTCTTTCTGTAATTGACTTCTAGTTTCATACCATTGTGGTTGGAAATAATGCTTGATAATATTTATATTCTCTTAAATTTGTTGAGACTTGTTTTGTGACCTAGCGTGTGATCTACCCTGGAGAACGTCCCCTGTATGCTTGAAAAGAATATGTTTTCTGCTGTTTTTGATACAATGTCCTGTAGATGTCAATTAAGTCCAACTGATCAATTGTGTCAATTAAGACCACTGTTGCAAAAATAAACAAATAGGACCTAATCAAATTTATAAGCTTTTGTACAGCAAAGGAAACCATAAACAGAACAAAAAGATAATCTATGGACTGAGAGAAAATATTTGCAAATGATGTGACTGACAAGGGGTTAATTTCCAAAATATACAAACAGCTCATACAACTCAATAACAAAAAAACAAACAACCCAATCAAAAAATGGGCAGAAGACCTAAATAGACATTTCTCCTAAGAAGACATACAGATAGACAATAAGCACATGAAATGATGTTCAGCATTGCTAATTATTAGTGAAATGCAAATCAATATTACAATGAGGTATCACCTCACATGAGTCAGAATGGCAATCATTAAAATGTCTACAAATAATAAATGCTAGGGAGGGTGTGGAGAAAAGGGAACCCTCCTACACTGCTGGTGGGAATGTAAATTGGTGCCACCACTATGGAAAACATGGAGTATGGAGGTATGGAGGTTCCTTAAAAAATTAAAAATAGAGTTGCCATATGATCCTACAATCCCACTGCTGGGAATATACCTAGAGAAAACTCTAATTAGAAAAGATACATGCACCCCAATGTTCACAGAAGCACAATTTTAATAGCCAAGACATAGAAGTGACCTAAATGTCCATGGACAGATGAATAGATGAAGATGTGAGGTATATATATATATAATATATGTATAATATATATATATAATGGACTACTACTCAGTCATAAAAAAGAATCAATTAATGCCATCTGCAGCAACGAGGATGGACCTAGAGATTATCATAATAAGTGAAGTAAGTCAGAAAGAGAAAGGCAAGGGAGGTAGCTTGGCTGAGTGGTCTAAGGCACTGGATTTAGAAAGAGAAAGACAAATATCATATGATATCACTTATGTGTGGAATTAAAATATGATACAAATGAAATTATTTACAAAACAGAAGCAGACTCACAGATGTAGAAAACAAACATCGTTATCAAAGGGGAAAGGGAGTGGTGAAGGGATAAATTAGGAGTTTGGAATTAGCAGACACACTATTATGTATAAAATAGATAACCAACAAGGACCTGCTATATAGCAAAGGGAATAATACTCAATATCTTGTAATAATCTCTAAGGGAAAAGGATCTGAAAAAGTATATATATATATATATAATTGAATCACTTTGCTGTATACCAGAAACTAACAAAATATTGTAAGTCACTGATAATTCAATTTAAAAAAAAAGACCACTGTTGCCTTATTGTTTTTTTTTTGTCTGGATGATCTATTCATGGATGGAAGTGGAAGTGGGTTGTTAAAGTCCCCTACTATTACTGTATTATTGTCAATTTCTCCCTTTATGTCTGCTAATATTTCCTTTATATTAACAGATCAGTATTTTTCAGATTTTAATCTTCAGACATTGAATAACTTTATTTCCTGAATAAATATTATTCCTACCACCTATCACCCTTTGCAGCAGAACCTGAACTTCTGTAAAGGCCTGTTTCTTAGCACAAGTTGAGGAACATGATCAGTAGGGTAGGGGTGGGGGGTTAAAAGGAAAAATCAATTACATTCTCATGTTTTCATGCTCAGTATTCCAAAAATAATGAGCAGTAGAGATTGGAGTGCCTACTGCAGCTCTGTGCCCTCACAGTCCTGGCAGAGATGCTATAAAGGAAGCACTACGTCATTTGAGGTGAGCATGTTCTAGCTCTGCAAGGGTGTCTCTTCTCCTCAAGGGATTTTGAAATTGTCAAGAGATAAGCTTGTGCTCCAGAGTCAAGAGAGTTTTCTGACTGATGGAAAGAAATCTCAATCTCATCCTAAATTCAGAATTTACCTACTCAGTTGAAGGCCCTAATTACCTTAATCCTTAAACCGAATCCCTTTATTTACTAAACCCAGACAGGGTTCCAGACTTGAAGACACCAGACAAAAAATTGGGTCAATCCTCCAAATCTGGCAGTGCTTTCTAAAAACAATCACAAGCCTGCAAATACTAGCCACCATATAAACTTCTACTGCCCACAAATTCAAAGACTAGAAAGGCCTATGTTTAAAGCTGTCCACCCAAACCACTCTAAGACATGTTTTCTCCCTATTCTACCCTGTATGTTGATTTCTCAAGATCACCAGGCTAAAATACCATACATTAGATTTATGAGAGACAATTCAATTCCTTGTCATTCCAGATTCTGATCCAGTTAAAATAGAAAGACACACAATTTTTGACCACCAACAGCAATAGTTGATTTAGTTAAGAATCATCAGTGGAAGCACAACCAATGCATCACAGATCCCATTGTTGAATGGGATCAAACTATCTACATATAGATTGCATATCAATTACAAAAGAAAAAATGATTTCTTTATTTTGGCAAAATTATACTAATCAAGTGATCAAAGTTAACATCATCTTGAATGGGACAAACTGACATCATATGCCTTCTGATGTGAAAAACTGAGAAGGACTGATCATCTATACATATAGTATTCCTGACAAAGATACAAAACCTGAATCTAATTGTGAGAAAACCATCAGATGGCCCAAGTTCAGAGAGCATTCATAAAAACACTGAATTGTACTCTTCAATATTGTCAGCCAAAGAAACGCTGACGAGCTGTTCCAGGTTAAAGGAGACAAAAGATACAAATGCAATGTGAATCTGGGATTAGAACGTGTGTCAGGAAAGACAATTGTTATAAAGAACATTTCTGGAGCAACTGGTAAAATTTGAATATGGACTGTGTATTAGGTAACAGTATTCTGTCAATTCTAAATTTCTTGAATTTCATAACTGTAATTTTGTAGGAGAAAGTCTTTGTTCTTAGTATATATATATACTGAAGTATTAGGAGTGATGATTTATGATATCATCAACTTTAAAATGGTTCTGAAAAAGTAATAATTACATTAATATGCTCATATTTATGGAGAGAGATAAAGTATATGTATAAAATGTTAATAATTACTGAATTTAGATGAAACGTATATAAGTATTCATTGCCTTATGCTTGAAGTTTTTTGTAGGTTAAAAATTTTCAAAATGAAATACTAAAATATAAATTCAAAGCACATAAAAAATAAAAAGTAAGTCTAAAAAATACGTACAAGAGTCACATTAAGGATCCAAATATCAGCTTTATTACTGGTAATACTAGATTGGAGAACATGAAGAGTAAAAGAAAAAAGTATGCTTCCTACTCCTTCCTAAAGTGCTTGACTGGAGACAGAGTAGCTGGAAAACTCTAGGCATTTCCCAAGCTCCCTCACCACTTCTCCCCTGAGAAAAGTATGCTTCTCTAATGGCCACATAGAGTTTGACCATATAGAGTGTATTCTGTCTGTTTTTTTTAACTTCTTATATTGTCACTTGAAACATAACACACAATAGTTTTATTCCTAGAATTCTTATTTTTGAAAAGTCTCTATTCATTCTTGATATTTTTGGTATACTCATCATTATAAATTCATGCTTTATTATAATATGTAAAACCTTTTCATAGTTTTTCTGCATCCTGTATCTGCCAATTCTAATATTGTCAGTCTTTTGGTACTTACATGTTTTGTGTCCTGTTTCTGTTGAGAAGCATTCATTAAGACCACTCGACTTCTCAATTTTTGGCAATCATGTTTATGAAGTCATGCTTATTTCCGTCTTTGAGAGTCTTATTCTGAGCCAATTCTGAGCAACTTTCAAAATTGTTGTCAGCCAGATGATCCCCTATACAGGGACAATCTCACACTCTTCAATTATTTTGGCTCCAAGCAGGTATCTCAAATGTAGCTTTCCCTCTCTCTGCTTTTTTGAAAATTGATATCCTCTTGACTCTGAGGCTATAGGAATCTGGCTGGCTTTAGGGAAATTCTCACTGCCTTTTGGCCCAGACAGCGTCTCTGACACTCTGGTTTAGCAACTCACTCAGCCTCTCCAGCCATTGCTCCAAGCCTCTGGAGTTCTGAATTCATTCCACACTGGTCCGGCTTCCAAGTATTCCCAGCTCAGCTCCTGGCCATAAATATCAAGGCCCTGTCCCCTAGAAAATCCAGGTTTGTTTTGTCACTGTCATTTGGCTTTTTTTTTACATCTTTATTGGAGTATAATTGCTTTACAATGGTATGTTAGCTTCTGCTTTATAACAAAGTGAATCAGTTATACATATACATATGTTCCCAAATCTCTGCCGTCTTGTGTCTCCCTCCCTCTCACCCTCCCTTTCCCACCCCTCTAGGTGGTCACAAAGCACCGAGCTGATCTCCCTGTGCTATGCGGCTGCTTCCCACTAGCTATTTTACGTTTGGTAGTGTATATATGTCCATGCCACTCTCTCACTTTGTCACAGCTTACTCTTCCCCCTCCCCATATCCTCAAGTCCATTCTCTAGTAGGTCTGTGTCTTTATTCCCATCTTACCCATAGGTTCTTCCTGACATTTTTTTTTCCTTAGATTCCATATATATGTGTTAGCAAACGGTATTTGCCCTTCTCTTTCTGACTTACTTCACTCTGTATGACAGACTCTAGGTCCATCCACCTCACTACAAATAACTCAATTCTGTTTCTTTTTTTAGATGAGTAATATTCCATTGTATATATGTACCATATCTTCTTTATCCATTCATCAGATGATGGACATTTAGGTGACTTCCATCTCCTGGCTATTGTAAATAGAGCTGCATTGAATATTTTGGTACATGACTCTTTTTGAATTATGGTTTTCTCAGGGTATATGCCCAGTAGTGGGATTGCTGGGTCGTATGGTAGTTCTATTTGTAGTTTTTTAAGGAACCTCCATACTGTTCTCCATAGTGGCTGTATCAATTTACATTCCCACTAACAGTGCAAGAGTGTTCCCTTTTCTCCACACCCTCTCCAGCATATATTGTTTCTAGATTTTTCGATGATGGCCATTCTGACCAGTGTGAGATGACATCTCATTGTAGTTTTGATTTGCATTTCTCTAATGATTAATGATGTTGAGCATTCTTTCATGTGTTTGTTGGCAGTCTGTATATTTTCTTTGGAGAAATGTCTATTTATGTCTTCTGTCCATTTTAGGATTGAGTTGTTTGTTTTTTTGTTACTGAGCTGCATGAGCTGCTTGTAAATTTTGGAGATTAATCCTTTGTCAGTTGTTTCATTTGCAAATATTTTCTCCCATTCTGAGGGTTGTCTTGTGGTCTTGTTTATGGTTTCCTTGGCTGTGCAAAAGTTTTGAAGTTTCATTAGGTCCCATTTGTTTATTTTTGTTTTTATTTCCATTTCTCCAGGAGGTGGGTCAAAAAGAATCTTGCTGTGATTTATGTCATAGAGTGTTCTGCCTATGTTCTCCTCTAAGAGTTTTATACTTTCTGGCCTTACATTTAAGTGTTTAATCCATTTTGAGCTTATTTTTGTGTATGGTGTTAGGGAGTGTTCTAATCTCATACTTTTACATGTAGTTGTCCAGTTTTCCAGCACCACTTATTGAAGAGGCTGTCCTTTCTCCACTGTATATTCTATCCTTCTCAAACTCTTCCAAAATATAGCAGAGGGAGGAACACTCCCAAACTCATTCTACGACGCCACCATCACCCTGATACCAAAACCAGACAAGGATGTCACAAAGAAAGAAAACTACAGGCCAATATCACTGATGAACATAGATGCAAAAATCCTCAACAAAATACTAGCAAACAGAATCCAACAGCACATTAAAAGTATCATACACCATGATCAAGTGGGGTTTATTCCAGGAATGCAAGGATTCTGCAACATATGCAAATCAATCAACGTGATACACCATATTAACAAATTGAAGGAGAAAAACCATATGATCCTCTCAGTAGATGCAGAGAAAGCTTTTTACAAAACTCAGCACCCATTTATGATAAAAACCCAGCAGAAAGTAGGCATAGAGCAAACTTTCCTCAACATAATAAAGGCCATATATGACAAACCCACAGCCAACATCGTCCTCAATGGTGAAAATAATTGGGAAAAAAAATGGTGGAAAAACTAAAAATATTTCCACTATGATCAGGAAAAAGACAAGGTTGCTCACTCTCACCACTCTTATTCAACATACTTGTGGAAGTTTTAGCCACAGCAATCAGAGAAGAAAAGGAAATAAAAAGAATCCAAATCAGAAAAGAAGTAAAGCTGTCACTCTTTGCAGATGACATGATACTATACATAGAGAATACTAAAGATGCTACCAGAAAACTACTAGAGTTAATCATTGAATTTAGTAAAGTAGCAGGATACAAAATTAATGCACATAAATCTCTGGCATTCCTATACACTAATTATAAAAAATCTGAAAGTGAAATCAAGAAAACACTCACATTTACCTTTGCAACAAAAAGAATAAAATATCTAGGAATAAACGTACCTAAGGAGACAAAAGACCTGTATGCAGAAAATTATAAGACACTGATGAAAGAAATTAAAGATGATACAAATAGATGGAGAGACATACCATGTTCTTGGAATGGAAGAATCAACATTGTGAAAATGACTCTACTACCCAAAGCAATCTACAGATTCAATGCAATCCCTGTCAAACTACCACTGGCATTCTTCACAGAACTGGAACAAAAAATTTCACAATTTGTATGGAAACACAAAAGACCCCGAATAGCCAAAGCAATCTTGAGAATGAGAAATGGAGTTGGAGGAATCAGGTTCCCTGACTTCAGACTATACTACAAAGCTACAGTAATCAAGACAGTATGGTACTGGCACAAAAACAGAAATATAGATCAATGAAACAGGATAGAAAGCCCAGAGATAAACCCATGCACATATGGTCACCTTATCTTTGATAAAGGAGGCAAGAATGTATAGTGAAGGAAGGACAGCCTCTTCAATAAGTGGTGCTGGGAAAACTGGACAGGTGCATGTAAAAGTATGAGATTAGATCACTCCCTAACACCATACACAAAAATAAGCTCAAAATGAATTAAAGACCTAAATGTAAGGCCAGACACTATTAAACTCTTAGAAGAAAACATAGACAGAACACTGTATGATGTAAATCACAGCAAGATCCTTTTTGATCCACCTCCTAGAGAAATGGAAATAAAAACAAAAACAAACAAATGGGACCTAATGAAACTTCAAAGCTTTTACACAGAAAAGGAAACCATAAACAAGACCAAAAGACAACCCTCAGAATGGGAGAAAATATTTGCAAATGAAGCAACTGACAAAGGATTAATCTCCAAAATTTACAAGCAGCTCATGCAGTTCAATAACAAAAGAATAAACAACCCAATCCAAAAATGGGCAGAAGACCTAAGTAGACATTTCTCCAGAGAAGATATACAGACTGCCAACAAACACATGAAAGAATGCTCAACATCATTAATCATTAGAGAAATGCAAATCAAAACTACAATGAGATATCATCTCACACCAGTCAGAATGGCCATCATTAAAAAGTCTAGAAAGAGTAAACACTGGAGAGGGTGTGGAAAAAAGGGAACACTCTTGCACTGCTGGTGGGAATGTGAATTGGTGCAGCCACTATGGAGAACAGTATGGAGGTTTCTTAAAAAACTACAAATAGAACTACCATACGACCCAGCAATCCCACTACTGGGCATATACCCTGAGAAAACCAAAATTCAAAAAGAGTCATGTACCAAAATGTTCATTGCAGCTCTATTTACAATAGCCCGGAGATGGAAATAACCTAAGTGCCCATCATTGGATGAATGGATAAAGAAGATGTGGCACATATATACAATGGAATATTACTCAGCCATAAAAAAAAACGAAATTGAGCTATTTGTAATGAGGTGGATAGACCTAGAGTCTGTCATACAGAGTGAAGTAAGTCAGAAAGAAAAAGACAAATACCGTATGCTAACACATATATATGGAATTTACGAGAAAAAAATGTCATGAAGAACCTAGGGGTAAGACAGGAATAAAGGCACAGACCTACTGAAGAACAGACTTTAGGATATGGGGAGGGGGAAGGGTGAGCTGTGACAGGGTGAGAGAGAGTCATGGACTTATACACACTAACAAACGTAAGGTAGATAGCTAGTGGGAAGCAGACTCATGGCACAGGGATATCAGCTCAGTGCTTTGTGACCACCTGGAGGGGTGGGATAGGGAGGGTGGGAGGAAGGGAGACACAAGAGGGAAGAGATATGGGAACATATGTATATGTATAACTGATTCACTTTGTTATGAAGCAGAAACTAACACACCATTGTAAAGCAATTATACCCCAATAAAGATGTTAAAAAAAAAAAAAGTCATGTACCAAAATGTTCATTGCAACTCTATCCCAGAGGTGGAAACAAACTAAGTGTCCATCATCAGATGAATGGATAAAGAAGATGTAGCACATATATACAATGGAGTATTACTCAGCCATAAAAAGAAACAAAACTGAGCTATTTGTAATGAGGTGGATGGACCTAGAGTCTGTCATACAGAGTGAAGTAAGTCAGAAAGAGAAAGACAAATACCATATGCTAACACATGTATATGGAATTTAAGAAAAAAAAAATGTCATGAAAAGCCTAGGGGTAAGACAGGAATAAAGACACAGACCTACTAAAGAATGGACTTGAGGATATGGGGAGGGGGAAGGGTAGGCTGTGACAAAGCGAGAGAGTAGCATGGACATATATACACTACCAATTGTAAAATAGATAGCTAGTGGGAAGCAGCCGCATAGCACAGGGAGATCAGCTCGGTGCTTTGTGACCACCTAGAGGGGTGGAATAGGGAAGGTGGGAAGGAGGGAGACACAAGAGGGCAAAGATATGTGAACATATGTATATGTATAACTGATTCACTTTGTTATAAAGCAGAAACCAGCACACCATTGTAAAGCAATTATACTCCAATAAAGATGTAAAAAATATAATAATAATGATCCTCAAAAAAAAAAAATCAGGAACAAGACAAGGTTGCCCACTCTCACCACTATTATTCAACATAGTTGTGGAAATTTTAGCCACGGCAATCAGAGAAGAAAAGGAAATAAAAGGAATCCAAATTGGAAAAGAAGAAGTAAAGCTGTCACTGTTTGCAGATGACATGATAGTATACATAGAGAATCCTAAAGATGCTACCAGAAAACTACTAGAGCTAATCAATGAATTAGGTAAAGTAGCAGGATACAAAATTAACGCACAGAAATCTCTAGCATTCCTATACACTAATGATGAAAAATCTGAAAGTGAAATCAAGAAAACACTCTCATTTACCTTTGCAACAAAAAGAATAAAATATCTAGGAATAAACCTACCTAAGGAGACAAAAGACCTGTATGCAGAAAATTATAAGACACTGATGAAAGAAATTAAAGATGATACAAATAGATGGAGAGATATACCATGTTCTTGGATTGGAAGAATCAACACTGTGAAAATGACTCTACTATCCAAAGCAATCTACAGATCCAGAGCAACCACTATCAAACTACCCCTGGCATTTTTCACAGTACTAGAACAAAAAATTTCACAATATGTATGGAAATACAAAAGACCCCGAATAGCCAAAGCAATCTTGAGAACAAAAAATGGAACTGGAGGACTCAGGCTCCCTGACTTCAGACTATACTACAAAGCTACAGTAATCAAGACAGTATGGTCCTGGCACAAAAACAGGAATATAGATCAATGGAACAGGATAGAAAGCCCAGAGATAAACCCACACACATATGGTCTCCTTATCTTTGATAAAGGAGGCATGAATGTACAGTGGAGAAAGGTCACTGTCATTTTTAAATGATCTCTGACTTCAGTGATGTTCCCTCAAAGTGGTACATCTCTTTGTCTGTTACTTAAACTTGGATTGTCAGCTCTTCTTCACTTTCTTCTCCTCTTGTAAAGTTCTTTGTGTCCTAGGTGGTGAAAGTGCTCCCATCAGAATGTTTGTGAATTTTATTCCTCAAAAGACCCCCAAATTTTAACTTCTCTGACAGATTGTGGATGAGTAGAGGTGACTTTTTTTTCCCTGTGCACATTTTCAGGTGGATGACAAGCATTTTTGCTGTTGGTAGAGTTGTTCTATTTCTTTTTCCTTGGATAGGTGGGGCTTAAAAGCTTCCAAATTTATTCGGGAGGTTAGTTTCAGCATTCCTCCTTGTGTGAACTAAAGACCATGTCTTCTCTCCCGTGTCCCACGTCTGGGATTTGTGCTCTTTTGAACTGCTGTCTATCAGCTCCTGATTGTTCTTTTGCCTTGAATTTCTTCTAAGTTCTGACACCTGAGGATACCTCATTTTTTCTTAGAGTTATGCTTATTCATATGTTCAATGTGTTTGTGGCATGGGGTGGGGAGTAGAAGTTGTATGTTCCATGGTCCATTTTACTTCGATTCACCATTTTTCTGGCTATTCTCATGATACTTCCTCTATAACCATTTACAACCTCCTTTACTGTCATCAATTGGCTTGCCAGTTTGGTAGGATTGACCTTACCCTCAAATCTATGGGGGCTAAAGCCAATTAGCAAAGTCCATAACCCTGGACAAGGTTGTTGGTTTAGAGCTGGGTCACATTCACTCAGTACAGATCACTGAGATGAGAAAAGACATTCTCTGACATACTTGATAAAAGATAGTTACCAAGTTTTAAAAGACACAAGATGGTAGTATGGTAATGTTATTGATCACAACACATATTATAATTTTTATCTTACAATTTTACATTAAATTTTGCTTAATTATGTTTGCTTGATTATGTCAAAAATCACTCAAAATAATGTAATTGATTTATTACCAAAATGTAATATTTATTTACTTTGGACAAAAGGGGCAGTTATATGAATACTTGAAAGCTGTCTCCAGAGAGGCCTTACTTGTTATCTGAAGATAAAAGCCCTTCATTTTTTCTCCATTATATAATGTAGTTTGTCTTCATACCATGTATCACTAGCTGAAGTTGTAAGTTTATTGGATTACTTATTTTGTCTCCTCCATAAAATTTAATCTCCATAAAACAAAGACCTTTTCTCTCTTATTAACCACTATATTCCCAGTGTCTAAAACAGTATATGACACATATTAGAGACTCAATATTAGTTGAATAAACCCTAGCCACAACTCAGAATTTTCCTGGCTAACCTCTTCCCAATCACTTGTTCATGCATCCAAAAAACAAAGATCATCTCTGTTAATAATTCCTTCAGAAGTATAAGATTGCTTTTTTCCAAGAAGTTACCAGAAAAAAGTCTCCTGGATCTCATTGTCTTGTATCAGAACATGTGACCATCCCTGAGTCAATTACATTGACCAGAATTATGGTCTTCACAAACTGACTTAAGCCAGACAAGACCCATCCATATTGCTGAGGGTAAGAAGAATCCACTCTAATTAATTTGTTAAGAAAGTGAAAGAGGTAGTTCCCCCAAAGAATATTCTGGTGCAATTGCCATGGAAAAAAATGGTTTACACACTAGTATCTCCTACAGCTGTCCACTCTACTACCCAACCTTTAAGCAGGATCTTACATATGAGAGTTTTTGTCCAGAAAGGTCAAGTGACTCATATAGGGCATTAACAAAGGATTAACCTAGGACACAATTAACATGTTAAATTCCCAAAGGGCTAAAACTGGAGCAAAATCTCCAACTCCTCTGCCTATTATTTAATTCTTATTTAATTTAATTAGTATTACTTAATTTCTTGGTACACATTCATTCATTCATCAACAAATATTTGTTGATCATCTATCATGTGCCAGACACATGCTGTGCCAGGTCTTGTGGCTAGAGCAGTAATCTACACAAATGAGGTCCCGATCCTAATGGAGTTTATATTCTAGTGTGAAAGACAATGATGAATCAATGACCAAGTGCTTATGTAATATAAAGTCAGATAGCAATAAATAAATAAGGCAGAGTAAGTGAATAGAGAATGACGAGTGATATCTTATGAAAGGTGGTCAGAGAAGGCCTCACACTTGAGGAGAGACCTGTGTGAAATAAGTGAGATATGAGGATGTCTGTTGGAAGGGAACTGTAGGCAGAAGGAATAGCAAATATCAGAGGCCTTGTGGTAGAAGCATGCTTGGCTAGTTTGTGGAAGAACAAGGAGATAATGTAATATGATAAAACAAACACAGGTTGTATAGTCTTGGACAAATTAATCAACCTCTCCTAACTGTGGTGTCCTCCTTTGTAACCAGGAGATACCCTACTTTGTATTGATACTATGGATAAAAGGGGACTATGTATATAAAGCCTCTGACACACAGTAGGTGTTTTGCCAAAGATGATATCTTTCTTTTAACATCCTTCACCTTTCTCATGGATCCAGTCCTCACCCAAGTCATCTTAGGACACTAAATAAACATATGCTCAATTTCCCTTTATAAACCCTTTGAGTTTGAAGGCAACTGCTGCTTTGAACTGTTCTCTGTCCAAACCATGTGGTTTTGTGACCCTTTTGTTCACAATCCTGTTACACTAACCACAATCCACAAAGGAGACTGCAACACGTTACCTTCTTCATGTGGGTGTGTTTTGCTGTTGCTATTGTTTTTTTTTAAGTTAAGCAAATTGTGTGGGTGTCTGATCATATGAGTCGAAGGTTCTAACC
Organism: Leucopleurus acutus; assembly: GCF_964270905.1. Classification (NCBI taxonomy): domain Eukaryota; kingdom Metazoa; phylum Chordata; class Mammalia; order Artiodactyla; family Delphinidae; genus Leucopleurus; species Leucopleurus acutus. The sequence continues at coordinate 24,591,079 of NC_139152.1, forward strand.
AGAATATAAATAAAATCCAGCTCTTGGTCACAAGAAGCCAGTGTCAATTGGTATAGACCAGACCATGTTGTGTACCATAAACCCTTGAAAAGTATTGAAATCCATTCTCCATTAACGTTTCCAAATGCTTAGAATATGTTTCTGTTTGGTTTCTACATTGCTAACTTTTTCTAAATAGCCAGGTCTCACTTTATGCATAAATTTTTTATGTATATGTATTCTGTGTATGTATACATATATATCAATATAAGAATATATACATGAATATACATGGGGGTGTATGTGAGTGTAAATAAATAAACTAGTCTAAGAATATTTATTTGACTAGGCATTTTATAAATCCTTTATGGCACTGGTTTTCAACCTCAGCTCCACAAAATCCTTTCAAGCTATAGTAAAGGGACATGTGAGGAGCAGAAGTGTATGTGGGCTGAGATGTGGGCTTTATGCCATCACTATTTCAATTGGAACTTTGGCTATTATCTGTTTTACATAGTTGGTAAGATTTCATTTAAATAAAGAGTTCTGCTAATTTTAAAAAAATGTAGATGCTTAAGATACCATAACAAAGCCAAATTGAGATATGCTTGGAGATATATTTAACAAATTATGCCCAATTATCAGATGGTGAAGAGAAGAAGACGTTAGATTGCCTGACTTCCTATAGTCATTGTCAGTGACAAGGAGGTGTCCCTTTCTTCTCTCTAATTTATTGTACTAGCCATCTTTAGGTATATGTGGATGAAGTGAAAAAAGGAAAATCTAAACTATTGTGTAATTACTGTGAGAAAAATAGTAGGTTATAACATTAATGGAGTAATGTTCCCAATTAGGATTAATTCCGCTTTCCTAGTTGCATTAACAGAGGAACGGCTTTGCCTTTAAGAGTATTTGTCACCCCACTGAGTTACAGTGCTTTTTTTTTTTAACATTTCAGAATCAAGATTATATAACAGATTTATATGAACTATTAATGAACAAGGTCTTGTTAACAATAGAATTTTTGTTAAGCTTCTGATTAGAGTTACATTTGCATAATAAAATTTATCTAGGATTCTCTTTTTTAAAGTATTAGAATTATCAGTTCTTTTTCTATGAAGTTGAAAAAGATCATTTTGTGAGAGATCTGCAATGACTTTCCTAATCAGCAATGTTCCAGCCTGACTACTTTCCACTCTGCTGGCCTCTTCAGGGCATCTTCATTTAAAACAAAGCACTGGTCCATTTCATCCAGGTCCCTTCCAGCTCAAAAATTCTATGATCCTATGAAATGTTGCCTTGTGGAGTTTTCCACATCTCCCACTATATTTACACTGGAACACATCAAGGGAGTGGAGAATTTCCAGTTCTTTTTACTGATTTGTTTTTGTATTTCCTTCCACCCAGATTCTGAAGAAGAGGGTGGGACTTGAACCATTTTTTTCTTAAAAAATAAAAAATTCTAGTCTTAAAAATAGCCTTTTAGAATGAATAAATTCTTACCAGGAGTTTCTGGGGTTGGAGGGTTTTGTATTCACTGTTCTCTACCTTAGGTGCCAAGTTTTCAAAGCCAGGGAAGAAATTAATTGCATGAGATGGTGGATGTTCCCAGGTGGCCCCAATCTGTCGATGCTGATAATGAAGAGGCTGCATTGACTCAGTTTCTGGGAACAAAGCCCACCGGTGAGCTGAACTGTGCAGCATCATTATCTGCCCAACTCATATTCTGTGCAAAATGGTATTTTAAATTTAGGGTGTATCTAAGCACCTGTATAGATGCCCTGAAAGTATAAAGCCCAGACTGCTCTCTATCATTCCTTTCAACACCCCCTCCCTGGTGTCATTCCAGGTGGTTTATCATATTGACCAAAGATTTTTGTTCCCATTTTAAAGTCTTTCTCTCCATCCCAAGCTCTGCCACCATTCTGAATGATGTGAAATGCACTTCTATGACACAAACAGTACACTAATCCCTTGGTGATTTGATTTACTTATTTTTGTTGACTTTTGCCTTTACTCCATTTATTTCCCACTCTCATGATTACAGTTTGATCCTTTTCATCACTCTGGAGGAGTCCATCCCTGAAATCATCAATTCCAATAATTTAACAATAACTTCTGTTCTTCTATTCCTCCTGCTTACTTGCTGTCATTGTGCCTATACTTTAGCAGTATCTCTGTATTTTTTTCTTATCTGCTTTCTCTCTGTTTATCCAGACTTTCTCTATCCTTTTCTTTTCTTTCTCTATCCAGTTAGATTCCATAAACCGTGACTTTTATTAACTTCTTGCAATATTCTCAATCACCTTGCTGCTGATGCATTTAATCACTGCCTTGTAAAACCCAAGCCCTGGGTTAATTCAGCTATAGCTGCTTTTGAATATCATGAGCAGCTGAAACTGAGTGTTTCCCAAAGTGAACTCATCACCCTCTCACCAACTCTAGCCATTGTGTTATCGTCATGGTATCTGCAACACCCAGTACCCTACCTATCCAGTTTTCTCTTAGAAAGTGAAACATTACATTAGACGTGTCCACCTCTTCACCAACCCTCATTTCCAATCTATTCCCAGGCCTTGATGCTTTAGCTCCAGTCCTCATGACTTTATTATCACTTACACTCACTTAGGCCAGTCTCTCTTAGTCTCTTAGACTTTTACAAAAGCCCCACAATGGTTTCCCTATATTCAGTCTTGGACTTGTCCAATTTACTCTGTACACTGAAGCCAGAATGATATTGTAAAACACAATTCTGATCAAGTTACTCTTCTAATTAAGACCTTCAATAACTAACCGCTGCAATAAGAATGAAGTCCAAACTGACTAAAATGGCCACAGGTCTTTCATGATCTGAGCTTGTTGCCTTCTGTTGTCTTGTATCTAATCACACTGAAGTTCTTCCAATACCGTGCTCTCCCTGGCTTCCAAAACTTTCTGTATGTTCTCTGCTTAAACATCAGTCTTGTATTCTCTTTTCTCCTGATCCACTGACCTGGTTGGCTACCTGTATTAATTCAGGTAACATTTAGACTTCCCAAATATACGAAGAGATCTTTCCTCTATTCTCATGGCGCTCTGAACTTTCCTTATCATATGGTTTATATCTTGTGATGTAATGCCTATTTATTTGTTTGTGCCACCTATGCCCCACCTGGGTGAGACTGTAGTCTCTGAGAGAACAGAAACCTTATTTATATGGTTCACCAATAAGACCCCATAAACTAGCATAGCAGTAGAACATTGCAGACACACAGTAAATATTTGTTGTACTAATGGATGATTCAATGGATATAGTCTATCCATTAATTGAGTCACTCATTCAAAAAATATGTAGTGTCACTTATATTTTTAAGTACTTGAAATACAAAATATAATCATCTGGGACACATTGGAATATGTTTCTATAGTAAAGGTAGTGCAATAAAGTAAATAACAATAACACTAAATAATAACAAACCTTTATCAAATACTGTATGCCAGTTACTGTTTCAAGTGTGTTGCATGACTTGTTTAATCCTTATAACAACATTATGAAGTAGGTACTATTATTTGCACATTACAGATACACAGACTGAGGCAAATGGAGGTTAAATAACTTCTCTAAGTTTAGGAAGCAAGTGGCAAAGCCAGGATTTGAACTTAAGTTCGATTCAAGAATCTGAAATGCCAGTTCTTTAGAGCAGTTGTTTATTGGGTTTTAGCTGCTTATGTGTCTACATTTGCTCTAGACCATTAGTTCCAGAAGTGAAGAGACCTTATGAAGCTCTGGTAAACAAGGGAGGTGTACTGTGGTCCTTAAGGCTTTCACAGTCTCTATGTGGGTGTGTGAAAGGTAGAGAATGGGTAATGTACAAGAAAAAAAATCATGATTGATGGATGTGGGCCATGAACAGAGCATTCTGAAAGCTCAAAGGAGGTCATGATTTACTCTGCCCTCAGAAGGTGAGGAGACAAGCAAGCCTTTATGAAAACATTATATTTAGCTGGGTTTTGAAGTCTAGAACAAAAAGGGTACAGAGGCAAGAGTATGAATGACTTGGAGAAATGGTCACAATTCAGGCTAGTTGGGCATCAGCTGCTTGGGATATTTTTATAAGTCATGAGGCATCAAAATAGGTTAAAGTTTTGTGTATTCTGTTAGAAAGTTTCAGTATTATTCTGTGGTAGTGGTGAGGCATCCAACAGAACTCTGACTCCACCTCTTTCTAGCTTTGAAACTTAGATAAGTCACTTAGGTTCTCCACCTCAGTTTCCCCATCATAAAATAAGCCTAATAATTGTGCCTACTGTACAAGGTTTTTGTTGTGATATTCAAATTAGTGCTTATGTCTAATATATATAGTAATATATATCTAATGAGTGTATATATATTTATATATATATATATAAACTAGAACAGTGTCTAGCACATTATAAGCACTATGTACATGCTAGTTATTATGATGCTATAACTTTCAAATTTTTTAATGAAATATTATGTGGAATCTATATGTAGAAAACACATTTAAAGAACAAGCAAATACACAAGACCTGCTCTGTTAAAGGAGCTCCATCCCCTTGGCTGTCCCTCAGTTTGTTGAGTTGCCCCCATGGTATTTCCTGCGAACCCTACGACTGCAGGAGAAGAGTTTGAAATTCTCCAAGGTAAACCCTGGAAGGAGGCCCCTAACTCTAAGGAAAGCAAGGCTTTCCCCAGCCTATGTCTCACTCCTGAAATCCACACTTAATATTTACTAAACCAAATTACAGCGATGTCTAAGAGGCATCTCAAACATGTCTAAATAAAGCTATTGATTTTCTGCCCTTTGCTTCCACAGCCAACAATGTCCATTTCTCTCGCCTTCCTCTTGTAATAAATGACACTGTCATTCAATTGGTTTTGAAACCAATCCCTAGATTTCATTCTGTTTCTCACCTCATATTTATTCTGACTTGCCTGAAACCTTTCAACCTTATCCCATTACATGTAGCATAAAATTCATATTGGTTAATATGAGCATTCAGAGCTGTAGGTGATTTGATCTGACCCTTGCCTTCTTCTTCGGTGTTGTTTTGCATCCCTGACTGGTTGCTTTTTTTCCTGGAACATGCCAACCTGCTTCCCTCCTCAGGGCTTTTACACTTGACATTTCTTCCCATCTATTTCAATCACTGTAGTAGGGTTTTCTATTATTTGCAAGGGACGCATTTCTAATCTCTGGAACTCCACTGCTGACCTGATACTATAAGAACTAGTCAGTCTTACGTATTCATCACTCTTCTTTTCAACAACCTCTTATGACTTATAAATCCACCAGTAGCAACTGTAAGAGTTTATTTGTCCAGAAGAAAGCCAAAGGCCAGATCATCAAGGGGTTTTGTGATTCACTAGGGAGCCTATACTTCATCCTGGAGACAGTAAGATTTAAAGCAAGAGTGTCTTGGTCAGATTTGCATTTTAAATAGATTTCTCTGTCACTCATATAGAAGCTAGTTTCACCTCCATTTTACAGATGAGAAGTTTTAGGTTTAGAAGTTCAGTAAACACACAGAATAATTTTTTATTTGATAAATAAAAATTATAAGGGGAAGAAGCCAGACTTGAATCCTGATTTTTCTAAATTCACCCTCATAATTATTCCATTTATTGAGTGAAAGGAATGGGTTTTCTTAGGCTAAATGTCAATTTATTATTTTCTTTAAAATTATTTACTAAAATGCTTACAATGTGCCTTTCTGGGTCCTGGGATTAAAGAAATAAAGAAAGTCCAATCCTGCCCTTTAGAGTTCACACTCCTCTTATGATTAAGCCTCAATTTGATTTTCAATAAGTTTAATAAACATCTATTTCTCTCCCCACTGAAGCGATTTCTTCCCTTTCGCCATTCTTCCCTGGTGTGAAGGGAACACAGAGGCACAGTATCCTTCTGTAACATTTGTATGGAGATTGCCCATGTTTCAGTTTGAGAGTAGCCTTGACCATTTTATGGCAGCTAAATTGGGTTGGAACACAAATAGGAATTTGACCAAGAGCTACACTTGACCTTGTTCCTACATCTTGAACAAGTGTTCTAAAGATTCTGGTTACACAAACTATCACAAAGTTTCCAAGAGAAGAGAAACTGAACCAATAAAGCTATGAACCTCACCCAAAAGGAGCATTTGTCCGGAGCACTCAATAGCTTCTTTAATATCAAAAGCTAGGAAAAGAAAACATTTATGCATTCTCAGAGGTTTAAGCATTCTTTCATTGTGTCATCTCTGAAAATATTGCATTAATCCAAAGGGTCATAATAACATATCCTCAAACAATAACATTTTTGGTTTGAGGACTATTTTAATTATAGGAAAGATGATCTTATACAGTGGACAGTGTAGGGTCATATAGCAGATGCGTAAGAAATTTAATGATAGAAAGTAATGATTAACAGCGCTAAACACTTAAATAGGACTTTCAGCCTTCTCAAATCACATTCTTCTTAACCTTGTAAGAACACTGTGGTTAAATGGAGAGCAGGTAAACATATGACAACTGAAGAAAACTAAAGCACAGAAGGCTAAATAATTTGTTTAAAGCATTCATGGCTATATATTTCCTATCAAATTATACTCACGTGGTAGACTGCACCAAAGCACAAACTCAGAACAGAGACAGATCTAAGTACAAACATTTTGCGTACTACTTCATTTACTATTAGATGTCCTAGTAAAAAATAAAGCATGCACCAGGGCTTCTCTGTATCCCATATCTAGGTTCACACTTATTACCTTTTAATTTGTATGCAATATTGTTTTTGCTTGATCTGGCATATAGAGTCAGGAATCTTGGGCCAGAAATTTAAAAGTGATACTAAATCAGCTTTTTAGATATGGCCTTGAGCCCATGTGAAGATTGAATAGACAACTCACATGTCTTCAAGCTATACTACAGTGGTGGAGATGTCATAGAGTAGAGAGTCTGAGGTCATTTCTTAACTCATTTTTCCTGTGTGTGAACTTGGGCAAGTTGATTAATATTTCCATACCTCAGTTTCCACATATATAAGAACCGTAAGTCTCTATTGTATGAGATTATGAGAATTTACTGAGAGAATACATGGAGAACACTGAGAAAAGTGCCTATCAATACTTGGTTCTCAATAAATGGCATGTATTATTGTAATTAGACCACCTAATTCTAGTGACTGGTAGTTTTCTTTCCATTTTAATTATTTTTATGATGCTTAATTATTTCTTAAGTGAAGCCACATCATGGCAGCCAGTTTTCAGATATTCCATCTTCTACTGACCTAACTGTCCCTTGCCTCATAGACTTGACAGTTGACAATAGTAAAGACAGCCAAATTTGTTTTAACAAGTAATCTCTTTTAAAATAACTTCAATTTCCTTGGATATTTATGTTTTACTCTGTTGAAAGAATAAATCAGACCAAAGCCATATTTGGAAAATATTTATGTATGTTGAATTTTTCTTGATTCAATTAATTCAAGAAACATCAGTTGAGCACCTAGTCGTCCCTACCCTCAAGAAACTTACAGTCCATTAGGGAGAAAGGCATATAGAGAAATAATTCTAGCACGTATTTCTCTCTTAAAGCTGACTTTGAGATAAAACCTTACATGCAGGTGGTTTATTTGAGAATGTAAACCAGGAAACAGGCGTGAAGGACAGGGAACTCAACAGGGAAAGAGCAAAAAACAACTGAAGCATGTATTATAAAGTTGGCCACTGCTTCAGGCAACTGTTGTTATGGTACTGTCCAAAGAACCTTATGAAATATGTCTCAGAGCTAACTGCCCAGGAGACAAAAGAAAAAGTTATACATTAGCTCCTATATTCCATTGGTCAAGTGTGGCCTCACCAACCTAACTCTCCTGCAGTTTCTAATTGCATACTGTGGGTGTTGAACTAATACCCATAGATATCCCATACTCTGACTTCAGAGAAACCATGGAGCAGAAAGCAAGAGGTACATACCATGAAGCTCAAGATGAGGCACGGTCAAGTTTCAATTTCATGAAGCTTATCAAAATCTGAGCAGATATGGCTGCTACTATAATGGCTGGTGCAAAATGTAGGCTTAGAATATATGCAATTGTATATAAGAGTTGTCTGATACAACCCACCTCCCACATCCCTCCAATCTGCTCAAGCTCTCCATTAAATCCAATATATCGCATGGTCTGCTTCAAAGGTGTGGCCAGCTACAGTATCAGCAAAGACTTAAGAAAAGGAGATTAGGTGAAAAAACTGGTATCCTTGTTGTTACAACTGACCCCAAAGCAAGAATTAATATTCATTATCTCCTTCCCCCACTATCCATTTTAGATATTTCTCACTTTTTTTTTTTGTCTGTACTCCAACTGATCAATACATCTTGGAGAAGACATGTAGATCATCATCTCTGAGCCATCTAAGCCCTTAGTTATCTTCCTCTTGTCAGGAAGTGAATGCTGTAATTGTCATTCATTATTAACACTGGGCATGGAAATAGCAAAAGATGCACCCAGAGATTTCCCTGAGTTCCAGACATCATCCTCAACTTAAGTAGAAACAACCTTGGCTCTCCCTAGAAATCAGACTAATCACAGCCATCCTTTTAGTCATTTCATTCTGTGCCTGCTGTTCTGATGGCATGTAGAACCAATGGGATTCTTACTCTTCTCTGGTAAAAGCTTTTTCTCCCTAGGAACTAGAACCTCTGATCAAGCAGAAATTAGTGTTATGAAGATAGCACAAATTCCACAAGTAGCAACTGAAAGTGATGGTGAGAGGGCCTAATACTACTACCATCTTTTGGTTGTTTGACCCATCTAGTCTACCTGTTGAGAATATAGCTCCCACATACATACTGTTGATTCAATATAATACTGTATCCTAGAGGACAGCACCCCAAGCCAATGATCGGCCAGCGTTAGCCCCAAGCTGGCACCTTAGTTGAGCTTTTAACTGGACATTCCACATTCTAATATGTCATCTGCATCAGGCTGCTGAGATACGTATGTGTAAGATGAGTAGAGTTCATTGCCATGCACCCAGTGTTGCATCTCTTTTATCATAAAACAGATCATTTGGCCTGAAAAAACATGTGTAGGGTATCATGCTGATATATGACTTATTCTATAAGCTCTCAAATGGTGGTGCCGGCCAAGGTATTATGGGTAGATAAGGCAAATCCAAATCCAGGCTAGATAATTTTGTTAGAGATAAATCAGTGCACTTTTTAGGGTAGAAGGGATCTGATATAACCAATTTGCTTTCAAGTAGATGGTTAGTTGTATCATATTAGGAGCCCAGTGTTGGCCTCTTCACTGGCATATTGAACATTCAGCCATGGCAATAGCTAAATCAGTCTTAATTAGAGGGATCCTGTGCTTTACCCATGCATAACCCCCATCACTGCAACCATAGCTACCTTAATGGATCCTCTGTGCAATGAAGAGGAGCCTGAGCATAGAAACTAGCTGAAGTCTACTGTATTATTCAGCCTAACTGTTGATTGCCTTCTCTGTAGTGGATTCTCTCTGTGGGCACTAATGTTAATACAAAGTCCTCACACAAAGTGTCCATTCCCCCCAAAAAATCTATCTTCATGCTGCTTCCTCAGATCTCCTTGTCCTGGATCTTGCTCCTCCCAAGCTACTGGCCACTGGTCAGCACGACATTTGCATCCTTACCATGAGCTACACAAAGGGGTTGCCAAGTGTACCACTCAAAGATTTTCTCATTTGGTGTATGACCCCACCACTATCTTTCAGGACATCTCTGAGTGGGGCTAAAGTTCTGAAGCATTCCAATTAAAGCTAGAATATGTTTATAAACCCATCTGTGAACTAGTTCCCAGTTTCTCCCACTTCTACCAGTTGGCCTTAGGAAACCTTCTGTGAGGTATACTATGAGTTGAGGAAGAAGCATTTCTACAATAAATGTGGGTGTCATGAGAGACTAGGTTACCAATCCAAAGAATTTACTGGTGCCTCCTGGACCTATCCAGGCCCAGTCTCAGATATGTACAATGCATTGCTGCTGTGCCCATCCAGTCTTGTAACCTCATGTGTCTGATACTATCCAGGTCATGATGGGCATCTTGGGTTTATGGTATGCTTGGTGCCCTGTGACATGAAACTTGGTCTTTTCTAGGGTCCAGTATAACACAAGGACCTGCTTCTTAAATGATGGGGAATTCTCTGCCAGAGAAAACATAACCTTCTTCCAGATCCCTAAAGGTAAAAACTGTGAGTCTCTTACTGAAGCCTGCCAAAAACCCCACATTTTAATCCACCATAGGATATTGTATTCATTATATAAGTGCTGCATATTACTGCATGACAAAATACTCCAAAACTTAGTGGCTGCAATTATTTTACCTTCCAGCTATCATTTATTTTAAATTAACTGTCTTTGTCTCTAAGTAATTACACTATCTGACCCATATTTCTGGAAGCAATAGTAGTCTTGATACTGCCTGATTCTTTGCCCTTTCTCATTTATATGGGATGGAGTTTGAAAGGTAAAGACATGGGACTCTCTTATGCATTCAGTAGTAAATCATTTGCTGCTATGGGACCAAGTTTAGCCAGATGGGGTGGGGTAGCTTGACTCTTCCTTACAGGTATGACATGCTCCTCCTTTAGTCCAATACAACAGGTTGAATGTTTGTCCCTCCTGTGAGAGTTTCATCTCTGCAAAAATGGCTGCTAATTGTAGTTCTGGTATTAACCAAAACATGTCTTCCATTCAGCAGTATCCAGAGCTGGGGAATCCACCCCAGCTGATAGGGTGGTAAATAATTCTCAGTAACAGATTAACAATGACTCCCCAGGGAACTTCTTATACCCATAAATATAGTGATTCAGTTTCTTAACTGTATATCCTCTGGTTACCATGTTCTCTTGTCCTACAGCATGTCCCATGTAAACCATGCTTTTTGTAACTAGAAGTCAAACAGGAGTAGCTTTCCTCTCAAATATCATAGTCACTCAGATACCCTTGGTTGGAGCTTCACTTTCTGACCAAAGTGCAAAAATAAACTTAATTTCTGGTGTCTCTTCACTAGCAATGAAATGACTAACAAAACTCTTTGACACTTTGCTGTCAATCTATACATCCCTTTTAGTCCATCCTCCTATTTTCCTAGGCTCCATATCTATCATCCTTAAGTACCATTGATAAGTTTTCCCCCATCACAGAGCACAATGTCTTTACCACTTCAAACCAAGGATGACTTAGTAACCATTTCAGACACAAAAAGTTCATTTTCATCTCTTTTCTCATCTGTATTAGTCTGCTCAGGCTGCTAGAACAAAGTACCACACTGAGTGGCTTAAACAACAGAAATTTATTTTCACAGTTCAGAAGACTGAGAAGTCCAAGGTAAAGGTTAGTCAAAGATCTTTTCAGTCATTCCACTCCTGACATTTATGGCACTAGCTTATGCTCACAGGATCTTATTTAGTAAGTTATTTATGTAACCACATTCCAGCCATGTGACAAGCCTCAAATATTGAAAAACCCCCCACCATGTTCTACTAAAATCAGCTGCAAAGTCATAATTGGTAAATCCAAATATTATTATTATACAATGCTAACAAGTAATTATATCCTGTCCTCAAACAACTCACAGGCTCATGTTTGCAAAGTACAATTCATCTCAATTAGTAGAATCTGTGGCTTTGGTCAAGGATCAGTACTACTCTTCAGGCAACTCTAGAGATAGGCATGCAATCAATAGCATGCAATCCAGTCTAGCTGAGATTAACCCATGCTGTACACTAGAAATCAGCCAACTTTTTTTGTAAGAAGTCAGAGGTTAAATATTTTAGGCTTTGTTAGACATATGGTCTCTGTTGCAACTAGTAAACATAGCATAAAAACAGCCACAGACAACATGTAAATAAATGCACATGACTGTGCTTCAATAACCCTTTATGAACAAAATTAGGCAGTGGATCAGATTTAGCGAACAGCTTACAGCAGGCCAACCACTGTTATATACCATTCCTTCTACTCCTATCTGTACATCCTCTGAATCCAACACAGGTGAGCATCTTAGTACTGGTAATGCTATAACTTGCCAGCAGTTATAAACATCCTAGGTGTTATCACCTCTCCACTTATCATCAGCAATGCCATCTATAATTGCTTCTCACTGGTGAGTGAACCATTTCTATAATCCAATTCTGAGAATTGTCTTTTAAGGACCACTTCTATGCCAACTCTCTTACTTTGGGCTCTCTGAAAGCAGAGGCTGAGACAAAGACTTGGACAAGGATATTTCATTTAAGATACAATCCCAGGATACAAGAGTGAAGTAATGGGGAGAGTGAGACAAGGAAGGAGGAGAAAATATGAGAGCATTATCAAAGTCTCTATTGTGGGTAAGGAGATGTCAAGAGATGCATTCAAAATATTTACTAGAATTGTCACTTAATGGTATAAAGAATGGGAGGTTGTAATCCTTACATACCAGCTCACATCCCATATTTGTTGATGAGTATTAACTACTCTGAATTTCTGGACTGAGCTTGTGAATGGACCAAGCTCATCTTATAGGCTCCTGCAGAGTTAAAGAAAGCCCTGGAGCAGAAAGTAAAAAGGCACATGGTGCACTTAGGAGTGGGATGCTGTCAGTGAAGGTGAATCTAGGTTGTGCTGAATGCTCATCACAATTATGGCTGAAATCAGAGGTGATCCAGGGGAAGTGACCCAGGGTGCCACAGGTATAGTCAGATGGCACAGCAAGAATTCACTTGTAGCACTAATTAATAACCAACTCAATAAACAGAAGCTTCAGAGAAGTACTGAATGGGAGTGGGGTGACCTCACAGGCCAACAAGGTAGAAAAGCCACTCCACCCCGGGCCAGGGGGCCAAAGCTAAGACCAAGTGTCTAACTGGGTTTCACCTCTCATGTCACAATGACAGCCAATTGTAGGATACAAGGTTTTAAGCCACTAAAAGTGTGAGTGCCTACTGAACTACTACACTAAGAGTGTGAGTACCTATGGAACTACTGCACTAAAAGTGTGAGTGCCTATAAAAGTGAGGAGTGCCTACTATTCTCTCAACTGTCTCCATGAAGCCATATGTGCCATATATGCTCAGGCCTGTCTTACAGCCCAGAGGCACTCTGCTTAGCCAGTGCCAAGTGAGCCAACCCTGTAAATCAACACCTACAACCTTTCTCCTCTTTTATGCTATAGAACCAATAAACTGCTGCTTAGAAAACCTGCTAAGCTCCTGCTTCTATTTTATTTCAATTCTACTCCCAAAGAGCCTCAGGATAAATATGAGATGAGATAAAGAGAAAATTAAAGAACCTCTGTTATCACTTTGATATACACACCCAAGATAAGGTCAAAAACAAACAACCAAAAAATCATTAAGAATAAGATACACATTTCACATATATGTGTTAATATACGATATTTGTTTTTCTCTTTCTGACTTACTTCACTCTGCATGACAGATTCTAGGTCCATCCACGTCTCTACAAATGATTCAATTTCGTTCCTTTTTATGGCTGAGTAATATTCCATTGTATATATGTACCACATCTTCTTTATCCATTCATCTGTTTATGTATGTGGAATCTAGAAAAATGGCACAGATGAACCTATTTGCAGGGCAGGAATAGAGATGCAGACATAGAGGACAGACATGAGGACACACGGGGTGGGGGAAGGGGGGAAGAATTGGGAGATTGGGGTTGACATATATACACTACCAGGTGTAAAACAAATAGCTAGTGGGAACATGCTGTATAGCACAGGGAGCTCAGCTCGGTGCTATGTGGTAACCTAGATGGGTGGGATGTGGTTGGGTAGGAGGGAGGTCCAAGAGGGAGGGGATATATGTATACTTATAGCTGATTCACTTTGTTGTACAGCAGAAACTAACACAACATTGTAAAGGGTACAAAATTGTACCCCAATTTTTTTAAAAAAAGAAGATACATAGTGTAATTCTATGTTAAAAAATATTTAAGCCCTATAATACTAAATAGAAATGTTTAATTGTTCTATAGCCATGTTTTAAAATATTACATACTACTCAACTCATATTTTAAAAGTATAAGGATAATAAAAATGATCACAGTATAAATGCAAGTGTGAAAAGGCAGAGCAGAAAAGTGCATATACTTTTATTGAGTCTTCATTTCAGATGAGTACAGTGGTATATATGTTTTTCACTACAGGCTTGACTGTATTTTTGAGGACCTTCCAAGAAGACTATAATGAAATGGAAGGAGATTGTTCACAAGAATGATTACTTATAGAAGATTGAGCCGAGGGTCATTGCTGGTGGATTCCCAGAGTCACAAGCCTCTGAGATTAAGGAACTAAAACATTTTGTCCTGGCCACGACCACAAGCGCAAGGTAATGAATGCATGAAGCCTCAGCTGACTCAGAACTAGGCACTTCTGAAATATCTACCTTACTAATCAGAGTCTTTTGGGTACAGAATGGATGATAGTATAGGAGCATGCTGATTTGTTATTCTAAATAATGTTGGGAAAACTGGGGCGCTCTTGTAAATATAGAAACAGAAGTAATAAAAGTCTTTCATAACATAGGAATGCAACTAGCAATGACTAATGTCTTGCGGTTCTTTCTAGGATAATAAAATGTAATGTCTATGGAGTTTGGCCTGAAAATGATTTCAGCTATTTCAGGAACACAGTCTTGGACAATTTGTTGACACCCTGGCAAAAGAAGATCATTCGTAAATCATTAAATCAGTTTTCAGAAAGTAAGGAACCCTGAGTTTCTGAAATAAAGACAGAATCACAGATCTGAGGGAAATCTAAGCCTCTACAAGAGGAAGAACTGAAATACAAAATGTGTAGGTTAGAATTTTGATGGAAATTTTGTAACTGAAAAATCTCTATTTGTTGGGTGGAGCTGCAGAAGGCAGTTTCATTTCGGATTCTTGGAGTGACCTAAGACGCCTGCCCTTTAATTTGGCTTTTTCCAGCCTTCTTTTTGGGGGTTCACACAGTCTCAAAGAACTGTCAATTGCAGAGGGGTAAATTAGAAGCCCTACACTTCTGAAATTTATTGGATGGAAATTCTCCTTCACTTTAGTTAGGCTTAGCATCCCTTTAATTCAAGAACAATTTTGGACCTTGGTAGAATCTTTAACAATTATTTTATTCCTAGCTCCTGAAAATCATCGAATTCTAGGTTCTGTGGGTGAGAAATAACTACATCAGAGACATAACAGAAAGGAATCTATTTTTTTAAATGCAAAGCCTAAGTCACTTGAAATTTTAAAGTGTCAGGATATATATGCTCCAAAGGGAGTGAAAATTGAAAATTACCACGTATTTGTATTAAATTTTTTTTAAAAATTGATAGTCTCCCAGTGATATTTTGTTCATAATTATTTTATCAGACTGTCTCCAATTTAGTGCATTGGCAATGTCTTTAGACTTTGACAGGACTCAGGAATAACATGTCTTTTTATTAACCTCAAAACCATTGAACTACAAACAGTCCTCTGATCCATGGTCATCTCTCGTCTTTTGACAGAGTGGCTCTTCCATTTAGGGTGGATCTTTTTTGAATTAATTTTCAGTGAAGGACAGGCAACATTAACTATGAGTCTTCTTGGTTGAAGCAAATGACATACCAAAAAAAAAAGGAGATATTATTAATTTTATATAGAAACACCACACTTTTATTAAGTCATCCACTCTTTTGGCAAAGAAAGAAGAATCCAATTTAACTACTGGCCATCAACAGATGGAAAAGTTGCTACAATAAAACCAACAAACATCAGTCATAGCAAGTAACCAAGATTAGCAATTTAGCTCTCTGAGAAAGTTAATGAAATAAACTACTGGCCATCATATATTTTAGTGCCCAATGCTCAGACTTCTTGCTTCCTATCTAGAATACTGTCCTTCATTTATTATTTTCCATGATATCGCTAAAATATAATAACAGCAACAACTCAAACACAAAATGTCAAAAGTGAGCTATTCCCCCCAAATCATATACATACCATTTGGTGATGGTACTAGAAGGGATTTAGGAAATTTTCAGTTTTTTCAGGTCAGTGATTTTTCAAGGCACAGAATTACTCCATTTGTTAATTTATGCTACAAATTTATTCTATATTTACTTTACAAATAGAATAAAAACTAAACAAATAGATTAAAAATGAAGTGTCTATACTGTGAAAGTTGTCGTGGAGGATACTACAGAGATAGCTAATTGTTATTCTCTGAGATAAAGTACCTTATGATTTAATAGAGCTGTTAACAAAATATCTGCCATCCTAGGTAACATATGTTTAGTGACACAGAGAGATGAACAAAGAAGGGAGTATTTGAAAATGGCACTGACCAATGAGCAAGATCTCAATGGATAGTGAGGGCTTTCTGGGTAGGACATACTCTGAGCAATCATGTAGAAGTAAGAAAGTATAAAGCATATTTTGAGACTAGCAAGGAAGTCACCTTGGTTTCTATAGGAGAGTAATAAAAGATGAGCTAGGAACGTGTATTGGTTGGTAGCTATTCTCTTGAAGAAAGAAGCAAAGAATCCAATTCAACTACTGGCTACCAGAGGAATAGAAAACGTGTAAACTGCTGTGATGGGTTACATATAAGGATTAGTCCTGGACAAAACTCCTGATGAAATTTGTCTTTGGTTCCCACACTCTACCCCTTCAGTGTTCTAAAGCTTTCCTTTAATCCTCTTTAAAATCTACTTGTAGCCCCTCGTTTCATGGGTAATTGCAAAATTCTGGTTAACCTCTTCCACTGTTACTGCAGAGATTTTACATATGTAATTTAAGAGTTATTAAGAATGAAACAGAGGGCTTCCCTGGTGGCGCAGTGGTTGGGAGTCCGCCTCCCGATGCAGGGGACATGGGTTCGTGCCCCGGTCCGGGAAGACCCCACATGACATGGAGCGGCTGGACCCGTGAGCCATGGCCACTGAGCCTGCGCATCCGGAGCCTGTGCTCCACAACGGGAGAGGTCACGACAGTGAGAGGCCCGCGTACCGCAAAAAAAAAAAAAAAAAAAAAAAAAAGTTATTAAGAATGAAACAGAGAATTCAAGCACAAATCAGTGGATGAAGAAGAATTAGGGAGGGTATTAATAAGCCTTCCCAAATTCCTAAATTCAGTTACCACGTGTAGGGTTAAGGTTTGCTCTATTACCTGGGACCTTAAGCTTTCAGGTAGAATTTTTCTTTCACATCTATGTAAATCTTCCTGGGAGTAAAATTATAGCTGTGTAGAAGATGAAAAGCCTCATTAAGGAAGAAGTTCTCAAGTACCTGGATCAGAAGAGACTGGGAGGAAGGCACACCACAGAAAATCATAAAGATGCAATTCCTATTGCTACAGCTCCCTCCCTTAACCCCTCTCTTATGTCCGGATTAATTTAAGGCTTGGAGAGGAGTCTCAGTTTTCATCAAAATATACAGTAATCAAAGCCTCACACATTCTAAGTTATCCAGACTAGCTTAGGAATATCCACTTCACAAGGAAGCACATTTATAATCATAATTCATAAGTAATATTAGGAGAGGGACAAACAATTATTGAGCACCTTCTCTGTACATATATTTTGCTATTAATTTTACATATATTATCTCATCATTTTTATATAACTTTGAGAGATAGCTTTTCTAACCTTCACCAGACTTTCTCACGCCTCTTCTAATGAAGAATCTGAGAGTCAGTAAGTTAAGTGACTTGTCCTTACTCTTTTAGGAAGAGGCAGAAGCAAGATTCAAACTATGTGATGCTTAAGTTTTTTCACTACCATCATGTCTCCTTCATAACTTTAAGTCTTTTGTTGCTTCAATTCTTTACATGTATTTAATTACAAGGTAGTAGAAAATTTAAAACTATGTAAATCATAAGATCTTTAAAAAAGAAAATGAAGATGGAATATCATGTAAACTCAGTTTCCAAACTTCAGTTCTTCTTGTTCCAAGTTTCTTTCACAAAACCAACATTCTAGTTGCTTTATTTTCCAACAGAATTGATAGTGACATTTAGTTCCTGATATTTCAGGTCACAAATGGTTCATTAATCAATTCAATAAAATTTGGGGACACGTGCCATGGAAATCTGTCTTTGAGAGTGAAATTTGTGATTCATAGAACTTATTTTAGAGCTTAATTTTGAGATGGGGAGACAGCTCCTGAGAGTTTTGCTGAATAGTTACAGGTCCCAGAGTTACTTCATGATGTGACTAGGTTATAACAAGTTTCTTGGCACCTGTAGTCACACTGTTTTCATTATTCCATAATTTTGGGTCTTCTACTTGCTGGCTGTGTACTTTGGCTATTTAACCTCTTAAACTATTTTTTCCCCTTCTGTCAAAGGGGATGATAGTAATAATATCTTTTGTGGATGTATTGCAAGAGCTGTTCCTTTTCCCTCTCCAAAACAACTTGTGATTTTGATTGGGGAGTCACCCTCTCCACATAGCTTTAGTAGCAGCCCCTCTCTCAGAAGTGTATCCTTAATAGTCTAAATCAAGCTTAGGAAACCATCCCTTTGTCACTAGTTGATATGGTGTGAACATAGGATATAATTCTGACCATTGATCCTCCAGAGGACATCTGCTGAGGGAATAAATCTGCTAATAAAATCTTATTACAACTTAAGAATATATTACCAAAAAGGTGAAGGAAGAAAATTACAGGACAATATACTTTCTTAATATAGACACAAAATTTCTTTCCTTTTTTTTTAACATCTTTATTGGAGTATAATTGTTTTACAATGGTGTGTTGGTTTCTGCTGTATAACAAAGTGAATCAGCTATACATATACATATATCCCCATATATCCTCCCTCTTGCCTCTCCCACCCTCCCTATCCCACCCCTCTAGGTGGTCACAAATCACCGAGCTGATCTCCCTGTGCTATGCGGCTGCTTCCCACTAGCTATCTATTTTACATTTAGACACAAAATTTCTTAACAAACTATTTCACAAGTAAATCCAGTAATATATAAAAGGAATAACACATCAGGTCCTAGTGGGGTTTATCCCACAAATGCAAGATTGGTTGAATCTCTGAAAATCAATCAGTGGAGTTCACCATATTAACACAATAAAGGAGTAAAATCATCATTTCAATAGTTGCAGAAAAATTAGCTAGTGAGTTCAGCAGCTACTCATGAAAAAAGCTCTCAGCAAACAAGTGTTAAAAAGAAGCTCCTCGGGCTTCCCTGGTGGCGCAGCGGTTGGGAGTCCGCCTACCGATGCAGGGGACATGGGTTCGTGCCCCGGTCTGGGAAGATCCCACATGCCGCGGAGCGGCTGGGTCCGTGAGCCATGGCCGCTGAGCCTGCGCGTCCGGAGCCTGTGCTCCGCAACGGGAGAGGCCACAACAGTGAGGGGCCCGCGTATCACAAAAAAAAAAAAGAAAAGAAAAGAAAAGAAACTCCTCAATCTAATGAAGGACAAGTACAAAAACTGTACAACTAACATTACACATAATCTTAAAGTTAATTCTTTACCCCTAAGATCAGGATGTCCACTTCCATCATCACTCATTATTTTTTGAAATGTAATTCTAAAATTGTAATAGAAGGATAAGAGAAATCAGGCATGTAGACTGGAAAAGAAGAAACAAAACTGATGTTATTTTCAGACATCATTGGGCATACAGAAAATCCTAAGGAACCTACAAAATAATTTCTACAACTAGTAAATGGCTTTAGAAAGGTCATAGAATAGGGACTTCCCCCAGTGGTTAAGAATCTGCTTTCCAATGCAGGGGACGCAGGTTCGATCCCTGGTCGGGGAACTAAGATTCCCACATGCCACAGAGCAACTAAGCCCACACACCACAACTACTGAGCACACAAGCCACAACTAGAGAGCCCACGTGCCACAACTAGAGAGAAGCCCATGCTCCCCAACGAAGAACCCTGCACCCCGCAGTGAAAGATCCCACATACTGCAATGAAGATCCCGCACACTGCAACTAAGACCAAGTGCAGCCATAAATAAATAAATATTAATTTTAAAAAATAGAAAGGTCATAGAACAAAGATTAAATTATAAAAATCCATTTTAGCCGCCACCATCTCCAGCATTCGCCGCCATGAAGCTGAGCGACAGCGTGCTGCGGAACTTCCATGTCACCAAGGTGTTCCGCGAGAACTCGGACAAGATTAACCGCTTCGACTTCAGCCCCAATAGCGAGACGGTCATCTCGAGGAGCGACGACGACTCCATCGTGCTCTGTGACTGCCAGGAGGGCAAACCAAAGAGAACCCTGTACAGTAAGAAATATGGCGTGGACCTCATCAGATACTCTCATGCAGCAAACACAGTTGTTTACAGCCCTAACAAAACAGACGATACTATCAGTTACCTGTCCTTGCATGACAACAAATACATCAGGTACTTTCCTGGACATAGCAAAAGGGTGGTGGCCTTGTCCATGTCACCTGTGGATGACACTTTCATTTCTGGGTCTCTTCATAAGACCATTCGGCTCTGGGATCTCCAGTCTCCTAACTGCCAGGGTCTTAGGCATCTACAGGGCAAGCTAGTTTGTTCTTTTGATCCAGAAGGATTAATCTTTACTGCAGGTGTCAATTCTGAAATGGTCAAACTTTATGATCTTCGCTCTTTCCATAAGGGGCCATTGCGACATTTAAGACGCAGTATGATCGGACTTGCGAGTGGACAGGAGTTAAGTTCAGCAATGATGGCAAACTCATCCTCATCTCCACCAACGGCAGCTTCATCCATCTGATCGATGCAGTCAAGCGAGTGGTGATGCACTTTGGGGGTTATGCCAGCAGCAAAGCCATCACACTGAAGGCCTCATTTACTCCAGACTCGCAGTTTATTATGATTGGTACAGAGGATGGCAAGATCCATGTCTGGAATGGAGACAGTGGTATAAAAGTAGCTGTGTTGGATGGCAAACACACAGGCCCCATCACCTGTTTGCAGGTCAACCCCAAGTTCATGACTTTTGCCAGTGCGTGTTCCAACATGGCCTTCTGGTTGCCCACCATCGATGACTGACCTGCATGGTGCTTGGCTGTTTTCTGTACAGCGAGGGTGGCCGGTAGGAAAAAAACTCAGAGGGAACTAAGATAATAGTGAGATTGGATCATTTGACTGGGCTGGAGAGCATCCTTCCACATGGCCTTCCCAAGGATGTGCTGCACATTTGCTCAAAAGAAAAAATTACTTTGCCAAGCTTCTTCAAAAGGACTCTTGGGGCTTCCCTGGTGGCGCAGTGGTTGAGAGTCTGCCTGCCGATGCAGGGGACACAGGTTCGTGCCCCGGTCCGGGAAGATCCCACATGCCGTGGAGCGGCTGGGCCCGTGAGCCATGGCCACTGAGCCTGTGCGTCCGGAGCCTGTGCTCCGCAACGGGAGAGGCCACAGCAGTGAGAGGCCCGCATACCGCAAAAAAAAAAAAAAAAAAAAAGGACTCTTGATGTGGCAGATTCAATCGGGACTCAGATTTTCCAGCTGTCACTGCACCGAGCTCCTCCAGAGGAGTGACCAGAGGAGTGACTAGGGTATAGTGGGGCCCTCAAGACACCTTCAATTTTGAATGTATTTGCTGCTGAGGAGTCGATGAAGTTAATTCTGCACATCCCTTCTCCCACCCACATAAATGCATAGGAAGCCGCAGTTCTGGTTTTGAGATGCTAGGGCAGCTCAGTGCCCCTTTCCCTCACCCTGCATGTCTTGTTACTGGGTCTCCCTGTGTCATTGTGGCATTATCCACAACCATCATGTTACTTAGGTGCCAAACATTTACAGAAATGTCTCCATATATCTTAGGATCAGAAAGGGACAGATAACAGAAGGACCTTGCTTTCCAGGAAGGCTTGCAAGTTAGTCATGTGAGGGTGGGTGATCTGGGTGTGCCTCAGGCTCTGGGTGTTGGGTTGGAAAAAGGGCCAAGAGTCTGAAAGGGAGGGAGGAAGGGTAGCAGGTGAGTTCCTAGGGCTGGGAGGTTTAACAGCAGCTTGATGTCGTGCCCTGTCATCAAAACAAACCCACAGTCCTCTGGGTGCCTGCCAAGTTTGGTTGTACACAAAAGCAAGGTGGACAACTATTTTGGTATATGACCTACATCATGCTTTCCTGTAGGCCAGTATTGTGGAGTGAGTCTATACTGGTGCCTTCCCTGTCCACCACAAGTTGTGTACATAGTCACCAGATAATACCATCCCTTCCCCAGCTCCCAACCAAGGGCTGGCTCTAGGCTTGTGTTATATGTTATATTTAGCCTTTTTATATATGACTTGGGATTTCTGTTGTTTGTATTTTAGGACAGTGTGTGTACACCTTCATTTAAATATATCGTGTATGTGCATACATATATACATATGTGTGTGCATACATACATACATGTATGTATGCATGTGTGTGTGTGTGTGTGTGTGTGTGTGTGTATATTTTTTTTTTTAAGTATCAGAGTTCAGCTGAAGGAGATAGAGTTCTCTGCCCCAGGAGAAAGACTGCATCCTTGCTAATAGTGTTTGCCACAAGTGTTAGTCTTCCTTATTACCTTTTTCCCTTTGGGAGACTGAACAAAAGCAAAGCTTTTGAGTGTTTGCTGTCCCCAAGGCAGCTAAGTGAAGGTCTTGGAATGACTCCCTTGTGTTCCTCAAGCCACACTTTGGCGTCTTCTCTGCAGTATTAGCTCCCTTTTTGCCCAATGATGCTCTGTCTGCGCCTGTATGTGTGTGACAGTCACTTTTGCATGCCTTTTGTGTCTGGCTCCCAGCATTTGGGGACAGGATGCTGGAACCAGAGCATTTTCAGCTTGTCTGAGGCTTCTTTGCCAATTATAGGTCACTCCTGTTTAGCTGGTATGTCTGCTTTCTTACTTCTTTTCCTTGCCTTCTCTTAGGAGAGGGAGGATTCCTGATTGGGGTTGAGATGAGCTGCAGGTAGCTCATTGCCTTTTCCCCTGAATGGCCTTCTAAGAGCAGGACAAATGGCATGTTTTTTCACTAAGTTCCCAAATGTCTAAGCGAGTAACACATTCCCTGCAGATCCAGAAACAGGCTCAATAAGGTTATGTTTGACTTGCCCAAGAGTACCTAGCTGCTCGTGGGGAAAGCAAGCCATTACTGCCTCTGTTCAGCAGCAGGAATAGGCTGTGAATTGCTAGCAATTACTTTTTTGTTTTGCTCTTTTAGCAATTACTTTTTGGCTTGTTCCTTAACCTTAAAAATGAGGGGCATACATCTTTCCCAGACATAGGCTAGAATCTGCAGCTTCTGAGGTGCCACACACTGTATAGCTCTACATTCTCAGAGTGGAGAGACTTTTAGAAACCAAGTGATCTGAGCTATTACTGCCCACCCCTGGCTTTCCAGGGTAGAAAATTCATGGTAGGAATAACTGTTTAGAGAAAGTATTTGGAACTGTAGGTTAACAAGAAAGCCTGAGTAATTAACATATCTGTACCCAGAGCAGCCACCACGCATGACTTGTCTATCGGCAGGAAAATGATTTGTATTGAGTTCCTGTGTGTCCAAGCTGAGGCACCATGTCCTTTGAAATTATGCACTGCACCACTTCTATTTATGGGGACCTGTGGCTGCAGAGCTGGCTCCTGAGTTGGGAAGGAGAGGGAAAGATGCAGCTGGAAGTGACCGAAGATGATGTGGTAGTGGGAAAAGGCAGAATTAAGGGAGAAAATAGTCTGTGGGTCAGAGAAGCTGAGGAAC
The DNA here is from genome assembly GCF_964270905.1 of Leucopleurus acutus. Classification (NCBI taxonomy): domain Eukaryota; kingdom Metazoa; phylum Chordata; class Mammalia; order Artiodactyla; family Delphinidae; genus Leucopleurus; species Leucopleurus acutus. The sequence continues at coordinate 24,614,740 of NC_139152.1, forward strand.
ACCAGGGCTGCAAGGACACCCTCAGTGGGAGCCAGAGGTGCTTAAGCTCTCCTGGGGGTGGGGGGCGCACCACGCTCTCAAGAGTCAGGGCCAAAGCCTCTGATGTATATGCGACAGTGACACTGCGCTGCTCAACCACCAGCCAGTGGGGTATTTGGTTTTTTTTCTTAAGAAAAGACCCATTGCAATCATAATTAATGCTTATTAAGAAAAATCTGGGAATTTTAAAAAGAATCAGTTTGCCACCCAAATGTTACCACTGCTAATCTTTTGGTGTTTAGTGCTCCTCTAGACATTTCTGTGCATAGATTTTTGGTGTGTTTACATAGTTCTTATTCTACTGTATATACAATTTTATGTCCTTTTTGTAATTAACATATAAATGTTTTTTCCATGTTATCTGTCTTAAACAGAAATAAATAAATAAAATAAAAATCAATTTTATTTTTTATGTGTCAAGATAAAATAAATGAAAGTAGCATATCATTTTCAGTAACATCAAATGACAGAAAGCCTTTAGAAATAAATTTAACAAAAGGCGTGCAGAATGTTATCACTGAAAATAACACAATATTGCCGAAAGAATAAAAAGAAGACCAAAATAAATGGAGAGATATCATGTTCATAGATTAGAATACTCAGTATCATAAAGATATTAATTCTCTTCAAGTTAATCTATAGAGTCAACACAATCCCAGTCAGGGTTTTCGTAGACATTTAAAAGCTGGTTATAAAATATACATGGCACTGCAATGGACCTGGAATATTCAAAGAAAGCCTGAAAAAGAACAAAATTATAGGGTATACATTATCTGATTTCAAGACTTACTACAATGTGCAGTAATAAAAACGGTATGGTATTGGCCAAACTATAAAGAGATAGATCAACAAAATAAAATAGAATGCTCCAAACTAAACCCACACTTACGTAGGCATTCAATTTTCCACAAAGGTGCCAAAGAAATTCGATGGAGCAAAGTGTGGATTTTTAACAAATAGTGCTGGAACTACTGATTCCATATGCAGGAAAGAAGTCTTGACTGCTTTCTCATACCACACCCAAAATTAATTAGAATTTAAAAGGAAAACAGGAGAACATATTTATTACTTTCTTTTAAGCAATGGTTTCTCAGAAAGAACACAGAAAGCAATGACTCAATAATGTAAGATAGATAACTTAGATTTTACCAAAATGTAAAACTGATATACAACAAAAGATGCCACTACAAAAATGAGTAGGCTAGCCTAGAGAAAATATTCACAAGGTTGGCATTTAGAATATAAAGAAACCATACAACTTTATAGTAAAAGGACAAGCAGTCCAATTTTAAAAATGGGAAAAACGTTTGAACAGACACTATACTAATAATGTATATGAATGACCAACTAGCACATATCAAAAGTGCTTGACATTATTAGTCAGGAAAGAAATGTAAATTAAAGTCACAATGAATAGAGCTACCAGAAAAGCCAAAATTAAAAAGACTGACAATATTAAGTGTTGGTGAAGACATGGAGCAACTGAAATTTTCTTACACTCTTACATTGCTGTACAATTACTTTGGAAAAAAAGAGGTCTGAAAGTTTAGTATAAAACTAAAGACACAGCTATCTGTGACCCCAAAAATTTTACTTTCAGATGTTACTAGAGATAGCAAAGACTAATCTGTAAAAAGACTTGTATAAGAATATTTATAGGGGCTTCCCTGGTGGCGCAGTGATTGAGAGTCCGCCTCCCGATGCAGGGGACACGGGTTTGTGCCCCGGTCCGGGAGGATCCCACATGCCGCGGAGCGGCTGCGCCCGTGAGCCATGGCCGCTGAGCCTGCGCATCCGGAGCCTGTGCTCCGCAACGGGAGAGGCCGCAGCGGTGAGAGGCCCGCGTACCGAAAAAAAAAAAAACAAACAAAAAAACAAAAAAACGAATATTTATAGCAGCTCTATTCATCTTAGCCAGAAATTGGAAATAGACCAGGTGTCCATCAGTAGGAGAATAAATCAACAAAATGTGACTTATTTATACAATAGAGTGTAACTCAAAAATAAAAAAAGAATGAACTATTGATACATACAATAACAGCTGAATCTCAAAAAACATTATATTGAATAAAAGAAACCTTACATGAGAATGCATATTGTATGATTCCATTCTAATGAAATCATAGAACAGTCAAAACTACTGTTGTGGAAAAAAAATATTGTGGAAAATAATCAGAACTGTTGTAAATGGAACAGAGGTGGAAATTAACTGGGAAGAGACATGAAAGAAGCTTCTAGGGTGAGGGTAAAGTTCTACATCTTGATAGAGGTTTGGGTTACATAGATATATTTATTTGTCCAAACTTAACAAACAGTCATGTAAAATTTGCAAATTTCCTTGTTTGTAAATTATGTCATGAAAGAAAAAGTACTGTAAACAAATGCTTAACTTTAGTTAAAGTAAGCATGCTAAAGTATTTAGGGAGAAATATATGCGTGTCTGCTATTTACTTTGAAATGCATCAAAAACTAAGATTAATTGATAGATGAAGAGTAGAATAAATAGATGGATGAACATGCAGTAAAGATACTGTGATGCTGATTGTAGAATCTATGAGTGGGGGTGGCATCCCATGAGTCTAACCTGAATATAAACCAGAATCAGAAATGTTCGATCAACTTATTACCAAAATCTTTCTTTAATGGAAAATCTTTCAAGTCTGTGCAACCCAGGAAATGCCTGTCATTGCTTATCCTGTCAGAATCTCCATTTGCAGTGGTATCTGATGAGAAAGCTATGATCCCTGTCAGTGCACCAGTGAGAGCGTTTCCCCAGGACTTTTCTAATAAACAGGGCTTCTGGCTCATTACTGAATGATGGCTGAAGACAGAACCATCTGGAAAGCAGAGTACAGAATGATCTCTATTTTTCCAAGATTCAAAGGAAGGTGGAACATTTCTGAATGAAACCATGGATGTTATTCATAAAATCTGGGCCACATGAGGTTAGAGGCATATTGATTTCCAGTCGAAGGATGAATTGGCCTTTCAGGAAAATGACCACAGATTAAGATGATGAAGAACAGATGCCACTATCTGAAGCTTCAGTTAGAAAACCTTAAATGGGCTTAACTGGCAGGACAGCCGTAACAACTGTGTCTTGCCGCACATTGACGGGAAGATGACAAATGTTTTAATGTGGTGAAGATGAATCCTGGGTCTAGCTGCTTCTGAATGAATGATCCAGCCAGTTTGAAAAGGTTTGAAGAAATAAAACTTGCCAATACTTAGCAAGTTCCAGAAAAGCCTGCTATTTGAGCAATTCCATGCTGGAATTAGGTTTGAGAACAAAAACTATTTTTTTTAATGTTTTCTTAGAAGAGTTACTTAAAGAGAATTCCATACCTAGTAAAGCTTAGAGAAAATGTAGTCATTTGAAAACCTAGTTTTGTTTTGTTTTCCTTCTCCTTGCTAAAATCAAATACATGCTATACATTCCCTCTGAAGTTACCAACCTCTTTGTTTTCTTTCTTTTTTTGTTTTTTGAATTTTATTTTATTTATTTTTTTATATAGCAGGTTCTTATTAGTTATCTGTTTTATACATATTAGTGTATATATGTCAATCCCAATCTCCCAATTCATCCCACCACCACCATCCCCTGCCACTTTCCCCCCTTGGTGTCCATATGTTTGTTCTCTACATCTGTGTCTCTATTTCTGACTTGCAAACTGGTTCATCTGTACCATTCTTCTAGATTCCACATATAAATATGTTAATATATGATATTTGTTCTTCTCTTTTCTGACTTACTTCACTCTGTATGACAGTCTCTACATCCATCCATGTCTCTACAAATGACCCAATTTCTTTCCTCTTTATGGCTGAGTAATATTCCATTGTATATATGTACCACATCTTCTTTATCCATTCATCTGTTGATGGGCATTTAGGTTGCTTCCATTACCTGACTACTGTAAATAGTGCTGCAATGAATATTGGGGTGTGTGTGTCTTTTCGAATTATGGTTTTCTCTGGATGTATGCCCAGTAGTGGGATTGCTGTGTCATATATAATTCTATTTTTAGTTTTCTAAGGAACCTCCATACTGTTCTCCATACTGTCTGTATCAATTTACATTCCCACCAACAGTGCAAGAGGGCTCCATTTTCTCCACACCCTCTCCAGAATTTGTTGTTTGTAGATTTTCTGATTATGCCCATTCTAACCGGTGTGAGGTGATGCCTCATTGTAGTTTTGATTTGCATTTCTTTAATAATCAGTGATGTTGAGCAGCTTTTCATGTGCTTCTTGGCCATCTGTATGTCTTCTTTGGAGAAATGTCTAAGTCTTCTGCCCATTTTTTGATTTTTTTTTTTAATATTGAGTTACATAAGCTGTTTATATATTGTGGAGATTAGTCCTTTGTCTGTCGATTCATTTGTAGATATTTTTTCCCATTCTGAGAGTTGTCTTTTCGTCTTCTTTGTAGTTTCCTTTGCTGTGCAAAAGCTTTTCAGTTTCATTAGTTCCCATTTGTTTATTTTTGTTTTTATTTCCATTTCTCTAGGAGGTGGGTCAAAAAAGATCTTACTGTGATTTATTTCAAAGAATGTTCTTCCTATTTTTTCTCCTAAGAGTTTTATAGTGTCCAGTCTTATATTTAGGTCTTTAACCCATTTTGAGTTCATTTTTGTGTATGGTGTTAGGGAGTGTTCTAATTTCATTCTTTTACATGTAGCTGTCCAGTTTTCCCGGCACCACTTATTGAAGAGACTGTCTTTTCTCCACTGTATATCCTTGCCTCGTTTGTCATAGATTAGTTGACCATAGGTGCGTGGGTGTATCTCTGGGGTTTCTATCCTGTTCCATTGAGCTATGTTTCTGTTTTTGAGGCAGTACCATACTGTCTTGATTACTGTAGCTTTGTAGTATAGTCTGAAGTCAGGGAGTCTGATTCCTCCAGCTCTGTTTTTTTCCCTCAAGACTGCTTTGGCTATTCAGGGTTGTTTGTGTCTTCATACAAATTTTAAGACTTCTTCTTCTAGTTCTGTAAAAAATGTCACTGATAATTTGATAAGGGTTACACTGAATCTGTAGATTGCTTTGGGTACTATAGTCATTTTCACAATAATGATTCTTCCAATCCAAGAACATGGTATATCTCTCCATCTGTTTGTGTCACCTTTGATTTCTTTCATCAGGGTCTTATAGTTTTCTAAGTACAGTTCTTTTACAACCTTAGGTAGGTTTATTCCTAGGTATTTTATTCTTGTTGTTGCAATGGTGAATGGGAGTGTTTCCTTAATTTATCTTTCTGATATTTCAGATGCAAGGATTGCAAGGATTTCTGTGCATTAATTTTGTATCCTGCAACTTTACCAAATTCACTGATTAGCTCTAGTAGTTTTCTGGTGGCATCTTTAGGATTCTCTCTATATAGAATCATGTCATCTGCAAACAGTGACAGTATTACTTCTTTTCCAGTTTGTATTCCTTTTATTTCTTTTTCTTCTCTGATTGTCATGACTAGGACTTCCCAAACTATGTTAAATAACAGTGGTGAGAGTGGGCATCCTTGTCTTGTTCCTGATCTTAGAGGAAATGTTTTCAGTTTTTCACCATTGAGAATTATGCTTGCTGTGGGTTTGTCATATATGGCCTTTATTATGTTGAGGTAGGTTCCCTCTATGCCTATTTTCTGGAGAGTTTTTACTATAAATGGGTGTTGAATTTTGTCAGAAGCTTTTTCTGTATCTATTGAGATGGTCATATGGTTTTTATTCTTCAGTTTGTTAATATGGTGTATCATATTGATTGATTTGCGTATATTGAAGAATCCTTGCATTCCTGGGATAAATCCCGCTTGATCATGGTATATGATCCTTTTAATGTGTTGCTGGATTCTGTTTGCTAGTATTTTGTTGAGGAATTTTGCATCTATATTCATCATTGATATTGGTCTGTAATTTTCTTTTTTTGTAGTATCTCTTTCTGGTTTTGTTTTCAGGGTGACAGTGGCCTTGTAGAATGAATTTGGGAGTGTTCCTTCCTCTGCAATTTTCTGAGAGTTTGAGAAAGATGGGTGTTAGCTCTTTTCTAAATGCTTGATAGAATTCACCTGTGAAGCCATCTGGTCCTGGACCTCTGTTTGTTGGAAATTTTTTAATCGCAGTTTCAATTTCATTACTTGTGATTGGTCTGTTCATATTTTCCTTTTCATCCTTGTTCAGTCTTCGACGGTTATACCTTTCTAAGAATTTTTTCCATTTCTTTCAGGTTGTCCATTTTATTGGCATCGAGTTGCTTATAGTAGTCTCTTATGATCCTTTGTATTTCTGCAGTGTCAGTTGTAGCTTATCCTTTTTCATTTCTAATTTTATTGAATGAGTCCTCTCCATCTTTTTCTTGATGAGTCTGGCTAATGGTTTATCAATTTTGTTTATCTTCTCAAAGAATCAACTTTTAGTTTTATTGATCTTTGCTATTGTTTTCTTTGTTTCTATTTCATTTATTTCTGCTCTGTTCTTTATAATTTCTTTCCTTCTGCTAACTTTGGGTTTTGTTTGTTCTTCTTTCTCTAGCTCCTTTAGGTGTAACGTTAAATTGTTTATTTGAGATTTTTCTTGTTTCTTGAGGTAGGCTTTTATAGCTATAAACTTCCCTCTTAGAACTGCTTTTGATGAATCCCATAGGTTTTGGATCATCGTGTTTTCATTGTCATTTGTCTCTAAGTATTTTTTGATTTCCTCTTTGATTTCTTCAATGATCTCTTGGTTATTTAGTAATGTATTGTTTAGCCTCCATGTGTTTGTGTTTTTTACGGGTTTTTTCCCTATAATTGATATCTAATCTCATAGTGTTGTGGTCAGAAAAGATGTTTGATATGATTTCAGTTTTCTTAAATTTACTGAAGTGTGATTTGTGACCCAAGATGTGATCTATCCTGCAGAATATTCCATGTGCACTTGAGAAGAAAGTGTAGTCTGCTGTTTTCAGATGGAATGTCCTATAAATATCAATTATATCTATCTGGTCTATTGTGTCATTTAAAGCTTGTGTTTCCGTACTAATTTTCTGTCTGAATGATCTGTCCATTGGTGTAAGTGAGGTGTTAAAGTCCCCCACTATTATTGTGTCACTGTTGATTTCCTTTTTTATAGCTGTTAACAGTTGCTTTATGTATTGAGGTGCTCCTAAGTTAGGTGCATATATATTTATAATTGTTATATCTTCTTCTCGGATTGATCCCTTAATATTTATAAAGTGTCCTTCTTTCTCTTTTGTAACATTCTTTATGTTAAAGTCTATTTTATCTGATATGAGTATTTCTACTCCAGCTTTCTTTTGATTTCAGTTTACATGAAATATCTTTTTCCATCCCCTCATTTTCAGTCTGTATGTGTCCCTAGGTCTGAAGTGGGTCTCTTGTAAACAGCATATATATGGGTCTTGTTTTTGTATCCATTCAGCAAGCCTATATCTTTTGGTTGGAGCATTTAATCCGTTCACATTTAAGGTAATTATCGATATGTTTGTTCCTATTACCATTTTCTTAATTGTTTTGGGTTTGTTTTTGTATATCTTTTACTTCTCTTGTGTTTCCCACTTAGAGAAGTTCCTTTAGCATTTATTGTAATGCTGGTTTGGTGGTGCTGAATTCTCTTAGCTTTTATTTGTCTGTAAAGCTTTTGATTTCTCCATCGAATCTGAATGAGATCCCTGCTGGGTAGAGTAATCTTGGCTGTAGGTTCTCCTCTTTCATCACTTTAAATATATTGTGCTACTCCCTTCTGACTTGTAGAGCTGCTGAGAAATCAGCTGTTAACGTTATGGGAGTTCCCTTGTATGTTATTTTCATTTTCCCTTGTCGCTTTTAATAATTTTTCTTTGTCTTTAATTTATGTCAGTTTGATTACTATGTGTCTCCTCATGTGTTTCTCCTTGGGTTTATCCTGCCTGGGACTCTCTGTGCTTCCTGGACTTGGGTGGCTATTTCCTTTCCCACTTTAGGGAAATTTTCAACTATAATCTCTTCAAATATTTTCTCGGGTCCTTTCTCTCTCTCTTCTCCTTCTGGAACCACTGGAATGTGAATGTTGTTGTGTTTAATGTTGTCCCAGAAGTCTCTTAGGCTGTCTTAATTTCTTTCCTTTCTTTTTTCTGTTCTGCAGCAGTGAATTCTACCATCCTGTCTTCCAGGTCACTTATCCATTCTTCTGCCTCAGTTATTCTGCTATTGATTCATTCTAGTATATTTTTCATTTCATGTTTTGTATTGTTCATCTCTCTTTGTTTGTTCTTTGATTCTTCTAGATGTACTTTAATTCTTGTAGGTATTTGTTCAACATTTCTTGCATCTTCTTGATCTTTGCCTCCATTCTTTTTCTGAGATCCTGGATTGTCTTCACTATCATTATTCTGAATTCTTTTTCTGGATGGTTGCCTATCTCCACTTTATTTATTTGTTTTTCTGGGGTTTTATTTTGTTCCTTCATCTGGTGCATAGTCCTCTGCCTTTTCATTTTGTTTATCTTTCTGTGAATGTGGTTTTCATTCCACAGTCTGCAGGATTGTAATTTTTCTTGCTTCTGCTGTCTTCCCTCTGGTGGATGAGGCTATCCCCTGTTGATGATTGTTCAGCAGTTAGTTGTGATTCCAGTGCTCTCACAAGAGGGAGTGAGCACATGTCCTTCTACTTCTCCATCTTGAGCCATTCTCTTGTTTTCTTTCTTTAATAAAGAGAAAAACATTATCGATAACTGCAGTCTCAAAATAATCTCTAGAGATTATCCAATATGTTTCTATTTCCAGGCATTAGTGCAATTGTTTCATTTCAAAACCAAAATAAGTAATACTGGTGATAATTAGTAGTCTTATAAATGAGTAACAACTGTGAATAATCCAGTCTTAATAAGTAGAAAATTAACTGAACTTATTGTTATAATTATTTAGATGGAGATTTTCTATTTTCATGACAAAGATTTAGAAGCTTTGTCTTCTAAACTAACACAAGAATATGAGAGATCATTTTTGAGAGTGTTTGTATTATTCCTAGCTCTGAAGACTTACATAACTCATAGCATGTAGGGCCTCTATAAAGAGAAAGGTGATTCAAAACTTAAAGGGCAATGCCTAGTTAGTTTCAGCATATTTATATCTTCCTGACCTGCATATGTGTACACTTAAAGCCAGGAAGGAAGCAGATTGTATAGGAAGGAAAAAGCTTGGGCTTGGCATCAGACACTCACTAGCTGTTTGACCTTTGGCAATTGACCTAATTTTACTGAGCCTCAGTTTCCTTGAATGCAAAGTAGAGATGCAAACACCTATCACGTGTATATATTGGGAAGACTGGGTGGCATAAAGTCTGTAAAAAAAAAATTCAGAGAACCCACACAGGCAAGCATTCCGGGAGAAACAATTTTCTGAAGCTGATATAATCCACGCTCACATCTCTGAAATAGTAACTGACTCAAACCATCTATTTTCAGGGTTACATGTGTGCTCTAGGTCCAATGAGAAAATGGCTGACGTGTTTGCACCTCATCTCACCACTTGAAATGTGGTATTAACTCCCACTGGACTGTGAATCAAAATCACATTGCCCAGTGGCTGCATAACGTGTTTTAGATAAAAATTTAGAAGAATTATGGATATTAGAGCATTATTTGCTTCTGCAGTGCTGTGCATTACCCCACCAAATACTGTTAGCTTTATTTCTTCCTTATTCTCAATGATACAATATTTTTTTAAATCATCTCCTACATGGAAATCGAACTGTGAGTTTGTTCTTTGTTGTCGACATGTGTTCTCTCCTCATATAGATGTCTTAAAATTCTAACACAAGGTATGTGGGCTGCACTACTTGCCCTTTCCAATCTCACATATGGCAGAACCTGTTGCCTCTCCTGGGACTAAAGCTTGGTCTGAATTCAAACCAATGATATACTATTTTTAAATCTATAATTGACATTCATAAAATTTAAAATCAGAGACACTGGATTTGAAGTTTCCAAAAGCTTCCATCTTCTTCACATGAAGAAATTTTTCCCAACATATGTGTTAGAAACTGAATCTCATACTTCCTCTTAACAATTTCACCAGATTATCAGAGCTCTTCATTCCCAATGCAACACATGTTGACCAATAACCGAGTCTCACCAAATGCTCGCTCAGTGGGTCTACCCCTTCCTGCACTCACATGCTGTATATGTACCAAGACACAGTTGTGTTTGTTCCCAAACCTTTACTTGACAGTTAAATTTATTATTATTATTTCACAATTTAATTAAATATTACAAAAGCCTATGGATCATGAGTAAGAAAATAAAGTTGCTGTTTCTATGAAAGTTGAGTTGAATGCTTTGGAAAGACTCAATTAACAGAAATGACAATACAAATCACAGTAATTAGGGGGAGGCAGAAAAATATAACCAAATTAGAGGGGAAAAGTAATAAAAATCTAAAATTCAGCACTTAGAATACTTTTACCCTTTAAAGTTGTTTCTTCACAGAAAAAAAAAAAAACTTGGACATTGACACTGATGTAAAATTGGTGTAGTTAATGGAAGAAGAGAAGCAATAATGAACTTCAAACAGTGGACACATACTCAAAGAAAACGTTCTAAATCCACAAAAGGAAAAATAAAAACTGTATATGAAGATCCATTTATATGTTTTAAGTTAACATAAACTGCATAAGTTAGGTGTGAAATTTTCCAATTTAACCCACTTTATCAATTAATTAATCAATTGCAGTTCTAATATACCTAATTTTAAAAGCTTCTGTTGAGTTGGAATATTCTTCATTGAATTTTTGTACAACAACAAATCAATCTTATTTGTTGTATTCTTTTAGCAGTAAACCCAAAACAAGAGATCTTAAATTTGAAAATAAGTTAAATAGGAATTAAGAAGTTAACAGCTAATTAACAACAAAGTTTTGTTTTTTTTTTTTAAATTGGCTGTCTTCATTGATTTCTCACAAATGGGAAGTCCCCTGTGCTCCAGGTGCCCCTTCTCCCAATGGATGGTGGTCTCTCTCCTTTAGCCATCCAAGATGCCTTCATGACTTAGATAACCATACATCCTGGTTACAGAGGACAGTCCTGGTTTAAGCCTGTTGTCCTGACATAATTATTAAAAGCACTGCTATTCACTTCCAGTGGTATCCCCACTTGAATGATAGGTTATATGAGCTCCATATTCCTATGGTTTCTCATACCACCTTGGTCTCTGAATGTTTTACTTTTTCATCTTCTCTTCCTCCTTTTATCTCATTACACTCTGCCTTGAGGAAAAAAATATATATATGTATATATAGTTGCTCAGACATTTATTTTTGGCTTAGAGAAGTAGATCTTATTCAAAATTTGCAAAAAGTGGAACTTATTTGGAAGGAAATATAGATATATCACAAAACTCAAATATCAGATAGCATTTTCATTCCAAACTGGGACCATTAACACAAGACCCCAAGAAGGCAAGGCAGTCTGCATCTCTCTGTCTCTCTCTGTCCCTGACTACATGGTCTCTCATCTCATCTTCTCTTTGCATGGATTTTCAGTCTCCTTTTTCCCTGCTGACCAGCCTTTTCTGCTTTACTTTCACTGAACCCAAACATGGTCATCCCAGCCCAAACTTTATATCACCTGCCAGTTCAAGTACTCAACAGAGCTAGTCTCAGCTGACTGGGACATAATTGAAATTATCAAGAAAAAATCGATCGGGTAAGCCCAAGCACTTAGATTAGTTCCCTGGTATCAGGCTTACAATTGTTTCAGTAAACTGTGTGGGTAGGTATGAGAGAAGTTCCAAGGTAGCTGGGACCATGTGACACAGATTCTCTGACAAGGCGATATGGGCGGGGGAAAATAATAGACATTTTTAATGTTTCTCTTCAGACTCTGAAAGTAACTCAATGGCTAATATCACAAATCGATCTAAATCTGTGCACATGTACTAATGGCTGATCGTTATCCTAAAATAAGGTAAATATACTTTTTAAAAATTTTATTTATTTATTTTTGTCTGTGTTGGGTCTTTGTTGCTGCACATGGGCTTTCTCTAGCTGCAGCGAGTGGGGGCTACTCTTCGTTGCAGTGCACAGGCTTCTCATTGCGGTGGTTTCTCTTGTTGCGGAGCATGGACTTTAGGCTCGCGGGCTCTAGAGTTCAGGCTCAGTAGTTGTGGCACAAGGGCTTAGTTGTTTTGTGGCATGTGGGATCTTCCCAGACCAGGGCTTGAACCCATGTACCCTGCATTGGCAGGAGGATTCTTAACCACTGTGCCACCAGGGAAGCCCACGTAAATATAATTTTAAAAGAAGGTCAAAAACATAATGTATAATGAAAATCTCTGGTTATGTTGAAAGCCAGCGATAAAGATATCTACGACAGGAGAATCATTTAAGACCCTATTAATAAAAGAAAACAGCACAAATAAATGTAGATGAATGATAGCAACTGCTACACTCCTCCTTCTTAGCCTTCAATTGACCCCTAAAAAACACAGGTTGTCAAATATTTGCCTATGAGTACAATAGCTCACTACAGATTTAGTGAGAAAATAAGTTCACAAATAAGACAATATGTTTCTCTTACTGTAACCCCAAACTAGTTTCAAACAAAGGGAAAAGGGTCTTGGCTTTTATTTAAAATAGTTTGGGGAGAGTGAGCCTATCACTTTAAATCTGAGATTCATTTTCCTAATCTGTAATTGACACAGTTGAATTATTTAATGATAACTTGCTGGAAGTTGTCAGTACTTTGCTGTCTCAGATATTATTTGTGTTTTATTCAATGTTCCCTCTAAATGCAGATAACCACTTTACATAAGTAGCATCAGAAAGAAATAAATGGTAGAAGACCTGGACTTTCCTTTTAAGGAGTTTACAGTTGAAATGAAAAGATATAGTTAAAAGCTTTTAGCTAAGTAAATTTTTATCTCCTCTCATCAAATGTACCCATACTCTTTCCTATTAAAATTCATCAAGCAACCATGATGGTACTAGGAAAGTAGTGAAATGCCAAGATATGGAAAAGATAAAAGTGCTTGGTAACTGCTTTTTGGGAAAAACATTGTTTCAATCTCAGTATCATCACAATAATATTTTTATTATTAATTAATAAACTTCATGAGAAATTTTAGCTTCACAGCAAAATTGAGAGGAAAGTATGGAGTTCCCATATATCCTCTTGCCTCCACAGATGCACAACCTCCCCCATTATTGACATCCTACATCACAGTGGTGCATTTGTTACAATCCATGAACCTACATTGACACAGCGTTACCACCTAAAGTCCATAGTTTACATTAGTGTCCACTCTTGGTGTTGTATATTCTTTGGGTTTTGACAAGTGTATAATGACATGTACCCACCACTGTAGTATCATACATAGTAGTTTCACTCTCCTAAAAATCCTCTGTACTGTACCTACTCATCCCTCCCTCTGTCAATCACTGATTTTTTTTAGTCTCTATAGCTTTGTCTTTTCCAGAATGTCATGTAGTTGGAATCACACAGTATGTAGCCTTTACAGATTGGCTAGTTTTACTTAAGTTTCCTCCTATTCTTTTCATGGCTTGATAGCTCATTTCTTTTTAGCACCAAATAATATTCCAGTGTCTACTAGTAATATTTACTACAGTTTATCCATTAACCTACTGAAGGACATCTTAGTTGCTTCCAAATTTTGGCAATTATGAATTATGAATAAAGAATCTATAAACATTGTTGTGTAGGTTTTTATGTGGATGTAAGTTTTCAGCTCCTTTGGATAAATACCAAGGGGTGCAATTGCTGAATTGCATGGTAAGAGTAGGCTTAGTTTTGTAGGAAAATGCCTGTCTTCTAAAGTGGCTGAATCATTTTGCATTCCCACCAGCAATGAATGAGAATCCCTATTGTTCCATATCTTTGTTAGTATTTGGTGGTATCAGTATTCTGAATTTTGGTCAGTTTAATAGGTGTATAGTGGCATCTCATTGTTTTAATTTGCTTTTCCCTGATGATATATGATGTTGAACATCTTTTTATATGCTTACATGCCAACTGTATATGTTCTTGGTGAGATGGTTCAGATCTTTTGTCTATTTTTTACTTGAGTTGTTCATTTTCTTATTGCTGAATTATGAGTTCTTTATATATTTTGGATAACAGTCCTTTATCAGATGTCTTTTGCAAATATTTCCTCCCAGTCTGTGACTTGTCTTCTCATTCTTTTGACATTGTCTTTCACAGAGAAGAAGTTTTTAAATTTTAATAAAGCCCAACTTATTAATTATTTCTTTCATGGTTTTTGCTGTCATATTTAAAAAGTCATTGCCATATGCAAGGTCATCTAGGTTTTCTCCTTTTATCTTCTAGGAGTTTTATAATTTTGCACATTACATTTAATCCTATGGTACATTTGGAGTTAATTTTATTGAAGGATGCAAGGCCTATGTCTAGATTCATTTTTTCTGTTGTAAATATTTAGGCTGTACAACATGATTTTTTAAATGTATACAACCTGATGATTTAATATGTGTATATATTGTGAAATGATTACCACAATCCAATTAGCTAACGTATGCGTCACCTCACATAGTTATCTTTCTTTTTTGGTGGTGAGAACACTTAAGATCTACTCTTTTAGCAAATTTCAAATATACAATACAGTTGGCCCTTGAACTATGAGGGAGTTAGGGATGTCAACACCTACACAGTCTAAAATCCACGTGTAACTTTATAGTCAACCCTTTGTACCATGGTTTTGCATCTGCAGATTTAACCAACCTTGTATGTGTAGTACTGTAGTAGGTATTTATTGAAAAAAATCCATGTATAATTGGACCTGTGCAGTTCAAACCCGTGTTTTTCAAGGGTCAACTGTATTATAAACTACAATCATCATGATGTATATTAGGTCCTCAAAACGTATTCATATTTTAATTGAAATTTGAACCCTTCAACCAACATCTCCCCAGTTCCTCAACCAACCTCTGGCAACCACCACTCTGATTCTATGATTTATTCTCTGATTCTATGAGCTCATTGTTTTAAATTCCACATGTAAGTGATATCATACAGTATTTATCTTTTTGTGTTTGGCTTATTTCACTTAGCATAATGTCCTCCAGGTTGTCACAAATGTCAGAATCTCTTTTTTTTATGGTTGAATTACATATTTATATAAATATATATAGATATAGATACAGGTATAGATTACATTTTCTTTATTCACCTATCGATAGACACTTAGGTTGTTCCATATCTTGGCTATTGTCAATAATGTTGCAATGAACATGGGAATACAGATATCTTAGAGATGCTAATTTCATTTCTTTGGGATATATACCTGGAAGTTAAATTGCTGGATCATATGGTAGTTCTACCTTTAATCTTTTGAGGAAACTCCATACTGCTTTCCATAATGGCTGTACCAATTCACATTTCCACTAACAATGTACAAGTGTTCCCTTTACACTACACCCTCACCAACACTTGTCTTTTTGATAAGAGTTGTCCTAACAGGTATGAGATGATATTTTATTTTGAGTTTCCTGATGATCAGTGATGTTAAGCATCTTTTTATGTACCTCTTGGCCATTTGTATGTCTTCTTTCAAAAAATGTCTATTCAGGTCCTTTGCCCATTATTTAATTGGAATGATCTTTTTGCTCTTGAGTTGCATGAGTTTCTTATATAAAATGGATGTTAACCTCTTATCAGATATATGGTTTGTGAATAATTTTCTCCCACTCCATAGATTGCCCTTTCATTTTGCTTACTTTTCCTTTGTTGTGCAGAGTTTTTAGTTTGATGTAGTCCCACTTGTTGATTTTTAGTTTTGTTGCCTATGCTTTTGGTATCATATTCAAAATATCATTCCCAGATTGATGTCAAAGAGCTTGTTCTCTATTTTTTTCTAAGAGATTAATGGATTCAGGTCTTAGATATAACTCTTTAATCAATTTGAGTTAACTTTTGAGTATGGTGCAAGATTTTAAAAGTCCAATTTCATTCTTTTTGAATGTGGATATCTAGTTTTCCCAATACCATTTATTGAAGAAACTATCCTAATGCCATTGTGCATTCTTGGTGTCCTTGCAAAAGATTAGTTGCTCATATATGTGTGGGTTTATTTCTGGGCTCTCTATTCTGTTCTACTGGTCTATATGTCTGTTATTATTCCAGTACCATACTGTTTTGATTATTATAGCTTTGTAATATAGTTTAAAGTCAGATTGCTGCCCTAGCTTTGTACTTCTTTCTCAACTTTGTTTTGACTATTGGTGTCTTTTGTGGTTCCATTCAAAATTTTAGGATTTTTTTTCTATTTCTATAAAGAGTGCCATTGAAATATTGATAGGGATTGTATTGAATCTGTAGATCACTTTGGGTATTATGGATATTCTAACAATATCAATTCTTCCAATCCAACAGCATGAAATGGCTTTCCATTTGTTTGTTTCTACTTCAGTTTTTTTCATCAATGTCTCATTGTTTTCAGCATACATATCTTTCACCTCCTTGGTTAAATTTATTCCTAAGTATCTTATTCTTTTTGATACTATTGTAAATGAGATTTAAAATTTTTTTTTGGAATAGCTTATTGCTAGTGTATAGAAATGCAAATAATTTTTTGCAGGCTTATTTTTTATCTTGAAACTTTACTGAATTTGTTTATTCTAAATGTTGTTCTAACAATTTTTGGTGGAGTTTTCAGGGTTTTCTCTATATAAGATCATGTTATCTATAGACACAGTTTAACTACTTCCTTTCCAATTTGGATGCCTTTTATTTCCTTTCTTGTCTAATTTCTCTGGCTAGGACTTCCAGTATTATGTTGAATAGAAGTAGTGAGAGTGGGCACTCTAGTCTTTTTCCTGATCTTAGAGTAAAACCTTTCGGCTTTTCACTGTTCAACATGTTACTAGCTGTGACTTGTCATATGTGGCATTTATTATGTTGAGGTATGTTCCTTCTATAACTAAATTTTAATTGTTTTTGATCATGAAAAAATGTTGAATTTATCAAATGTTTTTTCTTCTATTAAGAAGATGCTATTTTATCTTTTATTGTGTTAATGTGGTGTATCACATTGTTTTATTTGCATATGTTGAAACATCCTTGCCTCCCAGAAATAAATTCCACTTAATTATTGTGTATGATCCTTTTAATGTACTGTTGAATTAAGTTCACTAGTACTATATTGAGGATTTTTCCATCAACGTTCATCTGGAATATTGACCTGTAATTTTCATTTTTTTGTAGTGTCCTTAACTGTCTTTGGTATGAGGGTCATGCTGGCTGCATAAAATAAGCTTGGAAGGATTCCCTCCTCTTCAGTGCTTTGGAAGAGTTTGAGAAAGATTGGTGTTAATTCTTTAAATATTTGGTAGAATTCACCAGTGGAGCCAGGTGGTCCTGGGTTTTTCTTTGTTGGGAGGCATTAATTGCTTCTTTAATCTCCATACTCATTGTTGGTCTGTTCAGATATTCTATTTCTTTATGATTCAGTCTTGTTAGGTTGTATGTTTTTAGGAATCTATCCATTTCTGCTAGGTTATCCAATTTGTTGGCATAAAATTGTTCATATTTTATCTTTCTGTGGTATCAGTTGTCTACTCTTTCACTTATAAGTTTATATATTTTTATCCTCCTTCCTTTTTCTTAGTTTAGGTAAATGTTTGTCAGTCTTGTTTATCTTTTCAAAAAACCAACTCTTAGTTTCATTAATCTTTTCTGTTGTATTTCTATTCTCTATTTATTTATGCTCTAATATTTATTTCCTTCTTCCTGCTAACTTTGGACCTAGTTTGTCCTTCTTTCTCCCTGATAATGTTAGGTTAAAAGAGTATAAAGATAAGTTATTTATTTGAGGCCTTTCTTTTTTCTTCTTGTAGGCATTTCTAGCTATAAACTTCCCACTGCTTTTGCTGCATCCCGTAAGTTTTGGTGTATTGTGTTTCTATTTACATTTGTCTCAAGATACTTTTTGATTTCCTCTTTGACCCATTGGTTGTTCACAAGTGTGTTGTTTGACTTCACATATTTGTTAAATTTTCCACTTTCCTACTGTAATTGATTTCTAGTTTTATACTATTATGCCAGGAAAAGATAGTTGATACAAATTCAATATTCTTAAGTTTGTTACTACTAGTTTTGTGATTCAGCACATAAGCTACTCTGGAGAATATTCCATGTACCCTTAAGAAGAATGTGATTCTGCTGTTGTTGGATGGAATGTTTTGTGTATGTCTGTTAGATGAATTTGGTCTATGTTATTCAAGTCTACTGTTTCCTTATTGATTTTCTCTCCAGATGATTTATCCATTGATGAAAGTGGGATATCAAAATCCCCTACTATTATGGTATTGTTGTCTATTTCTCTCTTTTTTTGTTAGTATTTTCTTTATTTATTTAGGTGCCTCAATATTGGATGCATATATATTTACAACTGTTATATACTCTTGATGAATTGACCCATTTATCTTTATGTAGTGACCTTCTTTGTCTCTGACATTGGATTCTGACTGAAAGTTTATTTGTCTGATATCAATATAGTCACCCCTGTTCTCTTCTGATTATCGCTTAAGTGGGATATTTTTTCCACCCCTTCACTTTTAGCCTATATAAATCCTTAAAGCCAAAGTGAGTCTCTTGTAGGCAACGTATAGTTGGATCTTGTTTTTTATTCATTCAGCCACTCTATCCTTGAGTAGAGAATTTAATTCATATACATTTAAAGTAATATTTGATAGATAAAGATTTACAGTTGCCTTTTTTTATGGTTTTCTGGCTATTCTATAGTTTCTTTGTTCCTGTCTTTCTCTCTTGCAGTCTTCCTTTGTAATTTGTTGCCTTTTTTGTGGCAGTGTGCTTTGATTCCTTGCTCTTTATCTTTTGCATATCTACTAGAGTTTCTTCTTTGTGGTTATTATTAAGTTTTTATAAAACATCTTATAGTTGTCTACTTTAGGCAACTTAACTTTACTCTCGTACCAAAACTCTACACTTTTACTTCTTCCTCACTTCCACACTTAATGCTATTGATGCATGCTTTATATCTTTTAAAATTGTATACCTATTAACAAATTATTTTACCCATGGTTGTTTTTAATATTTTTGTCTTCTAACTTTCATACTAGAGATAAAAGTGATTTATGAACCACCATTATATTATTAAGAGTATTATGAATTTGACTAGATATTTACGTTTATCAGTGAGTTTTATACTTTCACATGTTTCGTGTTGTTACTTAGTATCCCTTTATTTCATCTTGAAGATTTCTTTTTAGCATTTCTTGTAAGGCAGGTCTAGTGGTGATGTACTCCCTCAGCGTTTGTTTGTTGAAAATAGATTTACCTTTTTTATATGTGTATGTCCAGTTGTTCCAGCACCATTTGTAGAAATGACTATCTTTGCTCCATTGTATTGCCTTTGCTGCATTGTCAAAGATCAGTTGACTCTATTTATATGAGTCTATTTCTGGGCTCTCTATTCTGTTCCATTGATATATTTGTCTATCCTTTCATCAATACCACACTACCTTGATTACTGTAGCTTCATAGTCTTGAAGTTGGATAATGTCAGTCCTCCAACTTTGTTCTTCTCCAATACTGAGTTAACTATTTCGGGTCTTTTGCCTCTCTATATACTCTTTGCAATCAGTTTTTTTAAATACCCACAGTACTTTGCTATTATTTTTCTTGAAATTGCATTTTATCTGTAGATCGAGTTGGAAAGAACTGACATCTTGACAATACTGAGTCTTCCTAATTATGAACATGGAATATCTCTCCACTTACTTAGCTCTTCTTTTGTATCTTTTATCAGAGTTGTATGGTTTTTCTCATATAGATCTTGCACATATTTTATTATGTTAATATTTAAGTGTTTTATTCTTGGTGGTAATGTAATTTTAAATTTCACTTGTTCATTGCTGATACAATAATATTTTAAAGACTTTTTTTAATGGCACTTAATAAATTCACTGATATTTGGGCTGCAGCACCAGAAAACACAACAGACTGCCTTTGCTTTAGGTGCAAGTATGTCCAATAAATACGGTCTTATTCTATAGATTTCTTTGCAGAATAAGTTTTCAAAGCTCTAAAGATGAATTTATGAGATATTTTGACATGAATTATGATACCTGTCAATGATCATATGATCACCATGAGTAAAGAATTGTATCAATCAATAGCTGACAAATTTGGAAATGATTAAAAAGTGTTTCCAATTACAAAGAAATTGTTTTATATGGTAAATATAATGGATCTGAGAAAGACTGAAGTAGAGCACAAAGTTTTACAGAATTTCAGGGCAAGTGGTATCTAACTTATTTCACCTATATATCATATAAATATATGATATTTATATATTTTACACTCTTTGCCATTATCCAAAACAATTTCTATTAATTATAATGCTTTAAAAAAGCTTATAAACATGAAATTTTAATTTTTCAGTGTGTATAATATTCAGTTCCTATGGGTAAGCCAGCTTATTTCTCATACCATTCTCTCCATAACAAGAGCACTAGTTAGCAGAGGGTAATAGAATCTTAAAAAACTATCCAACATTTCCGGTTTAAATGATTTTTACCAATCCAACCTCTACCTGGCCAAGCAAACCATATTTTAAGGGAAGAAAATTTTAAAACACAAAATTTTAGTACAGGTTATATTTATAATGCTACATGAACAATCGATACTCCTGACACATTACAAGCGGAGAATTTTCTCCAGTCAGTGGTAGTGAGTGGGTAAGCAAAAGGATGAATTTAGTCCCCACATTTTTCCACATTTATTCTTCCAGAATCCATTTCTAGACAATCTATATGTCACTATCATTGTGCAAACAAATTGTTTACACATGTACATAAATTGATTCATAGCATCTACTAATTTTACATGCCCATGTAAAATCCTGTAAATATGTCCAGAATGATGTACAGAGGCACAGCACCCAGAAGAGAACTTAGAGGTTACAAGGTCCAATAGGCTATGTGTATAGCTGAGGAAATGGAAGCCAAATAATATTTAGAGGCTTGCCCAGTATCACCTAGTCTGAGAATATGTTTATTTTCCAAATATCTTAAAATACAATTAAAATATCATTAAATGAAAAGAACAGTTAGATAAGAGATGTTGAGAAAATTAGCATTTCTGTTTATGTTCTCACATAGTATATGGCTTCACTCCTATGGACCTTTGCCCAAGCAGATCCTTCTAAAATTCCTTCCAAACCTGATAATTTTCTTTCAAAATCATATTCAGGTTAAACATCCCTCTAATGGTTTCTTGGACTCCACCCCTGAACTATTAGCCATTACTTTGTTACCTCTATTCTTGGTACTTACATTACCTTATATAACACATCAGCTAGAGCTCTTACTCCAGCCACTGTTGTTGTGACTACTTCTATAAGTCACGGACTAGCTTTGTGCAATTGCAAACTTACTTCATGCCTTTGCTGTGTACCTTTTGCTTCTTGTCCTGAGGTTTCTTTGACACAGGCATGGGTCACCTCTGGGTATCCACTCAGTACTCATGCACATCAACTCATGGAAGTTAACACACATGTGACTATCCTTTGACCAACTGGAGAAGAGCACCAAAGAATGCATTCTTGCAATTTTATACCCTGGAAAGCCAGTTTAAGATGCATTTCTAAAGGCTCTTCAGATGGACCTGCAGGATTGAACACCTGCAGTCATTCATAGGATAACTGACTTGATAATGCACCTCCCACTCTACATTGCCTTCATCCTTTTCCTGTTTACTCCCATTATTTCTCACTATTGCTATCTGTGATCACTTCCCAATTATACTACCTGCGTGCAAGCCATTTTCTCAATAGGAAATTGCAACAACCCAATAAAGACTGGACTATGATCTCAAATATTTCAGGAGTGGAGATTTGTGATACCACATCCATCCAACTAAAAATATAGCAGAGAGTAAGGGAAATGTGGACTGGATAGAGGAAGAAAAAAATTATGATGGTAATCTTTGGCCTGGTAACCAGATACAGAGTCAGGAACTGCTGCAAGTATTCATATTTTGTGCTTATTGATTATTTTTCTCCCCTTTTCCTTACACTTTGTATGAATGAGAAGTTGTGGTAATGTTGAATATTACAGTTATGACTGAATGGCATCATTCCATCACTATATTGTAGTTGGTGGAACTTTGTGTCTCTTCGGTGTTTCTGATGATAGTTTCTTCATCCAAAAAAGGCAAAAATGTATGCTACATGGCAAAACGAGGGAAGGCACCAGCCTCTGACCATTTAATCACTCATACGCAGTCTCCACCTTTGCTGCCCTTCTTGTGTCAAGGAGAATGACCCCTATGAATTACATCACTAAATCTCCCCTCATGACTGGCTTTTGGTAGGATCTTGCCAAGGGGAGAAACAGCAGACGATTAGAAGGCAGAGAAGAGAAATTTTGTGGTGTTTATTCCCTGATCTCTCCCTGCCTGGCACCATTATATCCACTGGCAAGTTGTGTCCTTCTCAATCACAGCTCCCAACAGGCTCTGGTCACACTATTTCTTCCTCACGTCTTAAGGAATAATGGCTTCTCATTGTTGCTCATCTGTATGCCGTACCATGCCTTGTTTGCCCTGTCCAGTCTGCCTGCCTATTAAAGTCTTTCATTTGAGACAACTGAATTAATTCTGGTTATTACCAGTTCCCTGGCTGATGAACATCCACTAGCTCCCACACACATGCACACGCACATACACACAGATGCCACGACACAGAACACTCTCATTCAAGGAAAATGACTCATCTATAATGTATGGTAACCACCTGTCCTGTCCACCCATGTCCCTAGTGTGCCTTTTCCCCTATCTCTTTATATTAAGGTCCCATACCCCCAGGTTACATAATTTCTATTCATGGCAGGACACAAGAGTTAGCATGACAAAATTGAAGTATTAATTTATAAATAATTTAAAGATGCTTATTTCATGACATATTATAGAAAAAGAAAAGAGACAGTGTCTTCATGTGCCAGCTACAGTTGCCATTATTCATCTCCAAGACTAAATCACATATGATTATGGTGTTTAACATAATGTGGTAAAGGCACAGATTCACAAGCCACCTCTTTATCTTATTTTTATTCCTGATATCAACATATTCTTCTTGAAATCTCAAGAAGAACTCTGGGGAAAATCTTTTCACCATCATTCACATGACCTCCATCTGTAAAGAGGGTAAAGATATTTTTTCTTGTTCCCGTTCCATGGTTGAATGACTGATTGTTTGCAAAATGAGCTCAGTGTTTTAAAATCTATGGTGGACAACTGTCATTTATTTTATATGTGAAATAGGCACCAAAAATTGATACTCTCACCCCAACTTTGAACCAAGAGCTACTTAGGCAATGAAAAAAATTCTACCTGAAACAGGAAGACAGCTCATGGGCCCACGGTGCAGAGGTCCTGGTGGCAGCATCCTGCATCCAGTGATGGCAGGGTTGAAACAAGCTGAAGTGTCTTGTGCACAGTGGACGTTGCTGCAGCTTCTTCTGTGACATGGTTTGGGGTATTTTTCCAGATCACATAACCACTAAGCATGGTTCTCTGTTTCTCCAAGGAATTTATAAATTATCCAATATCCTTTTATTAATTTTCTATTTTAAAATTCTTCTGGACCTCAAGTGAAACAAAAAGTGATTCAGTTATAATCCTATGCTGTCATCATATAAAACCACTCTCCTGTTTATTACATTGTATTTTTTGATTCTTTCATTCTCCCCACTACCATCACTAGATAAACCTACTCTGATGTCCTTGGTATATGTGCAGGGAGATATATATACACATATATATTTCAAAAGTTATACCATTGTTTTGGGCATTATTTTTTTTTAACTTACATAAGTGATGCTAAGCTGAGTGTCATTCTGTTGGGATTTTTTATTAATTATCTCTGATATCTATGAAGCTCTATCTATATTTTTATATATGCCTGTAATCGTGACCTCAGCCACACCGTAATACATAATAGTCTTTTTAAATTTTATTTATCCCTTCCCCTATGATGGAAAATTAGGTTGCCTCCAATTCCCACTACCATAAACAGTGTTTCAAAAAACAACCTGATGCATATTCCTTGGTGGACAGATGTATTTGTTTCTCTGAAATTTATGCTATAAGAGGATTAATGGATCATAGGAAACACACATAATGGCTACATCAGTCTTTGGTCCCATCAGTGCACATGGCTTCCTGTTTCTCTATGTTCTTACCAGCACTTGGTACCATCCTACTTTTTTACTTTTTACAATCTGGTTGTAAAGTGCTGTTGATTTCCCTGGTTATAAATTGTTTACTTGTTATATTTGTTAGCCATTTGAGTTTCTTCTGGGAATAGTTTATTCGTATCCCGTGCCCATTTTTCTTTTTGGTTCTTTACCTTATTCTTATTTATAAGAACTCCTTCTAGACATTAATTCTCTGCCAATTTTAGACATTGTAATTATCTTCTCCAAATATGACAACCGTCCTTTACCAAAATAGAATATTTTTCTGCTTAAATTACCCAGTCAAAATCTGTTTCTATTGCTTACAAATAAGAATTTCGATTAAAACTGAGTTTATAATGATATCTTTAATTTCTTTGATGATCAAAGAAAGCTATTTCCAAGAATTATTATTCTGATTGATGAATAACATAATGTTTATGTAGATTTATGTAAAATATTCTCTACCTTTCCCTATGTTTCCCATAAGAAAAAGCCATAATTGCCTGCCAAATACTCCACATCCTCTACGAAATTGTTTCAAAATAGCAGCACAGGGGAGAACTTCAAGATGGCAGAGGAGCAAGACGTGGAGATCACCTTCTTCCCCACAAATACATCTACATGTGGAACAGCTCCTACAGGACACCTACTGAACACTGGCAGAAGACCTCAGACTTCCCAAAAGGCAAGAAACTCTCCACATACCTGGGTAGGGCAAAAGAAAAAAGAATAAACAGAGACAAAAGAATAGGGGACGGGACCTGCACCAGTGGGAGGGAGCTGTGAAGGAGGAAAGGTTTCCACAAACTAGGAAGCCCCTTCACTGGTGGAGATAGGGGGGTGGGGGCGGGGGAGCTTCAGAGCTGCGGAGGAGAGCGCAGCCACAGGGGTGCAGAGGGCAAAGCTGAGAGATTCCCGCATGGAGGATTGGTACCGACCGGCACTCACCAGCCCGAGAGGCTTGTCTGCTCACCTGCTTGGGCGGGCAGGGACTGGGAGCTAAGGCTCGGGCTTTTGAGGTCAGATCCCAGGAAGAGGACTGGGGTTGGCGGCGTGAACACAGCCTGAAGGGGGCTAGTGCGCCACAGCTTGCCGGGAGGGAGTCCGGGAAAAAGTCTGGACCGGCCAAAGAGGCAAGAGACCATTGCTTCGGGTGCGCGAGGAAAGGGAATTCAGAGCACCGCCTAAATGAAATCCAGAGATGGGCGTGAGCCGCGGCTAACAGCGTGGACCCCAGAGACGGGCATGAGACGCTAAGGCTGCTGCTGCCACCACCAAGAAGCCTGTGTGCGAGCACAGGTCACTATACACACCTCCCTTCCGGGGAGCCTGTGCAGCCCGCCACTGCCAGGATCCCATGATCAGGATACAACTTCCCCGGGAGAATGCACGGCGTGCCTCAGGCTGGTGCAACGTCACGCTGGCCTCTACTGCCGAAGGCTCACCCCGCATCCGTACCCCTCCCTCCCCGCGGCCTGAGTGAGCCAGAGCCCTCGAATCAGCGGCTCCTTTAACCCCGTCCTGGCTGAGCGAAGAACAGACGCCCTCAGGCAACCTACATGCATACGCAGGTCCAAATTCAAAGCTGAACCCCAGGAGCTGTGAGAACAAAGAAGAGAAAGGGAAATCTCTCCCAGCAGCCTCGGGAGCAGCAGATTAAATCTCCACAATCAACTTGATGTAACCTGCCTTCGTTGTACTTGAATAGACAATGAATCATCGCAAAACTGAGGCAGTGGACTTTGGGAGTAACTGTAGACTTGGGGTTTGCTGTATGTGACTGACTGGTTTCTGGTTTTATGTTTATCTTAGTTTAGTATTTAGAGTTATCATCATTGGTAGATTTGTTTATTGATTTGGTTGCTCTCTTCCATTTTTTTATATATAGATTTTTTTTTCCTTTTTCTCTTTTTGTGGGTGTGTACGTGTATGCTTCTTTGTGTGATTTTGTCTGTATAGCTTTGCTTTTTCCATTCGTCCTAGGGATCACTCTGTCCATTTTTTTTTTTTTAGTACAGTTTTTATTGCTTGTTATCATTGCTGGATTTGTTTTTGGTTTGGTTGCTCTCTTCTTTCTTTCTTTTTTATTACTTTTAAATTATTTTATTTTCAGTAATTTTTGTATTTTAATAACATAATTTTATTTATTTTCTTTCTTTCTTTCTTTCTTTCTTTCTTTCTTTCTTTCTTTCTTTCTTTCTTTCTTTCTTTCTTTCTTTCTTTCTCACTTTTCTTCTGAGCCGTGTGGCTGACAGGGTCTTGGTGCTCCGGCCAGCTGTCAGGCCTGTGCCTCTGAGGTGGGAGACCCAAGTTCAGGACATTGGTCCACCAGAGACCTCCCAGCTCCACGTAATATCAAATAGTGAAAGTCCTCCCAGAGATCTCCACCTCAACACTAAGACCCAGCTCCACACAACAACCAGCAAGCTCCAATGCTGGACACCCCATGCCAACAACTACCAAGACATGAACACAACCCCACCCATTAACAGAGAGGCTGCCTAAAATCATAATAAGGTCACAGACACCCCAAAACACAGCACCGGACGTGGTCCTGCCCACCAGAAAGACAAGAGCAAGCCTCAGCCACCAGAACACAGGTAAGAGTCCCCTCCACCAGGAAGCCTACACAACCCACTGAACCAACCATACTCACTGGGGGCAGATGCTGAAAACAACAGGAATTACAAACCTGCAGCCTGCAAAAAGGAGACCCCAAACACAGTAAGCTAAGCAAAATGAAAAGACAGAGAAACACACAACACATGAAGGAGCAAGGTAAAAAACCACCATACCAAAAAAATGAAGAGGAAATAGGCAGTCTACCTGAAAAAGAATTCAGAGTAATGATAGTAAAGATGATCCAAAATCATGGATATAGAATGCAGAAAATACAAGAAACATTTAACAAGGACCTAGAAAAACTAAAGAGCAAATAAACAATGAACAACACAATAAATGAAAATAAAAATTCTCTAGAAGGAATCAATAGCAGAATAACTGAGGCAGAAGAACAAATAAGTGACCAAGAAGAAAAAATAATGGAAATAACTGCTGCAGAGCAGAATTTTAAAAAAGACGAAAAGAATTGAGGACAGTCTTAGAGACCTCTAGGACAACATTAAATGCACCAACATTCGAATTATAGGGGTCCCAGAAGAAGAAGAGAAAAAGAAAGGGAGTGAGAAAATATTTGAAGAGATTATAGTTGAAAACTTCCTTAATACTGGAAAGGAAATAATCAAGTCCAGGAAGCACAAAGTCCCACACAGGATAAATCCAAGGAGAAATATACCAAGACACATATTAATCAAACTATGAAAAATTGAATACAAAGAAAAAAATTTAAAGCAGCAAGGGAAAACAATAAAAAACATACAAGGAAATCCCCATAAGGTGAATGGCTGATCTTTCAGCAAAAACTCTGCAAGCCAGAAGGGAGTGGCAGGAGATATTCAAAGTGATGAAAGGGAAAAACCTAAAACCAAGATTACTCTACCCAGCAAGAATCATATTCAGATTCAATGGAGAAATTAAAACCCTAACAGACAAGCAAAAGCTAAGAGAATTCAGCACCACCAAAACAGCTTTACAACAAATGCTAAAGGAACTTCGCTAGGCAGGAAACACAAGAGAAGGAAAAGACTATAAGAACAAACCCAAAACAATTAAGAAAATGGGAATAGGAACATACATATTGATAATTTCCTTAAATGTAAATGGATTAAATGCTCCCACCAAAGGACATAGACTGGCTGAATGGACACAAAAACAAGACCCGTATATATGCTGTCTACAAGGGACCCACTTCAGACCTAGGGTCACATACAGACTGAAAGTGAGGGAATGGAAAAAGATATTCCATGCAAATGGAAATCAAAAGAAAGCTGGAGGAGCAATTCTCATATCACACAAAATAGACTTTAAAATAAAGACTATTACAAGAGGCAAAGAAGGACACTACATAATGATCAAGGAATCAACCCAAGAAGAAGATATAATAATTGTAAATATTTATGCACCCAACATAGGAGCACCTCAATACATAAGGCAAATGCTAACAGCCATAAAATGGGAAATCAACAGTAACACAATCATAGTAGGGGACTTCAACACCCCACTTCCACCATTGGACCAATCATCCATAATGAAAATAAATAAGGAAACACAAGCCTTAAATGATACATTAAACAAGATGGACTTAAATGATATTTATAGGACATTCCATCCAAAAACAACAGGATGCACTGTTTTCTCAAGTGCTCATGGAACATTCTCCAGGATAGATCATATCTTGGGTCACAAATCAAGCCTTGGTAAATTTAAGAAAATTGAAATCATATCAAATCTCTATTCCGACCACAATACTATGAGACTAGATATCAGTTACACAAAAAAAATCTATTAAAAATACAAACACATGGAGGCTAAACAATACACTACATAATAACCAAGAGATCACTAAAGAAATGAAAGAGGAAATCAAAAACTACCTAGAAACAAATGAAAATGAAAAGAAGACAATCCAAAACCTATGGGATGCAGCAAAAAAAGTTCTAAGAGGGAAGTTTATAGCAGTACAATCCTACCTGAAGAAACCAGAAACATCTCAAATGAACAACCTAAGCTTACACCTAAAGCAATTAGAGAAAGAAGAACAAAAAAACCCCAAAGTTAGCAGAAGGAAAGAAATCATAAAGATCAGATCAGAAATAAATGAAAAAGAAATTAAGGAAACAGTAGCAAAGATCAATAAAATGAAAAGCTGGTTCTTTGAGAAGATAAACAACATTGGTAAACCATTAGCCAGACTCATCAAGAAAAAAAGGGAGAAGATTCAAATCAATAGAATTAGAAATGAAAAAGGAGAAGCAACAAGTGACACTGTAGAAATACAAAGGACCATGAGAGATTACTACAAGCAACTCTATGCCAATAAAGTGGACAACCTGGAAGAAATGGACAAGTTCTTAGAAAAGCACAACCGTCTGAGACTGAACCAGGAAGAAATAGAAAATATAAACAGAAAAATCACAAGCACTGAAATTGAGACTGTGATTAAAAATCTTCCAACAAACAAAACCCCAAGACCAGATGGCTTCACAGTCGAATTCTATCAAACATTTAGAGAAGAGCTAACACCTATCCTTCTCAAACTCTTCCAAAATATAGCAGAGGGAGAAACACTCCCATACTCTTTCTATGTGGCCACTATCACCTGATACCACAACCAGACAAAGATGTCACAAAGAAAGAAAACTACAGGTCAATATCACTGATGAACATAGATGCAAAACTCCTAGCAAACAGAATCCAACAGCACATTAAAAGGATCATACACCATGATCAAGTGGAGTTTATCCCAGAAATGCAAGGATTCTTCAATATACACAAATCAATCAATGTGATGAACCATATTAACAAAATTGAAAGAGAAAAGACATATGATCATCTCAATAGGTGTAGAAAAAGCTTTTGACAAAACTCAACACCCATTTATGATAAAAACCCTCCAGAAAGCAGGCATAGAGGGAACTTACCTCAACATAATAAAGGCTATATATGACAAACCACAGCCAACATCATCCTCAATGTTGAAAAACTGAAACCATGTCTTCTAAGATCAGGAAGAAGACAAGGTTGTCCACTCTCACCACTCTTATTCAACATAGTTTTGGAAGTTTTAGCCACAGCAATCAGAGAAGAAAAAGAAATAAAAGGAATACAAATCATAAAAGAAGAAGTAAAGTTGTCACTGTTTGCAGATGACATGACACTATACATAGAGAATCCTAAAGATGGTGTCAGAACACTGCTAGAACTAATCAATGAACTTGGTAAAGTAGCAGGATACAAATTAATGCACAGAAATCTCTTGCATTCCTATACACTAATGATGAAAATTCTGAAAGAGAAATTAAGGAAACACTTCCATTTACCACTGCAAAAAAAAAGAATAAAGTACCTAGGAATAAAACTACCTAAGGAGACAAAAGACCTGTATGCAGAAAACTATAAGACACTGATGAAAGACATTAAAGGTGATACAGATGGAGAGATATACAATGTTCTTGGATTGGAAGAATCAATATTTTGAAAATGACTATACTACCCAAAGCAATCTACAGATTCAATGTAATCCCTATCAAACTACCAATGGCATTTTTCACAGAAATAGAACAAGAAATTTCACAATTTGTATGGAAACACAAAAGAACCTGAATAGCCAAACCAATCTTGAGAAAGAAAAATGGAGCTGGAGGAATCAGGCTCCTGGACTTCTGACTATACTACAAAGCTACAGTAATCAAGACAGTATGGTACTGGCACAAAAACAGAAATATAGATCACTTAAATAGGATAGAAAGCCCAGGGATAAATCCATGCACATATGGTTACATTATTTTTGTTAAAGGAAGCAAGAATATACAATGGAGAAAATATAGCCTGTTCAATAAGTGATGCTGGGAAAACTGGATAGCTACATGTAAAAGAATGAAATTAGAACACTCCCTAACATCATACACAAAGTAAACTCAGAATGGATTAAAGAACTAAATGTATGGCCAGACACTATAAAACTCTTAGAGGAAAACATAGGCAGAGCACTCTATGACATAAATCACATCACAGCAAGATCCTTTTTGACCCACCTCCTATAGTAATGGAAATAAAAACAAAAATAAACAAATGGGACCTAATGAAACTTAAAAGCTTTTGCACAGCAAAGGAAACCATTAACGAGAGGAAAAGACAACCCTCCAAATGGGAGAAAATATTTGCAAGTGAAGCAGCTGACAATGGATTAATCTCCAAAATTTACAAGCAGCTCATGCACCTCAATATCAAAAAAACAAACCACCCAATCCAAAACTGGGCAGAAGACCTAAATAGACATTTCTCCAAAGAAGATATACAGATTGCCAACAAACACATGAAAGGATGCTCAACATCACTAATCATTAGAGAAATGCAAATCAAAACTACAATGAGGTATCACCTCACACCAGTCAGAATGGTCATCATCAAAAAATCTACAAACAATAAATGCTGGAGAGGGTGTGGAGAAAAGGGAACCCTCTTGCACTGTTGGTGGGAATGTAAATTGATACAGTCACTGTCAAGAACAGTATGGAGTTTGCTTAAAAATCTAAAAATAGAACTACATACGACCCAGAAATCCCACTACTCGGCATATACCCTGAGAAAACCATAATTGAAAAGAGTCATGTACTGCAATGTTCATTGCAGCTCTATTTTCAATAGCCTGGACATGGAAGCAACCTAAGTGTCCATCGATAGATGAATGGATAAGAAGATGTGGCACATATATTCAATGGAATATTACTCAGCCATAAAAATAAATGAAATTGAGTTATTTGTAGTAATGTGGATGGACTTGGAGACTGTCATACAGAGTGAAATAAGTCAGAAAGAGAAAAATAAATACCATTTGCTAACATATATATATATGGAATCTAAAAAAAAAATGGTTCTGAAGAACCTAGGGGCAGGACAAGAATAAAGATGCAGACATAGAGAATTGACTTGGGGACACGGGGAGGGGGAAGGGTAAGCTGGGTCAAAGTGAGGGAGTGTCATGGACTTATATATACTACCAAACGCAAAATAGCTAGTGGGAAACAGCTGCATAACACAGGGAGATCAGCTCGGTTCTTTGTGACCACCTAGAGGGGTGGGATAGGGAGGGTAGGAGGGAGACGCAAGAGGGAGGAGATATGGGGATATATGTATATGTACAGCTGATTCACTTTGTTATAAAGCAGAAACCAACACACCATTATAAAGCAATTATACTCCAATAAAGATGTTAAAAAAGAAATAGCAGAACATTGTATGGGACTCTTTCTATTTCTCTAGATTCTGATGGTTCCACATTTATTCTAGGTAACTGCAATTTACATAAATTATTTCCTTGACTATTATTATTGATTGAAGAAGAAAACAATCAACTAATAATATCCTTAGGGGGCATATTGGTGGAGTAGCCACTTGAGACTGTTATTTAAATGAAAAAATATTTTAAAGTGTATCATTTCTCCAGAGCCAGCTCTAAGAATAGTTCGTATCTCAGAGTGGAGTAAGTCAGAAAGAGAAAAACAAATATCATATATTAACGCATGTACGTCGAACCTAGAAAAATATTACAGATGAACCGGTTTGCAGGGCAGAAGTTGAGACACAGATATAGAGAACAAATGTTTTCCCAAGGTGGGAAAGCCGTGGCGGGGTGGGGATGGTGGTGTGATGAATTGGGCGATTGGGATTTACATGTACACACTGATGTGTATAAAACTGATGACTAATAAGAACCTGTTGTATAAAAAAATAAATAAAACAAAAATTTTTTAAAAAAAGAATAGTATCTATCACAAATTTAGAAATAGGAATTTGCAGAGAGCAGTGGTAGTTCAGCCAGGGTGCTGGCAATAAAGAGGTGCATAGTCTGTAGATCATTTTAAAACAGTTATAAAATGGATTAATTTGGCCTATTGTCACCATATGCTAGTAATTCTAATCAAGGTCAATGATATAATACCTTTGCTCATCAAAAAAAAAAGATCACTCACACAATCCATCTCTTTGGCCACTACTGTGACAGAGGCTTTTAGAACATCTGTAAACATGTTCTAACAGCAGCATCCTTATGTCAACACCAACATGAGCAAATGAGAAATTCTCTTCAATCACAAGCCTCATTTTGGAGAAGGTGTGCAGGGGGAGACATTTACTTTGCTAGAGGCAAACTAAAGCTCAAAAATAAAGGCAAGGAGAACAGAATTCACAGCGTGAAGTTAACTTTTTTCATTTATTGAAACACCTACATGGGTGCATTTAAGCATGAATACACACACACACACACACACACAAGAATTGTAATTTGCATCAGGTATGAATCAGTCTACAAGGTCAGGTGTTCATTCGTGTATCAAAAACTGTTGTAACACCTGCTATGCCTTGGGCACTATTCTGTTCTGGAGGCTTGGATTATAACAGTATGCAGGAGAGAAATGTGTGAAAAGCAGACGCTCCCACTTCTTTAATTATCGAGCCTCTTAAATCCAAAATAAACAGTCCTATCTAGCAGAGATATCGATTTCCAATGACAGAACTGGGTACACCTATACTGAGGAAGGCAATGTTTTCCTTTATTGCCTACAAACTACTACCTAGTAAACTTCCCGGAAACATCAAGGTCCATTACCAAGCAGAGCAGAGTTCAGTTCTGTTCTCTTCCATCTGAGGGCCTATCAGGAAAACAGAGGAACCACATTATCTTTCAGCAGCCGCTTCCTTGGTAAACCCAAGAGGGACTTCAGTTTCGGTACTCTTGTAAGGATTCAGATCATTTTTTAAATCTTTTATGGGGAGAGAAGGAGGCAGAGAAAACAGTTGCAAGTGAAGAAAGGCAGTGGTGACTTCTTCCAGATACACATAGAGGCACACATGATTTGCACTGAGGGAAGAACAGAGGAACAGAGAATGTTGCTGGTACAATAGGCTCATGTCCTATTCATGGTAATTGAGACAACATTGCAAGGCCATTTGTCACTTAAAAGAGGAATTCTTTTTTTTTTTTTTTTTTTTTCTTTTGCGGTACGGGGGCCTCTCACTGCTGTGGCCTCTCCCGACGCGGAGCACAGGCTCCGGACGCGCAGGCTCAGCGGCCATGGCTCACGGGCCCAGCCGCTCTGCGGCATGTGGAATCCTCCCGGACCAGGGCATGAACCCGTGTCCCCCGCATCGGCCGGCGGACTCTCAACCACTGCGCCACCAGGGAATCCCAAAAGATTAATTCTGGATACATTTATTAATAAAGTATTGATACCAACCAGTGTTCTTGGCCTTCCCCAATCAATAGAAATTGATGAGGCCAGTCAAGAAATTTGGGCAAACCTTTGTTGGGGTTCCTGCTCCTGCAGGAAGGAGCAAAAACAAGTAATAGGTTCCCTTGTTCACTCCCCAGGGCAGGGGGGGGGGGGCTGGTTCCTTATATGGGGTGGGGGTAGGGGTGTGTCCAGGGGTCAGGCCGGAGGGGTGGCTTAGGTGTTTTGCCCAGCCCTTTGGTGGTGTTGAGTGCAGAGGGCATGCAGAGTTTTTGCTCCCAACACCCTGTTTTTGCTCCTGGCTCTTTGGAAGTGGCAGTTGGGTTTTTTTGTTGTTTTTTTTTAATTTTAGTATCTTCTTGTCCAGAATTTGTCCCCAGCTGCACATGCACACACTTATGTTCAGTCCCTTATAATTTCTTTGTATTTTGTTTCTTGAGTAGACGTTTGTCCAGGTAAAAGCACTGCAGCATAGGGTCCCATGTCCCAGCCTGTCTCAGTATTCCCATTATGACATATAAAGAATGCAATGTACCTTAACTGAACATTTAATGTTGGCTATTGAAGTTTTTCCCCCAAAGCCAGAAAGACTTTCTCATAGCTTGATTCAGTTGAGATATCAAAGGACATGGTTTTGAATGGCTCCAAAGAAAAAACAGATGCAAAATAAGAAAATCATACGAGCTATTGATGACAAACTATGCAAAGGTGATCTCTGTTAGCAGTTCAGTGCTTCCTTTCCCAGGGATGAAAAGCTCTGCAAAAAAGGTGTCCTTGTGATTAAAAATGACACTGATTGGGACACTCAGAAAGGCTTCTCTCCAAATTCTGCCATGTTATGAGTCTTTCAAATTGTGAGGTAACTTGGATAATTCTAGACCATACAGGATCCAAACATGAGTGCTATGTTATACTCGACAATATTGTTACGATTCCACTCTTTCAGATGCCTTGGGGTGATTTAAGTTATACTCACTGAAATACATGCAAATAACAGAGTAGTGTAAACCACCAATGATCACCCAAAACATGGATCAAATTCAGAACCATTAAAGAAAAATAGAGGAGAATAAGGAGTGTGTTCCCCTATTTGTCAGGGGCAGTGATTGCCATACTTATATGTAAAAATCAGTGGCAAGTCACCATTTTAATTTACTGGGCAACCAGAGGTGACATGATTCTATGCCTTTCCACCATATTAAAAAAGCCAGAGTTTCTCTACTTATTCATTAAAAAAATATTTTGTTGTAGATTTGAAGCACACCCATACTCAGTAAGAAGTAGAGGACTGACAAGAAGGGGAAATTCTGTACACATATTGGAAATACAGCTAAAGAGTTCTTCAATAAGTATCTCTTCTGTGATCCATTTCAGACAAAATATCATGATCCTTTGTGACATCAAGACTTCAGGAAAGCTGAATAAGCCATCAGAGAATATAAATCTTTTATGAGGCCTGTGATGGTTAATTTTTTATGTCAACTTAACTGGGTCATGAGATGCCCAGATATTTGGTCAAACCTTATTCTGGATGTGTCTCTGAGAGTGTTCTGGATGAGATTAACATTTAAGTGGGTAGACTGAGTACAGTAGATTGCTCTTCCTAACATGGGTGGACCTCTTCCAATCAGCTGAAGCGTGAATGGAACAAAAAGGCTGGTCCTTCTCTGAGTGAAGAGAATTTCTCCTGCCTGACTGGCTTTGAATTGGAACATCGACTGTTTCCTGCCTTCAGACTTGAACTAAAGCATCAGCTCTTCCTGGGTCCCAAGCCTCCTGGCCTTTGGACTAGAACTGCACCATCAGCTCTCCTGGTTCTCAGGCCTTTAGACTAGAATTGGAACTCACCATAGCTGCTCCTACATCTCCAGCTTGCCAATTCACCTTGAAGATCTTGAGACATTTTAGGCTCCATAAGTGTGTGAGCTGTTCCTCATAATAAATAAATGAATGCATACATACATAAGTAAACACACACACACACACACACGTACACACATATATATATATATATCCTACTGGTTCTGTTTCTCTGAGAACCCGGACTAATGTAATGCCCAAGGTTATTTTTCTTCATGAAATATAGTTCATGAATTAACTTTACCCTTCCTACTTTCCTTCCATTCTTTCTCCAAACAAGAATACATATATTTAGGTTGGTTGTTTGGCCTGAGGAGACCCAAGACTGGAGCCTACCCTGCTCTTTGGTGGGGCTAATGGCGGACTCTGGGAGGGCTCACGCCAAGGAGTACTTCCCAGAACTTCTGCTGCCAGTGTCCTTGTCCTCACTGTGAGCCACAGCCACCCCCAGCCTCTGCAGGAGACTCTCCAACACTAGCAGGTAACTTAGGATGTGTTCTGGGGAAGGGGAACACTCTGGCTCCCTCTGGAGGAGCAGCTCTCAACCTTCTCTTCATAACCCATGTGACAGATGACACTCACCGGCAGGACACACTCTCAAAGATGGAGCCAGATGGGAAGATGCTCCATATTCCATTCTTCTATTCCAAGATCTGGCCAATTGAGGAAATAAGCAGTTCTGTGATGTCAGGACCTGTATGTAACCTTGCAGAAGGCAACCAGGAGAGTCAGCAAGTGGTTAAGAATACGCCTGCCGGGCTTCCCTGGTGGCGCAGTGGTTGAGAGTCCGCCTGCCGATGCAGGGGACACGGATTCGTGCCCCGGTCCGGGAAGATCCCACATGCCGCGGAGCAGCTGGGCCCGTGAGCCATGGCCGCTGAGCCTGCGCGTCCGGAGCCTGTGCTCCGCAACGGGAGAGGCCACGACAGTGAGAGGCCCGCGTACCGCAAAAAA
This sequence comes from Leucopleurus acutus, assembly GCF_964270905.1. Lineage (NCBI taxonomy): Eukaryota > Metazoa > Chordata > Mammalia > Artiodactyla > Delphinidae > Leucopleurus > Leucopleurus acutus. The sequence continues at coordinate 24,651,643 of NC_139152.1, forward strand.
AAAAAAAAAAAAGAATACGTCTGCCAATGTAGGGGACAGGGGTTCGAGCCCTGGTCCAGGAAGATCCCACATGCCATGGAGCAACTAAGCCCGTGAGCCACAGCTACTGAGCCTGCGCTCTAGAGCCCGTGAGCCACAACTACTGAAGCCCACGTGCCTAGAGCCCGTGCTCTGCAACAAGAGAAGCCACCGCAATGAGAAGCCTGCCCACCGCAAAGAAGAGTAGCTGCCGCTAGCTGCAACTAGAGAAAGCCCGTGCGCAGCAACAAAGACCCAATGCAGCCAAAAATTAAAAATAATTAAATAAAATAAATAAATTTAACAAAATATATTTTTGTTATATTTACATTTATCCCCAAAACATTTACATTTATCATTACATTTACATTTAACATTACATTTATATTTACATTTATCCCCCAAACATTCACTGATTAGTTAACTGGATTTCTAATGGCTACTTTATCTTTTATGAATTTTCTGTATGCACTTGGATATACTTCTCGGTTTTCTAATCTATTTCATTAATCTACTCATATATCCGCACCACTCTCTTTTTAAAATTTGTGGGTTTTTAAAACTGTAAGACTACTCTCTCTATTAATTATTGAAATTTTATGAGTTTTAATGTAAGATGTCTCCCTTCGTCCTTTTATTGTTCCTTTTCCAACTTTTGTTGTTGTTGTTGTTATTCCTTTCTAAATTTATGTATAATTTATATATAGTGACATGCATAGATCTTAAATGCTCAGCCTGATGAGTCTTAAAGATTTTATATAGCCATGCCCATTTCAACATACAATGTTGTGTTTTGATTTATTTACTTTATTTTGTTTTGGGAAGTGATATCCTTCTGTTGTTGAATTTTCATATCCAAGCATAAAGTATGATTTTCCATGTGACCAAATCACTTTTTGTGTCCTTACATGGAAGGTCACCCACTGAGCATCTGTGCTGTTTTGATGGTGTAAGATAAATTTCCATTAAGTCACTAAGAATTTGGAGGTTACTTGTTACAGCAGTTAGCCTATACTAACCAATACAGTTAGACTTCATGTCAGGTGTGGTTTGTACTTTACTGTCTTATTGAGCCTGGGTTATATTTGGCTACAAGATCCTGGTACAGTGAAGACTATTAATATTCATGTGTACTCTTTGTTAGCATCAGTGAATTTCCACAAAGCACCACTAGGTGTCCTCTACTGATAATTTTCACTGAGCTGCTGCAGGACAGACTGAAACTGTTTTTCCCGGTCCATGCATTCCTTTAGCTGTGCTGGCTGAACTCATCAAAATTTGGACCAGGACTCCACCCTCCTGCTGTCATTGCTAAAACACAGACAGATTCATTGGAAAAATGAGAACTGTTTGTTCCTTATTTCGAAAAACATTGTTAAATAGATCATTCTTCTCAGGAACACAAGTGTAGCCTTTATCACATTACAAAGATTAACCCAGCACCAGAGACTGGTTGATGATTCATCTGAGAGCTGTTTAAAGACAGATTTGGGAGAGACAGTTTATTCTCTATACCTCCCTCATCTCCCACCTCTATTCTCTAGCACCATAACACAGCAGGAAAATGGTCCAAACAACATCAAGGCCAGCCTTGAAGAAGAGAAGTAATTACCAAGTGGAGACCTCTTGGAAAGGAGTGGCTAAGTCACATCTCTTGACGTTATGTATATGCTTGGAGGGAGACATTGGAACTGGTTGAAAATCATCTCAAATGGCTATTGGTTAAGCCACACTATTTTGCCTGGCTTCAATATTCCTATTTGGATAAGAAGAGAATAAGTATTAATTAAGACAAGGAGACCAGATCGAAGGCTGTTGAGGTAGAATAGATAAAAATTGATGGTCTCTGGAACTCAGACCGTGGTCATGGGCACCGAGAAAGGGAGATGGATTCGAAAGGTATAAAAGAAATAAAACGTACAAAATTTGGCAGCCATTTCATGTTTGGGGTGAAAGAGAGGGAGATGTGTCTAGAAGATCCAGAGTTCCAGAGTCAAGGCAACTGGACATGATGGTGCCTCTTCCTGAGGTAGGAAAAACTGAAGAAGGAAAAGAATTGTGGTACAATGAATATGTTTTCACTTTCTAACATGTTAAGTTTGATGTATATGATGGAGGTACAAGTGAAAATATCAAATAGACTAAAATCATTCTGAAGAAGATTTTTGGTTAAAGAAGAAAGAGTAGCAGCAGCATTTTTACTCTTCTCCACTCCCTCAGACCCCACCAAAAACAAACAAAAAAAATTAGAGGGAAAATAATCTATCTTCAATGAAACATGGAAAAGGATACAACCACAAGCCACAAACAGGGGGGCAAATCTGCCAAATACTTGATGTCTAGACTAAGATGAGAGAAGAGAGCCCAGAAAGCCAAACCCTGCTTCCTAGTATCTAGACCAGGATAACCAATTTCATGTCACCAACACCCTAAAAATTCCTTTGATAGCATGTTGAGCTCTATGGGTATAAAGAATGTTAAAAAACAAAAAATAAAATTAAAAAAAGAAACAACAGGCCCAAAATGGAGTCACTTGTGCTAAACCCCATGAGAGTGAAATGAAGACTTAATACCAAACTATTTGCAGTTTCAGCCTTCCCCAGGAGTGGAATTTTAAACCAGTCTGCCAGGAATTTCCTGGTCAACACAAGTTGATGAGACCTGTGACTTGAGGAAAGGTGACCTTGCCTAAAACAATTTTTTCATTTGCTAATAACCTCCTTGTCACACCCTGTTTCTGCTTATAAAAACCTCCCATTTTGTATAGCTCCTCAGAGCACATGTCTACCTGCTAGATGGAATGCTGCCTGAGTCATGAATCACTAAATAAAGCCAATTAGATTTCAATTTACTCAACTGAATTTTGTTTTTTAACAGGAGTCCCTAAGAAAGGAGATATATCCTTACAGAGATCCAGGAGGACATCTCAGAATGCAGGGAAGTTGCAGTAGGACAAATCATGCTGACCCACCATGTGCGTGCCGTGAGGGGTGAGGGAAGGGTAGATGTGTGTGTGTGTGGGGGGGGTGTTCTGTGTGTGAAAGAGAAAAGAATAGAACAGAAAAGAAGGGGAGGGGAGAGGATGGGAAGGGAGGGAAGGGAAAAGATTCACAATATACTGTTATAGCTAAGGGGGAACTCTGGAGGTGAAGTGGGGTGAAAGAGGAAGAGGAAACTGTTATAACCACACTGCAACAGAGCTTGTGGCTTAAAAGAATTTGATGGAATCCTCAACCACTCCTAACTGCAGTATTTATTATTTTAATAATTAAATAATTAATTATAAGTGGCTGACTTCCATTTGAAGATGGGTAAGAAGGCAGCATGGGCTAATACACAAAAACTTTGCCAAAGAGAGAGAGAGAGAGAGAGAGAGAGAGAGAAGCGGGAGGCACATAAGCAAAAGACAAATAAAGAGCATACTCCACCCAAAGGAAATAGAAGAATTACCCAAGAAACTAGATAAAGAGTAGTTCTCCACATGCTATAGAAACACTGTAATCTTTGTTTAGAAAAGACAACATGAATGAGATAGTATTTGTCGTAGATATTTGCTGGTTTTTCTTCCTGGCATCTACTTCCCCTTCTTTTAATAATAGTATCCACCTAGCCCTCATGCAACCAAAGTGCTTTGAAAGAAAAATGACCCCACCTTCAAATCTAGGGATAATAGTTCAGCCGTAGTGATTGGTTCAGGAATGGACCTGTGACCTAAATTGGTCAACTCACAATGAACCTATTATTTATGTGCAACATTTAAGTTTTAAAAAAGCTTTTTACTGTTTTGTTTCCATGTGAATATAAAATGAAGTTCTGAAAGCTGCTGGTAGCCATCTTATTACCATAAGGGGAGCTGTTGCCTAAGGTTGGAGCCAACACGAACAAAGCTGATCTGGGGAGTTGAGAGAGAGAGGGAAAGAGGGAAAGAAAGAAATTCTGTCCTGAGCATGTAGTTTTAATCCTGGATAATCTCATTCCCTGGTCTCTTCAAGATCCAACCAATTTTTTTGTCATAATTTAAGTCATTCGAGTCAGTTATTATTACCTGTTTAGAAACATTTCTAACTGAAGCACAGGAGATCAAGAAAAGATCATTAATAGTAATAGATAACATTTATTGATTGCTTGTTTTGTGCCAGGCACAATACTAAGCATTTTATGTGAAGTATCTTATATAAACATCAGAGCAGGCCTACACAATAGGTACTATTATTATCTCCACTTTATAATCTGAGTGACCCAGATGAGATAAATAATGTTCTCAAAGTCACAGAGCTAGTGGCAAATTGAGGAATAAGTTAAACCAAGTGAATCTAACTCCAAAGCTATACTTAAATAGCAGTTAGAGTTTCTTCTGCAAAAGATCATTTAGACAATGTAAGAACATAAATTAAGTAGATATAAAGTGGAGCACAGTAAACTATGTAAGTCTTTTTCTGTTCCATTTCTTTGTTCTGCCTCTTCTTGAAGAGTACTAATATGGAAGTTGGATCTCCTTATCATCCTCCATATTTATCATGTTTTTTATAAAAATGTTTATATTCTTGTTCTTTTCCAATTAATTTTGTGAGGTTTCTTCTTTCAGTAGGTTTATTAAAATTTTGGTTGCTCTGTAATGTTTTCTGTTTATTTCTTCCTTTTCTTTCTTTTCATCTCTTGTTTTTATTTACAGATAACATGATCACCCATGTACAAAAATGCTAAGAAACCTGTGAAAAAGCTATTAGAATTAATAAGTGAGTTTACTAAAGTCAAGGGGGATACAAAGTTCATATGCATAAATCGATTGTTTTTCTATATACTGGAAATCAACATTTGGAAATTGAAATTTGAAAAGCAATATCATTTGCAACATCATCAAACAATATAAAATAGAAATAAATTAAAGAAAATACCGTTGAACCTTGAACAACATGTGTTTGAACTGTGTGGATCCACTTATACACGGACTTTAAATAAATAAGTACTACAGTACTACATGATCCATGGTTGGTTGAATCCATGGAGGCAGAGCTGAGGATATGGAGGGCCAACTGTTAAGTTATACATGGATTTTCTACTGTGGGGAGTGGGGGCAGGGGCAGCATCCCTAACCCCCCATTGTTCAAGGGTCAATTGTATGCATAAGACTTGTACACTGAAGACTAGAATTGCTGACAGGAATTAAAGAAACCTTTAAAAATGTAAAGATATGTTATATACATGGATTAGAAGATTCAATAATATAAATAAATCAGTTCTTCCTAAATTAGTCTATAGATGTAACAGAATTCCAAACAAAATTTCCAAGGGCTTTTTTATTGAAATTACCCAACAAAATTGGAAGACTTACATGAATTAACTTTAATATTTACTATAAAGCTACAGTAAATAGCACAGTGATATCCTGCCATAGAGATATAAATCATGCAACACAACAGAGTCCATAAATAAAACCACGTGTATATAATAAATGGATTTTCAACAAAAGCGTCAAGGAATTCAATGAGGAAAAGAATAATCTTTTCAACAGATTAAGAATGATTGATATACATATATAATCAAATGAACCTCAACCATAACCTTGCACCAAAACACAAAAATCAATTTGAATTAGATCACACAACTTATGTAAGAACTAGTACTATAAAACTTCTAGAAGAAAACACAGGGGAAAAAAGTCTTTATGAACTTGGAATAGGTCAGATCACCAATCTTGAAATGGATTTCTTAAATAAACCATACACACACACACACACACAAATTTTTTAAAAGTTGACTAGACATTTCTCCAAAGAAGATATACAGATTGCCAACAAACATATGAAAGAATGCTCAACATCACTAATCATTAGAGAAATGCAAATCAAAACTACAATGAGATATCACCTCACACCAGTCAGAATGGCCATCATCAAAAAATCTACAAAGAATAAATACTGGAGAGGGTGTGGAGAAAAGGGAACCTTCTTGCACTGTTGGTGGGAATGTAATTTGATACAGCCACTATGGAGAACAGTATGGAGGTTCCTTAAAAAACTAAAAATAGAACTACCATACGACCCAGCAATCCCACTACTAGGCATGTACCCTGAGAAAACCATAATTGAAAAAGAGTCATGTATCACAATGTTCATTGAAGCTCTATTTACAATAGCCAGGATATGGAAGCAACCTAATTGACAGATGAATGGATAAAGAAGATGTGGCACATATACACAATGGAATATTACTCAACCATATAAAGAAATGAAATTTACTTATTTGTAGTGAGGTGGATGGACCTAGAGTCTGTCATACAGAGTGAAGTAAGTCAGAAAGAGAAAAACAAATACCATATGCTAACACATTTATATGGAATTAAAAAAAATAAAAGGTTCCGAAGAACCTAGGGGCAGGACAGGAATAAAGATGCAGATGTAGAGAATGGACTTGAGGACACAGGGAGGGAGAAGGGTAAGCTGGGGCGAAGTGAAAGAGTGACATGGACTTATATATACTACCAAATGTAAAATAGATAGCTAGTGGGAAGCAACTGCATAGCACAGGGTGATCAGCTCAAAGCTTTGTGATCACCTAGAGGGGTAGGATAGGAAGGGTGGGAGGGAGATGCAAGAGGGAGGAGATATGGGGATATATGTATATGTAGAGCTGATTCACTTTGTTATAAAGCAGAAACTAACACACCATTATAAAGCAATTATACTCCAATAAAGATGTTAAAAAATTGATAAAATATACTTTATTTAAATTAAAATGTGTGCCCTTCAAATAATATTACAAAAATGTAGAGACAGCCTCAGATTTGGAGAAAATACTGCAATTCATTTATATGAAAATGGACTAGTATACAGAAAATATAAAAAACCCTTATTTCTCAATAATAAAAAGACAAACAAATTAAGTTTTGATAGGCAAATATTTTAAAAGACACTTCAGCAAAGACATAGAGACATAGCAGATAAGTACCTGTGAAAAAACTCAGCATCATTTTTAGGGAAATTCAAATTAAAACCACAAAGAGATATCACTATATATCCACCAAAATGTCAAAAATAAATAGATTGATAACACCAAGCGTTGGCAAGAATGATAAAGACACTTTAAAAAACCACTTGGAACCTTTCTAAAGTGTATACATGCAACTCCAATAAATCACAGAAATTTATACCTAAATATTTACCCAGAGGAAAAAAAATGGACATGTCCACAAAATGTACATGGCAACATGGAGAACAAAAATTGGAAATAACCCAAATGTCAATCAACTAGTAAATGGATAAGCAAACTATGGTATATTCATAAAATGAAACTCCACAATAAAAAGAAATGTACTACTATATGCACAATAACATGGGTGAGTGAATAGCAAAAGCCTGATGCTCAATGAAAGAAGCCAGACATAAAAGACTGCTTACTGTATGATTCCACTTATATGAAGTGGTAAAAAGCAAATCTAGAGTGACAGAAAACTGATCATTGATTGCCAGGGCCCTGGAATGAGGGAGGGAGGCTTACTACAAAAGGGCATAAGAAAACTTTTGGGGGCAAAAGAAATGTTATATATATCGTGATTAGTTGTAGTTGTCATTACACAGCTGTATTTGTTAAAATTCATCAAATTTGACATTAAAAATCACAGGATTTTATTGTAATTAAATTATAAGTAATAAGGCTGATTTTTTTAATTGAAAAGGCTCTCATCTGTATATCATAAACATTAGACATGTAAAATTACTAATTATTTTAAATGACTTTTGGAATCTCCAAACAAAGGGAATCTTTTGTTAAAAAAAAAAAGTCATATGAGAGTGGAGAGCAAGTTGATGGAGTAAGAGGATGCTGAGCTCAGCACCCCCATGAACACATCAAAAATACAATTACATGTGGAGCAACTCTCACTGAAAACAACCTGGAGACCAGCAGAAAGCCTCTTCTACAACCAAGGCTGTAAAGAAAGATCCACACAGAGACTGATAGGAAGGGAAGAGAAGTGATCTGGTAAGGATCTGCACCCCTAGCATGGGACACAGAAGAAGAGGGGGATTTCATGGGCTCAGCAAACTTCCCAGGGGAGTGAGGCATTTGAACCACATATGGGGCACACTGGCCCTGGGGTCTGACCTGGGAATAAGTACATACCTATCAATAATCACTTTAAATGTCAATAGACTAAATGTTCCAATCAAAAGACACAGGGTAGCTGAATGGATAAAAAATAAGACCTATTTTTCTGCTGCCTACAAGAGACTTACTTCAGAGATAGAGACACACAGAGACTAAAAGAGAAATTATGGAAAAAGGCATTCCATGCAAATGACAACAACAAGAAAGCAGGGGTAGCAATACTCAGAAAAATATTATAAAATAAAATCTATAACAAAAGATAAAGAAGCACATTATATAATGATAAAGAGATAAATATAGGAAGAAGATATAACATTTATAAATATATACACCCCTAAAATAAGATCACCTACATTTGTTAAGCAAATATTAACAGACATAATGGGAGAAATTGATGATAATACAATAATAGCAGGCAACGTTAATACCCCACTTACATGAAAGGACAAATCACCCAGAGAGAAAATCAATGAGGAAAGAGTGGCCTTAAATGGCACATTAGACCTGTTGAATTTAATAGAGACCTACAAGACATTCCATTCAAAAACAGCAGAGAAAAAAGCACATTCACAGAAAGATAGACAAGATGAAAAGGGAGAAGGCTATGTACCAGATGAAGGAGCAAGATAAAACCCCAGAAAAACAACTAAATGAAATGGAGCTAAGCAATCTTTCAGAAAAAGAATTCAGAATAATGATAGTGAAGATGATCCAGGACCTCGGAAAAAGCATGGAGGCAAAGATCGAGAAGATGCAAGAAATGTTTAACAAAGATCTAGAAGAATTAAAGAACAAACAAACAGAGATGAACAATACAATAACTGAAAAGAAAAATACACTAGAAGGAATCAATAGCAGAATAACTGAGGCAGAAGAACGGATAAGTGACCTGGAAGACAGAATAGTGGAATTCACTGTTGTGGAACAGAAAAAAGAATGAAAAGTAATGAAGACAGCCTAAGAGACCTCTGGGACAACATTAAACGCAACAACATTTGCATTATAGGGGTCCCAAAGAAGAGAGAGAAAAAGGACCTGAGAAAATATTTGAAGAGCTTATAGTCAAAAACTTCCCTAACATGGGAAAGGAAAGAGTCACCCAAGTCCAGGAAGTGCAGAGAGTCCCAAACAAGATAAACCCAAGGAGAAACATGCCTAGACACGTAGTAACCAAATTGGCAAAAATTAAAGAAAAAGAAAAATTATTGAAAGCAGGAAGGGAAAAATGACAAATAACATACAAGGGAACTCCCATAAGGTTAACAGCTGATTTCTCAGCAGAAACTCTACAAGCCAGAAGGGAGTGGCAGGACATATTTAAAGTGATGAAAGGGAAGAACCTACAACTAAGATTACTCTACCCAGCAAGGATCTCATTCAGATTTGATGGAGAAATCAAACGCTTTACAGACAAGCAAAAGCTAACATAATTCAGCACCACCAAACCAGCTGTAAAACAAATGCTATAGGAACTTCTCTAAGAGGGAAACACATGAGGAAAAAAGAACCTACAAAAACAAACCCAAAACAATTAAGAAAATGGTAATAGTAACAAACTTATTGATAATAACCATAAATGTGAATGGATTAAATGCTCCAGGCAAAAGACACAGGCTTGCTGAATGGTTACAAAAACAAGACCAATTTATATGTTGTCTAGAAGAGAACCACTTCAGGCCTAGGGACATATACAGACTGAAAGTCAGTAGATGGAAAAAGATATTCCATGCAAATGGAAATCAAAAGAAAGATGGAGTACAAATACTCATATCCAATAAAATAGACTTTAAAATAAAGAATGTTACAGACAAGGAAGGACACTACATAATGATCAAGGAATCAGTCCAAGAAGAATGTATAACAATTATAAATATATATGAACCCAACATAGGAGCACCTCAATACATAAGGCAACTGCTAACAGCTCTGAAAGAGGAAATCAACAGTAACACAACAATAGTGGGAGACTTTAACACCTCACTTACACCAATGGACAGATCATCCAAACAAAAAGTTAATAAGGAAACACAAGCTATAAATGACACAATAGACCAGATAGATTTAATTGATATTTATAAGACATTCCATCCAAAAACAGCAGATTACACTTTCTTCTCAAGTGAGCATGGAACATTCTCCAGGATAGATCACACCTTGGGTCTCAAATCAACCTCAGTAAATACAAGAAAATTGAAATCATATCAAGCATCTTTTCTGACCACAATGCTATGACATTAGAAATCAATTATGGGGAAAAAATATAAAAAACAAAAACACATGGAGACTAAACAATATGTTAATAAGTAACTAAGAGATCACTGAAGAAATCAAAGAGGAAATCAGAAAAGACCTGGAGAAAAATGACAATGAAAACACGATGATCCAAAACCTACGGGATGCAGCAAAAGCAGTTCTAAGAGGGAAGTTTATAGCTATACAAGCCTAACTCAAGAAACAAGAAAAATCTCAAACAATCTAACCTTACACTTAAAGGAACTAGAGAAAGAAGAACAAAAAAACCCCAAAGTTAGCAGAAGAAAAGAAATCATAAAGATCAGAGCAGAAATAAATGAAATAGAAACAAGGAAAACAATAGCAAAGGTCAATAAAACTAAAAGGTAGTTCTTGGAGAAGATAAACAAAATTGATAAACAATTAGCCAGATTCATCAAGAAAAAGATGGAAAGGACTCAAATCAATAAAATAAGAAATGAAAATGGAGAAGTTACAACAGACACAGCAGAAATACAAAGCATCCTAAGAGACTACTACAAGCAACTCTATGCCAAGAAAATGGACAACCTGGAAGAAATGGACAAATTATTAGAAAGGTATAACCTTCCAAGACTGAACCAGGAAGAAACAGAAAATATGAACAGACCAATCATAAGTAATAAAATTGAAACTGTGATTAAAAATCTTCCAACAAACAAAAGTCCAGGACCAGATGGCTTCACAGGTGATTTCTATCAAACATTTAGAGAAGAGCTAACAGCCATCCTTCTCAAACTCTTCCAAAAAATTGCAGAGGAAGGAAAACTCCCAAAACTCATTCTATGAGGCCACCATCACCCTGATACAAAAACCAGACAAAGATACTACAAAAACAAACAAACAAACAAAAAAACAACAATTACAAACCAATATCACTGATGAATTGATGAATATAGATGCAAAAATCCTCAACAAAATACTAGCAAACAGAATCCAACAACACATTAAAAGGATCATACACCATGATCAAGTGGGATTTATCCCAGAGATACAAGGATTCTTCAATATATGGTAATAAACCAATGTGATACACCATATTAACAAATTGAAGAATAAAAACCATATAATCATCTCAATAGATGCCAAAAAAGCTTTTGACAAAATTCAACACCGATTTATAGTAAAAACTCTCCAGAAGGTAGACATGGAGGGAATCTACTTCAACATAATAAAAGTCATATATGACAAACCCACAGCAAACATCCTTCTCAATGGTGAAAAACTGAAAGCATTTCCTCTAAGATCAGGAACAAGACAAGGATGTCCACTCTCACCACTATTATTCAACATAGTTTTGGAAGTCCTAGCCATGGCAATCAGAGAAGAAAAAGAAATAAAAGGAATACAAACTGGAAAAGAAGTAAAATTGTCATTGTTTGCAGATGACATGATACTATACATAGAGAATCCTAAAGATGCCACCAGAAAACTACTAGAGCTAATCAATGAATTTGGTAAAGTTGCAGGTTACAAAATTAATGCAGGAAATCTCTTGCATTCCTATACACTAATGATGAAAAATCTGAAAGAGAAATTAAGGAAACACTCCCATTTACCAGAGCAACAAAAAGAATAAAATAACTAGGAATAAACCTACCTAGGGAGACAAAAAACCTATATGCAGAAAGCTATGACAAACTGATGAAAGAAATTAAAGATGATACCAACAGATGGAGAGATATACCATGTTCTTGGATTGAAAGAATCAATATCATGAAAATGACTATACTCCCCAAAGCAATCTACAGATTTAATGCAATCTCCATCAAATTACCTATGGTATTTTTTACAGAACTAGAAAAAAATAGTAAAATTTGTATGAAGACACAAAAGACCCCAAATAGCCAATGCAGTCTTGAGGGAAAACAAACGGAGCTGGAAGAATCAGACTCCCTGACTTCAGACTGTACTACAAAGCTACAGTAATCAAGAAAATATGGTACTGCCTCAAAAACAGAAATATAGATAAATGGAACAGGATAGAAAGCCCAGAGATAAACCCACGCACCTATGGACAACTAATCTATGACAAAGGTGGCAAGGATATACAGTGGAGAAAAGACAGTCTCTTCAATAAGTGGTGCTGGGAAAACTGGACAGCTACATGTAAAAGAATGAAATTAGAACACTTCCTAACACCATAAACAAATATAAACTCAAAACGGATTAGAGACCTAAATGTAAGACTGGGCGCTATAAAACTCTTAGAGGAAAACATAGGAAGAACACTCTTTGACATAAATCACAGCAAGATTTTTTTTGATCCATCTCCTAGAGTAATAGAAATAAAAACAAAAAGAAACAAATGAGACCTAATGAAACATAAAAGCTTTTGCACAGCTAAGGAAACCATAAACAAGACCAAAAGACAACCCTCAGAATGGGAGAAAATATTTGCAGATGAATCATCGGACAAAGGATTAATCTCCAAAATGTAAAAACAGATCATGCAGCTCAATATTAAAAAAACAAACAACCCAATCCAAAAATGGGCAGAAGACCTAAATAGACATTTCTGCAAAGAAGGCATACAGACGGCCATGAAGCACATGAAAAGCTGCTGAACATCACTAATTATTAGAGGAATGCAAATCAAAACTACAGTGAGGTATCATCTCACAGCAGTTAGAATGGGAATCATCAGACAATCTACAAACAACAAATGCTGGAAAGGGTGTGGAGAAAAGGGAACCCTCCTGCACTGTTAGTGGGAATGTAAATTGATAGAGCCACTATGGAGAACAGTATGGAGGTTCTTTAAAGAACTAAAAATAGAATTACCATATGACCCAGCATTCCCACTACTAGGTATATACCCAGAGAAAACCATAACTCAAAAAGACACATGCACTCCAATGTTCATTGCAGCACTATTTGCAATAGCCAGGTCATGGAAGCAACCTAAATGCCCATCGACAGATGAATGGATAAAGAAGTCGTGGGACATATATACAATGGGATATTACCCAGCCATAAAAAGGAACGAAATTGGGTCATTTGTAGAGATGTGGATGCATCTAGAGACTGTCATACAGAGTGTAGTAAGTCAGAAAGAGAAAAACAAATATCGTATATTAACGCATATATGTGGAACCTAGAAAATGGTAGAGATGAAACGGTTTGCAGAGCAGAAATTGCAACACAGAAGTAGAGAAAATACGTATGGACACCAAGGACGGAAAGTGGCAGGAGGTGGGGTTGCAGTGTGATGAATTGGGAGATTGGGATTGACATGTATACACTGATTTGTATAAAAGGGATGACTAATAAGAAAAAATAATAAATAAATGAAAGTTTAAAAAACAAAAACAAAACAGCTGAATATGCATTCTTTTCAGGAACTTTCTCCAGGATAGATCATATACTAGGCCATAAAACAAGTCTCAACTTTTTTAAGAGTATAGAAATTATATCAAGCTTTATTTCTGACCACAACAATAAGAAACTAGAAATTAATTAAGGAAGAAAACTGGGAAAAACACAAACACATGGATAGTAAACAACATGTTACTAAAAACATTGTTCGATTTCAATAAAGAAATCAAAGAAAATATCTTGAGACAAAAAAATTTGAAAACAACAACACAACTTTCCAAAATCTATGGAATGCAGCAAAAGCAGTTATAAGAGAAAAGTTTACAGAGATACAGGCCTACCTCAGCAGAAACGAAAATCCTTAAATAAACACCCTAACTCATCATCTAAAGGAATTAGAAAAAGAAGAATAAACAAAGCCCAAAGTCATCAGAAGGAAGGAAATAATAAAAATCAGAGCAGAAATAAATAGAAACTAAAAACAATAGAAAATATCAATGAAACCAAGAGCTGTTTTTTTAAAAAAATAAATAAAATTGATAAGTTTTAACTGGGCTCATTAAGAAAAAAGAGAAAGGGTGCAAGTAAATAAGAATGAAAGAGGAGAAATTACAACTGATGTCACAGAGATACAAAAATCATAAGAGAATGCAATGAACAATAATATGCCAATGAATTGGACAATCTAGAAGAAATAGATAAATTTCTAAACATACAATCTTCCAGGCTGAATCAGGAAGAAATTGATAATCTGAATTGACCAAATACTGGTATTAAAATTTAATCAGTAATCAAAAAACTTCCAACAAACAAGTGTTCAGAACCAGACAGCTCCACAGGGAAATTTTACCAAACATACAAAGAAGAGTTAATACCTATCCTTTGCAAACTATTCCAAAAAATTGAAGAGGAGGGAATACTCCCAAATTCATTCTACAAGGCCACCATTACCCTAATACAAAAATCAGACAAAGAAACTACCAAAAAAAATATATATATATAGAATTACAGGCCAGTGTCTCCAATGAACATAAATGCAAAAATCCTCAACAAAATACTAGCAAACCAAATTCAACAATATGTAAAAAGAATCATACACCATGATCAAGTGGGATTTATTCCAGGCATGCAAGGATGGTTCAGTATCCACAAATGAATCAATGTGATACACCACATAAAAAAATGAAGGATAAATATCACATGATCATCCCAATGGATGTAGATTAAACATTTGACAAAATTCAACAACAGTTCATGATAAAAACTCCTATCAAAGTTGGCATAGAGGGAGCATATCTCAACATAATAAAGTCCATTCATGACAAACTCACACCCAACATCATAACCAATGGTGAAAATATGAAAACTTTTCCTCTAAAATTAGGAACAAGACAAGGATGCCCATATTATTCAACATAGTATTGGAAGTCCTAGCTACAGCAATCAGACAAGAAAAAGAAATAAAAGACATCCAAATTGAAAAGAAAGATGTAAAACTGTCACTATTTGCAAATGACAGAAAGACCTAAAGTTTCCACCAAAAAGCTATTAGAACTAACAAATGAATTCAATACAGTTTCAAGATACAAGATTAATGTACAAAAATATTTTGCTTTTCTATACACTGATAAAGAACTATCAAAAAGAGAAAGCAAGAAAACAATCCTGTTTAAAATCACATCAAAAAGAATAAAATATCTAGGAATAAATTTAACCAAGACCCCAACTCTGAGAACTATAAAATATTGATGAAGGAAATGAAGATGATACAGCAAAATTGATAGATGTCTCATGCTCTTGGATTGAAAAATTAATATTGTTAAAATGTTCATACCACACAAAACAGTCTACAGACTTAATGCAATTACTGTCATGATGCCCATGACATTTTTCACAGAGCTAGAACAAATAATCCTAAAATTTATGTGGAGCCACAAAAGACCCTGAAGAGCCAAAGCAATCTTGAGATAAAAGAAAAAAGCTGGAGGTATCATGCTCCTTGACTTCAGATTATGCTATAAGTCTACCGTAATCAAAACACTATAGTACTGGCACAAAAAAAACAGATATATAGATCAATGGAACAGAATAGAGAGCCCAGAAACAAACCCATGCACATATGGTCAATTAATTTATGACAAAAGAAGCAAAAGGAGAAAAGATAGTCTCTTCAACAAGTTGTGCTAGGAAAACTGGACAGCTATACATAAAAGAATGAAATTAGTACATTTTCTCACACCATACACAGAAATAAACTTAAACTGGATTAAAGACCTAAATGTAATACTGAAAACCATAAAACATAAGCATAACACTCTTTGACATAAGTAATAGCAATAATTTTCAGATCTGTCTACTCAGACAAGGGAAATAAAAATGAAAATAAACAATGAGACCTAATTAAATTTAAAAGCTTTAGCACAGCAAAAAAAAACATCAACACAAAGAAAAGGCAACCTACTGAATAGGAGAATATATTTGCAAATGATATGTCTAATAAGGGATTTATATCCAAAATATGTAAACAGCTCATTCAACTCAATATCAAAAAGAAAAAAACAGACAACCTAATTTTCCAATGGGCAGAAGACCTGAAAAGAAATTTTTCCAAAGAAGATACACAAATAACCAAAGGCACAATAAAAGTGGCTCAACATCACCAATCATCAGGGAAATGCAAATCAAATCACAATGAGATAGCACTTCATACCTGTCTGAATGGCTCACAAATAATAATAATGGACCACAAATAAAAATTTGACAAAGATGTGAAGAAAAGGGACCTCTCATACACTGTTGGTGGGAATGTAAATTGGTGCAGATACTATGGAAAACATTATGGAGGTTCCTCAAAAAAACTAAAAATAGAACTAGTATATAATCCAGCAATTCCACTCCTGGGTATATATCTGGAGAAAATGAAAAAGCTAATTTGAAAAGATACATGCACCTCAATGTTCATAGTGGTATCATTTACAAAAGCCAAGATGTGAAGCAACCTAAGAGTCCATCAACAAATGAATGTATAAAGAAGCTGTGAGATATATAATGGAATATTACTCAAGCATAAAAATGAATGAAATTTTACCATTTGAAACAACATGGATAGACCTGTAGGGTATCATGCTTAGTGAAATGTCAGACAGAGAAAGACAAATACTGTATATTGTCACTTATATGTGGAATCTAAAAAATAAAACAAACAAATGTATGTGATAACACAGAAACAGACCCACAGATACAGAGAACAAACTGGTGGTTACCAGTGGAAAGAGGGGTGGCAGAGGGGCAAGATAGAGGTGGGGAATTGAGACGCACAATCTACTATGTATAAAATGAATAAGACACTTTCAAAAAGTAAAAAGCTAACAGGCATTGGTGAGAATGTGGAGAAAAGGGAACTCTTGTGTGCTGTTCATGGGAATGTAAATTTATACAGCCATCGTGGAAAATAGTGTTGAAGTCACTCAAGACATAACTATGACTGCCATATGATCCAGTAATCCCACTTCTGGGAAAATCTGAAGGAAATAGAATCATTATCTCCATGATATATCTCCACCTCCATGTTTATTGCAGAATTATTCACAGCAGCCAAGATATGGAAAAAACCTAAGTGTCCATCAACGGATGGATAAAGAAAATGTGATACACACACACTCACACACACACTGGGATATTATTCAGCTTTTTAAAAGGAGGAAATCCTGCCATTTGCAACAATATAGATGGCCCTGAATGATATTATGCTAACTGAACTATGTTAGACACAGAGCAACAAATATCACATTATCTCATTTATATGTGGAATCTTAAAAAAATAAACAGTCAAATTTTAAGTAACACAGAGTAAAATGGTGGTTACCAGAGGCTCAGAGGTGGGAGAAAAGGGGAGATACTAAAGTCAAACTTTCAGTTATAAGACTGAATACTTTTCTGAGGCCTATTATACAACATGGTGACTATAGTTAATGATAATGTATTATGAACTTGAAATTCGCTAAGAGAATAGATCTCAAAAGTTCTCACCACAAAAAAAGGTAATTATGTGTGGTGGTAAATATGTTAATTGGCTTGATTGTGGTAATCATTCACAAGGTACACATATTTGAAAATAATACATTGTGTTCCTTAAACGTACATAATTTTTATTCGTCAATCATACCTCAATAAAGCTGGAGAAAAATCAACGAAAGGCTCATGAATCAAGTTATTTCATAACAGAACTTGTTGCCACAAGAAGGAAAACTCACGTGGTGCTTACAAATAACGTCAGCATGTAAAATTATAGTGAGTAAAATGCTTGGATAAAATACAATGTGAGGGGCTTCCCTGGTGGCACAGTGGTTGAGAGTCCACCTGCCGATGCAGGGGACACGGGTTCGTGCCCCGGTCCGGGAAGATCCCACATGCCGCGGAGCGGCTGGGCCCGTGAGGCATGGCCGCTGAGCCAGCGCGTCCGGAGCCTGTTGCTCCGCAACAGGAGAGGCCACAACAGTGAGAGGCCTGCGTACCGCAGGAAAAAAAAAAAAAAAAAAAGTTTAAAAAAAGATACAATGTGAGAAATTGAAAACGTTCATTTCTCCAATAATATGGTGAGCCAACCTACTGATAACTTGTCACATGAATCTCAAGAGGTCTTGTGTAATAAACTGAAGAACAACAACTTCACTATCCAATTTGATATGAACAGACAATAAAAGTCATGGTATATAGCATTTGTAAAAAATATTACATGCTGGTGAAATTCAAGAAATTATGTCTGCTACAAAAGCTGCCCAAAACAAGCAAAGCCCAAGATATATTTAATGTTTTGTCATCATACCTAGGAAAAAAATGTCTGTGCTGGCATTTGTAGAATTAATTATGTGCATGAAAGGTTTCACCTCTCGTAAAAAATGTGAAAATTTTGACTTTGTCACAACATATGTCTTTCTCCACAGAGGGATTTTAGTGTCAAAAATTCTTGGAAATGAAATGAAAAACTATACAGATAATGCTAAATGGTTAGCTTTATTAAACAAAGACCACTTTGCTCAAGAAAAGACTGGTGTGAAAATCTAGACTAAGAGCACATAAATCTCCTGCTACACACAGAAATCTGGTGGCTTAATTTATGAAGCATTCTTAGCAAGTTGTTTGAGTTGGAAGATAAATTCAGAAGTAATTTCTAGAAACTACTAGTATAGATTTTGCTGCATGACTGATAGATGAAGAATAGCTGAAGAAACTAGGCACACTGGAAAACATTTTTATCATGACAACCAGTTGAACAAGTCCCTGCAAAGCCCGGAGAAAATATTTTAACTTCCCATGACACAATCCCTGGACAAAAAAAATCCCTCAATCTTTGGGAAAATCATGTTGCAAAATGAAATCTTTAAATGATTCCACTGCTGCTTGGACTTGAGAGTGAGAAAGTATATCAAGTTTCCAGTATTGTTGAAAACCAGCCAGAAGAACTGCAGATTAGAAGAGAATGAAATTTTCAATCCCTTTTCTCTGAATCTTCTGCTAAGCCTGAAAACGTGACTTTGACAGAAGAAAGAACTTTATGAGCTACACTTAAAGTGAGATTTACTAATCTGCTCCTAGATATGTTCTGAATTTCTGTGTAAGGAGAGTATCACACAAGTCATAGGAAAGCAATAAACACTCTGCTGCAGTTCTTAATTTCTTAACATGTATGATCAAGACTCTTCTTGTTTAATCAAGCATTAGAACAAGAACAGAAATCTCATTTCAGTTAAAAATGAAATGCGTGTACATGCTTAACTCAAGTGTAACCAAAAATTATTTGTGTAGCAAAAATCAAGGTTAGGTTTCACAATAAAGAGGAGAATTTCATTATTCACTTTTCATGTCAAAAATAGCATCTTTACACATTTCTATAAAAAGATCAAAGTGCTTGTATAATCATTTTGAAACACCTACATCTATGAGCCTGATCATGTAGGAAACTGTCTTTCAAAGTAAAAACAGTATAAAATTGTGTCTTGTGTTATATTTTCACTCACGTAGCTTCAGTTTATGGCTTTAGTAGTTTTACTGTTCAACATTGTCAATAAATTTTAATGTTGTAAATAGCATTAGTTAAAATAAATTAGTAACCATTATTTAAAAGAAATCTAACAAAACCATCTTTATAAAATTGAAACTGTATTTTGGCTTAAGGTAGTAATTTACCAGAAATTTACTATATTTACCTTGTGAATTTTTAAATTTATAAAAATCAAAGAAAGATTAATTGTGGAAAAGTAAGCAAAGTTTAGTTTTCTAGTTCTTTTTCAAGAATGTTAGGGGGAAATGTCATCTTTTTGTTTTAGATACAAAAAAACCCTTTTACATTTACCATCTACTACATATACCACATACCATACCTCATTAGCATATTGCAGGGTAAAAATGTGTTATAAGATCTACTTGGTAGGTAAAAAAATCAAGAAAAAAAAAACGTGGTTTTCACCATCTATACTACTGACTTACATTAAAGATGACATTCTTTGTGGGGAGGGGAAAGTCACACAATAAAAGTAAGCTAATTCTTTGGCCAGAAGAAACAGATCATGACAAAAATACCATTCTTTACTCATTAGAGCATTAACAATGATAACTGGTTTCTTATGTCTACAACTTACTGATCACATTAATGGACCATGAACTATAAATACAAAGTTTATGCAGGAGTTCCTGAGATCTGATCACTACTGCAAGGATTCCTCAAGGGTAAAAAGATTAAGAAAGTCTCCCCTAGAATTATCCATTGAGAAGCCTCAAAGTATCCATAAATTTTCTGGAATGGAATGCAACATTTTACAATTATTATGATTCTATGATAATTCCTAGAAATTTTGTATTTTTGCTACTGTAAAAGTAATATTTCCTTTCATTGTATTCTCTAATTTGTTATTGGTATTATATAGGAAAATTATAGTTTTTTGTGTATTTTTTTAAATCCAAATTTCCCAGAAAGCTCTTAACTTTTGCTATTAGCTTCAGTTGCTTACTATGGATGTTTTAGACCTAAAATAATTTAATCTGCAAACAATGCTAATAAACAATAACAACGATAGTAAGGTAGTAAGTAGGTATCATTTAAGGTTGCCCAACATTCCAATCTTCTTAACTAAGGTATGTACAATGGTTTTGTTTTGTTTTGTTTTTTACACATAATGCTGTTGGGCACAATACATTACAGTACAGTATAAATATAACTTTTAGATGCACTGGAAAACCAAAAAACTTGTGACACTCACTTTATTGCAATATTTGCTTTATTGTGGTGGTCTGGAACTGAACTCACAAAATCTCTGAGGTATGCCTGTACATTATTATTAACTAAAGCCCATAGTTTACATTAGGTTTCACTCTTAGTCTTGTTCATTCATTGGATTTTGATGAATGTATAATGGCATGTATCCACAATTACAGTATCCTAGAGTTTCACTGCCCTGAGTATCCTCTGTGCTCTACCTATTCATCCCTCTCTCCCCTTATCCTCTGGCAGCCACTGAACTTTTTACTGTCTCCAGTGTTTTGCCTTTTCCGGAATGTCATGTAGTTGGAATTATACAGTATGGAACCTTTTCAGATTGGCTTCTTCCACTTAGCAGTATGCAATTAAGTTTCCTTTACATCCTTCTGTGACCTGATAGCTCATTTCTTTTTAGCACTGAATAATATTCCATTGTATGGCTATAGCAGTTTATACATATATTCACCTATTGAAGGACAACTGGATTGTTTGAGTTTTGGCAATTGTGAAAGAAGTTGCTATAAACATCCTTAGGCAGGTTTTTGTGTGGACGTATGTTTTCAGTTCATTTGGGTAAATACCAAGGAGCATGACTGTATGATAAGAGTGGTTTGGTTTTGTAAGAAACTGCTAAACTGTTTTCCAAGGTGGCTGTACCATTTTGCATGCCTACCAGCAGTGAGTGAGAGTTCGTTTTGCTCCACATCTTCACCAGCTTTTGGTGTTGTCAGAGTTTTGGATTTTGGACATTCTAATAGGTGTGTAGTTAGTATCTCATTGCTGTTTTACTTTGCAATTCCTTAATGACATATGGTATTGATCATCTTTTCATATTCTATTTGCCATCTGTATTTCTTCTTTGGTGAGGTTCTGGTTCTTGGCCCATTTTTACTTGGGTTGTCTATTTTCTTATTGTTGTATTTTAAGAGTTCTTTGAATACTTTACATAAAAGTTTATTATCAGACATAATAATTATTATTATCAGACTTTTGTCTTTTGCAAAAGTGTTCTCCCTGTCTGTGGGCTTTCTTCTCATTCTCCAAACAGTGCCTTTTGCAAAGCGGTAGCTTTTCTTTTTAATGAAGCCCAACTTACCATTTTTTTAAATAGATTGTGCTCTTCCAGTGCTGTATCTAAAAAGTCACAGCCAAACCAAGTTCACCCTGACTTTCTTCTATGTTACCATCTATGAGCTTTATAATTTTGCTTTCAATACTTCAGTTTTTAAAGTAATATTTCCTGCTTGGTTTGTCCTAACATCTGAAAATTTCCAGCAAAAAATGTATTCTGACCTGGTTTTCTGGCTATTTTTTACTTTCTTTCATGGATTTAGATTGTCTCAGTTTATGAGTCTGTAAAAAATGAGTATTTTTCATTGCAACTATTTTCTTTGTGTTAATTGCTTGCATGTAAAATAGACTGCAGAGGGCTTCCCTGGTGGCACAGTGGTTGAGAGTCCGCCTGCCGATGCAGGGGACACGGGTTTGTGCCCCAGTCCGGGAGGATCCCACATGCCGCGGAGCGGCTGGGCCCGTGAGCCATGGCCGCTGAGCCTGCGCGTCCAGAGCCTGTGCTCTGCAACGGGAGAGGCCACAACAGTGAGAGGCCCGCATACCGCAAAAAATAAAAAATAATAAATAAATAAATAAAAATAGACTGCAGAGGAACTGCAGAATTACAGAGAACTATGATCTTTATAATAATAATGAAGTGCTTCCTGGGAAAACTTGGCCTATAATTTTAGTCATCTTTAGCACAACTAAAGGACTGGCTCAACCAAGGAGTCTGTACTTGTCCAGGTTCCATTTTCAAGGCTAGCACAGACTAGATTTGGGCAAGAAAATGTGAGAGCAGGGAAGGCAGAGGGGAAGCCACAGCAAGAAAAGCCTTCTGAGTCCAAGCATTTCATAGGCTGGTGCCCAAGGCAGTCATTAAAGAGTTAAGTTAGGGCTCTGTGGAAATATGGGTGATTATTTTCCTTTGATGTTATTTTAAATTCTCAATAATACTTTTTATATTTTGAAACATTTGTAAATAATTCAAGTTTAAATTCAGAAAAATAAAATTAGAAAATTTAAATGCATGAAAAGACTGAAAAATAAGAAAATTAAATAGGTAAAAAATAAATTGAATAGAATGAACTCCTCAAGGCCATACTTATCTCCATTATCATCAGACAGACAAGGAAAGATACTGTAAAATTTGATGAAACCAGACAGAAAGAACTTAGATTTCGTTAAACATCTCTGGGCAGTGAAGCCTTTCCAGTGTTGACAGACTCTGTAGTTACTGATGATATCAAATATTTCTCATCATCAGTGAATGCACTACAGAAATACTGATGCCATTCTTTGATTTTTTTTTTCTATATCTAACTTAACACAAGGCCATGCCAACTATATAACTTTGCACCCTGAAAACTGGGATGCCTGTGAATAAGGCTAAGATTTTGTCTTTTGCAGAAAACATCTAAATTCCCTTTACTCTTCTATTCTGTTGGAGTTTTTCCCTGCATCCTTGCCTTGAATAAAAATATATATTTATGGTTTTAGGTTGGCAAAAGTGGTTGGATTGTCTGGATATATCATTGATATTCTTCACCACCTTACCTATTTTTCATTTTTCTTTTTATTAAGTGATGATTATAACTAACATTTATACAGAACTATATAATACTAGACACTGTGCTATGCAATTTGCATTGATTATCTTGTTTAATTTTCATAGTAACTGATAAGAGATCTTTATTGTTATCCCCACTTTACACATGAAGAAAATGAGACTTGGAGACAAATAACTTGCCTGGGGTCACATAGCAGTGGGTCAGACCAGGCCACCTGACTCCAGAGCCCTGCCCTACCCTTCCTCCTTGCAATGTTTTCTTAGGAGTATAACAAAACTGAAACTCAGTGACTTTTTCTAAGATCTCCAGATGATTCCAGATCTCCAACTGATTTCTTGCTTTCAGACTTGATCCTCTCAAATTGATCCCATACACAGCTACCACTGTGGTTTATCAAAAATGAAACCTACTCATGTTATTTCCTGCCTCAAACCCTTCAAAGCTTCCACATCCTCCTGTAAAACAAAATCTAGGTCCCTTAGCACAATATCCAGGAGCCTCTGCATGAGCAGGTCTCTGCTTCATAACGTCCGTACCGCCTTCCCACATTGACATTGCAGCAACAAGAACGGTTTGTGATTTCTCACACACACTCCATAATCTCTTATCTAGTTTCTGAAGCACACAACTGCATGGGCAGTTCTTCCTCCATGCTACACTAAAGCCTCGTTGCATCAGGGAAACACCTATCCATCTCCAAGAATCCTTCCCATACCAAACACTCCTCTGAACCCCACACACCTCAGTGGGGGATGCGCCCTCATCCGCACTAGTAGTAGAATGGCCCCTAGAATCTTATTTATGTTGCTGCAGTAGAGTCATAATACAGGGGTCAGCCTTTCCCTTTAGACTACAGGTTCATTGAAGACAGAATAAACCTCATTCCCTTTTATTCATATATAAATATTATATAATGAAAAAATGAAACTGATGATGGAAGGTGAAAGAGTGATCCAGTGGTTAGTCCTGGCCCTTAAATAATTCTCCATTATCATTTACTGGTTCAGGTACTTTTGAATGGAGTCATTACTACTAAGAAAACTCAGGAGTGGAGAGAGGGAAGCCCATTAGCTTTGCTTCATACCTGAGCCCAGTCTGAGTCTTGCAGCTCCTGGGAGCTCACCAAGTCTCTTTTGTGTTTTCAGCTCCTGAGCAGTTTTGCTATAGATGGGACAGAGCCTAAAAGGAGTGGCATGAAGTATGTTAAAGCTGAGTGTTCTGCCTCAAAATAGGACCAGAGGTGCTGAGTCAGTGTTGGTGAAACTCCCCAGTTGCATCATGGCTTCTTTAGAAAACTTTTAACTGAAAATACCCATGTTTTATTTCACATCATGCCTTTGCACATAACTGCCAAGCCATAAACGGTAATACAGCAGGCTTCCTGTTCCGATTCAAAGCAGTCTAGTGAAGAACAAAGATGTCATGTTTTGTAAGAGACAGAGTTATTTTTCTCCCCCCAATTATTTTTAGCATGAAGCGTGATCTCATGCCACTCTCTCCTTTTTTGCAAACCTAACAGTGCTCATTTGTTTCTTGGTCTTACAAGTCACTTGCTTTAGGGTGTCATTTTTCTCGGAAGACTGCCCGTAATAGAACTGTCTTGATAACTTCAAAATAAAGCCTAAGAAAATGATTTTAAAAGGTAAAGCCCTGCTATTGTAAGTTCTTTGTAAGTGTTGATGCTAAATCATGCTATTGACATTAACCCAGCTGACTTTAATTTCAATTCATTCATTCAACAAGCAAGTATTGAGTCCTACATTTATAATATTACTTTAAAATACGTTGAAAGGCTTGTTGTCAAGGATCTTGCTAAATAATCTCCTAAGTTTGTGGACATGAATAACGCCTGATTTATGTTGAATGAAGAGAATTCTTAGAACTGAAGTGTTTGCTCATCTTCCTTTCCATCAATCAGGGGGAAAAAATCAACCCTCTAGAGAGGAAAACAAAAATCAGAGAACACAATATAATACAGCTAGAAAGGGAAATAAGGACCAAACTAACTTAGCCGTCCTCAAGATACTGAAATCTGGAACCCAGGTCTTCACAGAGCTCATGCCAAAGATCTCATAGCAAGAGAAGGCCGGCTGTTTAGTGAGCGTTTTCATTATTTTGTCACAGTGAAATCCCAAATGTAAAATGTAGTCATAGATAACATCAGTGGAAGAAGGTATTTAAAATCTTGATTTTTAAATAAATTGATTTTAAACTAATTACTCTGTTAGATTACCCATCTCTCTCATCTCCTGTTTGTGAAATAAGAAAAGCTGTTACACCATTTTCCAAGAGAACAAGTATGTCACAGCCATGGATATAGAAACAGTTTTGCTCACATTTATACACACACATACACACACACAGAGACACAATTTCAGGTTAAGATACTACTACCATTCTCCACTGTCATCAATTTTGAAGTTTTTCCTAAATGTAATTTACTCCGATTAATTTTTCAATTGTTTCAGCTGTAAAGTGGGGATAATAATAGTGCCTACTTCCTAGGGTGGTCGTGTGAATTGAACGAACGTATATATAAAAAGCACTTACAGTGATGTGGTGCGTAGTAGGCGTTATTTAAGGGTTAGCTATTATTATTCATCCAAAAGCTATGTTATTTTTAGAAGTCAGAAATTGCCTCTAATTTATGTCCACAATTCAGGTGGCATGAAAGCATGAGCTATAAGAAACCAAACCGACCTTACCAGTCACAAATAGGAGTACGAGTAGTACAAAAAACTCATCTCCATAAAAAGATGATTATGCAAGAAGAGTTAGAGTTGTCTAGGCTGAATTTTAAATGTGTGTGAGGAACAGTCTTAGTTATTTTTGGAAGTGGCAAAAATCTCTTTGTGTTGCTTTGAAAATGAATGTGTGTACTATGAAGATGGTATTCTAAAGCATAAGTGACCTAGATTCAATTAAGCTAATTGGAGGCCTACGGAGGAGTTGGAGGTTGGGGAATAGACCAAGAGATGACGGAGTATAGAACAAGGGAAAGGGAGAGGAACTGGACATAATTAGCTAGGCAGAGATGTGTAGAGGTGGTAACATAGGATGGAAATAGAAAATTATCAAAAAGGAGAAAAAAGAGGTAGGTGACAGAAAACTGAGGGGTGGAAGAAGGTCAGAACCTGCGGACAACAGGTAGAATGAAGACATGGAGAATGTGAGATAGTGATCTGAACTTACACAGGCTAAGAACAGGCTGAGAGCAGGGCCTACCTTAGAAGCACAGGAGAGGGGAGAGCAAGAGAAATTGCTTATATCATAGTATCTGAGCTGCCCCAGCACCCCCAGTGGGGTCACTGAGTGCTTTTCAACATGGTGAAATTGCCTGAACTATATGAAATTTTAACATGTTAGATTCTCTTAATAGTACCTGTTTCATACCACAATACCCACACACAAAATAACAAAATGTGATTGTGCATCAAAATCCTTGTTGCATCCTGTTTCATGGAAGCTGGCAGAAACAGAGCCTAGCAGTGGGCCCAGGACAGAAAGGGGCTGCTGTCATACAAGCGGAAGTCTCAGGCTGAAACACTGCAGGTAAGAAGGAGAAGCAAGCAGTCCTGGTGAGGGGACAAGGGCAGAGCCAGTATTCTGACGGCAGCGCCAAGCTTAGCAACAGAGAGATGGTTGAGATGGCCATGGAGCAAATGTTCACAGAATTTATCTCAGGGTGGTGGGGTCAACCCCTGGTGGGGTTTCCTTGGTCGAAATGTATTTGCTAAGTTTTTCAAATGAGAATATTTGACTTTGGTGATTAAAAAAAGAGTTTCTCAAGAGCAATGAAAAAAATAACCAAAATGAAAGCTGCTGGATGCTGCTCCCTGGGCAACCCTGTATTTCGGCTCACACACTGTAGCTGCTGCCCCCATGTGCCTTCAAAGTGGCCTCCGTCATCTGACAACCTTCTTTAGGGGCTTGCCAGCCCAGGGTGAGAAGAACTGTCCCCACCAGGCAGCGACACCATCTTACTCTTAGACAATCAGCTCCATTATGGCACAAAAAGTTTCTGGGGTAAAATTTTGAGGACACAGACCTTGAGATGTGTCTGCAAGCCCCCATCATCTGTAGAACCTTTAAGCTGTTGCCCCTCTGAACAGATACACTGAGCAAAATTGTTTAATGGGAAATACATGAGATCTGGAGGTGGGCAGTTTGGAAGCTGGCTCCATCAATTATTAGCTGCATATTAGTTAATCACTGTGTGTTTCATTTCCCAAATTACTGAATGAGAGTAAGAATCCTACCCTATGCATTGTAAGGATTAGAGGTGAAATTTCAAAGTGCTTAGTACAGTGTATGATACGTATAAGGTGTTCAACAGTTAAAAATAGCTGTTATTATTGTTAAATTGGGGAGGTAATCCAACATAGACAAGTGTTTATGCACTTAAGGAACATATCAATTAGCTGGGAGGCAGACAAGTAAGCTAACAATTACACGTAGTGTAGAAAATGCTCTATCAGAGGTATGTTCTAGGAGCACATCAGATTGCGGGGGGACAGGTTTCCTAAATGAAGTGTTGCTTGAGCTGAATCTTGATGGGAAACAGTGTCTACAACAGGGCCAGGCCTAGGGTGATACAGCGAGGCACTTGCCTCAGGCACAAAATTTAAAGGGGGCCAAAATACTCAATAACTAATAGAAATTATATATATATATATATATATATATATATATATTTTTTTTTTTTTTTTTTTTTTTTTTTGCGGTACACAGACCTCTCACTGCTGTGGCCTCTCCCATTGCGGAGCACAGGCTCCGGACGCCCAGGCTCAGTGGCCATGGCTCACGGGCTTAGCCACTCTGTGGCATGTGGGATCCTCCCAGACCGGGGCACAAACCCGTGTCCCCTGCATTGGCAGGCTGACTGTCCACCACTGTGCCACCAGGGAAGCCCAGAGATAATATTTTAATGCAATGCTTTAAAAAGTTGAATTGGCAAACTGCAGCCTGCAGCTTGCCTGCTTATTTGTATAAAGTATTATTGGAACAGGGGCTGCCATTTGGGTGAGGTGAGTAAGGCAGGGTCGTGGAAATGCAGGATCAATTCCTGTCTTTATTTCAAGTTTGAATATTTTGTTTATTGTGGATTTCTTTAGCTATTGCATTAATGTATTATTGATCTTGATCACTGCATTTATTGTCACCTCCTTAGATTCTGTGCCTGAGATGAATGCCTTACCCTCTGATGAGAAGATATCAAGATGAAGGAGACCCAGCAGTTAAAGGACACATTCCAGGAAGAGAAAAAGCATTTGTGAAGGCCCTAAGGGCAGGCATGGAAGGCTATCCTCACAGCAAATGGCTCCACGGGGCTGGCACAAAGAGGACAGGAGGAAGAACAGCAGGAGAAGTGTCCAGAAAAGCCATGTAAGGCCAGACCTTGAAGAACTGTTATGTACAAGCCTAAAATAATTAAAATTCTAGAGATGCATCAACCATTTTCATTAGCAATGTTTTCCTCAGACATTTTTGTTTGAGGAAAAGTAACGCTTGGAAGAGCCAAGACAGAGGTATTTAAGAGGCTACTGTAATCACAGGCTAGAAAGTATGGTGACATGAACTATGGAGAAGACAGTGGGAGTAGAGCAGGAGGGCCTGGATTGGCAGACATTTAGAAGATGGAGGGAATGCTGAATAAACATTGAAAATAATTAACCTAAAAGTTTCTCTCCCTGCTCTGCTAGAAACATGGTGATGCTATTCGCCTAGATCGGTCATACAGGAGGAAGAGTAGGTCTGGGGGAAGATGATGAGGTTAGTGTGGACCCAGGAAATTTGGAGTTTGGGTAGAGGTATACATGGAAGTATCATCACAGGATTGTTACAATCAGGAGGAGAGATTCCAAAAATCCATTGGAACGATAGAGACTATGTGATCAGGCACCAAACTCAGTCCTTTGTTTTGGAGGAGCCAGCTGGGCAATGCAATCAACATGAGGCTGTGGAGATCTGCATCGTACAGGAGTGTGTGAACCTCTGAGCATCCTCCATGCCCAGCGCTCCCCTCAGAGAAAAACTCATCGGCGAGTCGTTGTAAAGTTGCAAAGCCTGTCACTCTAGTCATGACTGAAGGAACCAGGAATTGGTGCCCAGGTCAAAAGCAGCTATGGATTCTAGTGAAGGAGGTCAACTAGCAGAGAAGTGATTTGGTCCCAAAGTCCACTCTTTGTGTGGGAAGGTGATAAAATGCCCTTAGTCCGGGCTTCCCTGGTGGCACAGTGGTTGAGAGTCCGCCTGCCGTTGCAGAGGACACGGGTTCGTGCCCCGGTCTGGGAAGATCCCACATTCCGCAGAGCGGCTGGGCCCGTGAGCCATGGCCGCTGAGCCTGGGCGTCCGGAGCCTGTGCTCCGCAATGGGAGAAGCCACAACAGTGAGAGGCCCGCATATCGCAAAAAAAAAAAAAAAAAAAAAAATTCCCTTAGTCCAAAAGCAGCAGGGAATCATGGATGCCTGTTCTGAGGTAACAATACGACGACTGAATCACTTGGGGAGCTGTTGTATCTTGTTTAACAATGAGCTGTTGACAGTTCTCCCTCATACCTGCTGTCAGTTCCGTCTGGCCTCGGAATCCCTGGGATTCAGCCCAAACCTGCAGCAGCTAAGATGGGTTTTGTTGCTTTCTCACTATTTGGTAATCCCTACAAGGCCCTGCCATTTCATATAACGTGAGCAGGTCTTTTCCATACAACCTAAAAGGCTATAGGTGAGGTAAGGCCCGTTTCACTAGGGGAGCCAGAAGACCAAAGCCTGAGGGCAAGGTGTCAGAAACCAGAAGCACAGAGCCAAGGAGGTTAGAACATAGACACATCCCAGGAACAAAACTGAATCATGAGCCAGCACTGGAATCAGATCCTGCAGACTGACAATGGGGAGCCTAACAATGAGGCCCAACAAAATTCATTCAACAGTGACCTGGACAAATCACTTCTCTGTGCCTCATTTTCCTAATCTGCAAAATGGGGGTAACCTTGGTACCTTTGGCATGGGGTTGTGATGAGGACTAAATGAATTAAATGTGTGACGTCCTTACAACCAGGAAGATAGTAAACATTATGTAGATGGCTGTTAAAAATAAACTATTTACTTTTTTAAAAATTGACTGGTATCAGCCCATTTCTCCCTTCTTAGACGTTTTGTAGCTTATGATACATATCACAACTAAAGTTAACCAATTGCCAGATATACACAAGACCAGCAAATTGCTCGATTAAGCTTGGGGTTAAGTTTTCTCAGTTTGGTTTATTTAACAATTTTACTCAGGACTGCTAGGACATACATTCCCCACTGAATCTGTGGGAATGAGCAGTTGTGTCTACACTGGATATTTAGGGTTTTTTTAGGTTTTTTTTGATTTTTTTTTTGTGGTACGCCGGCCTCTCACTGTTGTGGCCTCTCCCGTTGCGGAGCACAGGCTGCGGACGCGCAGGCTCAGCGGCCATGGCTCACGGGCCCAGCCGCTCCGTGGCATGTGGGATCATCCCGGAACGGGGCACGAACCCGTGTCCCCTGCATCGGCAGGTGGACTCTCAACCACTGCGCCACCAGGGAAGCCCGATATTTAGTTTTTAAGGTTACTTGTAGGGAGAAAAATATCATCCTGCTCTGGTGTAGTCCCTAATAAGGTCACCAATCAACAGTAAAAGAACATCTTTCAAAGTGAAGAAACAACTATTAACAAAATCAGTTGCTGTGTATGTCCTTTATTTCCACAGGCTAATTTTCTATTTGATAATAAGCATCAGCTTTGATTTTTTTTCTATAAGATATGCAATTTCTGATCCTAAAGTAATTCTTCTAATTGATATATATGCAATTATATATAATTGCATATATTATACAATTTTCAATTGACCAGAAAGAAAAGAAAGAGAAATTTTCATTGAGAAGCTACTGTGGTTTATGTACTATGTTCTTCACTTTTATATACATTTTTCTCATTAAATTCTCATTGCAAGCTTATAAGTTTAGCAATATCATCCCCACTTAACATGTAAATAGAGAGAATGAGAGCAAGGGGGAAAACAAAAGCAAGCAAGTAAGAGAGAAGGAGAAAGAGAGAAACTAGAAATGTTTACTTCTCTTATAATATTGAATCCAGAAGATCATATTGCATTGTAAATACTTTGTTGCCCACATTTTCATAAATGATGAATTCTACATTAACAATGAAATAATTGAGATAATGCAGTGCTTTGTTTTGAATTTTAAATTTCTTTTGATTTCAGGCCCTTGTCTGTTTTTTTGGTTTGTTTATTTTTTTCTTTTGGCTGCACCACACGGTTTGTGGGATTTTTTTTGTTCCCCAACCAGGGATTGAACAGGGACCCTCAGCAGTGAGAGCTCAGAGTGCTAACCCCATTGGACTGCCAGGGAATTCCCAAGGCCCTTGTCTTCTAAGAACCTCCCGGAGAATATTCACTCTGCTTACCCCTGGTAAATGCCTGATTTGTGATGTCTTTCCTTCCCACTAGACTCCCCAACAATGAGAGTACAGGACTGCCAAAGAGCAAAGATTTAGTCCTGCGTTTTAACATGACTTAACTCTAACAATTTGGAGCCTGTTGATTTAAGGTTTAATGGAGAGTCTTTCTGGGACATGTGTCTTCTTGTTTAAAAACACTCAGAACTTTTGACAATGCCACTGTTCTGTTACAACCAGAAATCTCACTGAAGCAACAAAAAGAGGAAAAGGAAAAGTTATCTAATTTCTAACATTTTTCTTTAACTTCCCAGATTTAGTTGAGCGTTATCCTTGTTTTTTAAGGATCTAAGTTTATCAATTGAGAAGAGTGTCTCTTTTACCCAGTAAGCTCCGTGAAAAAAGCTTCAAAACTTCTTTGTTCAATGAAGCAAACATGGTGATCAGAAATATCATTAAAATTATTATCCTCTCAACTCATCTTTCTTCTATATTTATTCTTTAGTGTAGCCTTCTAAAAGCACTAACAAAATACAAGAATAGCCACTGCAGAAAATTATCAACTGATAAATTACATTAGTTAAGGGATTTTTTGTTTGTTTTGTTTTTGAAATAAAAGTAAATGAAGTCTACTTAACTTGAGCAAAATAATAATTATAAATAACTTTATGGGAATACTGAAATATTTATCAGAATCCAGGAAAGAGTAAAAGGGTCTTGGAAAGTACAGGAATTTAGGAAGCTCTGGGTACCCAGTAGCAGAAATTCACGGATTTTCTAGAATGCAATCTAGAGTTACTGAGCTTCGAGAAACTTTCAGAGCCTGTGTCTTTTCAGTCAACAATTCCAAATTCCTGGAAGGGAAAATCTGATTGATCTAGCTAAGGTCAGGTGATCACCCTTGGATCTGCTCTCTAGAGGGTTCCACATATCACACACATGCACACACACACACACAAATGTATGCAAGGATGTTTCTGTCATGGGGGACCCAACACTCATTAGTGGTAACATAATGCACCATACCAAACAACCACTCTCATGATTAATACCAATCATGTCCCAGGAAACGCTGTCTCTCTTGCCATTTATCTTAAAAACACAACATGACTGCATCTGAATGCCATGAATGTTTGGGGTTGTGCCATCGCTAATGTCAGAGATGGAGGCTGCTTTGGAGCATGAGGAGGATTGGAGTGGCAGAAGCACATAGGTAACAGAAAGGGCAAAATAATTAACCTGAAATCCTGCTTCTCAGATACTATGAATTCAATGAACTCTTGTATGATAAAGTGCTTTTTCCTAGTAGTGCTGAAAGTCAAGTGTCTTGTTTCTCTTTGTGTTCCAATCTGATTCCAAATTAGTGCAGTATTTGAAACAGTTGCTTTTCAGGGCTCAGGACCGTTTTGCCACAGTAAACAATTCATATTACTCTTTAACTTGTATATATGTAGATCTCAATGTAATACTATGAAACATGTTACCAGCTTGATTTTTTTTTCTTACATTGGCAACTAGAGGAAGCCCGAACACTAGAATTGAAAACAATTTTATTTGTATAAAAATTCTTGATATGATGTTTTAGATTTTTTTCAAAACAATTTAATTTTTATTTAAAACTTTGATATTCAATAATTTAATTTGTAGTTTGACGTTTGGTGTTAATAGATCACTTAAATGTTTTAGTAAACAAAAATTAAAAATACTTTTATTATTTTCAAACTTTGCATTTAATTTAATCCCCATTTTTAAAAAATGCAAACTTTATCCCTTTTAAATATAATTTCACTTGATTCTTTAATCAATTTTCATCTAAAATCATAATACAAATTGTGCTATTGTCTTGGTATTAATATTATAATTTGCGATTTCTTTTAATACAGACAAAAAAATCATTTCTGGGGATAAATAAGAAATAATTTGTGAATTATGTACATTTTTATTACTCACCCTAGCACTGTCAGCCCATCAAATGTACATTCACGTATATGCAATAATTATATTGAGTCATCTTGATACTTTGGCAACTTTTAGTCATAAAAGTCCTG
The DNA here is from genome assembly GCF_964270905.1 of Leucopleurus acutus. Classification (NCBI taxonomy): domain Eukaryota; kingdom Metazoa; phylum Chordata; class Mammalia; order Artiodactyla; family Delphinidae; genus Leucopleurus; species Leucopleurus acutus. The sequence continues at coordinate 24,685,721 of NC_139152.1, forward strand.
GCTTTACACACATGTCATTATTTTGTCATTTGAAGCTATATTTGTCAAGATAGAAGGTTAGAAGATATATAACAATGTGTTAGTTTGATTTGTGATTTAAATATCTAGACTGTAGAAGTTAGTCAATATTCAGTCAAACTCCATTTGACTCTTGCAACAGGTCTCTTAATATTAGAGGCAGAGTAGCATTTATGATTTCCTCTTTATAACCTCTCTCTTCTCATTACTTGTTTTCCTCTGTTACTCTCTGATTCTCTAATTACAGAACTGGCTATAAGCCTTGCTAGCAGATTCAGACAAACCATAGGAACAAGATAAAACCCCACAGAATCATGATTCAATATTGGGAGAGACCTGCCCTATTGGTCTCCATGTGTGGTCATGGAGTTGATTTAAAGTTGCACAAAGTACCACAAAGTACCATGTACATAATTATTTGTTCTTTGAGGTACAGTAATTTTCACACTCTTTTGTCCCATGACATGAAGGCAAATTCCTTCAGTGACCCCATAACCATCTGATTTTAGCTACTATTACAAAGTTTTTCTCCTAGAATCTAAAGCAATTCCTTTATCTGGGGAGGATAAAATAAAAGATGAGCCACCAATCTTCTCACTTCAAGATTCTGCAGTTACACTTTTTTTGTTCATCCCCAGAGCGCATGACTTTCCACACCTATCTTTGATTTCACTTTACACTTGACAACTAAACATACTCATCTTCTTCATACCTGCTGCCAGTCCCCCAGCATTCTCTTTTTCAATCAAGAAACAATTACTTTTCAAGCAGTTTTACATTCACAGAAAAATTAAGTGGGAAGTACAGAGATTTCCCATCTACCCCCAGCCCTCATGGATGCACAACCTACCCCACTATCAACATCCTGCATCAGAGTGGTACATTTGTTACAATCAATGGACCTACAATGACGCATCATTATCACCCAAAGTCTATAGTTCACATTAGGGTCCACTCTTGGTGTTTTATGTTCTATGGGTTTGGCCAAGTGTATAATGACATGTGTCTACCACTGTAATATCACACATAGTAGCTTCACTCTCCTAAAAATCTTCTGCACTCATCCCTTTCTCCCACACAATGCTTAGGAACCACTGAACTTTTTACTATCTTCACAGATTTACCTTTTCCAGAATGTCATATAGTTGGAATCATATGGTGTATGTAACCTTTTCAAATTGGCTTCTTTCATGAAGTAATATTTATTTGGGTTTCTTCTGTGTCTTTCCCTGGCTTGGTATCTCATTTGTTTTTATCACAAAATGGTATTCATTGGCTGATGGGGTGTACAAGTTTATTTATCTATTCACCTATTGAAGAACATCTTGGTTCCCTCCAGGTTTTAGCAATTATGAATAAAGCTGCTATAAACATCCATGTTCAGTATTTGTATGGATATAAGTTTTCAGCTCCTTTGGGTAAATACCAAGGAGCATGATTCCTGGATTGCATGGTAAGAGGGTATTTAGTTTTGTGAGAAACTACCAAACTGTCTTCCAAACTGGCTGTGCCATCTCTTCAGCAATTAATGAGTGTTTCTATTGATCCATATCTTCACCAGCATTCGGTATTGTTAGTATTTTGGATTTTGGCCATTCTAATTGGTGTACAATGGTATCACATTGTTTTACTTGGGAATTCCCTAAAGACGTATGATGTTGAGTATCTTTTTATATGCTTACTTGCTATTAGCATATGTGCTTTGGTGAGGTGGCTGTTTAGGTCTTTGGCTCTTTTTTTTTAATATAGATTTATTTATTTATTTTTATTTTTGGCTGCGTTGGGTCTTCGTTGCTGTGTGCAGGCTTCTCAACGCAGTGGCTTCTCTTGTTGCGGAGCATGGGCTCTAGGCGTACGGGCTTCAGTAGTTGTGGCTCGCGGGCTCTAGAGCGCAGGCTCAGTAGTTGTGGCGCACGGGCTTAGTTGCTCCATGGCATGTGGAATCTTCCCGGACCAGGGCTCGAACCTATGTCCCCTGAATTGGCAGGCGGATTCTTAACCACTGAGCCACCAGGGGAGCCCCTTTGGCTCATTTTTTAACTGGATTGTTCATTATGTTACTGTTGAGTTTTAAGTGTTCTTTGTATATTTTGGATAACAGTCCTTTACCAGATGTGTCTTTTACAAATATTTCTCCCAGTCTATGGCTTGACTCCTCATTCTCTTGACATTGTCTTTTGCAAAGCAGTAGTTTAATTTTAATAAAGTCCAGCTTATCAATTATTTCTTTAATGGATTGTGCCTTTGGTGTTGTACCTAAAAAGTCATTGCCAAACCTAAGGTCATCTAGGTTTTTCTCCTATTTATCTTCTAGGAGTTTTATAGTTCTGAATTTTACATTAAGGTCTACAATCCATTTTGAGTTAATTTGTTTGAAGTGAATAATATTTTTGTCTAGATTCTTTTTTTTAATGTCCAGTTGTTCCAGCAACATTTGTTAAAAAGATTATCTTTGCTCCATTTCCTCTGCTCCTTTGTCAAAAATCAGTTGATTCCACTCTGTGTTTATGTAGGTCTATTTTTGGGCTCTCCATTCTGCTCCATTGATCTATCTGTTCATTATTTCACCAATATCACACTGTCTTGATTACTGTGGCATCACAGTCTGTTTTGAAGTTGGATAGTGTCAATCCTCCAACTTTGTTCTTCTCAGTATTGAGTTGGCTTTGGAATCAGTTTGTCAATATCCACAAAAATACTTTGCTGGAATTTTGGTTGAGATTTTGTTGAATATACAATCAAGTTGGAAAACACTGACATGTTGACAATATTGAGTTATCATAATCATGAACATAGAATCTCTCTCCATTTATTTAGTTCTTCTTTAACATCTTTCATCAGAGTTTTGTAGATCATATAGATCTCATACAGATCTTATACATATTTTATTGAATTTATACCTAACTAAGTATTTAATTGGGGAAGGGAGATGCTAATATAAATGGGAAAGTGTTTTTAATTTCAAATTCCACTTGTTCATTGATGTTAGGTAAAAAAGGGTTTCACTTTTGCATATTAACCTTGTATCCTGCAACCCTGATCATTTATTTGTTCCAGGAATTTTTTGTTGATTCTTTTGGATTTTCTACCTAGACAATTATGTGTTCTACAAAGACAGTTTTATTTCTTCCTTTTCAATGTGTATACCTTTTATTTCCTTTTCTTGTCTTGTTTCATTAGCTAGGACTTCCAGTACAATGTTAACAGTGGTGAGAGAGGACATCCTTGCCTCTGTTTCTGATCTGGGATGGAAAGCTTTGAGTTTTTCACCATTAAGTATAATGTTAACTGTAGGTTGTTTGCAGATGTTCTTTTATCAAGTTGAGGAGGTGTCCCTATATACGTAGTTTGCTGAGAGTTCTTTTTTAATCATGAATAGATGTTGAATTTTGTCAAATGATTTTTCTGTATCTATTGATATGACCATATGATTTTTCTTCTTTAGCCTGTTGGTGTGATAGAGTACATTAATTGATTTCTGCATGTTGAACCAGCCTTTCACACCTGGGATAAATCCTACTTGGTTGTATATTGTTGGATTCAACTTGTTAATATTTTATTGAGGATTTTTGCATCTACATTCATGAGGGATACTGGTCTGTGGGGTTGTCTCTTTTTCTTCTTCTTCTCCTTCTTCTTCTTCATGTCTTTGCCTTGGTTTTTGGTTGTAGGGTAATGCTGGCCTCAGAAAATGATTAAGGAAGTATGCTCTCTACTTTTATCTCCTGGAAGACATTCTAGAGAATTGGTATAATTTCTCCCTTAAATATTTGGTACAATTCACCTGTGAACCCATCTAAGCCTGGCGATTTCTGTTTTGGAAGGTCATTAATTATTGATTCCATATCTAATATGCCTTTAGATATAGGCATATTCAGATTGCCTATTTTTCTTTGTGAGTTTTGGCTGATTGTGTCTTTCAAGGAAATGGTCCATTTCAACTAGGTTATCAAATTTGTGAGCATAGAGATGTTCATAATATCTTTTTATTATCCTTTTTATGTCCATGAGACCTGCTGTGATGTCCATTTTTTATTTCCAATATTAGTAATTTTTGCCTTCTCTCTATTCTTAGTTAACCTGGCTAAAATTTTATCAATTTTATTAATCTTTTCAAAGATTCTTAAATTTTTTCCTATTGATTTTCTGTTTGCAATTTCATTGATTTATGCTTATTTCCTATTATTACTTTTCTCTACTTAATTTGAATTTAATTTACCCTCTTTTTCTAGTTTCCTAAGGGAGAAGCTTAATTCATTTTAGAGCTTTCTTATATTCTAAAAATAGTATTCAATGTTATAAAACCTTCCCTAAGCACTACTTTTGCTGCATCCCACAAATTTTGATAAGATGTATTTTCATTTTCATTTAGTAAAAAAAAAATTTAGTATCTCCTGAAATTTCTTCTTTGACTTACGTGCTATTTAGAAGTGGGTTGTTTAATCTCCAAGTATTTTGAGATTTCTCAGATATCTTTCTGTTATTGATTTCTACTTTAATTCCACTGCTGTATGAGAGCAGAAATTGTATGGTTTCTATTCTTTTAAATTTGTTAAGTATGTTTTATGTCCAAGAATGTGGTCCATCTTGGTGAATGCTACATGTGAGCTTAAGAAGAATATGTATTCTGCTGTTGTTGAATGAAGTAGCATGTAGATGTCAATTACTGATTTTCTGCCTACTGTATCTGTCCATATCTGATACAGGGATCTTAAAGTCTCCAACTGTAACAGAGTATTGATCTATTTCACCATGTAGTACTACCAGGATTCACCTCAAGTGTTTTGACACTCTGTTGTTAGAATACTATGTCTTCTTAGAAGATTGACCCTAAGAGTTAAAGATTATTATGCCTTCTTCAGATATTGTTCTCTTTACCTTTAACTAATGCCCCTCTTTACCCCTAATAACTTCCCTTGCTCTGAAGTCTGATTACTCTGAAATTAATATAGATAATTCTATTTTCTTTTGTTTAGTGTTAGCATGGTATATCTTTCTCCATCCCTTTACTTTTCATCTCTATGTGTCTCTATATTCAAAGTGTCTAAATCCAGTACACAACATATAGTTGGATCTTGTTTTTTTGATCCACTCTGACAATATTTTAATTAGGTATTTATACCATTGACATTTAAGGGGACTCTTGATATGGCTGGTTTAATATCTCCTATGTTTGTGACTGTTTTTTATTTGTTACCCTTCTTTTTTGTTCCTATTTTTAGCTTTGGCAATTTCTCTGACTTTCATGGGTTTTTTTTTGCTTTTTTTTAAACATCTTTATTGGAGTATAATTGGTTTACAATGGTGTGTTAGTTTCTGCGGTATAACAAATTGAATCAGCTATACATATACATATATCCCCATATCTCCCCCCTCTTGTGTCTCCCTCCCACCCTCCCTATCCCACCCCTCTAGGTGGTCACAAAGCACCAAGCTGATATCCCTGTGCTATGCGGCTGCTTCCCACTAGCTATCTATTTTATATTTGGTAGTGTATATATGTCCATGCCACTCTTTCATTATGTCCCACCTTACCCTTCCTCTCCACAGTGTCCTCAAGTCCATTCTCCACATCTATATCTTAATTCCTGTCCTGCCCCTAGAATCCTCAAACATTTTTCTTTTTTTTTTTTTTAGATTCCATATATATGTGTTAGCATACAATATTTGTTTTTCTCTTTCTGACTTACTTCACTCGTCTGACAGACTCTAGGTACATCCACCTCACTACAAATAACTCAATTTCATTTCTTTTTATGGCTATGTAACATTCCATTGTATATATGTGCCACATCATCTTTATCCATTCATCTGTCGATAGACACTTATGTTGTTTCCATGTCCTGGCTATTGTAAATAGAGCTGCAATGAACATTGTGCTACATAACTCTATTTCAATTATGGTTTTCACAGGATATATGCCCAGTAATGGGATTGCTGGGTCGTATGGTAGCTATATTTTTAGTTTGTTAAGGAACCTCCATACTGTTCTCCATAGTGGCTGTATTAGTTTAGTTTCCCACCAACAGTGCAAGAGGGTTCCCTTTTCTCCACTTCCTCTCCAGCATTTATTGTTTCTAGATTTTTTTTTTTTTTTTGCTGTACGCGGGCCTCTCACTGTTGTGGTCTCTCCCGCCGTGGAGCACAGGCTCCGGACACGCAGGCCCAGTGGCCATGGCTCACAGGCCCAGCCGCTCCGCAGCGTGTGCAATCTTCCCGGACCGGGGGACGAACCCGCATCCCCTGCATCGGCAGGCGGACTCTCAACCACTGCGCCACCAGGGTAGCCCTAGATTTTTTGATGATGGCCATTCTGACTGGTGTGAGGTGATACATCATTGTAGTTTTTTGGTTTTTTTTTTTTTTTTTTTTTTTTTTTTTTTCCAGTATGTGGGCCTCTCACTGTTGTGACCTCTCCCGTTGCGGAGCACAGGCTCCGGACGCGCAGGCTCAGTGGCCATGGCTCACGGGCCCAGCCGCTCCGCGGCATATGGGATCTTCCCGGACCAGGGCACGAACCCGTATACCCTGCATCGGCAGGCAGACTCTCAACCACTGTGCCACCAGGGAAGCCCCATCACTGTAGTTTTGATTTACATTTCTCTAATGATGAGTGATGTTGAACATTCTTTCATGTGTCTGTTGGCTATCTGTATGTCTTCTGTGGAGAAATGTCTAGTTAGGTCTTCTGCCCATTTTTGCTTTGGGTTTTTTGGTCTTTGGATATTGAGCTGCATAAGCTGCTTCTACATTTTGGAGATCAGCCCTTTGTCGGTTGCTTCATTTGCAAATATTTCCTCCCATTCAGAGGGTTGTCTTTTCATCTTGTTTATGGTTTCATTTGCTGTTCAAAAGTTTTTAAGTTTCATTAGGTCCCATTTGTTTATTTTTGTTTTTATTTCCATTACTCTAGGAGGTGGGTCAAAAAAGATCTGGCTGTGATGTGATTTATGTCATAGAGTGTTCTGCCTATGTTTTCCTCTAAGAGTTTTATAGTGTCTCGCCTTACATTTAAGTCTTTAATCCATTTTGAGTTTATTTTTGTGTATGGTGTTAGAGAGTGTTCTAATTTCATTCTTTTACATGTAGCTGTCCAGCTTTCCCAGCACCACTTATTGAACAGGCTGTCTTTTCTCCATTGTATATTCTTGCCTGTTTTATCAAAAATAAGGTGACCATATATGTGTGGGTTTACCTCTGGCCTTTCTATCCTGTTCCATTGATCTATATTTCTGTTTTTGTGCCAGTACCATACTGTCTTGATTACTGAGGCTTTGTAGTATAGTCTGAGGTCTGGGCGCCTGATTCCTCCAGCTCCATTTTTTTTCTCAAGATTGCTGTGGCTATTTGGGGTCTTTTGTGACTCCATACAAATTTTAAGATTTTTTTGTTCTAGTTCTGTAAAAAATGCCATTGGTAATTTGAAAGGGATTGCATTGAAACAGTTGATTGCTTTGGATAGTATATTCATTTTCACAATATTGATTCTTCCAATTCAAGAACATGGTATGTCTCTCCATCTATTAGTATGTTTAATTTCTTTCATCAGTGTCTTATAGTTTTCTGCATACAGGTCTTTTGTCTCCTTAGGTAGGTTTATTCCTAGGTATTTTATTCTTTTTGTTGCAATGGTAAATGGGAGTGTTTCCTTAATTTCTCTTTCAGATTTTTCATCATGAGTGTATAGGAATGCAAGAGATTGCTGTGCATTAATTTTGTATCCTGCTACTTTACCAAATTCATTGATTAGCTCTAGTAGTTTTCTGGTAGCATCTTTAGGATTCTCTATATATAGTATCATGTCATCTGCAAACAGTGACAGCTTTACTTCTTGTTTTCTGATTTGGATTCCTTTAATTTCTTTTTCTTCTCTGATTCCTGTGTCTAAAACTTCCAAACTATGTTGAACAATAGTGGTGAGAGTGGGCAACCTTGTCTTGTTCCTGATCTTAGAGGAGATGGTTTCAGTTTTTCACCATTGAGAACCATGTTGGCTACGGGGTTGTCATATATGGCCTTTATTATGTTGAGGTAAGTTCCCTCTATGCCTACTTTCTGGAAGGTTTGTTTACATATATTGGTGATGAATTTTGTCAAAAGCTTTTTCTGCATCTATTGAGATATCATGTGTTTTCTCTCCTTCAAGGTGTTAATATGGTTTATCATATTGATTGATTTGTATATATGGAAGAATGCTTGCATTCCTGGGATAAACCCCACTTGATCATGTTGTATGATCCTGTTAATGCGCTGTTGGATTCTGTTTGCTAGTATTTTGTTTAGGATTTTTGCATCTGTGTTCATCAGTGACATTGGCCTGTAGTTTTCTTTCTTTGTGACATCGTGTCTGGTTGTGGTATCAGGTTGATAGTGGCCTCATAGAATGAGTTTGGGAGTGTTCCTCCCTCTGCTATATTTTGGAAGAGCTGAGAAGGATACGTGTTAGCTCTTCTCTACATGTTTGATAGAATTTGCTTTTGAAGCCATCAGGTCCTGGGCTTTTTTTTGTTGGAAGATTGTTTATCAGAGTCTCAATTTCAGTGCTTGTGATTTTTCTGTTTATATTTTCCATTTCTTCCTGGCTCAGTCTCAGAAGGTTGTGCTTTTCTAAGAATTTGTCCATTTCTTCCAGGTTGTCCATTTTATTGGCATATAGTTGCTTGCAGTAATCTCTTATGGTCCTTCGTATTTTTGCAGTGTCACTTGTTACTTCTCCTTTTTCATTTCTAATTCTATTGATTTGAATCTTCTTCCATTTTTTCTTGATGAGTCCGGCTAATGGCTTATCAATTTTGTTTGTCTTCTCAAAGAACCATCTTTTAGTTTTATTGATCTTTGCTATTGTTTTCTTCATTTCTTTTTCATTTCTTTCTGATCTGAACTTTATGATTTCTTTCCTTCTGCTAACTTTGGGGTTGTTTCATTCTTCTTTCTCTAATTGATTTAGGTGTAAAGTTAGGTTGTTTATTTGAGATGTTTCTTGTTTACTGAGGTAAAATTTTATTGCCATAAACTTCCCTCTTAGAACTGCTTTTGCTGCATCCCATAGGTTTTGGGTCATCGTGTTTTCATTGTCATTTGTTTCTAGGCATTTTTTTGATTTTGCTATGATTTCTTCAGTGATCTCTTCTTTATTAAGTAGTGTATTTTTTAGCCTTCATGTGTTTGTATTTTTTACAGATTTTTTTCCTTTAATTGGTATCTAGTCTCATAGCATTATGGTCAGAAAAGATGCTTGATACATTTTCAATTTTCTTAAATTTACCAAGGCTTGATTTGTGACCCAAGATATGATCTATCCTGAAGAACGTTCCATGAGCACTTGAGAAGTAAGTGTATTCTGTTGTTTTTGGACGGAATATCCTATAAATATCAATTAAGTCCATCTTGTTTAATGTAACATTTAAAGCTTGTGTCTTCTTATTTATTTTTATTTTGGATGATCTGTCCATTGTGGAAAGTGGGGTGTTAAAGTCCCCTACTATGATTGTGTTACTGTCGATTTCCTCTTTTATGACTGTTACCATTTACCTTATGTATTGAGGTGCTCCTATGTTGGGTGCATAAATATTTACAATTAATATATCTTCTTCTTGGTTTGATCCCTTGATCATTAGGTAGTGTCCTTCTTTGTCTCTTGCAATAGTCTTTATTTTAAAGTCTATTTTGTGTGATATGAGAATTGCTACTCCAGCTTTCTTTTGATTTGCATTTGCATGGAGTATCTTTTTCCATCCCCACACTTTCAATCTGTCTGTGTCCCTCGGTCTGAAGTGGTTCTCTTGTAGATGGCATATATACGTGTCTTGTTGTTGTATCCATTCAGCCAGGCTATGTCTTTTGGTTGGAACATTTAATCCATTTACATTTAAGAAAATTATCAATATGTATGTTCCTATTACCATTTTCTTAATTGTTTTGCATTTGTTCTTGTAGGTCTTTTCTTTTTCTTGTCTTTCCTGCCTAGAGAAGTTCCTTTAGCATTTGTTGTAAAGCTGGTTTGGTGATGCTGAATTCTCTTAGCTTTTGCTTATCTGTAAAGGTTTTAATTTCTCTGTCGAATCTGAATGAGATCCTTTCTGGGTAGAGTAAGCTTCGTTTTAGTTTTTCCCTTTCATCACTTTAAATATGTCCTGCTGCTCCCTTCTGGCTTGCAGAGTTTCTTCTGAAAGATCAGCTGTTAACTTTATGGGGATTCCCTTGTATGCTGTTTGTTGCTTTTCGATTGCTGCTTTTAATATTTTTTCTTTGTATTTAATTTTTGATAGTTGGATGAATATGTTTCTTGGCATGTTTCTCCTTGGATTTATCCTGTGTGGGACTCTCTGCACTTCCTGGACTTGATTGACTATTTCCTTTCCCATATTACGGAAGTTTTCAACCATAATCTCTTCCGATATTTTCTCTGTCCCTTTCTTTTTGTCTTCATCTTCTGGGACCCCTATAATTCGAATGTTGGTGGATTTAATGTTGTCCCAGACGTCTCTGAGACCTCAATTCTTTCATTATTTTTTCTTTATTCTGCTCTGCATTAGTTATTTCCACTATTTTATCTTTGAGGTCACTTATCTGTTCTTCTGCTTCAGTTATTGTGCTATTGATTCTGTCTAGAAAATTTTAAATTTCTTTTATTGTGTTGTTCATCATTGTTTGTTTGCTCTTTAATTCTTCTAGGTCCTTGTTAAATGTTTCTTGTATTTTCTCCATTCTATTTCCAAGATTTTGAATCATCTTTCTATCATTACTCTGAATTCTTTTTTCAGGTAGACTGCCTATTTTATCTTCATTTGTTTGTTCTGGTGGGTTTTTACCTTGCTTCTTCATCTGCTGTGTGTTTCTCTGTCTTCTCATTTTAATTAACTTACTGTGTTTGGGTTCCTTTTCACAGGCTGCAGGTTCATAGTTCCCGTTGCTTTTGGTGTCTACCCCTAGTGGGTAAGGTTGGTTCAGTGGGTTGTGTAGGCTTCCTGGTGGAGGGGACTCATGCCTGCGTTCTGGTGGATGAGGCTTGCTCTTGTCTTTCTGGTGGGCAGAACCACATCCGGTGGTGTGTTATGGGGTGTCTGTGACCTTATTATGATTTTAGGCAGCCTCTTTGCTAATGGGTGGGTTTGTGTTCCTGTCTTGCTAGTTGTTTGGCATAAGGTGTCCCACACTGGAGATTGCTGGTCGTTGAGTGGACCTGGGTCTTAGCCCTGAGATGGAAATCTGTGGGAGTGCTTTCGCTGTTTGATATTAAGTGGGGCCCAGAGGTCTCTGGTGGACCAACGTCCTGAACTTGGCTCTCCCACCTCAGAGGCTTAGGCCTGACACCCAGCTGGAACACCAAGACCCTGTGAGCCACATGGCTCAGAAGAAAAGGGAGAAAGAAAAAGAAAGAAAATATTAAAAAGAAATAATAAAGTTATTAAAATAAAGAATAAAACAATTATTAAAAATAAATTTTAAAAAGAAAGAAGAAAGAAGAGAGTAACCAAACCAATAAACAAATCCACCAATGATAACAACTGCTAAAAACTATACAAAAAATAAAATAAAAAAGGACAGAATATACCCTAGGACAAATGGCAAAAGCAAAGCTATACAGACAAAATCATACAAAGAAGCATACACATACACACTCACAAAAAGAGAATAAGAAAAAATATATACATAAAAAAGGAAGAGAGCAATCAAATCAATAAACAAATCTACCAGTGATGATAAGCTCTAAATGCTAAATTAAGATAAACATAAAACCAGAAACAAATTAGATGCAGAAAGCAAACTCCAAGGCTACAGTTGCTACCAAAGTCCACCGCCTCAATTTTGGGATGATTCGTTGTCTATTTAGGTGTTCCAGAGATGCAGGTTTACATCAAGCTGATTGTGGAGATTTAAGCCACTGCTTCTGAGGCTGCTGGGAGAAATTTCCCTTTCTTTTCTTTGTTCGCACAGCTCCTGGGGCTCAGCTTTGGATTTGGCCCTGCCTCTGGAGGTAGGTCGCCTGAGGGTGTCTGTTCCCCCCAAATACAGGGTTAACGGAGCAGCTGATTATGGGACTCCGGCTCACTCAGGCCGGGGGGGGGAGGGAGGGGTACAGAATAAGGGACAAACCTGCAGTAGCAGAGGCCTGCGTGATGTTGAAATAGCCTGAGGCGTACCGTCTGTTCTCCCAGGGAAGTTGTATCCTGATCATGGGACCCTGGCAGTGGGAGACCACACAGGCTCCCGGGAGGGGAGGTGTGGAGAGTGACCTGTGCTTGCACACAGGCTTCTTGGTGGCTGCAGCAGCAGCTTTAGCATTTCATGCCCCACTCTGGTGTCCTCGCTGATAGCTGTGGCTCACGCCCGTCTCTGGAGCTCGTTTAGGCGGTGCTCTGAATCCCCTCTCCTCGCACACCCTGAAACAATGGTCTCGCCTCTTAGGCAGGTCCAGTCTCTTTCCCGGACTCTCTCCCAGCTAGCTGTGGCGCACTAGTTCCCTTCAGGCTGTGTTCACGCAGCCAACCCCAGTCCTGTCCCTGCATCCGACCGAAGCCCGAGCCTCAGCTCCCAGGCCCCACCCGCCTCTTTGGCTGAGCAGACAAGCCTCTCGGGCTGCTGAGCGCTGGTCGGCACTGATTCTCTGTGCGGGAATCTCTCCGCTTTGCCCTCTGTGCACCTGTTGCTGAGCTCTCCACCGTGCCTCCAAAGCTTCCCCCCCCCGCCACTCCCCCATCGCCACCAGTGAAAGGGCTTCCTAGTGTGTCGAAACCTTCCCTCCTTCACAGCTCCCTCCAACTGGTGCAGGTCCTGTCCCTATTCTTTTGTCTCTGTTTTTTCTTTTGCCCTACCCAGGTACATGGGGACTTTCTTGCCTTTTGGGAGGTCTGAGGTCCTCTGCCAGCATTCAGTAGGTGTTATATAGGGGTTGTTCCACATGTAGATGTATTTCTGTTGTATTTATTTGTGGGGAGGAAGTTGATCTCCACGTCTTACTCCTCTGCCATCTTGAAGGTCCCCTTCTGTCTTTCATGGTTTTTTTTTTCTTAGTTTTTTTTAACATCTTTATTGGAGTACGATTGCTTTACAATGGTGTGTTAGTTTCTGCTTTATAACAAAGTGAATCAGTTATACATATACATATGTTCCCATATCTCCTCCCTCTTATGTCTCCCTCCCTCCCACTCTCCCTATCCCACCCCTCTACGTGGTCAAAAGGCACCGAGCTGTTCTCCCTGTGCTATGTGGCTTCTTTCCACTAGCTATCTATTTTAATTATGGCTGTGTGTATATGTCCATGCCACTTTCTCACTTTGTCAGAGCTTACCCTTCCCCCTCCCCATATCCTCAAGTCCATTCTCTAGTAGTTCTGTGTCTTTATTCCTGTTTTACACCTAGGTTCTTCATGACATTTTTTTTCTTAACTTCCATATATATGTGTTAGCATACGGTATTGGTCTTTCTCTTTCTGACTTACTTCACTCTGTATGACAGACTCTAGTTCAATCCACCTCATTACAAATAGCTCAATTTCGTTTCTTTTTATGGCTGAGTAATATTCCATTGTATATATGTGCCACATCTTCTTTATCTATTCATCCCATGATGGACGCTTAGATTGTTTCCATCTCCTGGCCATTGTAAACAGAGCTGCCATGAAATTTTGCTACATGGCTCTTTTTGAATTACGGTTTTCTCAGGGTATATGCCCATTACTGGGATTGCTGGGTCATATGGTAGTTCTATTTGTAGTTTGTTAAGGAACCTCCATACTGTTCTCCATAGTGGCTGTACCAATTCACATTCCCACCAGCAGTGCAAGAGTGTTCCATTTTCTCCACACCCTCTCCAGCATTTATTGTTTCTAGATTTTTTGATGATGGCCATTCTGACTGGTGTGAGATGATATCTCATTGTAGTTTTGATTTGCATTTCTCTAATGATTAATGATGTTGAGCATTCTTGCATGTGTTTGTTGGCAGTCTGTATATCTTCTTTGGAGAAATGTCTATTTAGATCTTCTGCCCATTTTTGGATTGGGTTGTTTGTTTTTTTATTATTGAGCTACATGAGCTGCTTGTAAATTTTGGAGATTAATCCTTTGTCAGTTGCTTCATTTGCAAATATTTTCTCCCATTCTGACGGTTGTCTTTTGGTCTCGTTTATGGTTTCCTTTGCTGTGCAAAAGCTTTGAAGTTTCATGAGGTCCCATTTGTTTGTTTTTGTTTTTATTTCCATTTCTCTAGGAGGTGGGTCAAAAAGGATTTTGCTGTGATTTATGTCATAGAGTGTTCTGCCTATGATTTCTTCTAAGAGTTTGGTAGTTTCTGGCCTTACATTTAGGTCTTTAATCCATTTTGAGCATATTTTAGGGTATGGTGTTAGGGAGTGATATAATCTCATATTTTTACATGTACCTGTCCAGTTTTCCCAGCACCACTTATTGAAGAGACGGTCCTTTCTCCACTGTATATTCTTGCCTCCTTTATCAAAGATAAGGTGACCATATGTGCGTGGGTTTATCTCTGGGCTTTCTATCCTGTTCCATTGATCTATCTTTCTGTTTTTGTGCCAGTACCATACTGTCTTGATTACTGTAGCTTTGTAGTATAGTCTGAGGTCTGGGCGCCTGATTCCTCCAGCTCTGTTTTTCGTTCTCAAGATTGCTTTGGCTATTCGGGGTCTTTTGTGTTTCCATACATATTGTGCAGTTTTTTGTTCTAGTTCTGTGAAAAATGCCAATGGTAGTTTGACAGGGATTGCATTGAATCTGTAGATTGCTTTGGGTAGTAGAGTCATTTTCATAATGTTGATTCTTCCAATCCAAGAACATGGTATATCTCTCCATCTATTTGTGTCATCTTTAATTTCTTTCATCAGTCTCTTATAAATTTCTGCATACAGGTCTTTTATCTCCTTAGGTAGGTTTATTCCTAGATATTTTTTTCTTTTTTTGCAGTGGTAAATGGGAGAGTTTTCTTGATTCCACTTTCAGATTTTTCATCATTAGTGTATAGGAATGCCAGAGATTTCTGTGCATTAATTTTGTATCCTGCTACTTTACCAAATTCATTGATTCGCTCTAGTAGTTTTCTGGTAGCATCTTTAGGATTCTCTATGTATAGTATCATGTCATCTGCAAACAGTGACAGCTTTACGTCTTCTTTTCTAATTTGGATTCCTTTTATTTCCTTTTCTTCTCTGATTTCTGTGGCTAAAACTTTCAAAACTATGTTGAATAACAGTGGTGAGAGTGGGCAACCTTCACTTGTTCCTGACCTTAGTGGAAATGGTTTCAGTTTTTTACCATTGAGGATGATGTTGGCTGTGGGTTTGATACATATGGCCTTTATTATGTTGTGGAAAGTTTCCTCTATGCCTACTTTCTGCAGGGTTTTTATCATAAATGGGTGTTGAATTTTGTCAAAAACTTTCTCTGCATCTATTGAGATGATCATATGATTTTTCTCCTTCAATTTGTTAATATGGTGTATCACGTTGATTGATTTGTGTATATGGAAGAATCCTTGCATTCCTGGAATAAACCCCATTTGATCATGGTGTATGATCCTTTTAATGTGCTGTTGGATTCTGTTTGCTAGTATTTTGTTGAAGATTTTTGCATCTATGTTCATCAGTGATATTGGCCTGTAGTTTTGTTTCTTTGTGACATCCTTGTCTGGTTTTGGTATCAGGGTGATGGTGGCCTCATAGAATGAGTTTGGGAGTGTTCCTCCCTCTGCTATATTTTGGAAGAGTTTGAGAAGGATAGGTGTTAGCTCTTCTCTAAATGTTTGATAGAATTCGCCTGTGAAGCCATCTGGTCCTGGGCTTTTGTTTGTTGGAAGATTTTTCATCACAGTTTCAATTTCAGTGCTTGTGATTGGTCTGTTCCTATTTTCTATTTCTTCCTGTTTCAGTCTTGGCAGGTTGTGCATTTCCAAGAATTTGTCCATTTCTTCCAGGTTGTCCATTTTATTGGCATATAGTTGCTTGTAGTAATCTCTCTTGATCTTTTATACTTCTGCAGTGTCAGTTGTTACTTCCCTTTTTCATTTCTAATTCTATTGATTTGAGTCTTCTCCCTTTTTTTCTTGATGAGTCTGGCTAACGATTTATTTATTTTGTTTATCTTCTCAAAGAACCAGCTCTTAGTTTTATTTATCTTTGCTATCGTTTCCTTCATTTCTTTTCATTTATTTCTGATCTGATCTTTATGATTTCTTTCCTTCTGCTAACTTTGGGGTTTTTTCGTTCTTCTTTCTCTAATTGCTTTAGGTGCAATGTTAGGCTGTTTATTCGAGATGTTTCCTGTTTCTTAAGGTAGGATCGTATTGCTCTAAACTTCCCTCTTAGAACAGCTTTTACTGCATCCCATAGGTTTTGGGTCGTCGTGTGTCCATTGTCATTTATTTCTAGATATTTTTTGATTTCCCCTTTGATTTCTTCATTGATCACTTCATTATTAAGTAGTGTATTGTTTAGCCTCTGTGTGTTTGTATGTTTTAAGACATTTTCTGGTAATTGATATCTAGTCTCATAGAGTTGTGGTGGGAAAAGATACTTGATACAATTTCAATTTTCTTAAATTTACCAAGGCTTGATTTGTGGCCCGAGATATGATCTATCCTGGAGAATGTTCCATGGCTGTTAGTATTTACCTTATGTATTGAGGTGCTCCTATGTTGGGTGCATACATATTTACAATTGTTATATCTTCTTCTTGGATCGATCCCTTGATCATTAGGTAGTATCCCTCTTTGTCTCTTCTAATAGTCTTTATTTTAAAGTCTATTTGGTCTGATATGAGAATTGCTACTCCAGCTTTCTTTTGGTTTCCATTTGAATGGATATCTTATTCCATCCTCTCAATTTCAGTCTGTATGTGTCTCTAGGTCTGAAGTGGGTCTCTTTTAGACAGCATATATATGGGGCTTGTTTTGGTATCCATTCAGCTAATCTGTGTCTTTTGGTGGGAGCATTTAATCCATTTACATTTAAGGTAATTATCAATAGGTATGTTCCTATTACCATTTTCTTAATTGTTTTGGGTGTGTTATTATAGGTCTTTTCTTTCTCTTGTGTTTCTTGCCTAGAGAAGATCCTTTAGCATTTGTCATAAAGCTGGTTTGGTGGTGCTGAACTCTCTCAGCTTTTGCTTGTCTGTAAAGGTTTTAATTTCTTCATCAAATCTGAATGAGATCCTTGCTGGGTAGAGTAATCTTGTTTGTCAGTTTTTCTCCTTCATCACTTTAAATATGTCCTCCCAGTCCCTTCTGGCTAGCAGAGTTTCTGCTGAAAGATCAGCTGTTAACCTTATGTGATTCCCTTGTGTGTTATTTATTGTTTTTCCCTTGCTGCTTTTAATATGTTTTCTTTGTATTTAATTTTTGACAGTTTGATTAATATGTGTCTTGGCATGTTTCTCCTTGGATTTTTCCTGTATGAGAGTCTCTGTGCTTCCTGGACTTGATTAACTATTTCCTTTCCCATATTAGGGAAGTTTTCAACTATAATCTCTTCAAATATTTTCTCAGTCCCTTTCTTTTTCTCTTGTTCTTCTGGAACTCCTATAATTCGAATGTTGGTGTGTTTAATGTTGTCCCAGAGGTCTCTGAGACTGTCCTCAGTTCTTTTCATTCTTTTTTCTTTATTCTGCTCTGCAGTAGTTATTTCCACTATTTTATCTTCCATGTCACTTATCCGTTCTTCTGCCTCTGTTATTCTGCTATTGATCCCTTCTAGAGTATTTTTAATTTCATTTATTGTGTTGTTCATCATTGCTTGTTTCATCTTTAGTTCTTCTAGGTCCTTGTTAAATGTTTCTTGCATTTTCTCTATTCTATTTCCAAGATTTTGGATCATCTTTACTATCATTATTCTGAATTCTTTTTCAGGTAGACTGCCTATTTCTTCTTCATTTGTTAGGTCTGGTGGGTTTTTATCTTGCTCCTTCATCTGCTGTGTGTTTTTCTGTCTTCTCATTTTGCTTATCTTACTGTGTTTGGGGTCTCCTTTTGGCAGGCTGCAGGTTCATAGTTCACGTTGTTTTTGCTGTCTGTCCCCAGTGGCTAAGGTTGGTTCAGTGGGTTGTGTAGGCTTCCTGGTGGAGGGGACTAGTGCCTGTGTTCTGGTGGATGAGGCTGGATCTTGTCTTTCTGGTGGGCAGGTCCATGTCTGGTGGGGTGTTTTGGGGTGTCTGTGGACTTATTATGATTTTAGGCAGTCTCTCTGCTAATGGGTGGGCTTGTATTCCTGTCTTGCTAGTTGTTTGGCATAGGGTGTCCAGCACTGTTGCTTGCTGGTCATTGAGTGAAGCTGGGTGCTGGTGTTGAGATGGAGATCTCTGAGAGATTTTCACCATTTGATATTATGTGGAGCTGGGAGGTCTCTTGTGGACCAGTGTCCTGAAGTTGGCTCTCCCACCTTAGAGGTACAGCACTGACTCCTGGCTGTAGCACCAAGAGGCTTTCATCCACACGCCTCAGAATAAAAGGTCGAAAAAGTAGAAGAAAGATAGAAAGAAAGAAAGAAAGGAAGGAAGGAAGGAAGAAAGAAGGAAAGGGGATAAAATAAAATAAAATAAAGTAAGATAAAATAAAATAATATTATTAAAATAAAAAATAATTACTAAGGGCTTCCCTCATGGCGCAGTGGTTGAGAGTCCGCCTGCCGATGCAGGGGACACATGTTTGTGCCCCGTTCCAGGAAGATGCCACATGCCGGGGAGTGGCTGGGCCCATGAGCCATGGCCGCTGAGCCTGCATGTCCGGAGCCTGTGCTCCGCAACAGGAGAGGCCACAACAGTGAGAGGCCTGCGTACCGGAAAAAAAAATTTATTATTATTAAGAAAAAAAAATTGTTTAAAGAGAAACAAAACAAAACAAACAAACAAAAAAAGACGGATAGAACCCTAGGACCAATGGTGAAAGCAAAGCTATACAGACAAAATCTCACACAGAAGCATCTACATACACACTCACAAAAAGAGGAAAAGGGGAAAAAATCATAAATCTTGCTCTCAAAGTCCACCTCCTCAATTTGGGAGGATTCGTTGTCTATTCATGTATTCCACAGATGCAGGGTACATCAAGTTGATTGTGGAGCTTTAATCCGCTGCTTCTGAGGCTGCTGGGAGAGATTTCCCTTTCTCTTCTTTGTTCGCACAGCTCCCGGGGCTCAGCTTCGGATTTGGCCCCAACTCTGCTTGTAGGTCGCCTGAGGGCATCTTTTCTTCGCTCAGATAGGACGGGGTTAAAGGAGCAGCTGCTTGGGGGGCTCTGGCTCACTCAGGCCGGGGGGAGGGAGGGGTGTTGATGTGATGTGAGCCTGCAGCGGCAAAGGCCGGCGTGATGTTGCACCAGCCTGAGGCGCACCATGCGTTCTCCCGGGGAAGTTGCGCTTGGATCCCGGGACCCTGGCAGTGGCGGGCTGCACAGGCTCCCAGGAGGGAGGTGTGGATAGTGACCTGTGCTCGCACACAGGCTTCTTGGTGGCGCCAGCAGCAGCCTTAGCGTCTCATGCCCGTCTCTGGGGTCCGCGCTTTTAGCCGCCGATCGCGCCTGTCTCTGGAGCTCCCTTAAGCAGCGCTCTTAATCCCCACCCATGGTGCACCAGGAAACAAAGAGGGAAGAAAAACTCTCTTGCCTCTTCTCTTGCCTCTTTTCCCTGGGCTACCTCCCGGCTACCCGTAGTGCACTACGCCCTTCAGGCTGTGTTCACGCTGCCAACCCCAGTCCTCTCCCTGTGCTCCAGCCGAAGCCCGAACCTCAGCTCCCAGCACCCCCCCGCCCCGGCGGGTGAGCAGAAAAGCCTTTCGGGCTGGTGAGTGCCGGTCGGCACCGATCCTCTGTGCGGGGATCTCTCCGCTTTGCCCTCCGCACCCCTGTTGCTGTGTTCTCCTCCGCGGCTTCGAAGCTCCCTGCCTCTGACACCCGCAGTCTCCGCCCGTGAAGGGGCTTCCTAGTGTGTGGAAACCTTTCCTCCTTCATAGCTCCCTCCCACTGGTGCAGGTTCCGTCCCTATTCTTTTGTCTCTTTTTTTTCTTTTTTCTTTTGCCCTATCCAGGTACGTGGGGAGTTTCTTGCCTTTTGGGAGGTCTGAGGTCTCTGCCAGCGTTCAGTAGGTGTTCTGTAGGAGTTGTTCCACGTGTAGATGTATTTCTGGTGTATCTGTGGGGAGGAAGGTGATCTCCGCGTCTTACTTTTCCGCCCTCGTGGTTTTAATTAAGCATTTTATATGATTCTATTTTTCTCTCATTTCCTGTCATAGAAATCATACTTTCCTTTTTTATTTTTTTTAAGGATTGCCCTAGAGTTTGGAAGATACATTTACAACTGATCCAAGTTCACTTTCAAATAACACTATACCACTTCACAGGTAACATAAGTACCTTGTAATAACAAAATATTCCCTTTTAATAACAAAATATTCTGAAAATATAACAAAATTTCCCTCCCTTCCAAATCTTGTATCATTTCTTTCATTCATCTACATGTATACATAGATATACATAGTTAACGCAAGCACATATAATCAAGTATATTGTTACTATTATTTTGAATAATCTTTTAGATTAAGAATATGAAAAATAAAAGATTTTATTTTACTTTCAATTATTCATTCACTGGTACTCTTCCTTTCCTACAAAGATCCAAATTTCTGACCTGTGTTATTTTCTTTCTCTCTGAAGAACTTCTTTCAACATTTTTGCAAAGCAGTTCTAATGGCAACAAATTCCCTCAGATTTAATTTGTCTGAGAAAGTCTTTATTTCTCCTTCACTTTTGAAGGGTAATTTTACATGGTACAGAATTCTAGGTTGTTGGTCTTTTTTTTCTCTCAACACTAAATATTTCACTTCATGCTTCTCTTGTTTGCACATTTTCTGAGGAGAAGTTCAGTGTAATTCTGATTTTTGTTCCTCTATAGGTAAGGTGGTTTTTTTTACTCTGACTTCTTTCATGATTTTTTTCTTTATCTTTGATTTTCTGAAGTTTGAATATGAAATGCCTAGGTGTATATTTGTAGATTGGTGTGGGTTTTGGGGTTGGGTTTTGTAGTTTTTGTTTTTTATTTTTGTGTTTTCATTTATCCCCCTTGTTTTTCTGAGATTTCTGGATCTGTGGTTTGGTGTCTAAAATGAATTTGGTAAAGTCTCAATGATTATTGCTTCAAATATTGCTCTGTTTCTTTCTCTCTTTCTTTTTCTTCTGGTATTCTCATTATGCATATATCTTTTGTAGTTGTCCCACAAGCTTTTGATATTCTGTTCATTTTTTTCTGTCTTTTTTCTCTTTGTTTTTCAACTTTGGAAGTTTCTATTGTCATACCCTCAAGTTCAGAGATTCTTTCCTCAGTGATGCCCAGTCTATGAATAAGCCCAAAAGGCATTCTTCATTTCTGCTACAATGTTTTTGATCTCTAGCATTTACTCTTTATTCATTCTTAGAATTTACATCTCTCTGCTTTTATTATCCATCTGTTCTTGCATATTGTCCACTTTTTCCTCTAAAATCCATAGCATCTTAATTACAGTTTTTAAGAAATTCTTGGTCTGATAATTTCAACATTCCTGCCATGTCTGACTCCGATTTTGATACTTGTTCAGTGTCTTCAAAATGTGATTTTTGCCTTTAGTATACATTGTAATTCTGTTGTTGTTGAAAGCTGACAAGAGTGCTGGGTAAAAGTAACTACAATAAATAGGCATTTAGTAATGTAATGGTTAGGTGTGAAGAAGGGAAGCATTGTATAGTCCTATGATTATGTCTCAGTCTTTTGGTGAGCCTATGCCCCTGGGCTGTGAACTTCAAATGTTCTTCTTGGTTTTCCCCCCTTAGATGGAATGAGATGGCAGAGAGGGCTGGAGTCAGGTGTTTCCCTTTCTGCAGTTATGTTGGGCTCTGATAAAACTCCAACAGGTTAGGATCTAGTAAAATAGTTTTTCTTGACGGCAAGCCTTGTTAAGAAGAACAGAATGTTCTGGCTTATTTCAAATGGCTCCTTTTCTCCTTCTCCTGATGGAAGTACCCGGGGATTTATCACTGAGGACCTTGTAGAAGACTGGAAGTAAAACTCAAAAAAGTGTGCCCCACTCCAGCCCCATTACTCTGTCCCCCTGGAGTTTGTAACTCTCAAAGTTGTCCACACTGAGGCTCCAGTGATTCACCTATTACAGTTCAGGGTTTTTTTTTTTCCTGTGACACTGATAACTTGAAGGTTTCTGCTATGGGTTTCTGTTCCTGTCGTGATTTTCTGCATCCACTTGTCTGTTTCTCCAGTTTTGGTGGCAGCAGTTTGTCCTGTGACTGCATTTCTCTGACAAATCTAAAAAGAATTATTTATTTTTCACTTTGTTTAGCTTTTCACTTGTTGGGATGGTATGATGACTCTTAGCATTTTTTAAATTAAAACTGTTTTAATATAATTTAAATAAATACATAGATGT
Organism: Leucopleurus acutus; assembly: GCF_964270905.1. Lineage (NCBI taxonomy): Eukaryota > Metazoa > Chordata > Mammalia > Artiodactyla > Delphinidae > Leucopleurus > Leucopleurus acutus. The sequence goes on from NC_139152.1 coordinate 24,708,152, forward strand.
GAACATATGATATCTTAATTTTTATTTTAGTCTTTCTTTTTCTTTTTCCATCTTTGCCTGGTACTCCTCCCTCTCACTTCCCCCACCTACATTAGTGCCTCTCCTTCACCAACCAAGGTAACATGTTAATAACCTAGTATGTATCCTTCCATATTTTTCTCCAAGCTTTTGTAGACCTATACATCTATGTATACACATACATATTCAGGTATTTCACATTGATTAATATGAACAAGATCATATTATACATGTTTTTCACCATGTTACTTTCTTCATAAACTAAACCTCTTGGAAAGTAGTGCAATTCAACTGGCATAGCTTTAAGTTATTCTTTTTAATGTCTGCGTAATAGTCAATAGAGAGGATATTCTTTTAGTTCATTCAGCTGTAACTGTATTGCATTCTCACAATAGAGTTCTCAAAAGAATTCTCAAAAGACTCTGGATGTTATGACCCAGGGTTTGAGAAAGCACTTGAATACACTACATTTGGAATCAGAATATATGAGTTTAGTCTTCACCTGTTACACTTTCACAATTGGCAATAAGGAAGCCATATAACTTTAAAGACCTGTATATCTCCATAAGGAAAAAGAAGACAAGAAAAATTCTGTAAAAATCCATATCTAGCTGCCTCATAAAATGGCCAGATAATAAGAAGCAATTTTTCTTAAAAAGAAGCTCAGTAGGGTAGGAAACAACGCTCTGCTGCTGCTGTTCCTACAGTCTAAGTTACTAAGATGGGCAGAATTCTAAGACGGCCCCAAGACCACGCGCTTGAGTTTAGATGCTCTGGATAATCCATTTCCCCTGAGGGGGTGGAACTGTGCCTATGGTGGTTTCCACTCCTGTGATTATGTTATATGAAGAAAGTGAAGGTACCAAATCAGTTGATTTTGAGTTAATCCTAGGTGGCCCTCATATAATTCTGTTGCAGCCCTTAAAAAGGGTCAGAGATTTGAAGAGAGAAAGAAGTATTTTCTTCTGCTGACTTTAAAAAAGCAAACAACCATGCTGTGGGAGTACACATGGTTAGCACCCACCAGAGGATGGCCTGTAGGAGCTAGAAGCAAACTCTGGCCAACAGTCAATAAGAGTATGAAGCCCTGAGTCCTATAGCTGCAAGGAACTAAATCCTGCTAACAAAAAAGAAAGAGCTCAGAAGAGGACCCCAAGCCACAGGTGAGATCAGAGCCTGGGCTGACTTTAGGATTTTAGCCTTGTGAAACCCTGAGGAAAGGACCCATTATGCCATATCTGATGACTGACCTATAGAACTTGATAATAATAACTAGGTATTGTTTTAAAACACTAAGGTTATAGTAATTGGTTATGCAACAACAGAAAACTAATTCAGTGACCTTAGACAAGACATAAAGTCTAGTCTTCACCACTATCAAGTAAGATAGTGGGCCCAAAGGACAAGCTTTTGAGTTCTAGAACATTATATTTTTATGATTCTCCTCTCAGTCAACAGAAACAGGGTTTGTTTCAGCAGCACTGGGCAATGACAACACTCCTTGGGAACACTGAATGTATTCACAATCTCCAAATTTAAGGTGTCATTAGAATGATCTGACATTTTATTTTAGATATGGCATATTTAAAAGTATTTTGCATATTAACTGAAAAACTTCTAGGCAGATTGACAGAGAAACATTTATTTTACAGGGTTGAATAAAAGGGTAAGTCACTGAGCAATAGTGAGGGAGAGAAGACTTTCAAAGTAGAGGTCAGTAATTATAATAATCTATTTCTCAATATTAACCATGAGCAACCATGGTTTTAAGATACAACCCAACCCTGGAGACTATTCTCTAATCAAATTGGCATGGAGCTGAATTTGTCTCGACAAGAGTCACATGTACACCATGTGTGAGGATGAAGAACCACCTTACCCGTTTGACAGGATCAGAGCCCTTTGCAGTTTTATCAGCATTTGTGCCTATTGGAGAGTTTATTTTGCAAAACGATAAAATCTTCAGCATGTCTTCTGCCCATCCCTTCAAAAGTGGATGAGAATTTTAAGATTTCTAGTAAAATACTCACTTGAAATTGTTTTGAATCATTTATCACTCTTTCAAGAAAAAACCAAAAAGTAAATACATAGAATGCCAACCCAAACTGCCTGATTTGGTTTCCTAAGGCTGTGATAATAAATTACTGGGTGGCTTAAGCAACAGGATTTTATACACTCACAGCTCTGGAGGTTAGAAGTCTGATCTCAAGGTTAAAGCCATGCTCCTCAACCTTTGGAGGCTCTAGACGAGAATCCTTCCTTCTCTACTAGCTTCTGGCAGGTCGTCTGCACCTCTTGGCTTTCCTGGGTTTTTTCTGTCTGTTTGTTTTTCTTTTTCTTTTTTGCTACTTTGCTCCAATTTCTGCCTTGTCTTCAAATCACTTTAACCAATATGTACATGTCTCAAATCTCCCTCTGCCTTTCTCTTACCAAAGGCAATTGCCATTAGATTTAAGGCCCACCTGGATAATCCAGGAAGATCTCCTCTGAAGACTTTTAACTTCATTGCATATAAAGAGACTCTTTCATCCAAATCAAGTAACATTCATAGGTTCCAGGGATTTGCACCAGGACGTACCTTTTGGGAGCCACCATTCAACCCACTATGTAATAGGGAAGAAACTTTGTATTCTATTACAAGTTAATCACTAAAGGGATGTTGTCTATAAGCATAAATTATACATAATGGTCCATCTCTGGGAACCCTCCCTCCAGATAATAAGCATTAAGCTAAAATAACTTTGTCTGGCTCACAGAAAACATCCTGACCAGGCCCACCTTTGAATGACTGCAGGAAGAATGAAATTAACAACATCTCCTCTGGAGGCTGACTGGAACCAGGAAATGACTGACTTTATTCCCTCCCCTTTTAGTATAAGAGAGGCCTACATTCTAACTCAGGCAAGACGGTTATTTGGGACACAAGTCCACCATCTTCTTGGTCTGCCAGCTTTCCAAATAAAGTCACTGTTCCTTTCCCCACCAACTCCTCTCTCGATTTATTGGCCTGTCTCAGGGTGAGCAGTATGAGCTTGGACTCGGTAACAACTACACTGCCTCTTTTTGCTATTATACGTTTATGGGTTGATTTGTGCCTTTCTCCACATCCCCCCTCCCCAAATTCATATGCTGAAGTCCTAACCCTCAGTACCTCAGAATGTGACCTTATATGGAAATAGGACTATTGCAAATGTCATAAATTCAGATGAGGCCACTAGGGTGAGCCCTAATCTGATATGACTAATGATTAGGGTTATACTTCTCGAAGGTAAGAAAAGCCAAAAAAAAAAAAAAAAAAAAAAATGCCAGCAAACCACTAGAAGCTCGGTAGGAGGCATGAAACTGATTCTCCCTCGCAGCCTTCAGAGGAAGAATCCTGCCAACACTTTGGTCTTGGACTTCTGGCCTCCAGAACTGTGAGATAATAAATTTCTGTTTAAGCCACCCAGTCTGTGTACTTTGATAAGGCAGTCCCAGCAAATGAATACACTATCCATACATAAATATTACTTTAAATGGTGAAAATAAAATTATGGTTTTGTAGCCTATAATAATGTTGCATTTTATTTATCAACACTCCACTGAAAATATGTTTTCTATTTTCTACTTTATAAATAGTGTTGTAATAAACATGAACTTTGTCCATATTACATTTCTCTTTTGTGAATTACTTTCTTTGGATATATTCTAAGAAATGAGAATCTTATATTAAAATATTCAGAACGGGCTTCCCTGGTGGCGCAGTGGTTGAGAGTCCACCTGCCGATGCGGGGGGCGCGGATTCGTGCCCCGGTCCGGGAGGATCCCACGTGCCGTGGAGCGGCTGGGCCCATGAGCCATGGCCACTGGGCCTGCGCATCCTGAGCCTGTGCTCCGCAATGGGAGGGGCCACAGCAGTGAGAGGCCCGCGTACCACAAAAAAAAAACCCCAAAAGATTCAGAACAATAAAAAAATTTTTGAGTGACTCAACATTTTAAGCCTTGGAAACTTGTTGCAACAAGAGTTGTAACAATTTACCTTTTCCGCTATGTGATGAGTGTTTTCAACACTCATCACATAGCAGTGATTTCAATCTCACCACCATTTGACAGTATCATTTCAGTACACGTTGTTTGGGGAACACATTCAGACTTATTCTTGAGTGGGAGGAGCGATAACGAAGAGTATATTTATGTGGTCCTAACTTTTTCTGTCTCTCTTGCTTTCAGGTAAAATCACCAGAGAAAATTAGCCACCATAACTTTAGGCTACACTTTGCTTAATACATTCAATTGAAGAGAGTCCAATAGAAGAGAATTCAAGATGGGTGTGAATTTTTTTTAATGCAAAAACTGGCTCGTATTAACTCCAACTTGCATGAATTAAATTTTATTTCTTTGTATGTCGATTGTTGTAATGAGGAGAATGAAGACAACTTATAGGGCAATGTTCCTTTTTTAGCTTTTCTTAACATAGCATGTTTATTTGGGAATTTACCTTCCACCTTGTCCAAGAAATGAGGTTGGGCGTTGGCCGTTTTCAGCACGTCCTGGCTGAGGACTGTGACAGCTCCACTCACGTGCCTCTCTGTCCCTCTATAAGTCTTCCCTGACGACGGTCCAGTTTTCCCGTTTAAAATGTAACAGTGACCAAAGCAAATCCCCCCAAAGCTAAGCTACCAGGCTTATAAACAAAACGTTTTTGTTGTTGTTTGTTTGCCTGTTTTTTGTTTGTTTTTTAATCTGATGAGAAGCTCTGATGAGCAAAGCTGGCCGGCTGCACTCTTGCAGCCGCATCTCTGATCCTTTCTAGTTTCCTATCCACCTACCCACTCCCACCTGACGCAGACAGAGCCTGATTTCTGCCCTCCACACCCTGGACATGAGTAAACCGCGCCTCCGGCCCCTCCTGGATTTTTAAAAGGACACTGCCCTGGTCGGTCATTGCCAGGCGCCTCCGCAATCTGGAGCAGACACCAGAGCATCCCTCCCACTGGGCGTACAGTACGGACGAGCTGAGTAAACTCGGATTTTTGGCTGCCTTTTCTGCTAGGGTGGGTGGGGAAAGGTGTGTCCTCCAAGCGTTCACGGTAGAACCTCTGACCCTCTGTCTCCCCCTGCCCCCCAACTCTCTCTCTCTCTCTCTCTTTCTCTCAAGGTGTAGGAGCTCTCCTTTTCCAGACCAGAGAGGGGCGCCTTTCCTGTTCCCTTACCCCTCACCCACCGATTTTTTTTTTAATGGGGGAAAAAATCCTAGCCACGAGTAATAGCGAGTGGATCTGCTCCGAGCTGAATGAATGGAAGCTGCGGGGCAGGCCTGCGCGGACGGCCACCCTGCCCACGATGCGGTCCCCTCGCGGCCTGTAGGGCCCTCGCCAGCCCCTCGCCCTCCTCCCGCCCCGGGCAGAGGCCGCCGCCAGCTCCGCACCCGACGCCGAGGCCGCGGCGGCCGAGGGGAAGGTCGGAGGGAGGGTGGTTTCCTCCCGCCCCACACCCAGTCTCCGAGCCGGATATATAGAGTGTCACGTTTGGGAGCCGAAAGACAAGAGCAGCTTCCTCGTGGCCGGAGCACTTCCCGGAGCCCCGGGGAAGGACCGGGATTTAGAGGACCACTAGTTGAGCCCGCCCCGCGCCAGAGGAGCAGGTACTCAGGGTCGCAGCCGGGCCGCGCGAGCGCCCACGCCTCTGCCGGCGAGGAGCCAGCCGGGGTGGCCGGGAGGCAGGGCTCGGCGGGGTCTGCAGAGAGGACGAGGCAGCAGCGGGGCCCCGCGGCAGGGTGGGCTCGGGCCCCGGCGGGGTCTGCAGAGAGGGCGAGGCAGCCGCGGGGTCCCGCTGCAGGGTGGGCTCGGGCCCCGGCGGGGAGACGCGCGGTTTCCGCGGCTCTGCCTTGGAGCTGCCTCCGGCCGCCCTCAGCCATCCGGCCGCGGCTTAGGCGCGCTGGGCGCCGGCATCGTCCGCCAAGGTGGGTCACGCGGGGGCGGGAAGGGCGCGCGTGTCGGGAACGGGCAGACTGGGCTAACTTGGGAGCCGCGCCGCGGCCGCGGGCCCGGGGAAACAGAGGCGCCGGCCGGGTCTGGCGGAGGCCTCCTCGGCCCCCGGGGCTGTTCCAGGAGAGAGCAGGGCCACGTGGGGCGCGGTGGCCGCCCTCCCTGCGCTCTGGACTGTCGGGGCGCGCTTTCCGGCCCCTAGTCCCATCCCGGGCTGTGCACGACCGGACCCTCCCACCCGGGCCTCGCCGGGTACCGAGCCCCAGGCTGAAAAGGGCTGGAGCAGCCCCGGGGCGGCCGGGGCGGGGTCTGTCCCCGTCCGAAGTTTTCCACCTCTTCCTGAGGGGCCTGGGCGTCTTGGAGGTAGCAGGGGAGCAGGTACCAGATTCCAACTGGTGTAGATGGCTTGAGGGAAGGCTGGGGGCACCCCTGGCGATTACCCACGGGGCAATTCCATTCAGTTAAAAGAATTAATGACCGACTTCATCCTAGAAACCTCCTACTTTTCACCTGGGTGGGATGAGTAGAATTATGAACACTTATTCTTCGAAGGATGAGTTACCAGGTGTGAGCAACCAAGGTTCTCTCTGGACCTGCCAGAGCTTCGGCGGCTGGTTGAATCATGTAGGTTGTCCCATTGTGCCATGAACAGGGACAAGAGTGGGGACAGCAGACTGACCAGGAAGCTCAAGTGAATCGTGCTTTTCTGCTTGTTAGAGGCTGCATCAAGGGAAGTTTGACACTGTGCAAGTGGATATTTGAGAATTTCCCTGCTGTTTCAGTTACCCATCTCTCTGTATCCCCATTCATATGAGTTGGATATTTGGCTGGGGAGCATATCTAGTCTAAAAGGGCAAAAAGACTAAGTAAAATTTTAAGGCAGCCACTCAGACTGAAGGAGCAGGGCTTTCAGCAAAAATCCGCTATTAGGGATATTTGTGTGTGAGACTTCTAGGAGATGGCCATGGGGTTTTACCAGCCAGACTCAAGAGTTGCAGCATTTCTTCTGTAGTATTTCTCGGGATGCAGGTCTTCAGAGCACTCTTTCCCTGTTTCTGAGGGCATCTTCTGAACCTGCTTTGTTAACAAATGCCTACTTTACTCCTATTTCTAACGTTGGGTTATAATTATCTATAACATTGATATAAATCAGCACGAGTTGGTAAATCTTACATTTCTCCTTAACTTAAAAGAGGGAGCGTGACATCTAATTACAGAAGAAGAGGGAGAAGCTTCCTTTAAGGGAGTAAAAATAAATAAAATAGCTCCTACTTGGGTATATCACTTTGGGGCTTGTGAAGGACGTCATCATCTTGAATGTCTCACCATTCCCTTTCCTATCTTCTGAAGGTACATTCAGATGTTATTTCTTTCTGACAACATCTGGGCAGCCTTAAGAATTCTTTGTCTTTGCATTAATACTTGTGCACCCATGAAAACTCACGCATGTACAAATAGTCTCTGAAGGAACATGCACCTGCTGTCCCTGCCAGTCTCTTGTGACTCTGTGTTTGGTCTCTTTGAGAACATTTATTACTCTTGAAGAAGCATTCTTAATGCTTTATTTTGTTAACAGACCACTTAAGGATCTGATGAAAGCTATGGAATATGAAAAAGAAGCATATACATATTAACAGAATTCTGCCTACAATTTCAGGCGCTCACAGCCTCCCTGATACTTCATCACCCAGATGTTAGAGGTTCAGAGGCCTCAGGCAGGGCCAGCTCACAGGGCCCAATACTTGGAAAAGGGCCCTGCACTTGGTTTAATGTTCTGCTGTCGCTTTCAGCTGTCTTAGTAATTTTCAAACAAGGAGCTCCAAATTTTCATTTTACACTAGACCCTGCAAATTCTGTAGCCAGTCCTGAGGCCAGGTTCACAAGCCTGTTCTGTCACTTCCTGAATAACAACCCTGTCCCAGCCATCCTACACTGCAGGTGAATTCTCTGACACAAACGGAAAGTTAGCTGCTGCATGCTTCTGTCATTAAGTCCTTCTACGCCCAATTTCCTCATTGACGAAATAAAGATAACAGACAATATCTACTACTCTATTCATCTTAAAGAGTCATTGTGAAGACAGGTAGGTAAAAAGAGCTAATAATTGTAAAACTGTCGACTTACCTTGAAGAGTACTATACTAACAAAGACAGTATTGTTACAGGCTTAACTTTTCTAATCCATGTTTCAGAAGTAGCTTGAGGAAGGCTGGTTAAGTACATTAAAAGGGTTGCAGAACCTTTATAACCCTTATATTTTGGTGGGAGAAAATATAAAACAAAAAGTAGCTACGGTTTGTGGTATTTTAAATATTCCTTAAAAGTCTTTATTTGGTCAAGACTGGCACTGGCAACTAAAAGTACAGAATACCTTCCTGGATCCCAAAGATACTTCCTGAATTAAATTGATGTTTCAGTGTAATTCATCCAAAATTGAACAATGAAAACCTGAGTCATTGATTGAAATTTTTGAGAAGGTATCCTTTTTGCCTCATTTAACTTTTAAATATTCATACTTTCAAAACCTTGAGCAAGGCACTCTTTTAAATATTCTGGGAGATACTTGGCAATATAAAGTACACCTAGTCCCCTACCAAGTTGTCTTCACCTTCTGTACCATTGGGGGAGGAACTTAGAAACCCTGGGCCTGTCCTCTTTCCCCACACTGCTCCCTTTATTGCTTCTCTCTGACCTCAGAACTTATCCTTTCCACAGCTTTCATTCCCAGTATGATGGCAACATACTCGGAAGGGTTGAGGAAGAAAATAGAGTAAAAGGAAATGGGTCAAACTTCCATATCAAAGTCTTAAAATAGGGGCACCAGAGAAGGTGGATGGAGACTCCTTTCATGCAGCACTCTGTGCAGAGGCGTGCTGTGAACTTTAGGGTATGAAGTACCAAGTCCTGTACTCAATAGATTTATGACATCATTGGCAAGATGAAATATGTAAATATAAGGTGTTAATTAACATAACAGATACATTGTTAAGAGGCAATATAAGATTAGGCACCAAATGAATGGTACAGAAAATAAGTGCAATGAGTTCCCAAGAAGAGAATAAAATAAACTGAAATGGTTAGAGAAGCTTAAGAGGAGAGTTACATGAGATGGCCTTAAAATTCCACTTCTAATAGAAATGAATGAATGAACCTTCTGGGTGATAATTGTGCAAAAGATGAAAATCTGGATGGAACTAAAGTTTCATGTAAGGAAAAGGCAGGAGATAAAACGAAGAGAACTTTCCACTGGTTAGCTTCAGTCGTGTAATACATAATTATTAAGCCCTTTCTGTGACCAGACACAATGCCAACTTTTCTGCATTTAGTGTGGAATAAAGCAGATGTGTCCCCTATCCTTTTGGATCTCACAGGCATTTAAAAAATAAACATATAATAAGAAAATTTTGGAAGTAGCATGGAGAATAACAGGTGCAATGAAAAAACCAGGGGTTGACTCAGATTTGGTGGTTTGTGAAGGTCTCTGACAAAGAAAGATTTAAATTGGTATTTGAAGGAAGCATAGGGATTAACTTGGCAAAAAGAAAAAAAAAGAATGGAGGGAAAAGCAATCTGGGCAGAGGAAATAGCAAGTAGGAAGACTGTAAGGAAAGGAAAAACCTGGAAGTGTTCAAGGAACAGAAAGAAGGCACGTGTTTTGGGTGAGGGAGTTGCTGAGAGGCCGGACGTGTGTGTGTGTGTGTGTGTGTGTGTGTGTGTGTCTGTGTGTGTTGGGGGGTGGCTAGGCAGGAACCTGGTCATGTAGATCCTCACAGATCTTGATAAAGATTCTGAATTTTATTTTAATGAGAAGCTTTTGAAGACTTTGAAGCCAGAGACTAATTTAAATTTTAAGACCTTTGTGGCTGCAATTAGGAGAATGGACGAGCGGGATCAGGGGCTTGAAGTAGGACAGAGCTGGTGATGGTGCGGACAGGCAAGATGGAGAGAAGTGGGCAGACTTGAAGTGCATTTCAGAAGTAGAATTGATAGACCTTGGTGATAGATCGGCGATGAGAAGTGGCTAAGCAAAGACGTGTGATAATAAATTCCTCCAGTAGATACTGCTCTATGTTTATAATCCAAAACCATAGCCTCCTGATGCTTAAGATTTAGAGTTGCCACAGAAGAGCTGAAAAGTGACATGGAAACTGATAACGCTGCCTGGTATCTCTGGAAAGTGTGCCAGGCTGTTGGGATAGAGGTGAGAGAGCAGAAGATAATATGCGTTTCATATTATCGTTTCTACTGTTGAGATTATTAATGAACTGTGCACGAACTTTATAATTTTTAAGCGGTTACCACCAAAACAAATATGACTTCTGTCTTTCTGACTTGAGCACACTGATGGCACATGGGGTAATCTCCTAAAATGATGAAAACCCGGAGAGAAAAGTCTGACCCCCACCAAAGTGATTGATCTACAACATAAGTTGCTCCCCTGCTTAGAAGCTTTCCATTCTTCCACCTTGTCTGTATCAGTGTCCCAAAATGCAGTCTGTGGACCATTAGTTTCTCGGGATATTAATAACAGTCAAGTGAAGGAAAAAAAACTTCCCTCATCACATAAGCTTGAGAAACATTTAATTTAACCTAGTTAAGCACTCTTATTGTGGGAATCCTCAAAGCCTTTAACATACTGATAATGCACTTTAAGAATCATCAAGAAAGAAGAGATATTTTATGCTGCATTTCCTAAACTTACTTGACCTTGAAATGCTTTTTTTGGCAGAACATCTAACAGAGTCAGCATTCAGCATAACACACTTTGGGAAATGCTGCCCTATATTAATAGATTAAACCTTTTAACATCCACAGCTGTCTATTAACCATCAGCTTCTCTCATGTCTTTCATGCTACTGCTTCGTTGGAAGGAAGCAGAAGACCGGAATTGAACTGACTCTGTTAATAAGTTCTGAGTTGATGATGAAAACAATTCTAACATATGGATAATAGATGAAGAGATATTCACAAGCAAGGTCTGCAGTCTGACTAAAAACAATTTTTAAAAAATTTTAACTTCTACTTCCCTGGCAAGGCTATACAGGACCTCTCGGAGGTACATTCTGTCAAGTCTAGATGTACACGTGAGAAAGCTGAAGCACAGACAATGGGGAAGATTTCACAGGACGTTTTGTGTCCCATGGGAGGTCTGAGCCTTATTTGATGTTCACGGTATATCCCCGGCAGGGCAACACAGTGTGAATACATAGGACATCTGTAGGAGCAATGATTTTGCACTGAATCTCATACATCTTCTTTACTGGTCCCCAGCGCATCTGCGTGGTGGTGGGATCGAGGCAGAAGTGTGATTTATGACCAAAGAATAACCAGCAGAGCAGAGCAGAAGAGACAAGTTCAAACAGCTATGGACTCTGGCCACGGCTTCATCCACCTGGTGCTCTAGCTTAGGGGTTAGCAAACTATGGCCTGAGGGCCAAATCTGAATCCTGCCTATTTTTGTGTATCTCTTGGGCTAAGAATAGTGCTTATATTTTTAAGTGGTTGAAAAAAATCAAAAGAAGAAGAATGTTCTCTGGCAAATGAAAATTATATGAAATTCAAATTTCAGTATCCATGAGTGAAGTTTTATTGGAAATCAGCCAGTGCCGTGCACCTATTCGTCCTATTGTCTATGGCTGCTTTGGGACTCCACGTAATGAGTAGCTGTGATTTGCAAAGCCTAATGTATTTACCATCTGTCCCGTTAACATAAAATGTTTGCTGGCCCCTGCTCTAGGCTACTAAACTCACTGGCCATAGATAATTTTAATAGATTTGTTTTATTTATTAGGGGTAGTCTTAGTTCAGGCTGCTATAACAAAGTACCATAGACTGGGTGGCTTATGAACAACAAAAATTTATTTCTTACTGTTCTAGAGGCTGCTGGTCCAAGATGAAGGCACTAGCAGATGTGCTGTCTGGTGAGAACAACTTCCTGGTTCATAGATGTCCTTCTTTCCATTGTAACTTCACATGGTGGAAGGAGCAAGGGGGTTCTCAGGAGTCTCTTTTATAAGGGCACTAATCCCATTCACAAGGGATCTGCCCTTATGACCTAATCACCTCCCAGAGGCCCCACCTCCATACACCATCACATTGGAGACTAGATTTCAACATACACATTTTGGGAGGACTGAAACATTCAGTCCATGTCAAGGTAGAAATACAAATAGGTAAATTGACGGTCTAGAAGCTCCTCAAATGTTATTACCATCGGAGTCATGACAATGCCATTTATTGTGGATTAGTGTAGCTAGTGTTAGCTGCCAATGTGAGGTGCAGAAGACAGTCTTGCAGGTGATAGCTTTTGAAAGTTATTCAAACATTTGAATTCATATGTAAACGATGGGGCCTCAGATAAACATACCCAGCACCTAAGAGGTAGAGGGGGTAATTAACACCAATATTACTTAGCTGTTGAAGTCTGCTACCTCTAAGCATGGATCTTCTGTGAGTAGTCACCTCTGAATTTTATTTCAATAAAGCAAATCTGTTTTTTTTAATGCATCCTTTTTGTGAAGAGTGATGGTTTAAGGGTGACGGTCTTAAGTTTGGGGTGACAAATATATTTTTCGTCATCCCCACCCCATGCCTATTTTATTTATTTACTAATTATTTTTTATACATCTTTATTGGGGTATCATTGCTTCAAAATGCTGTGTTAGTTTCTGTTGTACAACAAAGTGAATCAGCCATATGCATACATATATACCCATATCCCCTCCTTCTTGAGCCTCCCTCCCACCCTCCCTATCCTACCCATCTAGGTCATCTCAAAGCACTGAGCTGATCCCCCTGTGCTATGCTGCTGCTTCCCACTAGCAATCTGTTTTATATTTGGTAGTGTGTATATGTCGATGCTTCTCTCACTTCGCCCCAGCTTCCCACTCCCCTCCCCATGTCCTCAAGTCCATTCTCTAGTGTCTGCATCTTTATTCCTGCCCTGCTCCTAGGTTCATCAGTACCATTTTTTTTAGATTCCATATATATTCATTAGCATACAGTATTTGTTTTTTCTCTTTCTGACTTACTTTACTCTGTATGACAGACTCTAGGTCCATCCAGCTCACTACAAATAACTCAGTTTCGTTTCTTTTTATGGCTTAGTAATATTCCATTGTATATATGTGCCACATCTTTATCCATTCATCTGTCAATGGACATTTAGGTTGCTTCCATGTCCTGGCTATTGTAAATAGTGCTGCAGTGAACATTGTGGTACATGTCTCTTTTTGAATCATGGTTTTCTCAGGGTATATGCCCAGTAGTGGGATTGCTGGGTCATACGGTAGTTCTACTTTTAGTTTTTTAAGGAACCTCCATACTGTTCTCCATAGTGGCTGTATCAATTTACATTCCCACCAACAGTGCAGGAGGGTTCCCTTTTCACCACACCCTCAATGAGTCTGTATTTTTGGTACAAGACTCCCTAGGTGCTTCATACATAACCAGAACAGCACAGGTGCAAATGTGGGGACAGCTGGTGTAGGTGCTTCCATGGGACTTAGAACCAGAAGATGGGAGATGGAGGCCTGTGCTTAGGTCTATCGCTATGATCACAAAATCTTTCCAGGACACAGTGTTCTGTGGGAATCAAACAGATTGCCAGCCACATTCATCAGGGGACTTTCCATGACTAATGCAGAGACCTGCCTTTAATAAAAAAAAAAAAAGAATTGGTTTCAGGTGAGATCTTTATTCAATAGCCATTTTTCCACTTTAGTCAACACTATATCAAAGCAAAAAATATTATATATTTCTTTTTGTAGAGAACATGATTGAGTAGACAGTGAAAAAAATTCATCTTACTTTAATTGGGAGACACTAAAAATAGCATGTGTCTATTGCTTTAGTCGTGGTTTATTTTTAAAGTCCTAGATAATTTTGTAAACTTAACCTCTGCAGTCCAGCAAAAGCCCTTTCCAGCTGCAGTTGACAATGCGTCCCCTTTGGCTTTTGGACATGCTCTTACCTTGGGGTTTTGTTTTGGTTTGGTTTGGTTTTTTGCGGTACGCGGGCCTCTCACCGCTGCGGCCTCTCCTGTTGCGGAGCACAGGCTCCGGACGCGCAGGCTCAGTGGCCATGGCTCACGGGCCCAGCCGCTCCGCGGCATGTGGGATCTTCCCGGACCGGGGCACGAACCCGTGTCCCCTGCATCGGCAGGCGGACTCTCAACCACTGCGCCACCAGGGAAGCCCCTATTACCTTGTTTTTAATGCATTTTAACTTCCTAGGCTCCTCCAGAGATGGCTCCAAAGTGTTGAAACACACACTTGAGGGGAAGAGGAGAAGGGAAAACTCTTCCTTGTGAATCTGTGTAAAAAAAGGCAAAAATCCGGCCTCTTCTATCCACTTACCCAACCATCCACCTCAGCTGGGAGGTGCTGGGTCAGTAAAATTCGCTGGTGAATAACAGGATGACCATAGGAGGCAAGAATAATATTTCCTGAGCCAAGAAATGAGAAAAAGTCATTGTGAAAATGCTCCACATTTTAGATCATTTTAGAAAAATGGTGCACTATTTATCATAGGTCAGCGAGAGGACACATTCCACAAAAGTCAGCACAAACTCCAGTATTCTTGAGGGCAGGATAGTTGGAAATTTGGAAGATCGTTAAATTATGTGTCTGGTCCCAACATATTTGAAACCACTGAAGCGCTTCAAGCAGAATTAGATCCACCAATGCACGATATTGTCAAGAAACTGGAAGAATCTGCCCAGAAGAATTTGATAACCTGAACAAAAGAAGCTCTGTGTAACAATTCACTATGTGTGTATGTATTAAAGACTTTTTTTTATTATTTTCAAGAAAGGACATTTAATACTAAAAAGTGTGTGGATAGTAGCAGCATAGTTTTATGCAGTAATAAAAGCATCTTAAAGATAGATAGGGCTTCCCTGGTGGAGCCGTGGTTGAGAGTCCGCCTGCCGATGCAGGAGACACAGGTTCGTGCCCCGGTCCGGGAAGATCCCACATGCCACGGAGCAGCTGGGTCCGTGAGCTATGGCCGCTGAGCCTGCGCATCCGGAGCCTGTGCTCCGCAACGGGAGAGGCCACAGCAGTGAGAGGCCCGCGTACCGCCAAAAAAAAAAAAAAAAAAAAAGATAGATAATATTCATTTAATAAAAATAGAAGTATTTGTCTAAAACTTAAGAGAAACTGTCCACTTAATTCCACATGAAACATAAGTGTAAATAAGATACTCTGATAAATATTAATGAAATCAATTTTATGTCAGTCTGTGTATTTTTATTTCTATTATGCTGTAACTGTTGTCTCATTCTGAATTGACTCGTTTCCATTGTGTTTGTTTACATGAGACCTTTAGGACCTATTTGTTCTGAAGATAAGTGTATGATCTAAAGGATGGACACGTGTTCTCGTACCAAGAAGCTTTGAGAGCATTAAGATCCACTTACAAAACTATTCTCCAAGCTGCAGGAGAGTTTGAAAGAGTTAATAGTTCCATCCAAATAAGCAGTTTCCTTCTTTCTTGGTAACCTGTAGTTGCCAAACCTCTCTCCTTAGTAGAACTGTGACTTTGCTTCTTCCTTCTTCTCTTCTTACTATTTTGGTCCAGTCCTGCCTGAAGCAATGGTTATGCAAGTGCTGCTGAGTGCACTGCTGATCACAGGATTGCACTTTAGGTAAATTTAGGTCTCAGTTTCTTTTAGGACAGAGTGAAACTTTCTCAAATTAGCCTTCCCTAAACTCTTAGACATACTATATACATACATACATATTGCACCATCTTATCTACTCCACATAGTGGTGACTACAAATAACTTTGCCTTAACTAACTCTATTCACATTCTAAATTGTAGAACGTTCAAGTACCTTATCTATATTTGCTCTAATTCCCTTATTTTATAGAAAAGAAAAAGTCAGTCCCAAAAACACAAGGGGACTTGTCACTTATCTATTTAAGTGTAGAATAATATCCAAATGTTATGACTGCAAATCCCATGAGCATTTTATTCCATTCATTCATTCATTCATTCATTCAATTTACTACAATGTGCCAGGCCAGGTGTTTAGCTCTGCAAATATAGTGGTCAACAAGTTATAGTACCTCCCCTTAAGCTTTAGTGCTCCCTATTCATTGGGCAATTTCTGACCAGTTAAAACTTTGGAGTTTGTGAAATCTTTCAGCGAAGATCCTCAGTGTGAAAATAAAAAATATGCATATATTTTTATTTCCCATTCTTCCCCCTCCTAACCAGCCCCAGTCAGTGATTTAGCTTCCCATAGCCCTGAGCAGTTAACACGAAGAAGGGGGTGATGGGAAATGGAATTAAAATGAATTAAAGTCCACAGGGAAGATAATGAAAATTCTCCCCAAGGAAACAATGTTCTCCTTTATTCACCATAAATCCTGAGGATTAAATTAGCCTGTGCCGCCCTCCTCTCAGTTACTCATTCTTTCCCCAAACCTGGCTGTGGACTGGGTTCAATCTTCATGCTTCCCCCTTTCCTTTCTGCCCTTAAAGATAGACGTACAATCTCTTTGTGATTTAAGTAACTGCTCTTCATTGTGGATAAATAAATAGGGGAAGAGCAAAAACAACCAACGTGGGAAAGTTACAGAGTTTCCAGAACGGTACCTTTGAGTCTTGGCATAGGGCTAGTAGTTAGTTGCTGGCTTCCTGTGTGATGACAGCTGGAAACCCCATTATCTTCAGCCATCCATCTTTATTTCTACAAGTGAGATCAAAAACCAATACTCTGTTTTAAAAATCCTCACCTGTACTCTTAAATCTGGATGAGTATGGGTATCTGTCTGATGGGAGGATTTATAGCTTTCAACAGAGTTTCAAAGAGGTTGTGACCAAAACAACATGGGAAACCACTGCTTTAGGAACAATCAAGTGGTTATTTTACTCCCTTGAAGACCTCCAGACCCAGGAAAGATCCATTCTGAGGATTCTTCCCAAGGATCATAGAACTGTTTGAGATGCTTAGGTTTTCCTGATCCATCTTCAGTGTGTCACATGATTCAGAACATTCCATTGTTCCAAAACAGAAAAGAGATCATGTGATTCCCCTGCCTAACACCTTCCACTGCTCCCCATTCCCTAGAGCAGCCTTGCCAAGTGTGTGAGATGCTAGTTGAGGCAGGTGTGTGGGGGGTGTGGGTTTCCCTAATGCAGAAGAGCTTTTAGCATCACCCTCCCCTCCTGCATCTCAGAAATCTGGAGACTAGAAAAAGCAAGTTGTTGGCAGGGTTGGTTCCTTCCCAGGACTGTTAGAGAAACATCTGTTCTAGGCCTATTCTTAGCTTGTAGATGGCCATCTTCTCCCTGTGTCTTTAACTCCCCTGCCCTCTGTGCATATCTATGTGTCCAAATTTCCTCTTTTTTTTTTTTTTTTTGCGGTACGCGGGCCTCTCACTGTTGTGGCCTTTCCCGTTGCACAGCACAGCCTCCGGACGCACAGGCTCAGCAGGCATGGCTCACGGGCCCAGCCGCTCCACGGCAGGTGGGATCTTCCCGGACCAGGGCACGAACCCGTGTCCCCTGCACCGGCAGGTGGACTCTCAACCACTGCGCCACCAGGGAAGCCCCAAATTTCCTCTTTTTTAAGGACACCAGTCATAATGGATTAGGGGTCCACCTTACTCTAGTATGGTTTCATCTTAACTTAATTAGTTACCTCTACGATAATCTTATTTCCAAATTAGGTCACATTCTGAGATACTGCAGTTGAGGACTTTAACATATGAATTTTAGGAGGACAGAATTCAATCCATAACACCTAGGAAACTAATACTTGATTCCTCCTTACCGCCACGGAATATGGTGATGAAACTACAAGGCGCTTTCAGTGTTACTCTAACAAAACAAAACAAAACAAAACAACCACAAAAAGCAAAAAAGCAAAGAAAAACCAAAACCAAAACCTATGCATTTTAGGTATGGTTTAATAATGAACATAAATAATAACTATTTTCACCAAGAGTTTCTTCTCCATGTGATTTTTATTATTTTTTACGAGGTATGACTTAAATGTGGAAAAGTGAATATATCATAAATACAATAATAAGTAGCTCTCAGATTTCAACTTCCAGACTTAAAAAAATATAAAACATTACCAGTATCCCATAAACTGCCATCTAGTCATTACCTATTCACCCCCAAAGTAACCATTATCCTGACCGCTAAGTCATAGATTAGCAAGATTCAAACATAGATTAGCTTTGCCAGTTTTTGGAGTTTTATATGTAAGTAAAATCATACAGTGTGCATTATTTTCTATCCACCTTCTTCACTCAACTTTATGTTCATAAGATTCATTCAAATTATTCTGTATTCATTCTTCTCAAGTGCTCATGAAACATTCTCCAGGATAGATCATATCTTGGGTCACAAATCAAGCCTTGGTAAATTTAAGAAAATTGAAATCATATCAAGTATCTTTTCCAACCGCAACACTATGAGACTAGATATCAATTACAGGAAAAATTCTGTAAAAAATACAAACTCATGGAGGCTAAACAATACACTACTTAATAAGCAAGAGCTCACTGAAGAAATCAAAGAGAAAATTTAAAAATACCTAGAAACAAATGACAATGAAAACACGACGACGCAAAACCTATGGGATGCAGCAAAAGCAGTTCTAAGAGGGAATTTTATAGCAACACAATCCTTCCTTAAGAAACAAGAAACATCTCAAATAAACAACCTAACCTTGCACCTAAAGCAATTAGAGAAAGAAGAACAAAAAAAACCCAAAGTTAGCGGAAGGAAAGAAATCATAAAGATCAGGTCAGAAATAAATGAAAAAGAAATGAAGGAAATGATAGCAAAGATCAATAAAACTAAAAGCTGGTTCTTTGATAAGATAAACAAAATTGATAAACCATTAGCCAGACTCATCAAGAAAAAAAAGAACTCAAATCAATAGAGTTAGAAATGAAAAAGGAGAAGTAACAACTGACACTGCAGAAATACAAAAGATCATGAGAGATTACTACAAGGAACTCTATGCCAATAAAATGGACAACCTGGAAGAAATGGACAAATTCTTAGAAATGCAC
The DNA here is from genome assembly GCF_964270905.1 of Leucopleurus acutus. Taxonomy (NCBI): domain Eukaryota; kingdom Metazoa; phylum Chordata; class Mammalia; order Artiodactyla; family Delphinidae; genus Leucopleurus; species Leucopleurus acutus. The sequence goes on from NC_139152.1 coordinate 24,727,176, forward strand.
AACCTTCCGAGACTGAACCAGGAAGAAATAGAAAATATGAACAGACCAAACACAAGCACTGAAATTGAAACAGTGGTTAAAAATCTTCCAACATAACTGATTCACTTTGTCATAAAGCAGAAACTAACAAACACACCATAGTAAAGCAATTATACTCCAATAAAGATGCTAAAAAAAAAAAATCTTCCAACAAACAAAAGCTCAGGACCAGATGGCTTCACAGGCAAATTCTACCAAACATTTAAAGAAGAGCTAACACCTATCCTTCTCAAACTCTTCCAAAATATAGCAGAGGGAGGAACATTCCCAAACTCATTCTATGAGGCCACCATCACCCTGATACCAAAACCAGACAAAGATGTCACAAAGAAAGAAAACTACAGGCCAATATCACTGATGAACATAGATGCAAAAATCCATAACAAAATACTAGCAAACAGAATCCAACAGCACATTAAAAGGATCATACACCATGATCAAGTGGGGTTTACCCCAGGAATGCAAGGATTCTTCAATATATGTAAATCAATCAATGTGATACACCATATTAACAAATTGAAGGAGAAAAACCATATGATCATTTCAATAGCTGCAGAGAAAGCTTTTGACAAAATTCAACACCCATTTTTGATAAAAACTCTACAGAAAGTAGGCATAGAGGGACTTTCCTCAACATAATAAAGGCTATATATGACAAACCACAGCCAACATCCTCCTCAATGGTGAAAAACTGAAACCATTTCCACTAAGATCAGGAACAAGACAAGGTTGCCCACTCTCACCACTATTATTCAACATAGTTTTGGAAGTTTTAGCCACAGCAATCAGAGAAGAAAATGAAATAAAAGGAATCCAAATTGGAAAATTAGAAGTAAAGCTGTCACTGTTTGCAGATGACATGAGACTATACATAGAGAATCCTAAAGATACTACTAGAAAACTACTAGAGCTAATCAATGAATTTGGTAAATTAGCAGGGTACAAAATTAATGCAAAGAAATCTCTAGCATTCCTATACACTAATGATGAAAAATCTGCAAGTGAAATTAAGAAAACACTCCCACTTACCACTGCAACAAATAGAATAAAATATCTAGGAATAAACCTACCTAAGGAGATAAAAGACCTGTATGCAGAAAACTATAAGACACTGATGAAAGAAATTAAAGATGATACAAATAGATGGAGAGATATACCATGTTCTTGGATTGGAAGAATCAACATTGTGAAAATGACTCTACTACCCAAAGCAATCTACAGATTCAATGCAATCCCTATCAAACTACCACTGGCATTTTTCACAGAACTAGAACAAAAAATTTCACAATTTGTATGGAAACACAAAAGACCCCGAATAGCCAAAGCAATCTTGAGAACGAAAGAAGGAACTGGAGGAATCAGGCTCCCTGACTTCAGACTATACTACAAAGCTACAGTTATCAAGACGGTATGGTACTGGCACAAAAACAGAAAGATAGATCAATGGAACAGGATAGAAAGCCCAGAGATAAACCCACGCACATATGGACACCTTATCTTTGATAAAGGTGGCAGTAATGTACAATGGAGAAAGGACAGCCTCTTCAATAAGTGGTGCTGGGAAAACTGGACAGGTACATGTAAAAGTATGAGATTAGATCACTCCCTAACACCATACACAAAAATAAGCTCAAAATGGATTAAAGACCTAAATGTAAGGCCAGAAACTATCAAACTCTTAGAGGAAAACATAGGCAGAACACTCTATGACATAAATAACAGCAAGATCCTTTCTGACCCACCTCCTAGAGTAATGGAAATAAAAACAAAAATAAACAAATGGGACCTAATGAAACTTCAAAGCTTTTGCACAGCAAAGGAAACCATAAACAGGACCAAAAGACAACCCTCTGAATGGGAGAAAATATTTGCAAATGAAGCAACCGACAAAGGATTAATCTCCAAAATTTACAAGCAGCTCATGCAGCTCAATAACAAGAAAACAAACAACCCAATCCAAAAATGGGCAGAAGACCTAAATAGACATTTCTCCAAAGAAGATATACAGACTGCCAACAAACACATGAAAGAATGCTCAACATCATTAATCATTAGAGAAATGCAAATCAAAGCTACAATGAGATATCATCTCACACCAGTCAGAATGGCCATCATCAAAAAATCTACAAACAATAAATGCTGGAGAGGGTGTGGAGAAAAGGGAACACTCTTGCACTGCTGGTGGGAATGTGAATTGGTTCAGCCACTATGGAGAACAGTATGGAGGTTCCTTAAAAAACTACAAATAGAACTACCATATGACCCAGCAATCCCACTACTGGGCATATACCCTGAGAAAACCAAAATTCAAAAAGAGTCATGTACCAAAATGTTCATTGCAGCTCTATTTACAATAGCCCGGAGATGGAAACAACCTAAGTGCCCGTCATCGGATGAATGGATAAAGAAGATGTGGCACATATATACAATGGAATATTACTCAGCCATAAAAAGAAACGAAATTGAGCTATTTGTAATGAGGTGGATAGACCTAGAGTCTGTCATACAGAGTGAAGTAAGTCAGAAAGAAAAAGACAAATACCGTATGCTAACACATATATATGGAATTTAAGAAAAAAAAATGTCATGAAGAACCTAGGGGTAAAGCAGGAATAAAGACGCAGACCTCCTAGAGAACGGACTTGAGGTTATGGGGAGGGGAAGGGTGAGCTGTGACAGGGCGAGAGAGAGTCATGGGCATATACACACTAACAAACGTAGTAAGGTAGATAGCTAGTGGGAAGCAGCCGCATGGCACAGGGATATTGGCTTGGTGCTTTGTGACAGCCTGGAGGGGTGGGATAGGGAGGGTGGGAAGGAGGGAGACACAACAGGGAAGACATATGGGAACATATGTTTATGTATGACTGATTCACTTTGTTGTGAAGCAGAAACTAACACACCATTGTAAAGCAATTATACCCCAATAAAGATGTTAAGAAAAAAATTTATGTATTCATTCTCCTTGCCGTCTAGTACTCCATACTGTGAATATACCACATTTAATTTATCTCTTCTACTGTTGATGAACAGTTAGGTAGTTTCTACTACCAAGTGCCACTAAAAATTTGGGAATAGTAGTACTAAGAACTTTCTTATGAATGTCTTTTGTTGAACATATGTGCATACTACAGTTGGGTATACCTCCATGTGGAAGTGATTTATGTAGAGAGCTTTAATAAAATCTGCCAAGGAGTTTCCCAAAGTGGTTGTACAGCATATACTCCCAGAAGCAGTAGTCAAGAAGTTATACTTATTCCACTTGTCAACACTCCTCATTGTCTGTTCTTTTCATTTTAGTCATTTCAGTGGGAGAGTAGTTGTGTGGCACAGTAGTTTCTGACAGTGGAGCACCTTTTTGTATATGGGCTATTTGGATATCTCTTCTTGAGATGTGCCCAAGTCTTTGCCCATTTGTTTACTGGGTTTCTATTTTTTTTCATAATGATTTGTGCATATACTTTATCCTGGATGCAATATGTTTATTAGATATAGGTATTTTGAATGCCTTCTCCCAGTCTGTGGCTTGCCTTTTTATGCTCTTATTTTTTTCTTTGGGTGAACACAAATTCTTACTTTTAATAGAGCCCAATTTATTAGTATTAGTCTTTTATTGTTAATGCTTTTTGCCTACTTACAGATCAGGGAGTTGTTCTCTTCTAAAGACTAGATTGTTTTGCCTTTCATACTAAAATCTGCTATCCATCTGCAATTAACTTTCTATTTGATGTGGGAAATAAAAACTGCATTTCCATCTGGATATCCAATTGATCATTTATGAGAATTATGTATATGATTTCAAGTCAGGGGACACAGTAGTAGCCTGGACACCTCAGGTGGAACTAACGCATTTAAACATAAAGTCATTTAAGACATATCTCACTCTAATGACTTCTGAAGCCCATTGTGACTATGGATGAATGTTCTAGGCCCCTCCGTGTTAAGATCAAAATACTTATTTTACCTGTTTGTAGGATCCTAATTTCTGGTCTAATGGATTAAGTGAAATAAATTATTTTATTTCACACTCAGAAGTCAAAGTATAAAATTGAAAACAAATTTGGGCCCCAGATATAGTGACTGTGGATGAAGAAAATCCCTATCTTAGTAGTGTGATAAGTTCATGACCAAACATTTGGGGAACAACAATCAAAAGACTTATCTTTGGTTATTAAGGAAGATAAGTAAAGGGTTTACCAGCCTCCATGGAACTTACATACTAATGTCTCACTAGTTTCCCCAACTCACTTCAGTTTGGAAGATAGGTGGAATAAGGAGAAATTGAAGACAGAAAGATTTAGGTGACCCTTCATTCTTTCATGCATTCAGTCAACAAATATTTATTTACTGTTTTTTTTTAACATCTTTATTGGCGTATAATTGCTTTACAATGATGTGTTAGTTTCTGCTGTATAACAAAGTGAATCAGTTATACATATACATATATCCCCATATCTCCTCCCTCTTGCGTCTCCCTCCCTCCCACCCTCCCACCCTCCCTATTCCACCCCTCTAGGTGGTCACAAAGCACCGAGCTGATCTCCCTGTGCTATGCAGCTGCTTCCCACTAGCTGTCTATTTTACATTTGGTAGTGTATATATGTCCATGCCACTCTTTCACTTCATCCCAGCTTCCCCTTCCCCCTCAAGTCCATGCTCTACGTCTAGGTCTTGTCAGGTGTTGCGTCAAATCCTGTGAATATTAGGAAGAGTAAAACACAGTCACTATGTTTAAGGTGTTTGCAGGCCATCAGACAAAACAGACAAATAAGTAGCCAATTCCATATAAGGTGATGTTGCATGGGGACTCAGAGAGTTTGGCAGATACGATTTTCAACAGATTGAGGGGAGAATTGAGAACTGCTTCCCAAAAGAAGTGAGTGTAAGCTTTGCTCAGTGAAGGGCAGGGCAGGACAAAGGGCATATGGTTGCGTGATGGGGGCATGGCCTCTGGCGCTGGTCTGCAAGCTGTGTGACCTGGGGTAAATCACTTTAATTTTTCTGTACCTTGGTTTCCTATTTGTAAAATGGGGTTTATAATAGTAAATGTCATGGAGTTGTTGTGCTGATTCATGAGTTAATACATGTAAGACATTTAGAAGAGTGATTGGCACAGTGAGTTGAGCTATTGTCATGGGCGAGGGTTAGAGAGTTATGATGGGTCCTGAAACTACAGAGAAGCAAAGAGGCATTATCTGTAGCATGTGAGTCCAATGTGAGAACAGAGGTGGAGAGAGAAGAGCAGACATGGGCTCAGGAGTCCAGACTCTTGTCCCAATTCTGCTCCCTGCTTGTTCAGTGACTATATCTGTATTAGAAAAATGACTGGATTATCTCTGAAATCCCTTCTAGCTCTCATGCCCAATGATTCTGTGGCTCCTGCTGAGGTGGACTTAATAAATATCATTTGGATTCTTGTGGTAAAGAAATAAAAAAAGAAAGAAAATTCTATTCTGAGATTTCCAGCTAGTGACTGGGTGAGCGCTGATTCATTTCAAAAGAAATAGGCAAGGCATGAAGAGATTGGTGTATGGAGACTGAGAACGATATAGCACAGATTCATGCATAGAAATTTTAGGTTGGAAGAAACCATTTCTGTCATTTTAATTCAGTGTGGTAGAGAGGCAGTATATTTCAGTGGTTCACAATGACTATAGAAACAGAAGCTCGATTATCAGGGCCCAGGCTTGACACTTTCTGGAAAGTTACTTAAGTGCTCTGCATCTAGATTTCTTCATCTGTAAAATGCAGAAAAAATGCAGGCTGAACCAGCCACGGTGGCCATTTGTAGGTCAAAATGGTTGAACATTGGCAATTTCACATGCTTCAACCTAGTAACAGACACTTTCTAAGGGGTTGGACTGAGAAATAAATGAATTCATATGCATCACAGTATAAAGGCAGCAGTCGATACATGATAAGGTGCCATAGAAATATCTCCCTTATTATTAAACCTTTTTTTGCTTGTTCAAAATTTATTGCACCAAGTTTAACTTGGCAAGAACAATAGGCATTGCATAATGTAACTGTTTAAGCCTCTTTCCCATCCTTACGTTCAGGCAGGCCTGAGGCCTTGGTTAGGCAATTAGTCTCCCAAGGTACAGCTGTATTCACTTTCAGGATGGCTCCTGCTGCCATTTTGCTTGTTTCCAGTGCTTTCATCTAGACAGGCATTGGTTTCTACTCCAAAGGGAAATTTATCATCAAAGTTCCTGGGTTGCAACTGGCTTCCTCTTCCTCTTCTCAAACTACATGCTCCCTCCCCAGCCCGGCCCTTGGCATCCATGGGCACAGTTTCCATCTCCCTCAGGGTGTAACACCGTCCACCATCTGAGACCCCTTGACATTACAGACACCAGGCTGGCCCTGCAGGGAGGGTAAAAGGAGCATGGGACATCTAAGGGTGGCCCTGAGTGGAGGCCCAAAAGACGGGGTAACTGAGGGATGCTAGAGAAGTAATGAAAAAAAAGAGAACATTTTCTTCTTGAAAAGAAGGAGAAAAGCATGTCTTTCCTGAGTAAAAGCAATACTAGCTGCAGTTCCTTAAAAAACTGTTTATGATCATTGCCTATTGTCACCGTACATTAACCATGGTTCACGGTGTTGGATTGATATAAGTCCCCATTTGTGACTTGTCTTCTTAGTTTCTTTCTGGTGTGTTTTGAAGAACAGAAGTTCTAACTATTAATGTTGGTGAATTTACCAAACATTTTCTCTTTTTACCGAGATTTTCGTGTTTTGTTTAAAGAGATCCTTCCCTGTCTGTTTTGCTTTTTAACTAATTAGTTTGTAAACCTCTTCCTTAGTGAGACTGGTTTCAGACTTAAGGTTGCAATTGTTCTATTTCCTCTTGCTGGTGTCAATGCAATGATACAATTCACACAAAGGAAGGAATGCAGGATAATAAATCATGGCTGATTGAAATCACCCTTATTTTTACTGAATGTTTAAGTCAAGGTACTGTGCTAAGCACTTTACAAAACCCATATTCCATCAAACTTGGAGGTTACACATTTTGCAGATGAGGAAACTGAGACCCACAAAGTTTAAAATACAGTCATTAGGCAAGCATTAACATAAAAATATAGTTATTGTTGAAGCATAACTTCAGTTAAGAGAGACAATTCTAACTCAAAAATCTATTTTGAGAGTGAGTCAAAAGAAGCCTTTGGTACTGAAACACCCATGGTTTGGATATAGTAGATACATTTGCTTTGAGAGTAGTGTCCTATTTTCCTGAAAATCAATGAAAAATGATTCTATATTCATTTTTGATGGACAGTGTCTAAGGAACAGAATTGTGGGTTTGTCTTTACTATCAAGAGACAGTTTGGAAAATAATTGTACCAACAGGTAATATGTGAAACCTCAGACAGGAAACTGGCTGTTGAGGAGAGAATCACCTTGCAAATTCAATACCTTTGAGCCCCTAAAGTTTTAATATTCTGATATGCAGTGACTAAGAAAAAAAATACAGAACAGAGTTATCATGTGTACGTGTGTTCCAGATGTTATTATGTGGGGAAAGCAGGAAGCAAATGAACACCTGGTGAAAAGCTTTTTTTCTCATTACCTATGGGAGTTAGAAGACTTCACTTTCTTTAATCCAAAAAAAAAAAAAAAAGTTGGCCTTAGCCAAATCACTCACTGTCTCTGTTCTTCAGTTTTCACATCTATGGATAATAGTATCTACTCTTTACCTCCCAGGATTGTGGTGAGAAAATACTGAAATGTGCACATGAAATGCTTTCAGATAACTGATTCATTTTGTTGTGAAGCTGAAACTAACATACCATTGTAAAGCAATTATACTCCAATAAAGATGTTAAAAAAAAAAAAAGAACTGTTCAAATAAGGTGTAAGATATTACAAGAGTTGCTAAAATGTTAATGATAGCATATGACTGATAACTGTGTGGGGGGGGTGTATAGATTCCAATATCCGTGTCTATATATAATTTTGTACACAAATAGTAATAATAATAACAATACCTTCAACTTAAATTATATTTTACACCCCATGGAGGACTTTTCTATCCATGACTTCATATGAGCCTGCCCTGTGAGTTGGGCCAAGTGTCATCCTACCTTTCCATGTTGCTCATGCAGGTCTCTGTTTTCTCACCAAAAGCAAGCCTTCTTCTGCAGCTTCTGCCTGTCCTTGTTGCTATTACTTTTCACCTCCAGATCATTCTCTGATATCTGTCAAACACATAACTCACAAACGTCCTTTCCAACTACTGAGCGTGTCCTAAGGTTCAGCACCCGTGTGGAGGCGCACACAGCGGTACAGTGCCCTGATCCCACATCTCCTTCAGCTTTCTTTTCAAGCACTTTCTTTTCAAGCACCCACTAAAGCACCCTATTTTTAGAAGACTACTTTCAAGGCAATCCTTGGGCTTGGATGTTACTCCAGACTGCTGTATCTAAAATCTCTAACTCTAACAGTTCACACTGGGACAGTGACATTCTTTACTTCCAGCTCTCTCGTTTTCTTTCTCCCACCAGAGCTACGGTTCCAATTTGGCAGGACCTCCAGTCATTTGCCTTCTCTGCCCATCATACACACACACTTTCTCCTATTGCATGAGCTCCCTCTCATGAGAGGTACCTCCCTCTCTGAGCACCTAGGTCCACTACTTTACTCCTTTGCCAGCTTCCTCTACTCCTGACCCTTTCCATTTGTTTCCCCTAAATCCATTGTTTATACCCCCAAGTCTGCAGCTTGCCAACGATCTATTCTTCCTGCTCCAACCACGGGCACTCAAGTGTTACTGGAGAAAAGCAGGTAAATATTTGTATGAAGTGGGGTAGTACAAATCCATCTTCAATGTCAGCTGCACACTCTGCTACTTCAGCTTCTTCACTGGTTTCTGATCTGTTTTCTTTCCCATGTAGAGCTGTGGTTATGAATATTTATCCCTTTCCAGGAGCACCTTCCTTTAGCTCTTTAATAAGCAAAATATGATCTTGCCTTATACTCCTTAGAGAAAAAAAGAAATAACCAAAGATCTATCTCAGGTTCTGCTCTAACCTACATTTATCTACCTCCCCCACCCCCGACCTCTTTTCCTCCTTTTCAGAGGATGAAATGACCTTCCTGTATTCAGTGCTGATAACTCTATCTTTTCTATTAATTTTATGCCCTCTGAGCTCCTCTAGAACCTCAGTTACATTTATTTTCATTCTCTCTTTTCTGTCTAATTCCTCTCAGATTCTTCACATTCTCAAACATCCCATTTCACCAACAAATGAAATTCCCCCACGCATCCTTATTTTTATGTCCTTCTATTCTTCTATTACTACCCAGTCACCTACATCACTTTTCCTTCTATGGTTGAACTTCTGCCAGAGATAATGTACACTAGCTGTTCTAATTCAATAATCTGTCCAGAGTTGTCATGTAAATACTACGATCAAAGACAGTTTATGAATTATTCTGACACTTAATTTGGTACTTTATTTAGTCACTTTCTTCTTGTGTATTGACCTTTCACCTTACTCAATAAGGATGTTTGCTTTGGATGTGTATGTGAATGTAACTTGCTGCTTTAACCAATGAATGGAAATGGTATCAGAGCACCAACTGTGGGACCTCATGGAGGAAATGAGAACTTTAAGGATAGTAATGGGTATTGTGGGGAAATAAAGATCCCTCATTAACAGTTACTGAGATGAAATTCTTAGAGAAATGGTGCCTCAAAAAAAAGTGTAGTCAAAATAAATGTGCATATCCTCATAGATGAATTACAAATAGTTTTTGAACTCATGATTCCAGAAAGTACCAGAGGGTGAGTTCTTGAAAATATGTCACTCAGAAGTAAACACAGATGTCAGGGGAAACCTTTTCTGTATGGTTTATCCTACCTTGAAACCAGAGACCAGTTGAGAGTTGCTGAACTTTGTTTCTTGCTCCATAAAAGGAGAGAGTGTGCAATTAGATGAGCCCTCCTCTGTTGACAGAAATTACTGAGATTTATGATGCTGTGAGGGGACATGGGGTACCTTTTACTGTTAGCAAGTGTCTGGTTACCCTTATGATATTCCTGGTCAACTCATTTCTGGGGGTATACAATGGTATGATTGCTGTTGGATGAGGACCCTTAGGGATACTAATTTAGTGCATGTCTAGATGCTGCAAAATCTCATTTCTAAAGACGAAGCTCAGAAAGAAATGAATAGAAAGTAATTCAAACTATAAATAATAATAACATAATATTTATCTTATAAAAATTCAGAGTAAAAATTGAGAAATAAAGCAAAATACCAAAATTTAACATGGTGAGTAAAAACTAGGTGACTTCAGTTTATGAAACTTTAAAGGATAGTACATTTAAATACTGCACTCTTTTAGTTTTGTAAAAATATGTACATGTTACTTAAGTTTTCAAAAGCACTAAGTATAGATCATTTTTTATGATTTTTATTATCAAATTTAATTTTAAGCTCCCCGGCTTGCTTTTTCCTCATATGAAAATTTCAGGAAAATGCTCAACAACTTTGTTAAAGTGAAGATTTAATTACTGATAGATAAAAGCTATTTGTTTTTCAATAACTGCAATAGGTAATCATTGCTATTAAAGCGAAGTGTGCATTTGTTTTCTTAGTCAGTTTACTGACTGATGTACATCACCTTATCAGGGCTACTGGCCTGCCACTAAGCACTCTGATATACAAGTTATTGGAATTCCAGCTGAGTTTGGATGAGAACAGCAAAAACAGACAGGTAATTTGCCAATGGCAGAGACAGCATTTTGAACATTTTCATTTAGTTTGCATTACTTTCTTTAACCTAGAAAAGAAAAAGTAATTTCAGAAAAACTCTTAATTTAAAGAAAATGAAGTTTAGATAAAGCAATTCAAAGATCCTCTAGAGAAAAATGAAATAAGAAATACAGCTAAAACGGTCACCTTTATATTAACAATTGTGATAATTGAACAGAAAGCCAGAAACAGATAATCGCTACAACAAAGCTAAAGAAATGATGCTACAAATATTATGTATATAAAATATAGGTGTGTTGCCCTTGCCCCAGATCATAATTCAGTGTGTAATCATTTAGGCTGTTTTGATTCTGCCTTAGACACTCTATGTTCACTTGGGCTTTTACCTATGTCAGTGCCATAGAAAATGGCAAAAGGGAAATTGTACATAACAGAATGCTTTTTCAGAGAAAAAGTAATAGGTTTTGTTGTGGAGGGTTAGAAACTATAGGTTAAGTTATTCTTTAACAAATGACCAGTGAACTGTATTTAGCCATGCTGGGCTCCTATCCTTCGTCAACTTGCTTAAGCAAGACAGACCTACACACAGGACTTACCTCACAAAATGAAGCAGTGGTCAACCTTATCGAGAGCCAAAGAGCTTTCTGAAGGGCAGTCGCTTTAAAATAACCCAGGCTAAAAGCCTGAGGATGTTTATGGTTCACGAAACAATGAATGGAACCAAAGCATTTAAGATAATGTTTGAGTGCCTTCCTTGGGCACCCAGGCCTTCAGACACTTGATGCAAATCTCATCTGTCTTATTTCAGTCTTTTTGGCTGTATTGGATCCAGGGTAACAATACAGGTTGAGAGTGTTGCATAAATTCCAAGAAATCTGCAGAGCAAATAACAGAGCTAGCTGTGGCTGTGGTCTTGATTAGAGATTGCCTCTCCCGTTGCGGAGCACAGGCTCTGGATGCGCAGGCTCAGCGGCCATGGCTCACGGGCCCAGCCGCTCAGCGGCATGTGGGATCTTCCCGGACCGGGGCACGAACCCGTGTCCCCTGCATCGGCAGGTGGACTCTCAACCACTGCACCACCAGGGAAGCCCTTGATTAGAGATTTTTAAGGGAGGTTTTTTCCTGCTTCTATTTATGCTTTTACTAGAACATCTTATTGTATAAATGCTTGTGTGGAAAAATGTGGATGGGAGAATGATGCCACTGAGAACTAGGCCAGGGAAACTGTTAACCTCCCGATGGCATCTTTCCAGACAAAAACTGGGATATAACCAATTTTTCTGTGGCTAATATAGGGAGGGCTATCCTAGGGTTTTCTCTAACAGTTGGATAAGTAAGCAGATACTTGCAAATGATAAAAATAGGGAATGGGTTGAAAAAAGCATTGAAATGGCATTACACAGAAGCTGAGCTGTAATCAAATTCACACATTCGTGTACCTCAGTGCTGGACAAAACCTCAAGTGGGCACTTGCTCTGGGCTCTAGAAGGTATTATTATCCTCATTTTGTAGCTATGTCCCAAAATTTCCCCAAGATTATGTGTAATCATTAACTTTATCATTAAATAGCAATTGTAATGTAAGCCAGAAAAATTCAGCAACCATATTTCTGTTCAGAAAACCAATTGCCTTTATGAATAAGAACCATGCAAAAAGAAGTAAGGAAAATTGAGTTTACCTATACTGCTTATGTGAAGGAGCTATATGTCAATACAAAAACAGTGGGTAATCTACACCTAGCCTCCAAAACTTCAAATGCAGTTAATGACATCTATGAGACACATTGCTCATGGTCTGCTACATGGAGGCTAAACTAATGATTTTCATCTGGTGGTCAGTGTAAAATTAATGACCTTCAGAAATAGTGGTCTAAATGGATGCCAATCTGTCATAATTACAACAATAAAAATAGCTATAAAAGAGAATTCTCAATAACATTGATTTCCAATACTGCCATTCTTTTATGTTCTTAAAATTTACATTGTTATAAATGTTTCTAAAATATGCCTGTAAAATAAATGTTTTTCTTAGGATAAAATGGGAGGAAAAACAGCTTTGTTTTTCTAGCATGGTGTGAGGCCCAGGTTTTTTGATATTGCTTTTTGGACTATAAGATATAACAACTAGAGAAACTTTATTCTAGAAACTTATTGAAAAGCTAGCTTTCTTTGCTGACAATGTATGGCTTGATTTACTTGCTTATTGGATTTGCAGATGTTATTTCACTGATGAATTTGCTAGGGCTGTCAAAATAAGGCACCACAGGCTGGATGGCTTAAACAAGGGAAGTGTATTTTCTCACACAGTTCTGGAGACTAGATGCCTGAGATCAAGGTGTTGGCAGGATTGGCTTTTTCTGAGGGCTTTGAGGAAACGATCTGCTCCAGGTCTCTCTCTTTGGCTTGTGGACGGCTGTCTTCCTTCTGTGTTTTCACATTGTCTGCATCCAAATTTCCTGTTTTCATAAGACTATCAGTCATATTAGATTAGGGTCCACTCTAGTAACCCGATTTTAGCTTAACTGCTTCTGTAAAGACACTGTCTCCAAATATAGTAACGTTCCAAAGTCCTGAGGATTAAGAGTTCAGGGTTTGATTTGGAGGGACACAGTTCAGCCTGTAACACCAGGAATTTTCCTCCCCTCCTTCCTTCCTTTCTTTCTTTCTACTTTTTAAAAAATTTGGGGGGATCTGTACATATCATCAGATGCACATATTCAGAAATATATTCACCTCTGTGTTAGTTTGCTAGGGCTGCCATAACAAAACAGTGAAACTGGGTGGTTTAAACAACAGACATTTAATTTCTCACAGTTCTGGAGGCTGGAAGTCCATGATCAAGGTGTCAGCAGGTTTGGTTTCTTCTGAGACCACTCTCCTTGGCTGGCAGATGACTGCCTTCTTGCTGTGTCCCCACGTGATCTTTGCTGTGTGCGCATACACACACACGTGCGCACGCACATGCACTCACACGCAGAGTGCTGGTATCTAACTGCCCTTTTCTTATAAGGACATGAGTTAGATTATTAGTACATACCCTAAAGATCTCATTTTAATTTAATCACCTAGTTAAAGACATCTCCAAGTACAGTTACATTCTGAGGTGCTGGGGGTTAGAGTTTCAACATATGAATTTGGGGAGGGGGCAGACACAATTCAGTCCATGACAATATCTTAATTGCATTGCATCTGAATCCTGATGCCAAAATCCAGGCCGTTGCTGTGATATATAATAAGAAAGGGAAAGAGGAAAGAAACCAACACTTATTATGCTTCTCCTGTGTGTGGAGCACTAAGCTAGGTAGTTCAGAGACTTTAAATGCCTCTGTAGCCACCTGCTGCGTACTTACCCTATGCCGGGATCTTTATATACATTCTTTTAATCCTCACAACAAAGCTTCAAGCCAGACATGATTCCCACTTAAAAGAAGACAGAATTGAAGTGATAGGTGCTTTTTGGAGCGGAGATTTACACAGAGGAGTATAAGACTCAAAATCCCTTGCTCATTCTTCATGACACTAGAGTGACACCTGTATACTCAGATCCTTGATAGGCAACCCATGGTCATTCCAACTTGTATGCTCTAATTTCAGGAACTTTTTCCTGTTTCAAATGGAAAAACTGAGGCCCAAAGGGAACCAAACCTATCCTGTCTGTCTCCTCTACTTCAGGGATTTGTCATCCGAAGCAATTAGTCTGTTGTCAACTACAGTTGCTTCAGTCAGATATGGAGGTTTGCAGCAGGGATCCTTGTTGATGGGAACGAAATGGACCATTTTCCGCATAAAATTTAAAACTTTGCTATGACTACTGCCAAGAAGAGAAAAGTGGGTGATGGAAAAACTCGTGCCTTTCAAAGTAGGTGGGCTAAGGAATGTTAATATTAAAGATGTTGTTGTTTATCTCATATTTGCAATGGAAAATTTTCTCTTTAAGAGGAATTTGGGGACAGTTAAGTAGTTTACAGGATCAGTCAAGAAAAATTGAAATCAGCCAGCTTCAGAAGAGCCAAACAACAAAATCTTCCTTCAAAGGCTCAGCGTTACTGGCGAAGTATGATAGGTGCAACTAACCCAAAAGCAGATGCACTGTTGGTGAAATAAAAGGATGCTTATGTAAAGCTGCAGATATCACTTTTCTTGATTTAAAAAAAAAAAAGATATCACTTCCCAATACAGGAAATGTTGTTTATTGTACCCTAAATATTTTGCAGAGAAATAATGAATACTGACTGTATTAAGAAGGCTTCTCTGTGAGAGCCCAGTACCACCAGTTATAGACCAGATCATAAGGACAGTCAAGCCTGTTCAGAATGCCTCTGAGTTCTTTACTTCTTTCAGGATGGGTTTCTGATACCCTCATGATGCTCTGGGTCAGGTCCCCAAAACTACCCTCTCCCAATGAAGTCCTTAACCTCACATCCTTAGTCTTGAGGAAATTCCTCCATCCTGATTTATCCAGTCACTACTGGTCCTACTAAATTAGTTCCTTAAACTAATTGGAGAGATGCTGTAACTATCTGATATGTGACCACTTTCAGAGCACAGATATACAGTTGAACCCAAAATTATATTGTCTTCTGAGAGTGTTTTCAGGCCCCAGGGAGGACTTCTAGGGAGAGATACTTGGCCTGGAGAATCTTTCCTCTCTTCAAACAACATGTGTTTTCCTAAGGTTACATGTATTATTCAATGACTCTATCTAGGTACTAGCTATCTATCATCTATCTATCATTATCTATCTTTAAAAACCACTCACAAAGTAAAATACAAAGGGCCAGAAATCTCTGGATTTCCTGAGAGAACATCTGGTTCTCTCATGTCTTAATCCTCTGTGTGCAGAAAGAACACCAGCTTGTCACATACCTTCTCTCTACCTTGTCGGAGTGAGAGTGGGAAGACAATTCCTTCTGCTCTTTTCTAAGCATATATATTTTTACATCATCAAAGCCTGTTGTATCTAGTTTTATTACTCTTAAATGTTCATTCATTCCTATGTACTTATTTATAAAATACTGCATGTTTTTACTTGTCTCAATGACCCGTGTTTATCTTGCCATTATGCTTAACATTTTTCAACTATATCATGTAACAGTTGGCCAACATAGAGGGATAGACTTTTATATTAGTGTTTCGGAAGTTCATACACAAAATTACCCACTAAAGATTGAACTTTCTACAGCTAACAATAATCAAATTTTATTTGAAATGTGCCTTTTGGGGTGTAGTACCTTTTCATAGTTCTCCTGAAGCTAATTAGCAGGACACTCTCTAATCAGCATTTTATCTTATTGGTTAATAGCACTCTAACTTATTTTATTATCATTCATTTATGAAGCACAAATATGTATCATTCATGTATTAAGTGACTGTTTTAATTCCAAATGAAAGTTTACCAAAACCTCTCAGATTTCTAGATTCTGTACCACATTGTTATTTCATTAGGAAACCTCAAAAAGAAATACACTGAAGACTGTCTTAACTGCAAATATCAACACAAATTTGGAACTTTATCAAGGTGATGGTTTTGTACCAGTGTGAATATATCATATGCCACTGAATTGAACGCATTAAAAATGGTTTATTTTATGTTATGTGAATTTCATCTCTAAAAAAATCAACACAAAGATAGAAAAATCTCCAAGAGGCTCACCTCCCTCCTTTATAGAAGAACCTTACATAACTCCACCAGAATAAGTGTCTATCCAGGCCACAGAAATCAATTTGAACCTGCAGTTCTGAGAGAGATTAGGCCAGGCTTTAAATAACGAAGTTGTAGACAAGTTAATTTGTCACTGAATTCTTAAATACCACTCAAGTGTCCAAGAGCTGGACTTCCAAATTATTTGTTCTCACTGTGATAAATTGTGTGGCCTGGTTCCCAAGATCCATTGTAAAGTGTGATCGATCATCCTTGTTCTTACAGGTCCCTGGAGAGGAAATTTTTTTAACCTTTGGTGGCATTTTCTAATATTTTACTCTGACCCTCAAGGTTTCTGAGGCTCAGTTAACTCTCTCCTTCAGCTTTCAATATCCATTTCTTCTCTTGTAAATCCCCAATAGGAATTAGATAACTGATCTGAATCCACCAGATACCACTTCAGAAACTTCAGTATTGTTGCTGATCTTCATTTTTCAAATTTCACAGGCTTTTCCTAAAAGACTTCTAAACAAATGTTAAACCATCTCTATTTTTCACTTCTTGCCTCTTTTCAATATTTCCATTTTATATATCATTTCATAATGTTCCAAACTAGATATAATTTTTATCCAGATGTGTAATGGAAAATTAATTTCTTCTTCCAGCATATCCTCTTGTCCTCTAGATACATAATAATACCATCTAACACCACTGGTGCAATGAATTAAAATGTGCGTTCACATCTGTACCTCACTTGTTCTGTATCAGCCCTGTGCTCTTTACTTAAAGTAATGACACGGATAATGTGTTACTGCGCTATATTCTGCATTGAAATTCAGTTGGAATTCAAAATCTTTAGCTATAACTGATGGCTGTTGTCTCTCTGAAATGTTTTTAATCCTATGTGTGTTCGCTATTAAAATTCACTTTGTGTACTTCATTCCAGCGCTTCTAACTCTTTTTGAATTCTAATGCTATTTCCAAAATACCCATCTACCTGAGTAGTAGCTGGGAAGGCCGATTCTCCAATGTCTTATTCAGATGGAAATGGGTGTGTTGTCTATGCATGGTTGTGAGCAATACTGGAAAATAGCAGAATAGGGATGGCAGTGGGGAGGCAAAAACAGGACTTAGGTGAGGACAGTCCAGGTGGTTCACAGGTCAGAGTCCCTAGCCAGGGGCTTTGAGTTGACAAGGAGACCATATGAGACCCATGAGTACAGAGTGTGAAACTTAAGAACATTTATTCCAGCTCCCTTACTACTTGGGAGGAAAATTTCTGAGCCATCATGTATTCTTTTGCAGTTGCTGCCATAACAAAATACCACAGACCGGGTGGCTTAAATGATAGACATTTATTTTCTCACAGTTCGGGAGGGTAAAAGTCCAAGGTCAAGCTGTTGGCAAGTATGGTTTCTTCTGAGGCCTCTCTCCTTGGCTTGCAGGTGGCCGCCTTTTCATTGCCTCCTCACATGGTCTTTCCTCTGTGTGCACATCCCTGATGTCTCTTTGTGTGTCCAGATTTCTTCTTCTTATAAGGACATGACAGATTGGATTAGGGCCCACTCTAACATGCTCATTTTAGCTTAATCACCTCTATAAAGGCCCAATCTCCAAATGCTCCAAATATCTCCATTTCCAGTATTTACCTGAGATATTAAGGTCCATTTGCATATAGTGACTTAATATCACTCCTTACTGGATGCTTTTCTCATCCCTACTCCTCAGGTTTTCCCTGCACCTCCCCAAATTTCCACTCAAATCCTTTTCTCAGGGTCAACTTCTATGGAAAAAAAACTAGGACAGATACAAAGGAAGGAATATTACAGTGTTGTAGAGTGACACAAAGACCATCAGTCCAGCATCAGATGACCTGAATTCAAGTTCTATCTTCAAATCCTGGCACTCCTGTCATCAGGTTTTCAACTTCCTTAAACCAAGGTTTCCTCTTCAGTAAAATGGAGATGATAACAATGTCTGCTTTTTAGGGTTCTTTCAATTCCTAAATTAGAAAATGAATATATCACAGTTATTTTAAAATATTATTATTACCACAGTAACACATAATTCTCTGTCCTCAAAGAATTCTATTTAATTTGGACCGTCAAATTTTTATACTGCCTAAGGCAGCATATGGTTAAGTTTCAAATGAATGACCATCATAGTCACTGCTGAAAATATTAAATAACACCAGATTCTAACTCAATCCAGAAAGCTATCCTGACCTCTGGATACATTTACTTCACTGGTATCTATTATTCATTTGTTATGGGAGAGAAAGGTTATATAAGAAACTTCCTGCCATCAGAGCTTATGATCTTGCTTGGAGTCCAAGACATGTACACAAATGAATGAAATAAAAAGCAGCAGGTGCTAAGTGCTACAATGCTAGATGAATACACTTCATACAAACTTAGAAAATTGTACAGGGTAAACACTAAGAATGGTCGTGTGTTCAGCCCTCAAGTGGGCTGTCATTAGACAGTAGGTTCATATATCAATAAAAAGTAATTTTCATAAAACCAAAACAAAAAAAGGAGTTTTATAAAATCACACTGTAGAATCATAAAAATTCAGCACTGAAAAGGACCCTATGAGCAATCTCCTAGCCCACTGGTTTTCAACATGGGCTATCACCCTAGGGGCATTTGGAACCATGAGAAGGATGGTTTGGGCTGTCATGACTAGAGATGGGGAAGCATGAGTGGGTGGGGCCTAGAAATGCTAGCCACACAGCAATAGAGGGGACACACTGTCCAACAGCCCAACAAAGAACTCTCCTGCCCCCATCCTACCCTCCAACCTCTCAACCTTCCCACCCTCTGTTACACAGGAAAAATGATGCTCACAAAGGACAAAAGATTCTCCACAATCTACCGGGTTTAGCATCCATATTCCAGACAGTGCTCTCCAGTAGAAATATTGTTAAGCCCAAATGCAAACTATGTGTAATTTTAAATTTGCTAATAGTCACATTGAAATATGTTAAAACTGGTGAAATTAATTTAATCATATATTTTATTCAACCCAGAATATATAAAACATTATCATTTCCATATATAACCAATATATAATCATCGATATGAGTTTTTTGTACTAAGTTTTCAAAATCTGTTATATATTTACACTTAACAGCATATCTGAATTCAGACTAGCCACATTTCAAGTGTATAGTAGCCACCTGGAGCTAGTGGTTTCCATATTGCAGCCCTAGGAGAGTCTGTGTTTTTCTAAACCATCTTTGTGTTTCTTACAAGATGCACGTCATAAGCAACTAAGTGAAAGACCTCAGTTGACTCTATCTACTGTTCCGGTCACTGTATCATAGGAAGAAATGAGATCGGTGTGACCAAATGTGTTTTTCAGAAAGCCAGAGCCATGGTGGTTACTATTTTGTACCTTCTGATCGTCTAAGCAGTTGAAAATTGATTTCTGGATGAGTCGCTTGAGTGTTTTTTTTTTTAGGTTTGAAGCTAAATCGACCATTTTATAATTCCAGGCTTAAATTTTTTCTGAAAAATATGCAATCTTTTTGCCATTTTCCATAATTGCTTTCATTATTCATGATATTATATGAACACGAATTTCCAGTCTTCTTGTCAGAATTTTATATAGCTTGGTTTTTCTTATGGCTCTGCCTTTTTTTTTTTAATTGTAGTTTGCCTAAATTTCCCTTGCTGAAACTTCCATAAATATTCCCATGTTTCCTCCAGCTAATAAAACTATCTATTTCTTACCCTTTCTTTTTTTTTTTTTTTTTTTTTTTGTGGTATGCGGGCCTCTCTCATTGTTGTGGCCTCTCCCGTTGAGGAGCACAGGCTCCGGATGCACAGGCTTAGCGGCCATGGCTCACGGGCCCAGCCGCTCCGCGGCCTGTGGGATCTTCCCGGACCGGGGCATGAACCCGCGTCCCCTGCATCGGCGGGCGGACTCTCAACCACTGCGCCACCAGGGAGGCCCCCCCATTATTTTACAAGACCAATTTTACATGTCACTAAGTTCCTTCTGGCATTCTTTCATTCTGTATTGAGTATAACTATTTTGTCCATTCTTCCTCATTTCTCTAAAACTTGGTTATTAAATGATAAATATTTTGCTTGGGGTATTCTATTTCTACTTGACTTTCAATAAAAATACCCCTGAAGTAAAAAAACATAAATATAAAAAAAAACCATAAATATACTTTCTAATATTTGAATTTCAAGTACAGGACATTTGAACTTTAAAGCTTTAAATCCAGCAAGACAGATTTTTAACTGTATCGTGTCTGTACATCGATGGTTAGATTATGAAAAAGAGGCAATTGTATCAACTTTTCTGAAACTCTTTAAGGGATGATTTATCCACATTTTAGTTGGAATTTGGTAACTTTATGGCCTGAAAGTGGACAAAATAAATATTCATTTCTAGTCTATGCATTTTTTTGTTAACTTCTCCTCAACCAAATACAGAAAGTTGTATATTTCAGGCAATGGATCTTTTTTTTTTCAAATTTATTTTATTGAAGTATAACTGATTTACAATGTTGTGTTAATTTCTGCTGTACAGCAACGTGATTCAGTTATACATATACATACATTCTTTTTCATATTCTTTTCCATTATGGTTTATCACAAGTTCCCTGTGCTATACAGTAGGAACCTTTATCCAGGCAGTGGGTCCTTATGGATGCTTTTATTTAAGCTTCTTGGGTGAATTTTCTGTAGAGGTCCAGATTGTAAATATTTTAAGCTTTGCCAACCCAGTAGTCTCTATCACAACCATTCCATCTGCCTGTCATTATAGCATGAAAACAGCCACAGACAGTATATAAAGGTATAGGTTTGACTATATTGCAATAAAACTTTATTTATAAAAAGACCTCAGGCTGTATTTGGTCTATGGGCTATAGTTTGTTGGCCCTTGTTCTAGATATTCTAGAATCACTCACTTTACTTTGACTATATAAACTAGCCATTTGATCTCACATCATGATTCTGGCATAATGTTGAGTTGTTACACTGAGCTTTGAATACAAAGAAGACAGGTTCAGAGATCACTCATTCTCATCTGACTATGAAACTGTATTTGTTGTCTTTATTTTCCTGCTATGTGTATAATAAAAAATCATTTATACCTCTGCTTTTAAAACAAAATTTATCCAAAGTTTACATTGTTGTTGCTGTATTTTAGTAGTTTCCATGAAACTACTTCACCCTCAGCTTTGGATGAAGCTTCCTGGCTTTTGGCCCTTAATTTTTACATATTTCGCACTTTGAATTCGTTTGCTGCATGGTGAACACTTAAATTTTTTGACTTACACTATAGCATAAAAACAGCCTTCCAAGGAGGATTTATCATAAATGTTTCTCCATAAAAGTGTAAGGATGGAGCTTCCCTGGTGGCACAGTGGTTAAGAATCCGCCTGCCAATGCAGGGGACAAGGATTCGAGCCCTGGACCGGGACGATCCCACATGACACGGAGCAGCAAAGCCCGTGTGCCACAACTACTGAGGCTGTGCTCTGGAGCCCGCGAGCCACAACTACTGAAACCCTCACTCTTACAGCCCACAGACCGCAACGAAGAGTAGCCCCCGCTTGCCACAACTAGAGAAAACCTGCATGCAGCAACGAAGACCCAATGCAGACAAAAAAAAAAGTGTAAGGACGAATTTATAATACCACTGGCTGAAGTGGACAATTTTAGAATTAATGTGAAACGTACCAATTTGAAGAGCTTTCAGTAGTAGGCCCTACATGCGATGCGTTTGAAATCCTGATGTGAATAAACACACCAAAACAAAATGCAACATAATAGCCAAAACTTTTCAATGACAGAAAGGCCTAGAGCTGCTGCAGAAATGCTTTCTCTGGTTGTGGTTACTCTGGGTTGTTGTTACAGTTGAAGTGTTAAGTGGCTAAGTTCCAATTGCTATGGGAACTGTAACTGAAATTGACCTTTGATATATTTACACATTCAACCCTAACATTATATTAACAGGTTTTGCATTTACCTTGTGTCTGTAAGTGGCTTTGTTTTAGGCTTTCAGGGATATTAACTTGAAAAGATCCTCTGGGAGGGAAGAAGCAGAAAGCTTGATTTCTTTCAGAGTCTCATCCACTCCTAGCATCAGAGTTTACTTCTGTAGAATCAGTGTGTAACCATGCTTTTTGAGGATAGGCAATGATTTCCCATTTAGAGACTGCTCCTTTAAAGTAAATAGTGGACTCATTTTTCAGAAAGTCGGTTGCTTGGCTATTTGTGTTCGTTGATTAAAACTTTGTCCGCACAGCAGGTGGATTTCCTGTGCTTGTCAGAAAGCAAGAGAAGAAAATCAATAGTTGTGAGTAGCCATAAGTGAGAAATAGCCATCATTAATTCTTTCACCTTCTTTATCACATCAAGTTCAAATATGGGTGAGTCAACACACCACAGTAATTCCTGCAATTGTTATTGTACCTCCACAAGTTAAATCAATTAAACTATCCTCTATGATTATGCAAGTTTGAATATTGTGAGTAAATATGAACCATCAGGCTCATGAAGCCCCTACAAGGTTTCACAGTACCAAAGCCCAAAAGGACTTGCGTGGACTAACTTGGAAGTGAAAGGGGTTAACATTTATGGAGTACTTCCTGTGCTGGGCAATATGATGGATGCTTTATGTAGGCAATCTCATTTAATCCTCACAACATTCCACAGGATTGTTGGGGCTAATGAACTTTCCCCAGTCACACAGTTAGTAACTGGTGAAGCCATTATTTGAACCTAGTTCTGGATAATTCCAAAATCCCAGAATTCTATAAAAAACATCTATGTTTTTGCAGATTTCTAGTTCAGTGAATAATATTTGTTATGTTTTTATCAAATAGCTCAAAGTTTCCATAAAATATTCCATAAAATATTGACTCTGGTATTTCCAAAAAGTGTTTGAAAATACCAAAGTCAACATCGGGATTTATTTCAGGAGTAATGTCCATTTATTGAGCATCAGATTTTGTGACAATTAATGAAGCATAAGGGTCTGGTCAAAATAAAATAAAAATGAAAGTGGAAATGCAAAGCAAGAGAGAGTTGAAACAAAGGCCTTGATTCATTCAGTGGCACTCTTCACCTGTTTATATACATTCCTGTAAGTTAGTGTCTACATTGCAGATACCAAGAGGTTTTTGTTTAATAACAAAGAGGTTAAAATGCTGCTATTTCTATTTATGCAACTTTTCAACATTAGCAGTTACAGCAGGGGGTCAAAATCTGGCTTCACAATGCCTTTTAAAGCACAGTAAAGGGTTTTAATGGGCAATGTAATAGAGCCAGACTATTCTGGGTTGTAATGCAAAGCGTAGCATGTCTATTTTCTCTTGCCTGCTCCATTTAAGTTACCTACTGCCCCCTGCAGGCATCTAAGTTTCCCTTCCATAAAATAGAACTGTTCCTTCAAATGAAGTGTGTGTGCATTATTTCTTAGAGGAATAAAATTGTGTTTCCATATGATAAATAAAAGCAAAAAGAGAAAGTGTGCTGTAGTGATCTCTTGGAAAGGTTACCAAATTCCAAAGACTAATCTTCAGCTTCTCAGGTTCTGAAATTGAATCTTGACATCATGTTAACATTGATTAGATTCAATGGAATGGATTCCCAGTATATGAACTCACAAAAAATTGATGTATGAACTAGAGCAGTGGTCCCCAACCGTTTCGGCACCAGGGACCAGTTTCGTTGAAGACAATTTTTCCACGGGTGGGGGGGTGGGTGGGATGGGTCAGGTGGTAATGCGAGCGATGGAGAGCAATGGGGAGCAGCAGAGGAAGCTTCGCTCACTGGCCTGCCGCTCACCTCAGGCTGCGTGGCCCAGTTCCTAACAGGCCACAGACCGATACAGGTCCACAGCCAGGGGATTGCGGACACCTGAACTAGAGTCTCTGTTTATTAAGTTACTTTGGATGCAGATTTCTTCCTAGGTGCTAAAATTATTATGTCTTCATTGCAAGGGACCCTCCTTCCAGTATCTTGGTGACTGGTTGCTATGGCCAGTCCACAGAGTTGAGCTGGATCCCCACCCAAAATTTGGTTTGGATTTCGAAACTAATCATCACAAACACACACACACACACACACACACACACACACACACACACACCAAGAATGTATGAAAAGGTTTTTTATTCCCATAATGAAGCTTTCTGGGGAGAGCAGGATGGGTCTCTCAAGCTGATCTGAAATGGCTTGAAAGAACTGTGAAAGGACAAAAGGAGATTGCCTTTGAGTTTTTGTGGTGGTTAGGGGCTGAGGCTGGAGTGAGGGTTTTAGTGCATGATTTGAACTTGCTGTTGGTGACAAAGCACCTAGGTTTTTATCAGCTTGCCCAGATGTGAGACAGAAGGGGAAGAGGGAGGCGTAAGGCATAAAAGATGTCTGTAGTCAAGCACAAAATGATGGAGTCAGACTGTTACGTTGGGTCCAAAAAAGATAGTTTAGTGAACATGGAATTAGTGCAACATGCAGTGAATACTCTTGAAATGACTTATACAAAATATGGCAGTGAAATCTAAGCAGAATCCTGTCCCACCACAGCACAAGCCCCTCGGGCTTCCAGAATGTCAGGTTTTTATGTCTCTATCTTTTGATCACTATTGGGGAAAAATATCTACAAATTCTTGTTCTTTACTTCTATTCATGAGATTTTCCCTGAAAACATTCTTTGATATTAGATAATTCAGTAAGGTTTCTGACCAACCCAAGTCCTTCTTGATTTTTTAGCCTGAGAATCAACATATCTTTTTTGGTGATTTCTTCAGATCAGTAAATCTGTTGTGGGTAGAGTTAAACTATTTTAATTCATAGTGTTTTAAGGAAATTATACTGTCCACCATCTACAACCACTTTCAATTTTTTTCTAAACTGGATGATAGTGAATCTTCCTTCTATTGTTTATGGAGTCTCATCTTTCATGTAGAACACTGATCTTATTCTCCCATATCATCATCTAAAAGGGAAATAATATGGATAATGTGGAATGTTGGTAACAGCAGAGAAAATTCCTATAAAATGGCTATTTAATGCAAGAAGAGTAAAATAGTAAATTGAGATCAAATCTGAATGACTGTGGCCAACAGTTCTGTGTCTCTGCTGAGGAGAGATCAAAAGAATACACTCAAAGAGAAACAGAGAAGATTCAGAATAACACCTGAAAAACATCTGCAAAAATGGGGAAGAGTCAGAAAAAACCCTCTTTTAGAAGTTTATTTTTAGAACTTCCCTGGCAGTCCAGTTGTTAAGACTCCACGCTTCCAATGCAGGGGGCGCGGGTTCGGTCCTTGGTCAGGGAACTAAGATCCTGCATGCCGCACCGCACTGCCAAATGTGCTTATAAGAGGAACAAAGTACCTTCCGTGCCTGCAATTGTCTAGGTCAGTGGTTCTCGATCTGCTTGGAGTCATAGGCCTATGGAGAATTGATGAAAATCCTTGGTGGAGAGAAAACTCACGTGAAGCAACATTTGCATTTGACCTATAATGTGCATTAAGTTATTCAATACTAACTTTATGCCATGTGGCGGATAAAAAAATCATTCCAAAGGGTAAAAGTTTGTTTCATAAGCTACTTAGTCTGCAGTGTCTCATTATTGGCTGGCTATGTACATTTAGAGTTTCCAATTTGTCTCTGAACCTGGCTTTGTGTTTTGTTACTCAACTATTACCCTACTTATAGAGCTGAAATATAAGATGACAGTGTTGAGGATAAAACAGCCCCTCAACCAGGCTTACAAGGATCAGACATGCACATAATAATAGCAACCTTTGATTGAATGGTTACTATGTACCAGGCACGGTACAAAGCACTATCTCATTTAATCCTCCAATGACTTTATGATATGGGTATTAATCCCATCTCTTTGATGAGTAAAAATGAGGCTTAGAAGGTTTAATAATTTGTCTAAGTATTTATTGAGCACCTTTTGAATGTCTAATACTATAAAGGAAGATACAAATGAAACAGAACATAGACTCAGTAAACTTTTAAAACTAAAAAAAAATTTTTAACTAACTGCATTTTAAAATGTCAGTGCTTGAAATTATGACATGTTGTTGCCAGCATTATGGTTTAATTATAGCTCAAACTAATGGTGTGGAGAGTTGACTTCTTCTAAAACTCTGTGGGTGTTCGTTTAGGAAATGATATATTCCATCATAAGGCTCTGTTGATGATGGTGTTCAAACAGATATACCCCAGATATTTGAACTTGAAACAAAATAAAATCTCAGACTTAATGCAAGATAATTTTTATAAGCCAAAAACTCATATCTGTTGTTTGTTACATATACAAAGTAATTGATACAGCTTAATGGTGACATTAAATGTACTTCAAATAGATGTGCCACTACTGCCTCTTTATAGCTGTGAACATCTATGTACTTTCAAAATAACAAACTTTTTTAAAAGAAAGAAGAATAGAAGAAAAAATATGCTTGGAGAGTTTCCTTTTATGCTCACTGTTTTGAAATAGCTTTGTGTAAAGGCAATTTCTATTCTCTCCCATTATTCTTTTATATTTAAATATCATAGCAACTTTCCTGTAAGTTTTATCACCAATATCCATAGCTTTGACAAAGACTTTATAGGGTATTACTGCTTTGAAGTAATTTGGCCCCTTTTAAAGATTTTTTTTAAAAACTGAAGCATAAAAATGTTAGGTATCTCTGTGAAATAATGCTGCATTCAATGCTATACTTCTACCTACGCGGTTAGAAAAAGCTGAGTGATTTTGAAATCTGGAGATATGGACTGCGTCATAGCCACTATTTTCTTTCCTACCTTACCTCCTCAACTTTCCTGATCTTTCAGAAGAATTTGAAGTTCATAATTTCCTCCCTTTCCTTTCTCTTTGACTTATGCATTCACCCATCGACTTGTCAATCATTCTGAGTAGCAAGTACTAGAGATACAAAGATAAAATCATTTCCCTGTTTTCAAGGTACTTGAAGTCTCTCGGGAAAGACAGATTTGGAAACTTGCAATGTGCTCTGCTAAATACCACTGGAGTTCTAGGAAGGACCACTGACCCAGCCTCAGAGGTTGAGCTGGGCCTGTTAAGGAAGGCAAAGATAATGTGTATGTCTAAAGTGTCGTATATGTCAGGACAAGTGGTGGAAGTTGAAAATGGAGAAGCATGCTGGGACCAGCTCACCTGTAGTGACTTGTTATATCCCACAACTGGGAATTCAAATTCCATCACGAATTGCATTAGCAAGATATAACAATTGAAGAAGCTTCAGTGAGAGAGTGACATGGTAATATGTGCCAAGATCCCACTGGAAACTGTGTGGATGCAGAATGCACCAGATTAACAGAAAAGATGACAGGTGATTGGAGAGGGCCATTGAGACGCCCCAAACAACTGCACTAAGAATGTAGCAGGGACAGATGTGAAAGAAGTTAATTGAGGCAGAATCTCCAGGATTTACAGATCGATGTTTTGTGGGGAGTGAGTGAGATAGAGAGAATTCTCACGTTCTGGCTTGAGTTACGAGATGGATGATGGTGGTGTTAAACAGGATTGGGGATCAATTCATCTTTTTAATGTGTTGTATTTTTGGTGCCACTGAAATATCTGAGTAGAACTGTGTAAAAAACCCATTAGAAAGGTGAGCCTGGGGCTCTGGAGAGAAGTCTGGTTGTGGATAATATAACAGTTTAGGAGCCATATAGGTGGTGGATGAAGCTGTATGTATGAATGAGGTCATCAGTATCGACATTAAAAATGAAAAGAGCAAAGGGCCTAGGGTCTCCCGCAAGGGGAAGTACCGCCTTGCTAGAGGCCAAACTGAGGAGCTACTAGGCCATATGGTGCCCTTGTTTGAATTAGAGGACACCTTTACTGCCATCAGCCCGAACGTCATCATAATGAATTTACAGATGTGTGCAGTCTACAATGTGAATGGCACACCTGGAGCTGAGCAGTGCACAGCCTCCCCTAATCATACCTAGTGGAGATAAAAAAATCAGCTGGGAAGGAGACTGAGAAGCAGCCTCTAGGAAGATAAGAAGAAATCAATTATTTTGTGGAACAAACAACAAGGACAGAGTTTCAAGGTAGAAGAGCGGACAGCACCACCCCTACCAACCGTGACTCAGAAGTCAGGTAAATGTGGTCTGAAAATTTTCAGCAGGAGCCAGTTGATCTCAGTGACGATGGGTTCAGAGGAGCGCTCAGCTCTGGATTAGTCTCCTTCTGAATTTGGATGTTCTTTTTCTCCTGTGTCTTGCAGATGCTTTGACCCAGACACTGTCCTGCTTCCACCCTCTCTACCATCTGCCTACCCCACACGTTATCTTCCTGTCTCATGCTTTCACTTTTGCTTTGAGAGCTTTCTCTTCTCCTGTTTTGGATCTTGATACATTTTAATTTTGTTCTTATGCCTTTTACCTTTCACAACCACTTTCACCTCCACCTTACCCAGCACACTCAGTTTCCCTTTAAAAAAACATATCTAGAAAAATGGTACAGATGAACTCATTTGCAAGGCAGAAATAGAGACACAGACATAGAGAACTAATGTATAGACACCAAGGGGTGAAACGGGGGGTGGGATGACTTGGGAGACTGGGATTGACATATATACACTAATATGTATAAAATAGATAACTAATGAGAACCTGCTATATAGCACAGGGAACTCCACTTCGCTGTACAGTAGAAACTAACACAACATTGTAAAACAGCTACATCCCAATTTAAAATATATATATATCAGTTTTGGTCACAATTCTCATAGACATCTACTGCCCTTTAGATGTATTTGTGAGCACACATTGATATTTGAATACAGATGTCTTCTGAACAAGAGATAAAAGAGAGGGTGAGGTCTTATATTTACTACCATCTTTTTGCATGAGGAAACATATCAGCATGATTTGAGGTAGGCATACCAAACCTTCTGGCCTCTTAAAGTCAAATGGGAATTCTGCCTTTTCATGTATATGTAAGCTGGAGTTAGGGGCAGAAACAGAGGTCAAAAATAGACTCATCAAGAAAAGAACTCCATGTTCTAATGTCTATCACAGTGAGACTTAAGATGAATTGGTTAGTCATAAATTACATATAGAATAGTATCATTTATTTTTTTAATTGTGAATGCTGACTTTGATATGTCTACATCAATTTGGCAAAATTTGAGCTCATTATTCCACTAGAACTGTATTGTCCAATACAGTAGCCACTAGCCACATCAGATATTTAAAATTAAATTATTTATTAAAATTTAATTATTTATTAATTTAGTTCACTATGCTGTACACCTTAAACTTATACAGTGCTGTATGTCAATTATATCTCAATAAAACTGGAAGAAAAAATCAATTTTAAAAAATTAATTAAATTAAAATTTAATTAATTAAAATTTAATAAAAATAAAAATTCAGTTCCTCAGTTATATTAACCACATTTTAAGTGCACAGTCACCACATATTGCTAGTGGCTACCATATGAGACAGCACAGGTATAGAACATTTTTTCATCATAAAAAGTTCTATTAGACAACACTGCTGCAGAATAGTGTTTGATTGTTCCTGTTAGTTTACCATTTTTGATGGTGACTTTGAAAAAATGAGTCTCTCAGCAATAATAAACAATTTATATTGTATTACATAGAGGATTTTTGTTTGATATAATTTAAGAAAGGGAACTTACTTCCAATCATCCTCTTTCGTGTTCCAAGTATTTTATATTCACTACCTTAATAAATCTCCACTAATCCTGTGTTATCATTGTCATTTTACAAATGAGGAAAATAAGGTTAAGAGAAGGCAAATGGTAGAATCGAAATGCAAACTCAGGTCCAAATTCTACTATTTGATGCCTTCTGAAAATCACCACATGGTTACATTTTTTATCCAAGTAAAATAAGGATGGTCATTTTGGTGTGCTCAGAAGATAATGACAGAACCTTCGAGACCCTTCAAGAAACTATTTGTATTCTCAAATGAATATTTATTTGTTTAGCTGATGAATATTTTGGTGGTCAAATACTATTTTAAGAACTTGAGAGTTTCATTTATTTCCTTACCATCAAAAAACAAGTTCTGGCAGGAGCTATCAGTAACTTTCTAGTGGAACAGTGATCCCAAATCCATTCTAGATATATCTTCATGGAAAAGCTGAGAGGCATAAAAGAAATAAATCTCAGTAATATTCTTCCAGAAGATGGATGCTCTTTTGGTTAAATTATACATTAGACAATGAGAATTCATGGAGACAAGATAGTATAAATGATTTTGCAATTCATTTTAAAGATGACTTTTGAAGAAAGAACTGATATGTGATATTTAGTATTCTACAGAGAAGAGAAACATATAACAAAATTTAATTTTGTTCAAGTTTTGGTATAAAGCTGTGGTCTTTGGTTTGTGTGACATTCTAACAAGCCAGGAATCTCCTCTTTAAACCACACAAACAAAAAATGAAAACATAGTAACTCTTGCATCAGAGGGCAATTGTTTTGCCTTTATCATTTTTTTAAACATCTTTATTGGAGTATAATTGCTTTACAATGGTGTGTTAGTTTCTGCTTTATAACAAAGTGAATCAGCTATACATATACATACATCCCCATAGCTCCTCCCCACTGCGTGTCCCTCCCACCCTCCGTATCCCACCCCTCTACGTATCCCACCTCTCACAAAGCACCGAGCTGATCTCCTTGTGCTATGCAGCTGCTTCCCAATAGCTATCTATTTTAATTTGGTAGTGTGTATATGTCCATGCCACTTTCTCACTTCGTCCAGCTTACCCCTCCCACTACCCGTGTCCTCAAGTCCATTCTCTACATCTGCGTCTTTATTCCTGTCCCGCCCCTGGTTCTTCAGAACCATGTTTTGGGGTTTTTGGTTTTTTTTAGATTCCATATATATGTGTTAGCCTTACTTCACTCTGTATGACAGGCTCTAGGTCCATCCACCTCACTACAAATAACTCAATTTCATTTTCTTTTATGGCTGAGTAATATTCCATTGTATATAAGTGCCACATCTTCTTCATCCATTCATCTGTCGATGGACACTTAAGTTGCTTCCATGTCCTGGCTATTGTAAATAGAGCTGCAATGAACATTGTGGTATATGACTATTTTTGAATCATGGTTTTCTCAGGGCATATACCCAGTAGTGGGATTGTTGGATCACATGGTAGTTCTATTTTTAGTGTTTTTTTAGTTTTTTTTTTTTTTTTTTTTTGCAGTACGCGGGCCTCTCACTGTTGTGGCCTCTCCCATTGCGGAGCACAGGCTCCGGACGCGCAGGCTCAGCGGCTATGGCTCATGGACCCAACTGCTCCGCGGCCTGTGGGATCTTCCTGGACCGGGGCACGAACCCATGTCCCTTGCATCGGCAGGCGGACTCTCAACCACTGCGCCACCAGGGAAGCCCTATTTTTAGTTTTTTAAGGAACCTCCATACTGTTCTCCATAGTGGCTGTATCAATTTACATTCCCACCAACAGTGCAAGAGGGTTCCCCTTTCTCCACACCCTCTCCAGCATTTATGTGTGTAGATTTTTTGATGATGGCCATTCTGACTGGTGTAAGGTGATACCTCATTGTAGTTTTGATTTGCATTTCTCTAATGATTAGTGATGTTGAGCATCCTTTCATGTGTTCGTTGGCAATCTGTATATCTTCTTTGGAGAAATGTCTATTTAGGTCTTTGGCCCATTTTTGGATTGAGTGGTTTGTTTTTTTGATATTGAGCTGCATGAGCTGCTTGTAAATTTTGGAGATTAATAATTTGTCAGTTGCTTCATTTGCAAATATTTTCTCCCATTCTGAGGGTTGTCTTTTCTTCTTGTTTATGTTTTCCTATGCTGTGCAAAAGCTTTTAAGTTTCATTAGCTCCCATTTGTTTATTTTTGTTTTTATTTCCATTTCTCTAGGAGGTGAGTCAAAAAAGATCTGGCTGTGATGTGATTTATGTCATAGAATGTTCTGCCTATGTTTTCCTCTAAGATTTTTATAGTGTCTGGCCTTACATTTAAGTCTTTAATCCATTTTGAGTTTATTTTTGTGTATGGTGTTACAGAGTGTTCTAATTTCATTATTTTACATGTAGCTGTCCAGTTTTCCCAGCACCACTTATTGAACAGGCTGTCTTTTCTCCATTGTATATTCCTGCCTCATTTATCAAAACTTAAGTGATGATATGTTCCTGGTTTTATCTCTGGGCTTTCTATCCTGTTCCATTGATCTATATTTCTGTTTTTGTGCCAGTACCATACTGTCTTGATTACTGTAGCTTTGTAGTATAGTCTGAAGTCAGGGAGCCTGATTTCTCCAGCTCCGTTATTCTTTCTCAAGATTGCTTTGGCTATTTGGGGTCTTTTGCGTTTCCAAACAAATTGTGAAATTTTTTGTTCTAGTTCTGTGAAAAATGCCAGTGGTAGTTTGATAGGTATTGCACTGAATCTGTAGATTGCTTTTAGTATAGTCATTTTCACAATGTTGATTCTTCCACTCCAGGAACATGGTATAACTCTCCTGTTTGTATCATGTTTAATTTCTTTCATCAGTTCCTTATAGTTTTCTGCATACGAGTCTTTTGTCTCCTTAGGTAGGTTTATTCCTAGGTATTTTATTCTTTTTGTTGCATTGGTAAATGGGAGTGTTTCCTTAATTTCTCTTTCAGATTTTTCATCATGAGTGTATAGGAATGCAAGGGATTTCTGTGCATTAATTTTGTATCCTGCTACTTTACCAAATTCATTGATTAGCTCTAGTAGTTTTCTGGTAGCATCTTTAGGATTCTCTATGTATAGTTTCATGTCATCTTCAAACAGTGACAGCTTTACTTCTTCTCTTCCAATTTGGATTCCTTTTCTTTCCTTTTCTTCTCTGATTGCTGTGGCTAAAACTTCCAAAACTATGTTGAATAATAGTGGCAAGAGTGGACAACCTTACCTCTTTCCTGATCTTAGAGGAAATGGTTTCAGTTTTTCACCACTGAGAACGATGTTGGCTGTGGGATTGTCATATATGGCCTTTATTATGTTGAGGAATGTTCCCTCTATGCCTACTTTCTGGAGGGTCTTTATCATAAATGGATGTTGAATTTTCTCAAAAGTTTTTTTCTGCATCTATTGAGATGATCATATCGTTTTTCTCCTTCAATTTGTTAACATGGTGTATCACTTTGATTTGTGTATATTGAAGAATCCTTGCATTCCTGGGATAAACCCCACTTGATCATGGTGTATGACCCTTTTAATGTGCTGTTGGATTCTGTTTGCTAGCATTTTGTTATGGATTTTTGCATCTATGTTCATCAGTGAGATTGGCCTGTAGTTTTCTTTCTTTGTGACATCCTTGTCTGGTTTTGGTATCAGGGTGATGGTGGCCTCATAGATTGAGTTTGGGAATATTCCTCCCTCTGCTATATTTTGGAAGAGTTTGAGAAGGATAGGTGTTAGCTCTTCTCTAAATGTTTGGTAGAATTCACCTGTGAAGCCATCTGGTCCTGGGCTTTTGTTTGTTGGAAGATTTTTCATCACAGTCTCAATTTAAATGCTTATGATTGGTCTGTTTATATTTTCTATTTCTTCCTAGTTCAGTCTTGGAAGGTTGTGCTTTTCTAGGAATTTGTCCATTTCTTCCAGGTTGTCCATTTTATTGGCATATAGTTGCTTGTAGTAATCTCTCACGATCCTCTGTATTTCTGTAGTGTCAGTTGTTACCTCTCCTTTGTCTTTCTAATTCTATTGATTTGAGTCTTCTCCATGTTTTTCTTGATGAGTCTGGCTAATGGTTTATCAATTTTGTTTATCTTCTCAAAGAACCAACTTTTAGTTTTATTGATCTTTGCTGCTGTTTCCTTCATTTCTTTTTCATTTATTTCTGATCTGATCTTTATGATTTCTTTCCTTCTGCTAATTTTGGGGGTTTTTTGTTCTTCTTTCTCTAATTGCTTTAGATGTAAGGTTAGGTTGTTTATTTGAGATGTTTCTTGTTTCTTGAGGTAGGATTGTATTGCTATAAACTTCCCTCTTAGAACTGTTTTTGCTGCACCCCATAGGTTTGGGGTTGTCTTCTTTTCATTGTCATTTTTTTCTAGGTGATTTTTGATTTCCTCTTTGATTTCTTCAGTGATCTCTTGGTTATTTAGTAGTGCATTGTTTAGCCTCCATGTGTTTGTATTTTTTACAGACTTTTTCCTGTAATTGATATCTAGTCTCATAGCGTTGTGGTTGCAAAAGATACTTGATACGATTTCAATTTTCTTAAATTTACCAAGGCTTGATTTGAGACCCAAGATATGATCTATCCTGGAGAATGTTCCATGAGCGCTTGTAAAGAAAGTGTAATCTGCTGGTTTTGGATGGAATGTCCTATAAATATCAATTAAGTCCATCTTGTTTAATGTATCATTTAAAGCTTGTGTTTCCTTATTTATTTTCATTTTGGATGATCTGTCCATTGGTGAAAGTGGGGTGTTAAAGTGCCCTACTATGTCTTTATCATTTTTTCAGGAAATTTATGGTGTATATTTATGCTCTACATCTACCCTCCTTTGCAAAGAATTATTACCTAGGTGAGAAGTTACCTTAGTTTTTAGGTTCCCATGGGAGAGTCACTGAAGTGTTAAGCTCCTAGTGTTAATCTTTGTTAGTGGGAAGGGTCTCCATACTTATGCTTGGGCCCCAGGAAAGTCTCTAAGTCATGGCAATTGTATTAGGTTTATATGACCATCCACCTCGGAAGTTATTAAAGCCATTTCAATTCCCATAGTACTGTTTTACCTTCATGAAAACTGTTTGTGTCAGTGCAGGAATGAAGGTTATAAATGGGTGGGGCCTTGATCACCACCAGCACGTTACATATTTCAGAAGACTTACAGTTAGATAGAAAATATGTCAGAGGTAAATGTAATCTTTCAGTAGGATCTAAAGTGGTAAAGCCCATCCTGATTTTGTAATCAATGACTTGACAAACAGCACAGTCATCTCACAGCAGTTTGTTTTATGGGCATAGCAGCAAATGAGAAACATAAACGTTTGTAAAAGAAGAAATGAATTTGTTCTTCATATAAGAGCAGGTCATTCACTTTTTCCCCTAGTTTTTTTCCTAAGTATCTCCTCTAAGCCAGGGCTAGGCTGGCACTGGAGAGACAATGAAGAAATGGTCCCTGCTCACCGTGGACCTGATATTCTAATGGGATACCTGACAAAAGTATATACAAAATGATACAATTAAAAATTGTCATAAGTTTTTTGAAGGAAATTTACATGAATCCGAGAGAAGAAAAAATAAAGACTCATTTACTATATGTGGGGTGTTCAAGAGGGCTCTTCTGGGCATGTGGCATCTAATCTGACACCTGAAGGGTAAAGCAGGAACCAGCTTTGTGAACTGTGTTCTCCACGGAGGGAGCAACCTGTGCAAAGGCCATGAGGTGAGCTTATGTAGCTACACAGCTGCCACAGGCTTTCACAAGACCTTTTTTCCTGTTTTCATTTTTTTTTAAATATTTATTTGTTTGGCTGCACCAGGTCTTAGTTGTAGCACTTGGGAGTTTCGTTGCTGCATGCAGGATCTTCGTTGCTGCATGTGGGATCTAGTTCCCCGACCAGGGATCGAACCCAGGCCCCCTGCATTGGGAGCATGGAATCTTAACCACTGGACTACCAGGGAAGTCCCAAGATCTTTTTTTATTTACAGAATCCTACTGATGACTCCTTTATGATATTGTAATAATCATAAATATTTGTTATATTGTTGCTTTCATGGAGAAATTTGAGGCTCTCCATTGAATTATGGTTATACAGTGAAACCTACTGTTTGGAAGTATCCATTCTTTCAGGCTTTGACAATCATCCCATGTACCTGTGATTGGGCGTGGTAGTAAAAGTTTATGTAATTTACTACGTTCAGGAAATGTTGCTCGTTGGTCCCCTACTAGACCTGAATCATTACACATATTTTCAGGGGTAGTGGAGAGAGATCTGTAAAATAGGAATGAATTTTTATTTTCTCTGATCTCAGCAAAGAACAGGCCTGGTCATTTTCAGTGTACTGATGTGTGATTCAAACCTTTGCCCAACCTATTCTGTTGATCTGAAGGCACAAAGTTTCTACTTCATAGTGTTTACTGAATGACTAGATGAGAAAAAAAAAAAGATGAATGAAATATGGACACTAAAATCTATGCCATATTTTAAAGTCTTACTATTTTGGTAGGTATGTAGAGAAAGAATAGCCAAGTGATGCCGAAAGCTACAGAGCAGGCTCTGAAAAAAAGGAGGCCAAGGAAATGGAGAAAAAGCCCCATATGATTCTTTAAATCTGAATGAAATAATGATACTGGCCAAATGCAAAGGGTCTCACATAGAGGGGAGAACACAAGGCATCCTTAGGCCTAAAAGGGTCTCAGAGACCCGTGAAATTCTTATAAACCTCAGTCTCTAGGAAATAACAGCTATGCCACATAGCTGAACATTCAAGGAGGCTGTAAGTAGAGAGTTAGAGTTCTAGAACTTACTGATTCTTATTTTGATTTGTCTTTTAAAAAACTGTCTTTTATTTTTCTGACTTGTGGCTACTAAATGTCCATTATGAAAAGCTTATTTTAAAAAAACTCAGTTCTCTTTGCTTTGATTAGAGCCCAGGGATGGTATCTTAATGATAGCATCTTCTGGAAGTAGAAGCTTAATAAAGATGCAGTTTCTTGTACGGTGCTTCCTTTAAATTTACACTTTGATACTTGGCATCACTGGGAAGCATGATTTATGAAAGCACATTCTTACCCAATGAGAACAGTCCCACACCACCTGTTTGCCTGACTTGTTTCCCAAGAACTGGGGGAGAATCACCAAAGGATCCAGAGGTCCTCACCCTTGTGCAGAATTGGACCAAGGGCTTTTCTTTCATCACGTTTGAGTCTTGGACCCCAGTAACTTTTACAGCTTACCTGAACTCTTGCAGATTGCCGCAGTGTTCCTATAAGGAAGGAGACTCGGAGCGTTAAGACACTATCTTCAAAAAGTGACACCTAAGTTTACCTAACACAGATTCTTGC
This sequence comes from Leucopleurus acutus, assembly GCF_964270905.1. NCBI lineage: Eukaryota > Metazoa > Chordata > Mammalia > Artiodactyla > Delphinidae > Leucopleurus > Leucopleurus acutus. The sequence goes on from NC_139152.1 coordinate 24,764,617, forward strand.
CTCATCAGAACTAAGACTGATTGAGAAACTGTGCTGAATGTCATAAACATTGGTTTGTATTCAACTTGACATGAGGGCTCAGACCCTGAGAGCTGCACCAACCGCATGGCACTGCGGGGCACACAGCTCTCCTGCAAAACTCGTCTTTGGCTGCATGGATTAAATAATGGTTTGGCCTTGCTTTGGTGTCTTTGACCCCTTTCAGGCAGTCAACATATTTCTTGACCCCTAACTAAATGGAAAATACAGTGGGATTCAACTCTCTTTGTTTCCACCTCTAATTGAGGGATTAAGACACACAGACCTTTAAGGGAGGGAGAGAACTGTAAAAATGCTACATAAGAATAAAAGAAGATCGTAACATGAAATGACATAAGGGAATTAATCATTATGTGCAAAGGACTGACATAAACTGTAGCTGAGGGGATCGGTAGAGGGAGGAGATGTGCCTGGATCCCAGAGTAGCCCGAGCAGGTTCATAGATGAAGTCAGATTTGATTTGGGCCTTGAATCGGCCAGTAGTTCTCAACCTTTCCTGGTCAGGAAGGCCGTCTGGGGAGGCTCCCAACCTTTCCTGGATGTGAGGGCCATCTGGAGAGGTTTTTAAAGAAGGCCAAGTGAGAGATCCAGGACAGGTGTGAAAGGGAGTGAGGGTGCTATGAGAAGGAAAAGAAGTTTGAAGAAACAAGGCTTGTTTGGTTGCAATAAAAAAAGTCGTGTAGGAGGAGAAAAAAGAGAGAAGGCAGAAAAGTCAGGTTTCATCTGATTTTTAAATAACCTTGTGTGCCAGGCCAAGGAACTTTGGAAACATATTTGGCCTAGGATAACGGGATATATTTAGCCTCAACACCTGACTTTCACAGCTGGAGAAGGATGTTAGAATTCCTCTGTATCACATAACTCCTCGCTTCCCACTTCCACTCCCTGCTTGGAAGCTTAAGTTTGAGAGAAATTAAGTGTATATACGTGCTAACACTTCACCACTTTCTCATTCTCTCAGATACAGGATTCCGGCTGTCACTATTGGGATGTGGTGATTCATACGGAAGTACTGCTGTGTGGGATTCCCCTGAGTAGCAGCCAGCAGGAGGCACCCCTGAGGCAGCAAAGCTAGCGTCCCCAACAGGGTAACCACACTGTGCCCTCATCCTGTTTACCTAGGATAAGGGGACTCTGCACTGGTACTTCCTGAATAACACAGATGCGGATGATAGCTAGCTAGCTCGCTAGCTAGAGTTTTTTTTTAAGAAAGCCACCTAATGTGAAGGAAATGGTTAGTTTCCAGCTAGCATTTAATAAGATTCTTTGCAAATAAAATTCTATTGGCTCTTAAGAGAAGATAAATTTTATACCACTGAATGAATTATTCAGAAACTTGAACACAGCACATTAACCATAAATCTCTGCTTATACATATAACTTAAAAGACAATTTTAAGTAAGTTTGTGTTTTAGCATTAAATGTATTGCCTCAAAACTGGCTAGAAGCTTAGCATTTTTTGGATGAACAAGAGCTTTGGACAGGTTTATGATGTATATAGGGGAAAACACACACATACACACACACACATATCCTGGAAGCAACTGAAATCCTCCTCCTATGCTTCTTCCTCTGAATTGAAGTTTAAAGACTATGGGCATTTGTGGTGACCTGTGCCGGATGCTTCGGTTTCTGCCGAAGCATTGAATAGCTACAGGCTAGACAGGGCAGTCTTTTGCCCAAACCTCAGTGGTGTGGGGACTTGAGCCCTGCTGCTTGATCCATTGAAATAGGAGAACTAAGACTTATCAGAAACCCAGGTTCTGACTGTGACCTCTACTCTTTGTTTCTATTTTACATTTCTAGCTGCTTTTTCTCTGACCCATTTTTTATCTTTTATACGTAGATTTACTCAGGTGCTTTCTTGTCTTATGTCTTCTTTACTGTCACTTGCAAAGTTATCTGTTTATTCTATTCCACATGCAGCTGACCCCCAAATTTGTGTCCAGCCCTCATCTATTTTCAGATCCCCAAGAAGGATTAATAAAAAATAATGACATCTAGGGCTTCCCTGGTGGCGCAGTGGTTGAGAGTCTGCCTGCCGATGCAGGGGACACAGGTTCGTGCCCCGGTCCGGGAAGATTCCACATGCCACGGAGTGGCTGGGCCCGTGAGCCATGGCTGCTGAGCCTGCGCGTCCGGAGCCTGTACTCCGCAACGGGAGAGGCCACAACAGTGAGAGAGACCCGCATACCGGAAAAAAAAAAAAAAGACATCTAGAAAATTTCTGTAAAACAAAGGTAAAGAGAAAAATGTTAAAAAGCAGCCAGAAGGGGGAAAAGTTACATTCAGGAAAACCACAGTAAGAATAACAACTGACTCCTCAGAAACAATGAATTTATATCCAAGATGGGTACTACTATTTCCTACCTTATAGGGCTTATATGAGAATTAAATGAGTTAATATTATAAATCACTTAGAATAGTATCTGGCACAGAGTAAATTCTAAATAAGAGTTTGTTATGTAAAGTAAAAACTACATGGCAGTTGGGACTGTAAATCGTTACAATCTCTCTTGGAAAAAAATTGCCTGAAGCAAATGGGACAACACCAAACATTGTAACTTATGTGGCATTTACTTTCTTCTTCATATTTTTCTATAATCATGCACTACTAATATTACTAAAACAAGACAATTTTGATGGAAAGTATGCTCCACAAAAACAGGGAATTTGTGTAGTTCACTGCGTACCTCAGCACCTAGAAGAGTACCTCCATAACCTGTAAATTAGCTCACGCCATGGATATGAGAAAATCTTTTCTTGAAAATAATTTGTAATGTATATGTTGCCACTATGTAGACAAGAAAGAAAAGAGGACAAATAATTAAAGTTTAGACCCATTTAAATCCTTAAAATTTGGTTATTTACAGAGATATAAATAATTCTGCAAATGCTTATATCTGTAGTGCAGATATCAGCCCTTTAATTTTCAAAAGACCCCAGGGAGGAATATAATAGCATCATTTGGTTCCCTTTTTCCTAAAAGCTTTAGTGTTTCTTATCATTCAGATACAGAAAACTTCTTTTTCCTTTTGGGGGGTTAAACATTCAAGCCAGATTTAGAAACCTAGAAGTCTGAAATGTTTAGGATCAAATCATTTATTATTATGGTACTTACTACTCATTACAAATCAAGAGAGTTTTAGAGCTAGATGGGCACTTAGAGATCATCATGCCTGCACATTACAAATGAGCAAACTGTGCTCAGTGAGGTTACAGTGCTAACTGGAAACAGCTGGGGCTAGAACCCAGGGCTCTTCTTTAACATTCAAGGTTAGTTTTTAATGGACTCTGGCCTTGGCAATTTTTCTTTAAAGGTCTCCCTTACTTTCTCCTTTTCTCTATTAGATTATCCTTGGTAATGGATGTCAGGGATAGAGTTAGATCAAGAGCAGTATTCTGTTGGGGAATACAGTGGAAAGCTTAGACTAGTTTCTTCCCATAAATTGAAAGCAATAGGAATCCTATGGGTAAATTTCTTTGAGCATACAGGGAAGATTTTTAATTTGCAGTAATCCTAAAGGGAGGTAGAGTTTGTTCTCATAAATGACTTGCTATATTTCTCTATTCATCTAATGGATAACTTTGACATTAATATGGAGAACTCTACAACTTGAACTTAAAATCAAGGACTTTTTACTATTTATTAGTACTTCCTTCAGGAAAATGGTGATTTACCTATTAAAAAAGTAAAAAATCATTTATGACTAGTGTAAGTGCACATTTTTTTCTCCATGCATCAGTATTTCCTTTCTTTAACCTCTGTCCTGTCTCCTAATTAGGATTTCTGGAGACTGACTGATATATTTTGAACACTAAGTGACTGTTTTCAATTAGAAAAATGCAAATATCCTAACTACTTATTAATTCCATCTCTTCAAAATATAGTCAAGCTGAGCCGAAATTTAACTGCCCTAAATACCCCTTCTACTTTATTTACTTATTTTGGCTTTCCACTCTATCAAATTATTTTAGACACTTTGTCTCTGTTGCATGGTCTACCTCCAGCCAGTTTTCTCCCCTGTCTACCTCTACAGTCAGGCTAGAAGGTATGTAAAAAGAATGATATGTCTGTCTTTATTCGGTATAAAGAAAGATACGTCATGACTGTTACCACCAATATTAGAAAATGAGTTTGTTTTAGGATCAACGTGAGTAGTAACCTTTTATTTTAAATGGGGGGGAAAAAAAACTAGAGATGACACCCAGGGAAGTATTTTAGGTTTTCTATGTTTGCTTTTATTATCTGACCCTCTTCACCTTCATCACCCAACCTTTTATTTTAAATGGGGGGGGAAAAAAACTAGAGATGACACCCAGGGAAGTATTTTAGGTTTTCTATGTTTGCTTTTATTATCTGACCCTCTTCACCTTCATCACGCAACTGTCATAAGAAAACCTGTCTCTGATCATCATAAACTCTTTTAATCTATTTGAACTTTTCCCCATTGTCCTGGGTAGAGACTGAATCATAATTCAACCATAGTGATATTTCATTGTTTCCATTGTTAAAGAGAAGTTATCCCGACACTTGTTAAAAATGGCGAGGAAGACTTTATTCCAGAGTCTTGCAGTAGGGGAGAGAGGTTGAACTCAACTCCAAGTACAAACTGGGATGAGTAGGACTTCATAGCTGGCGACAGGATGAGGGAGAGGATGACAAATTACTAAGAGGAGCTTGTTAAGATATTAAAGTGGGGATGAGGAAGGGAACTTAGTTAGATACCAAGGTGGAGGAAAAGGAGCTTGATTGGATCTCAAGAGTGGGGAGGGGCTTCCCTGGTGGCACAGTGGTTGGGAGTCCGCCTGCTGATGCAGAGGGCGCGGGTTCGTGCCCGGGTCCGGGAGGATCCCACATGCCGCGGAGCGGCTGGGCCCGTGAGCCATGGCCGCTGAGCCTGCACGTCCGGAGCCTGTGCTCCGCAACGGGAGAGGCCACGGCAGTGAGAGGCCCGCGTACCGCAAAAAAAAAAAAAAAAAAAAGAGTGGGGAGGATTCTCAATAAACTGGCTAAGCAGAATTCTTTTCTAAAACTGGGTTCAGCAGGTCAAGGTCGAGACCTGGTCAAGAAGAGGGCTCAGAGGAGCCTGACTTCAGTCAGGCTTGGTCAAGGAGGGAGTCTGTGTGACAATAACCTTTCTACATTTGGATTTACCCACTAATAAGGCCCAATTTAGAATGCTACAGATACTGTGCTAGTCCTTTTATATCTCTGGAAAATAAGCTCCATTATCATTCATAATGCTATTATAGATGAGTGGAACCAGTGTCTTCATTAGCACAAAATCTTTTAGCACAACTGCCCACACACTGACAATTTGTTCCAAATGAAATATAGGAAATCTGATCAACCTCAGAGGATGATGAGAATATTTGTAATATTTACATTGTGCTATTTGCCGGGCACTAGCCTGGAATATTTAAGTAAATTAATCAGGTAAACCCTCACTGCAATCTTCTGAGGTAAGTACTATTATTATCCTCATCCCAGGACTGCAGGCAGAGAAACTGAAGCAGTTACAAAACATGTCCAAAGTTACTTAATTAAAATATGTCAGGGTTGCGATTGGAACCTAAGCAACATAACTTTTGAGATGGTGCTCTTAACCGCTGTGCATTCCTGCTCCTGTGAAATCTCTTGCCCTCTCTTTCCCCAAGCAAACACAGAGAGCTGGGAGTTGGGTAAAGGGGCAGTGGAAGGGTATATATTTGTGGAAGTCCATGTATTTTGGTGCATTCTTCACATTCAGAACCCTTTCTGTCTACCACCTAGTGCAGTGCTTAAGATAGCAGGTCACTGGTAATTTTTATTGTTGGATGAACGATGACTGAATAAATATCTAGATGATATTCAGTTCCTGATTATCAGTGAGATAATCAAATTTATGCTTCTCAAACTCTGGCACACCGAGGGCTGCAATGGCCACATTTTAGGACAAGAAGGCATTTTCTGCATTTCAAAATACACAGGTGATTGCAGCTGTCCACGGGAGCCCAGCCCACAGAGTCTTCCAGTGTCTGCTTGGGGTGAGCTGGACCTCAGGCACATGGATATAACAGTGCAAGGAACCTTTCTCTCCTGAGGTTTTAGATCTCCCCTGAAATCTACCATTGCTCTTTAGACCTGATTTAAATTCTGCCACATTTCCTGCTCAACCCTTACTCATACCTTCTTGTCCTAGAGAAACCTGAAGCCAGAGAAATAAGACAAAAAGGTAAGAGGAAAACAAGAAATGAACGAAGTCCCAGATGTTGCTAAAGTTATTGGTAGGAGTGACAAGCTAAATGAATCTTGTGGTGACAGACTGGTTCTTTTATTTCATTTTCACTTTTCTGTGGTCTCTACTCTAGCTCATCAGAACTCATTTATCCTGAGAAATCAATGGCTAATTTCCTGTGAGGTAGAATCAATAAGTCTGCAATGTTCTACATTGCTTAAACTTGAGTGCTTGGTTCACCTGGAGCTGTGAAATACGAGTCAAATAATTGTTGCAAGTCATTTAAGCGTTTGAATGAAGAAAAATTGCTTTTCACTATGACTTCATGGCGTGAAATACTGAACTTTTTGTGGAGGCTGGGAATGGGTGGATGGGGGTGGGGATGGCTTTCCCAGTCTCTGAAATTCAATTCTGGCCTGAGTGTGTGCATTACCAAGTGTCACTTTGGCGCATCTGGTGCAGGTTTATAGTCTAAGAGCTTTCATATGGGGTTCGAACATAAATTACAGTAGCGGGGAACTTGAGAGCTCCAGGAAGGAATATGATATTTCAGGTGCATTTGATCACTTTATTGAATTTGCCTGGAAAAAATCATTTAAAAAAATTTAATTTGCAGACTCAGAGCCGAGGTTATTCATTCCAGCTCATGCCTGACAATAGATTTGTGTGTGTGTGTGTGTGTGTGTGTGTGTGTGTGTGTGTGTTTTCATTAAATAAGCAACTCCAAAGTGCTCAAAAGGCTGCTTGTTCTACTCTGCTGAGTATGGGGGAATTGGACTGGGGCCTTCATTCTATAAACATTTCACCAACATTTTTGCTTCAACTGGCTTCTCCGTGGGACACGTTCAAATTGTATACATACCAAAGTAATGATTTATTAGATTCAAGTGGCGTTTTAAAAGGATATTAATAGTATACTTAAATTGCAAAGTGGAGTTAGCACAATAGTATCAGAGACGTATGATTGTAATGACTAACTGAAGGGTCACCAACTGAGTGCTTAGTTGCCTCATGTTCTTTTTTGAAGGAAAGGGATATAAAAATAATGTTAATTAAGAAGTAATCAGTTAACTTTGTAAATAAAAAACTTTGGGGCGAGTTTCTTACCCTCTTTGAGCCTCAGTTTTCTCATCAGTAATAATCATGCCTGCCTCAAAGGCTTGTTGTAGGATGAAATGGGATAACACCTGTGGAGCCCTTACCAGAAGGCTTGGCACGGAAAGTCTTAGCTATTGTTATGATTGTTATCGCTATTGTTAGTCAAAGTTCAGGCTGTTAGGACAGCTCCAGTTATGTTATACTCTAAACAATTAGCATACATTTTTTCCAGTGGGATAATTGGATGGAGGGGTTCTTGGAATGCTCTATAATAATAATGTCAGTGGGAACTCACATAGGACTCTGGCCTTTCTGGCCACCCAGTAGGAATGTAGGACAAATGCTGAGGTGGAAATTGTAAGATAAGCAGCAAGAGTTAATGAAGGCAATCATACTCTCCCTGGAGTGGGGCCATTACAGCTTTGCTCAGCAACCGTCACATTCGTGCACTTTCAGGCACCTGAAGACCTCACCTTATGTCAACTCCAAAAATAATTGCAGCTTCCCTTATTTCCAAACTGAATAATGTGAGAAGGTGAAGATGCACGTGCTTTACCCTAGAGAATATGTAGTCAAGGGCCTCTTACTAGTTTCATGCAGAAGGAAACAAGCTCTGGAGACAGAGCTCCTGGGCTCAAATCCCTGTTCTTGTCCTATTATCAGACTTGCACAGGTTACTTAAGCTCCCCGAGATGAGAGTCCTTATTTGTCACCTCATGTAGTTAATGTAAGGATTATATGAAAAAATAATTGCATGGCACGTGGGACATTTTCTGCAACAGTAAGTCTCAGTGTTAGTGATTCACTTATTTCTTAGGTTGGATGATATTTGCACTGAGCAGTGTTAAAAAAGAAACTGAGGTATATTAGACTTTTAAGAGTTTATTTGAGCAAAAATCAAGTAGAATGAGGCAGCACCAAAGCATAAGTGATTAGAAGCCCTCCTTTAACTGGCGGGTAGGGGAAAGACTTTGATAGACAAGAGGTGGAAGCAGAGCAAGGAAACTGATGCTATAGCTTAAGCCATTGCATTATTTGAGAAAGCCTAGTGGCTGTTTGTCACTGGTTGTCCTTAGGTTTTGCTTTTTTAACTTTGAGGCAATAAGGGCTGAAGTTTTGCTTTGCTTTTGTAAGCTACTAAGCCTTTAAAGCCACCTCAGTCTAATGGCCTCCTTGTTTAGCTAATTTAACAGATGTTCGAGATCATCCTGGTTTTATTATATGGTTTCCTCTATGAGTTTAGTTGCCTCAGAGTAAGGGAATTGGGAGAAAGGGGAATTAGAAGTCTTATTCTCAAAACCCATAGACAAGCCTCTGGACTTGCTTCATTTATTAATTTAATAGCATAGGATTGGAGAATTATCTTCAGGATTTAAATGGTTGCTCTTTTCACTTCTAATGGTGAAGGTTCAAAAAGTACTAGGACAAGCTCTTCATTACTAAAGTAGCTGTAAGTTGTCAATTGGCAAAAGTTCATATGCAAATTTTGCTCTGGAAAAAGATTTACAATTTTCCAAATTATTGTGGGAACACAAACATGTTTATGATGGTGAGTTTCTTCTAAAATGAAATTCTAATCCATCCAAAATCATTTAAATTTAGTATTGTGGAATAGAGATATATTTTCTGCCCATCTTTTCAGAGAGTGTGGATATCTGTCTAATTTTCACATTTTTTTTCATTCCACCTTGAAATCATTTTAGTCCTAGTCCCATTCTGGCTTGGAGCCAGTGGGTGGAGCCTCTAAATTCCTCTAAGCAGGTATTTTGAATAGTGATACAGAACACTACTAAATTATTTTAGAGAAAAATGGCATCATCTGGGAAGACAACAGAGGTAACCAAGCGGAGCTCCATACAAAAAGCATGATGAGGCGGCTTATTTGAAAGAACATAGAACATACTGAACTATTTTTGAAAACTAATTTTACTTAGATCTTTACAAAATAAGATTAGAAAATAAAATTTAAAGCAAACACTACTTTCCCCCTTTATAAAGAGATTACTTTTTCTATCTTGGTGAGGAATGCAAGATCCTTAAAGTGTGGCAGTGCCCAGATTCCTTCAGGGCACCCTATGTGCTGTAATTGTTATAAATTCTGATTTCTGTTGTTTGTCAACAGATTTGGCCTCTTAGTTGCTAAGAGTTGAAGACATTTTGATTGGCAATATTAAAAAGGAGTTAATAGAAAATTTTAAGAAGAGAATTTAAATTAAAGAAAATAGAAACATTTTAATGAGGATCTCTGAAACAAAACATTGTCAATATAAATGGATAATGGTTTATCTATTATCTCCGATACAGTGGTTTCTTATTATCTGTTTAACTCCTGATAATTAACATGCATTCTCCTTTTCATCTTTCTCAGGGCTGATGAACAATGAATGGATAATTTTAAAGTATGTGTAAGAAGTAGTAGAAATTCTTTCGTAATTGATTCTCTATTGAGCAGATACTCTATGTATTTATAGAATTTGCCCCAAGACTTTCTGCATCATCCTTTTTGTTTTTTTACCTTTTACACAGGGATATTACAACTGATTGTCTCTAGGCAGTTTTATCTGGGCAGATTGCTTTATTAAGCAAACAATTTTTCAAAAACACTATGAAATAAGAACGTCTAGTGTCAGCCAAGGAAACATCTGAAAAAGTGGCATTTTCTTGACTGCAGGAAAAAATGTCTTTTCCTAAGAATATTTACGGTGCATTTAGTTTTCCAGGGAAATTAACATCTGCCCTGTTCTACACTTAACACTAGGACAGAATAATAGCCACAAACTGTGTATATTTCATTGTTATACTTTGCTAAGGTCAATAAAATTGGTTTCCATTTTGTTTTCTTTTGGAGTGGGTTTTTCAAACCTCATTACCTTTACTAACCTAATTTATATTCTCCTCAGAAAATATTATAAAAGTTCTACATTTCCAACTTTGATATTGGTTGTTTTGCTTCCAAATGAAACAAAATAGTCAGGATTTTTAGTTTTAAAATATTGGGGTGATATCTGTTTTTTTTTTTTTAATTCGGAAAAGTGGCACCCTTTCTCAGGATTACATTTACTTTAAAGGTTTAAATTTTAAACAAGTTATTATTTTTTAAGTATTATGATATCAAAAAACTTTGAGAAACTTGCTATAAAATTTGGTTATTTTTGTAGTGATTCATTCCAATTTCTCTCCATCATATTCTGGCAGAAAATCTTAATCTTTCCTGAAGTGTGGATATCGCTGGTTGGCATCTGCAGCATCTTAGAGTGAAACTCATAAAAGAATGTCTTTATCTGGAGCAGAAGAAAAACACAGAGACTATTAAGGTTTTCTTTCTTCATTTGCAGAAACTCAGCAATGTTCTTTCTGTAGTTACTTAGTTTTGACATTCTTTGCAGTTAGGTCAACAATGGTTGTTTTTAAAAACGTTTCCACCCATGATTGAATATAATCTAAAGCCCATCTTCCCCACTGCGTACGGCATGCTGAGCTTTCCTCTGTGGTTTACCTGAGTATGCTAATTTATATATTTTGTAATTGTAATCTGTTTTTAATTCTTCTAATGATGAGAAACAAAATAAAGTGTGAGGTTCCTGAGAGGTATCTGGCATATTTTTCCAGATTCAAATGAAGAACTCAGGTCCAAGTCCTGCAAGTGCTCCAGATGGGCAACACTACTCTAGCAATCCTACTATAAATTCATGTTGTACCTGCTGACAGCTACATCTCTCAACTTAAAGAAAATACAATGAAAAATAAAGTAGTCCTGAGCAACAAAAATAAATTGTTTAATGAAGTAAAGATGTCAAAACTTTTAAAAAATTTTTTGAGCCTTTTATTTTATTTATTTACTTTTTACTTGAAGTATAGTTGATTTACAATGTTGTGTTAGTTTCAGGTGTATAGCACAGTAATTCTGTCATATTCACACACACACGTATATATATGTATATATATATTTTTTCAGATTCTTTTTCCCTTATACGTTATTACAAAATATTGAGTATAGTTCCCTGTGCTAATCCCAAACTTCTAATTTATCCCTCCTCCCCTTCCGCCTTTGGTAACCATAAGTTTGTTTTCTATGGCTGTGTGTCTATTTCTGTTTTGTAAATAAGTTCATTTGTATCATCTTTTTTAAATCCCACATATTAGCAATATCACATGATATTTGTCCTTCTCTGTCTGGCTTACTTCACTTAGTATGATAATCTCTAGATCCATCCATGTTGCTACAGATAGCATTATTTCATTCTTTTTTATGGCTGAGTAGTATTCCATTATATGTATATGTGTGTGTGTGTATCACATCTTCTTTATCCATTTATCTGTTGATGGATATTTAGGTTGCTTCCATGTCTTTGCTATTGTAAATAGTGCTGCAGTGAACATTGGGGTGCATGTATCTCTTTCAAATTAGAGTTTTCTCAGGTATATGCCCTGAGGAGTGGGATTGCTGGATCATACGGCAACTCTATTTTTAGTTTTTTGAGGAATTTCCATACTGTTTTCCATAGTGGCTGCACCAATTTACATTCCCACCAACAGTGTAAGAGGGTTCCTTTTTCTCCACACCCTCTCCAGAAACTTTTCAAAGAGACCATATTCATTTATTCATTCATTCATTCAAGAAATCTTTATTAAGTGCCTACCAAGTGCTGAGCTCTGTACTAAATTCTAAGGATACGGTGTTGAGCAGAAGCAGGTAGCATTTCTGCCCTCAGGGAGCTTAAAGCCTAGTTAGGGGGCAATTTTAATCAATATATCTTAAAGATAAGTGTACAATTAGAGCTGTGATAAGTGCTAACAGAGGAAGGTACACGGAAAGAGTTAAATTACAGATTAGATTGAATATGGAAGGTCAGGGAAGACTTTTCAGTGGGGGTGGCAATTGAACTGACATCTGAAAGATGACTGAGGGTCGATAAGACAAAGATGGGCTGGAGAACATGCCAATAAAGTGAGCAGCATTCATCATGTGGTCATTCTATGTGTCAGGGCTATTCTTGGTGCTGAGCATACAGCAGTGAACAAAATAAATTCCCTGCCCACGTGGGGCTGACTGGGGACAGGAACAGACTATAAACAGATGACAAAATAAATATAAATGTTGTCAGGAGGTTATAAGTGCTGTGAAGAAAAATAAAAAGTAAGCTGAATACGGAGTGCAGGTGTGGAGGTGAGGTGGATATTTTATAGGGGAGGGTCTGGGGGAAGGTCTCCCTATTAAGCTACATTGAGCTGAAATGGGAAGGTGAGGCAGCAAGTCACGCAGTTATGGGTGGAGGAGGCCTCTCTGGGCAGGGGGAAGAATGAGAGCCGAGGCCTGGGGTAGAGCACCCTTGGGCATGTTCTAGGAGCTGAAGGGACTGTGTCTAAATGTGTGGGGTGGGAAGGTGGGTGCAGTGCATTAGATGCCATCAGAGGGGTAATGGGGCCAGGTCATTCAGCACCTTTTATGCGAATGAGAAAGGCAGCCTTTAGAGAGTCTAAGCCTAGGTGTGATAGACCTGACATGCCTTTGAGAAGGATTGCTCAAGCTAATCTATAGAGAATATACCGTTAGTGGAGTGGATTAAGGGTAAGGGAAGCAAGAACCACTTAGAGGCTATTACGATAATGGTTTGAACGAATTTCATACAAACAAAGGTGGTGAGAAGTGGTCAGAACCTGAATATACTTTATAGACAGAGCTGATGGGATTTGCTAAGGATTGGATGTAGAGTGTGGGAAAAAGACAGTCAAGGATGGCCTCAATGTCTTTGCACTGAGTAACACGAAGAATCAAGTTTTTATTTACTGAGATGGAGAAGATTAGGAGAGAAGCAGGTCGGGAGAGGTGGATCAGGGGCTTGTTTTGAGGCATGTTAAGTTAGGGATGCTCTTAGACTTGTACCAAGTCCTGTGGTGGGTGGAGTTTGACATGTTTGATTAACTGAAAGAAGACAGCGAGTCTGAGCAAAGCTGGTACAAGAGGCATATCATGTGATGTGCTGGTAGGGCAGGCTGTGGTCAAACCACATCAGACCTGGAAGGTCACCTTGGAGATTTCAGCCTGAATGCTAAAAGCAATGGGAAGACATGAGTTATTTAGGGATATTTAAGGGTATCAGATTTTCATTTCCAAACTGAAACTGACTGCAGTGTGGCAAAGTTATTGGAGTTGGGGATTGATGTGGGTAAGATTGAATGCAGGAAAACTTACTAGTAAACACAACAGTCCCAAAAAGATGTTGTGGTAGCTTAGGTCATGTGGTGATGGTGGACATGGAAAGGCAGGCGATTAGACAAATTCAGAAGACAACTGTCAGGACTGGGTAACGAGTGCCCATGGAGGTGAGAGAGAAGGAAGTATCAAAGCCTTCAGGCTTATACAATAGGATGGACAGTGATTTAATGCAAGAATACAGGACAAACCGGAATAAGAGCCAGTCTTTAAGGGAAAGATCATAAGATTAAGGTGCCTTTGTGATATTGAAGTGGAAATGTCAAGTAAGCTGTTGTGGACCGTGTTTGAATCTCAAGGATGGGGTCTAGGCAGGAAAGATTAATTTGTGAGAGATATTCCAAAGCTGAAAGGAAGGATAGTTTTGAGTGCGGCAGATTGATATGCAAGAGAGGGAAGGGATAATCAATCATATAGCTCTCAGAGAAGACTGGAGGAGATGAAACCCAAATGCAAATAGAGAGATGAGCCCCATATAGGAAGAGAGGCGGCTTTTCCCTCTATTGACAAGGATGGGCACAGATACAAGAAGATTTATTTGTGTGCTTCATTCACTCGACAAATATACATTGTGCACCTATCATGTGCCATGCACAGCTCAAATGGCTGGCGATACAGAAATAAAAAAGAAACAACCTTCCCCATCAAGGATCTCTCAGTCAAATAGGAGAGATTACACAGTATAGCAACAGAAGAGTTTATGAGAGCCATGGGAGTACTGCCATGGTTGGATATACACCCTGGCACTTTGGGGACACAGATTTTTTCACAAGTCAGAGAAGAGATGGGTATGATATTATGACCTATGATGCTGTAAAAAGGCATATCTTGAGGGGGTTTAGAACCTGAATCCAAGAATTCAGATTTTGCAATTTATCCCTGGGAAGAGACAAATGCTGTTTCCAATACAAGGCATGGGTCCCAGGATTGAACTAATTGTTTGCAATTCTAGGCTAAGATTTCTTCAAAGACATTATCTCATCGAATTTCTCATTGAAAACTAGAGGAAAGGACTCAGACTGTTCATGTCATCAAGCTTCCAACAATTCCAGGGGTCTACACTGACGTTGAACCAGCTTCAACCTGGTCCCATCCTTTTCACCCTTGGCTAACATCCAAATTGCAAACCTTTCCAGTCATCTGTCCTTTCCCAAACTCTCATCAGGTTCCCTTGTGCTTTCTTCCCTTCCTCATAGTCTTTTCTCTCCCCTGCATCACTCCACCCTAATCTTTCCAATAATGTTTGTGGAGGCCCTCTACATCTTTACTGAACTTTGAATATGCAATTAGGAGATATCTCAAATACTTTGTTCATTCTTTCCCATCATCAGAAGGATGTTCAGCATTCTTTTAAGTCCTAAACATTATACCTCCAGACATCTTTTAAGGCTTCATTTCCATCCCTAATCAGACTAGACTACATAATTTTTAACCATTGTCCTAAACCATTTTCTTAAACCATACACTCCATTCTCTCGCTATCTTCCATACTTTACCTCCAAAATCCAAGTCCTGGAAGCATTCTAATGTCCACCTTCTTTGCACCTGTTCATGCACCACCAGGCACAGCTGTGGAAAATTGTACATGTGTGCAGATTGATGCCAGTAATTATCTCCTAATTTTGGCTAGACCCTCATTCTTACTTAGCTGTACTCTGCCTGCCCTGATCATCTTCTCAAAATTCTTATAACAGCTCCTTCACTTCTTTACCATCCTCCTCAAACCCTCTAACCCACAATTTTCCATGCCATTTTCAGCTCATGACTTCCCTTCCTATTTCAAAAGGAAATGGAAGGCTTAAAATAGGAATTTTGTCAATTTATCCTTTCAGGAGGATACCTGCATGCATTTATCTATATTTACACCAAATTAGTATATGTCTCACCTCCTGCCAAAAGTTAACTCTTGAACTTGGCTCTGGATTGCGTTTGCAATTCTCTCATCTCACTGGGATTTCTCTATCAAAGTTCTACAATATTTTAGGCAGTAGGAAAGACGTTTATAGAGAAGCTGGGTAAGATTAGTAGACTAGAATGAAAATAAAGATCCTGAGTCAGGATGACAGGTGTTGGAATTTTTAAAGTGCAAATTAGAATATCTCATCATATTTTCCCTGTAGTACATGATGGGGATGCAATTTTAGCAGCTTTGCGTGTTGTGGAAATGCACCTTTATGCACCTCTCAGTATTTTTCCATAAGACTCATCCACTTGAAAACTGACTATTACTGAGTCACTTCCTCCAGTAAGTCCTGAAGTGTGTGGTCAAACAAGAGTATATACACTGAGGAGTCCAGCAATAGTAAGAAAATAAATCTATAGTCAATAATGCTTTTACTAATGGTTGGGCTTTTTCTCTTGGAATAAATCTGGAAGCCATGCCAGAACCTTTCACCACTTGTTACCTTTTCTGAGTGTGCCCTGGCCCAGGTACCAGTCGGTTCCCCCAGCATCACTGGTTACCTGCAATGGACCAAGCATTGTGCTATCCCGGTGGCTGTGTCCAGCTCTGGGGGAAAAAATGTGGGGGGTGATGGGAGCAAATAAGACAAGGGTTATATTTTTGTCAGGAAATAAAGTGCTGCTAGCCAAATATCATGTTGCTTCTCCAATAATTTCAGTGAATTCTAGGTTGAGTTAAAAAAAAAAAAAAAAGAAGTCTTCTCTTGTGGAATCAGTCAGCTGACAGAGAGACAACTAGTAGAGCAGATGTGCTTTTGTTACCAAAGCTCTAATGTTCAAAAAGAATTGCCCTTAACCTCTTGAAATACCAAATTACACCCTGAACTAAAAAAAAAAGCAACCAGCGCGTAGCTAAGAAGAAGAGGGATATTGCCTCCTTTCATAAATTTGAGTCTTAGTTTCTGGTTTGGGAAGCAACAAATCAAAGATGCCCAAACTTTTGAAACAAGAAAACCAGAGCAACAGAGTATCAACCATGTTAAACTGGTGATATATTATCATCTTTAGCTTTAACTAAGCTGGTTAGATTGGTCATGATAGAATGAATATATTTCTAACACTTGCTAATTACTAGCTCAATCTAAAATATAAAGAAACTCTTTTTCCTACCTTGTTTTAATGCATTTGTGTAATAAGTTAAAGATAAGGACTTCTGTGCTCATGAACAGAACCAGCAATTCTTTGCAGCTTGAAAACACCTAAAAAGTTCTAAACCCAAACTGGGAAGTATTATTAAATCCACTTTGAGCTAAGTGCAGAAATGGTTGGTATAGTGCCCTCAAATAATAGTTTAGACCAGTTGTTCTCAGAATGTGGTCTGCAGACCTCTGAGGTCTCGAAGATACTTTCAGGGATCCACAGGGTCAAAAAATTTAAGATGTTATTTGCCCTTTTTATTGTGCTAACATTTGCACTAATGAAAATACAAATGCAATGTATTAAACTTAGCACGAATCAAGGCAATACCCCAGACTGTACTAATAGTCATTGTATTCAAAGCTTAAAAAGAAAATAATGTTTCATTTAAGAATGTCCTTGAAGAAGCAGTTAAAAATAATTATATTTCAATCCTTGCTTACATGTCTTTAATATTTTGTGTGATGAAATGTAAAGTATATAAAGAACTGCTCCCTACCAGAGCTGTTTCCAAGACAAGCACTTGTGTGATTGAGTTGTGAGCTGAACTAGCTGATTTTTTCATGGAACGTTGTTTTATCTGAAAAAATAACTCATAGACAAGCTATGGTTATTCAGATTTGAGTATTTGGCAGACATTCCCTCAAAATAAACTAAGTGAATTTGTCGCTTAGGAAAACAACTGACAGTGTTTTTGCCAATGAAGAACTTGAAGCTTTCAAATGAAAAATAGAGTTTTGTAAGACTTCTATCAGCTTGACAGCTTCCCAGACTTTCCTGATAAGATTGACTAGATATTAACAAATATGATTTTTTAATATTATATAATGAAACGTGTTAACATTTGTAAGATCTGTGTAACTCGGTGAATTGTCATTTTCCAGGTGACCAATGCATGATGTTATAAAATTATGCATGAGTAGAAGATCCATCTAGATAGTGAGATAGGCCAATGGATCTTAGTGTAACAGAATCTGAAAAGTTCATTGATATGGTTTTAGATTCCACATTGTACTAAACTTTAAGAAACTATAATTTGCCAAGCTTTTGGTATAATATCAAAATAAAAATCCACAATTATCTAGAAAGGCTTTTAAAATACCCCTCCCTTTCCAACTACATATCTGTGTGAGGCCAGATTTTCTCCATATGTTCAACCAAAATAATACAACAGATTGAATAAAGAAACAGGTATGAAAGTCTAGTTGCTTCTACTAAGGCAGATACTAAAGAGGTTTGCAAAAATGTAAAACAGTGCCAATCTTCACAATATAGATTTTTTAATTTGGGAAAATATTAGTCACTATTCAAAGTAGTCACTTTTCAAAAAACATGTTATTTCTGTTAACATTTAATGTGCTTATCATGGTTTTAAATGATAAATATTTTTAAATCTCAGTTTTATTTTCAAATATGTGAAGTTTTGGTGGGCATATCCACATAAAGGCTCTTTGGGATATTCAATAATTTTAAGAGTATAAAGAGATCCTGTTTGAGAACAAGTGGTTTAGCTGATCCTAGTGAGAGAAGGGCTCTTTTACCTATGCTAAACTATAGCTACAGAGAAACCAATATGTTTTGTGACATTTAATCCCAAGAGAAATGTAACTGGTTTTGTTGTTTATTGATTAAAATATGCTTCACAGATTGCAGCCAAGGCATTTTTAAGGAGATCCAGCATTTCATTAGTCAGAGTTCTTTGGTTGAAGGCAACGGAAATCAACTAAGGCAACTGAATTAGTTTTCTATTGTTGTGTAACAAATTACTCAAAATTTAGCAGCTTAAAACAATATGTAATTATCATCTCACAGTTTCCATGCAGTTTTAGAACCCATAGAACTTGTCACTTATTTTTTAAATTTAATTTTATTTATTTTACATTCAGCAGGTTCTTATTAATTATCTATTTTATACATAATAGTGTATATATGTCAATTCCAATCTCCCAATTCATCCCACCACCACCCCTGCCACTTTCCTCCCTTGGTGTCCATACATTTGTTCTCTACATCTGTGTCTGTATTTCTGCCTTGCAGACCGATTCATCTGTACCATTTTTCTACGTTCCACATATATGCGTTACTATACAATATTTGTCTTTCTCTTTCTGACTTACTTCACTCTGTATGTATGACAGTCTCTAGATCCATCCACGTCTCTACCCAATGACCCAATTTTGTTCCTTTTTATGGCTGAGTAGTATTCCATTCTATATATGTACCACATCTTCTTTATCCATTTGTCTGTTGGTGGACATTTAGGTTGCTACCATGACCTGGCTATTGTAAATAGTGCTGCAATGAACAGTGGGGTGCATGTGTCTTTTTGAAATATGATTTTCTCTGGGTATATGCCCAGTAGTGGGATTGCTGGGTCATATGGTAATTTTATTTTTAGTTTTTTAAGGAACCTCCATACTGTTCTCCATAATGGCTGTATCAGTTTACATTCCCACCAGCAATGCAAGAGGGTTCCCTTTCTTCCACACCCTCTCCAGCATTTGTTGTTTGTAGATTTTCTGACGATGCCCATTCTAACTGGTGTGAGGTGATACCTCACTGTAGTTTTGATTTGAATTGTTCTAATCATTAGTGATGTTGAGCAGCTTTTCATGTGCTTCTTGGCCATCTGTATGTCTAGGAAGACAGTCACTCTTACAAAAGGGATCACTGAGTAGATTAGGCCCACTTCGGATAATCTCCCATTTCACTTAATTAAGGATGTTCATTACACCTTTGTTATATAAGGTAACATAATCATGGGAGTGTAAGCCATTACCGTTGCCATATTTTATTGGTTAGAAGGAAATTACAAGACCTGCCCATTTTCAAGGGGAGGGGACTATAAAGGGTGTGGGTCACTGGGGGTCATTTTGGGATTCTGCCTTCCATAGCAATGTAAACAAATAGAGAATTTATTGAAAGTAAATGAGGTAGCCACACAATCAAAGGAGTGGCTGAAAAGCCAGCCTTGGAAAGAGCAAGAAGCCCTTTTCCATTTCCTAAAAGCTATCAAAAACTTGCTTTTTGTATCAAGAGGACAAATATTAATTGACTAGATTATCTAGTCAACGTGACATTACTAGGTGAATCAACTCCATATTTTCTTAACGTTGTGTTCCTTTACTCAAAGTTTAAAATCCTTTCCCTTGGCTAAGTGGGGCAGAGAGTCTTGAAGGACAGTCCCACAAAGACTATCCACAGTAGAGAAAGAGGTACTGCCCCAAAAGGAGGTTTTGAAAAGTAGAAGGAGAAAAAGGTGCTGGAAGGCCAAGATAAAAACGTCCACGAAAGTCATCAGAACCAAAGATAGCATAACATTTCAAAGAGCAAAGGCAGAGAAATATTATCCTTCAACAATATATACTCATGATGTAAAATTTGACAAATCTTTTATACTTATAAGCTCAGGTTTTGAAGAAAACTTCTGAATAGATCATTATTATATATCCCCATTGACTTGTTTTTTAATGACACAAAATAGTTTCACATTATAGTTTGACTATTTCATTTATTATTGCTATGAAAGAGGGACAGATAGCTTTTTGTAGCTTTAAACAAAAAGATTATTTAGGAATTATTGCCTCACTATATTAGTTCTTGTCAAACAATGACTAACTAGTTGTCTTGATCTTACTTCCAATATTCCTTTTATCCTATATTTGAGATATCTCCTGCCTCAATTTTCTAGCCATCATCTATTCCATCATTCCAAGAACATCCAAAATTGCCCTTCCTCTATCAAGAAGACAGATGTTCATGTTCCTGACTCAAGCTTCCAGCCAGGACACCTCCTAAAATTCACTTTACCACTGCTTATACAAAGTAAAATTTCATATTTTTATCCCAAGTGTCTGGCTGGAATCAACTTTTCCTTAGTACACAAATAACGTAAGTTAGCCTCCCATCCCATGCATTTTGAGAAATTTACACATATGCCTGGCAGGCTTATATATATTCTCCTGATTACCTTTGATTCTGAATTGCTGCTCCCACTGGATTCTTCATTCCTCTGCTCATATGCTCATCACCTGTTGTGACTGCTCTTTCCATACCACTTCTGATGGCAGACATGGATCCCTTTACCAAGAGTACCACTAACATAAATATATAGCAGACACTTCCTTAAGGCATGGGATAACACAGAGAGATTACAGCACAAAATGGGAATTTTAAAAAAATTTTACTTCATTATACTTATTTCACTGCCTCACTATCCACAGCACAGATTGTTTTTTCTTTTATTTCTTTTTTCTTTTTTTTTTTTTTTGCGGTACGCAGGCCTCTCACTGTTGTGGCCTCTCCCATTGCAGAACACAGGCTCCGGACGCGCAGGCTCAGCGGCCATGGCTCACGGGGCCAGCCACTCCGCAGCATGTGGGATCTTCCCGGACCGGGGCACGAACCCATGTCCCTTGCATCGGCAGGTGGACTCTCAACCACTGCGCCACCAGGGAAGCCCCAATTTTTAGTTTTTTAAGGAACCTCCATACTGTTCTCCATAGTGGCTGTATCAATTTACATTCCCACCAACAGTGCAAGAGGGTTCCCTTTTCTCCACACCCTCTCCAGCATTTATTGTTTGTAGATTTTTTGATGATGCCCATTCTGACTGGTGTGAGGTGATACCTCATTGTAGTTTTGATTTGCATTTCTCTAATGATTAGTGATGTTGAGCATCCTTTCATGTGTTTGTTGGCAATCTATATATCTTCTTTGGAGAAATGTCTATTTAGGTCTTCTGCCCATTTTTGGATTGCGTTATTTGTTTTTTTGATATTGAGCTGCATGAGCTGCTTATAAATTTTGAAAATTAATCCTTTGCCAGTTGCTTTATTTGCAAATATTTTCTCCCATTCTGAGGGTTGTCATTTCATCTTGTTTATCTTTTCATTTGCTGTGCAAAAGCTTTTGAGTTGCATTAGGTCCCATTTGTTTATTTTTATTTCCATTTCTCTAGCAGGCGGGTCAAAAAGGATCTTGCTGTGATTTATGTTATAGAGTGTTCTGCCTATGTTTTCCTCTAAGAGTTTTATAGGTCTTTAATCCATTTTGAGTTTACTTTTGTGTATGGTGTTAGGGAGTGTTCTAATTTCATTTTTTATATGTAGGTGTCCAGTTCTTCCAGCACCACTTATTGAAGAGGCTGTCTTTTCTCCATTGCATATTCTTGGCTCCTTTATCAAAGATAATGTGACCATATGTGTGTGGGTTTATCTCTGGGCTTTCTATCCTGTTCCATTGATCTATATTTCTGTTTTTGTGCCAGTACCATACTGTTTTGATTACTGTAGCTTTGTAATGGAGTCTGAAGTCTGGGAACCAGATTCCTCCAGCTCCGTTTTTCTTTCTTAAGATTGCTTTGGCTATTTGGGGTCTTCTTTGTTTCCATACAAATTGTGAAATTTTTTGTTCTAGTTCTGTGATAAATGCCATTGATAGTTTGATAGGGATTGCAATGAATCTGTGGATTGCTTTGGGTAGTGTAGTCATTTTCACTTTGTTGATTCTTCCAATCCAAGATCATGGTATATCTCTCCATCTGTTTGTATCATCTTTAATTTCTTTCATCACTGTCTTATAGTTTTCTGCATACAGGTCTTGTGTCTCCTTAGGTAGGTTTATTCCTAGGTATTTTATACTTTTTGTTGCAGTGGTAAATGGGAGTGTTTCCTTAATTTTTCTTTCAGATTTTCCATCATAAGTGTGTAGGAATGCAAGGGATATCTGTGCATTAATTTTGTATCCTGCCACTTTACCAAATTCATTGATTATCTCTAGTAGTTTTCTGGTAGCATCTTTAGGATTCTCTATGTATAGTATCATGTCATCTGCAAACAGTGACAAGTTTACTTCTTCTTTTCTGATTTGGATTACATTTTTTTTCTTTTTCTTCTCTGATTGCTGTGGCTAAAACTTCCAAAACTATGTTGAGTAATACTGGTGAGAGTGGACAACTTTGTCTTTTTCCTGATCTTAGAGGAAATGGTTTCAGTTTTTCACCATTGAGAATGATGTTGGCTGTACGTTTGTCATATATGGGCTTTATTATGTTGAGGTACACCTACTTTCCTTACCTTCTCTTAAAGACAAATACCTAAAATCTTTGTTGATAAAATTCATTGTACATTATCAGAGAAAAATAAGAGTGCTGTTTGTGGCTTATTGTTCTTCTGAACATAGGAATAACTTCCTATGGAGAGAACTGTGACAGGTACAGCGTTAGCTTTACTTCAGAACTTAGTCCTTCATAAAGGCCTAGCTGCATATTTCCAAGTGCATAGGATATTTACATTTATTCAGATTTTCCTGTCAATTTATTGACACAGGTTATGATCAGGAACTTCCATTAGGAAATAAGGATTTCCGATTTGCCATTTTATATCAATTTATGTATAATTAACTAACCTTCATATTGACCTTTTTAAAAAATATAATTTCCCGCATGGTTCCATTGGTGTATGGCAGTGACTAAGCTCCTGGAATCTCACTACATGAAGTGACTAACTTGATGACCTTTCTTTGGACAGGTATAGTTAATGAATACTGTGTCTAATAATTGACAGTAACAAATTCTGATAACTCTTGTATCTGCAAATGAACTATGTATTTTATATATATATATATATATATATATATATATATATATATATATGTCATCATATCTTTTGGTGTAAACAGTAATCTGTGCTCTGATTTTGTACCAAGTTTTCAGTGTTAGTCTACGAATCAATTGCCTTTTTGGTGGACTGAGTTCATGATGTTAAATCAATCTCCTTGTAATCAGGCTTTCTTGTTAAAGATCTTCATCCTTTCCAACTATTTTGTTTCCACACAGTTTCCTTGGTTGGATAAAAGGTTGAGATATAGTTGAGTGGACTGGAAAATAGAAATCTCCAACCTTATTTCTAAACTCTGCTTGAATTAATCTGAATATAGGTATTTTAACCCATGTGAATAGCAGAGGAAATGACTATATCTTGTCAGAAGAAATTAGGACACTTTGATCTACAACCCTTTCATGCCAAGCTGATATAATATGTTTATTAATCACTGGTATGCTCTTCTACTCTCTGTGCATAGATTTCCACTATATTTTTTAAAATTCTTTAAATAGTCATTTAATTCAGCTTCTAGTATTGGGAAGCAGGAACACAGAGAAAAAATACTTTGTAAAAGTTTTAGTTATTGATTTGAGAAGATGTGTTTCTATTCTACTTCTTCCAGTACCTGTGTTTTATGAGTGACCCTGTGAGCTCTGATGCTTGTAATAAATGCAGAGGGAGTCTCTCCATCACAGTTACCTTAGTGCATGCTTGAAGCCTTTGAAGCTCAGACTTCAGCCCTGGCTGGACTGAAGCCATGGTCTGCTGCATCCTACCTGTGTTATCTGCATTCCACTATTATTAGAAATGAGAATTCTCAAGTAAGCAGGTTATTTTTTGTCTTGTTTTAAGAAGAAAAACCATCATAGGGACAACATAGGCTTACATTAAAGATGTAAGCTGTGGAGGAAAATATGATCTGGGATCAGAGCACCTCCATCAAATTCCCTACATCAGCATTTCTCTTACCACCTATATCTGAATCAGTTGGGGTGTTCATTAAAATGCATCTACCTGGGCCCTACCTCAAACTTTCTAAATCAAAATCTCAGAAAAGGAGTTCTAGTAAAGAACAATTTTAGCAAGCTTTCCAATGATTCAAATGCCCACTAGGGTTTGTGAATTAGCCCCTGACTTTTTATTCATTGATTAAGAAGTCAGTCAGTCCTTTCAGTGCTGACTCACTTATTTGTTGATTCAACAATATTTATTGAGACACTTTTCATTACAAAGTACTGTGTTAGTTGACTTTTGAGGAATAATACAGTATAAAATACAGCATCTGCATCAAGTGTTTTACTACATAAGCTGGATGACAAGATATGCTCTCAATATTTGTTAACAAATAAGCACAGGATATTTGGATTCAGGGTCAAAGTAGTATTCATAGTATAGCAACCAGAACAAGAACAATTCTGGTCAGATAACACTTAGAGTTCTCTTTTACTTATTACTCTATTTGATTATTAAAACTGTTCTGTGAAGTAGGTAGAATATTATTTAACAGAAGAGGAAATTGAGTCTCAGAGCTGACAAGATTGGAGATTCAGAGTTACGTTAACAATTAGCCACAGAACAGACTCCATTTCTAGATTTTCTAGCTCTAGTTCAGTGTTCTCACTGTGCCTACATTGTAACTCACATACTTTTTGTTACTTAAGCTGAGACAGTTAAGAAATAGAAGAGTTTATCAGTAATGAATATTTAGGTTGAAAATCGGGCAAAAGAAATCATTCAAAATCAAGTAAATAAAGCTTCCCGTCAATGTTAATGTTATGTTCAGCTACCAAGCCATCAAGCAAGGACTTTGTTCTTTAAAAATGTGACAGAAGTCCGGTGGGTGGTGAATGTGTTAGGAGAAAATATAATAATTGTGATGTGCCAACTTGGCTGGGTCACAGAAATAAATTTGTGAAGGGAGCCCCAGCATCCTTGAAGAGCTCAGTAATCATTTTTCTCTGTAGGCCAGAACTTACAGTGGGAAAGGGTGTAATAAATTGGGAAACCTAAATGCAATGAGGATCCCAGGGTGACTGGGGACGAATAGTGACCCTTAATTGCCAAAGTCAAGGTATCATGGTTAAAAGGACATAAATGACAGCAGAGTCAAAGTAGCAATCAGAAAAGTCTGACTTATAGAGACCTATGGCATTGACTGTTTCATCATGGTGTATGGGAAAGCTACTAAATTCTTTCTTCATCTGTATAAGCAAAAAAGTTCTAAGTCAACTGAACAAAAGTCTAACTTGAATCAAAAAAAAAAAAAATAGTCATGGCCCCAACTGAATTCCCAGACTTGAGTCAGTGTACAGACCCAGAACCCCTTGAATGAAGGGAAGGGCAAGTCCCCTTGAGAAAGGATCCCTCTATACTGCTAAAAATTTATACTGTTAATCTTTTCCCAGCCGTCCCCAAAGGGACCTATGGTCTTTCCCAGGGTAACTGCACATTGGGGAAAAGGAAATAATGAGAGCTTTCAGGGACTACTGAACACTGGCTCTGAACTGACACTAATTCCAGGAAAACCAGAATGTTAGTCTGGTGACAAAATAGGAGCTTGTGGAGGTCAGGTGATCAATGGAGTTTTAGGTTAGGACCATCTCACAGTGGGCTCTGTAAGTCCCCAAACCCATTCTTTGATTATTTCTCCAGTTCAGGAATACATAATTTTAGTGACATACTCAGCAGCTGGTAGAATCTCCAAATTGGTTCCCTGTCCTGTGGAGTGAGGGCTGGGAAGTGAGTGAGGGAACCAAATTGGTTCCCTGTCCTGTGGAGTGAGGGCTGTTATGGTGGGAAAGGTCAAGTGGAAACCACTACAACTGCCTCTACCCTGAAAAATAGTAAACCAAAAGAAATACGTCATTCCTGGAGGGATGGCAGAGATTAATGTCACCATCAAGGGCTTGAAAGATGCAGGGATAGTGATTTCTACCACTGCTCATTCAACTTGCCTATTACAAAAAACAAATGGATTTTGAAGAATGACAGTGGATTATTGTAAGCTTAAAACAGTAGTGACTACAGTTGCAACTGCTTTACCAGATGTGTTTGCATTGCTTGAGAAAGTTTACACACCCTTTGGTGCCCGGTATGCAGCTGTTAAGCTAGCAAATGCTTTTTCCTCCATCCCTATTAATAAGACCACCAAAAGCAGTTTGCTTCTACCTGGCAAGGCCAGCAATACACCTTCACTATCCTACCTCAGGGGTATATCAACTTGCCAGCCCTACGTCACAATTTAGTTTGGAGGGATCTTGATCACCTTTCCCTACCACAGGATATCATAGTTGTCCATTACATTGATGACATTATGGTGATTGGACCCAGTGAGCAAGAAGTAGCAACAACTCTAGACTTACTGGTAAGACATTTGCATATCAGAGGGTGAGAAATAAATCCAACAAAAATTCAGGGACTTTCTATCTCAGTGAAATTTTAGGGGTCCAGCAGTGTGGGGCATGTTGAAAGATCCTTTCTAAGATGAAGAATAAGTTGTTGCATTTGGCCTCTCCTACAACCAAAAAAGGAACACAACACCTAGTTGGCCTCTTCAGATTTTGGAGGCAACATATTCCTGATTTGAGTGTGTTACTCTGGTCCATCTAGTGAGTAACCCTAAAAGCTGCTCATTTTGAGTGGGGCCTACAACAAGAAAAGGCTTTGCTGCAGGTCCAGGCTGCCATGCAAGTCTCTCTGCCTCTTGAGTCATATGATCCAGTAAATCTAATGGTGCTGGAAGTATCAGTGGCAGACACTTGTCGGTAGCTCCTTGGAGCTTTCAGCAGGCCTCTATTGGTGAGTCCCTGCACAGGCTCTTAGGATTTTAGAGCAAAGCCCTGCCATGCTCTGTTGGGTAACTGCTCTCCTTTAGAGAAACAGCATTAGGCCATCATGAGCTGGGTGTTATCTGCTCCATCAAACCATAAAGTTGAGCACGCACAGCAGCACTCCATCATCGAGTGGAGGTTGTATATAACTGACGAGGCCCAATCAGGCCCTGAACACACAAGTAAGTTACATGAAGAAGTGGCCCAAATGCCCATGGTCCCCACTTTTGCTACACTACCTTTTCTTTCCCAACCTGTCCCTATGGCCTCATGGGGAATTCCCTACAATCAGTTTACAGAAGGAGAGAACACTCTGGCCTGGCTTACAGATGATTCTCATGATGTACAGGCATCTTCCAAAGTGGACAGCTGCAGCACTAGAGCTCCTTTCTGGGACATCCCTGAAGGACTGTGGTGAAGGGAAATCCTCCTGGTGAGCAGAACTTCAGGCTGTGCACCTGGTTGTTCTCCTTGCTTAGAAGGAGAAGTTGTCAGACATGCAGTTATCTACGGATTCATGGCCTATGGCCAATGGTATGTCTGGATGGTCAGGGACTTGGAAGGAACATGGCTGGAAAATTGATGACAAGGAAGTCTGGGGAAGAAGTATATGGAATGGGCAAAAGCCCAAAGATACTTCTGTCCCATATAAATGCTCACTGAAGAGTAACCTCAGCAGGGGAAGATTTTAATATTCAAGTGGATAGGATGACCTATGCTGTGAATATCAGTCAGCCTCCCTCCCCAGCCATCCCATCATCACCCAGTGGGCTCGTGAAGCCATGGTGGCAGAGATAAAGGTTTATGTATTGGCTCAGCAACATGGACTTCTGCTCACCCACTGCCAACTTGGCTGCTGCCATTGCTGAGTGCCCTATTTGCCGTCCCAGAGACCAACACTGAATCCTTGAGATGGCACCATTTCAAAGGGTGGTCAGCCAGGTACCCTGTGGCAAGCTGATTACAAGCATACTCAGAGATATTGCAGGTTTAGTTCCAGACCACCACAATAAAACAAATATTGCACTAAAATGAGTCACATTAATATTTTGGTTTCCCAGTGCATCTAAAAGTTATGCTTACACTATACTGTAGGCTATTAAGTGTACAATAGCATTATATCTTTAAAAAAATGTACAAACATTACTTAAAAAATACTTTCCTGCTAAAAAATGCTAACCATCATCTGGGCCTTCAGCAAGTCAATATTTTTACTGGTGGAGGGTCTTGCCTCCGTGTTGATGGCTGCTGACGGATCAGGGTGGTGGGTGGTGAAGGCTGGGGTGGCCGGGACGGTTTCTTAAAATCAGACAACAATGAAGTCGGCCACATCAATGGACTATTCCTATCACAAATGATTTTTCTTTACTATGTAATACTGTTTGATAGCATTTTACACACAGAGCTTCTTTTTCTTTTTTTTTTAACATCTTTATTGGAGTATAATTGCTTTACAATGGTGTGTTAGTTTCTGCTTTATAACAAAGTGAATCAGCTATACATATATATATAACCCCATATCTCCTCCCTCTTGTGTCTCCCACCCTCCCTATCCCACGCCTCTAGGTGGTCACAAAGCACCGAGCTGATCACCCTGTGCCATGTGGCTAAATCCCACTAGCTATCTATTTTACATTTGGTAGTATATATATGTTCATGCCACTCTCTCACTTCGTCCCAGCTTACCATTCCCCCTCCCCATGTCCTCAAGTCCATTCTCTACGTCTGCGTCTTTATTCCTGTCCTGCCCCTAGGTTGTTCTTTTTTTTTTTTTTTTTCTTTAGATTCCATATATAGGTGGTAGCATACGGTATTTGTTTTTCTCTTTCTGTACATTGAACTGCTTCCATCATGGAAGGGGCAGTATCTTGTTCTTACTAGAATAGACACATTGGATATGGATTTGTTTTCCTTACATGAAATGCTTCTGCCAAAACTATCATGAGTATACTTATAGAATGCCTTGTATACCATCATGGTATTCCACACTGTATTGCTTCTGCTTAAGGAACTCATTTCCCAATAAATGAAGTGTGGCAATAGGCCCATGTTCGTAGAGTTCAGTGGTCTCGCCATGTTCTGCTCCATCCTGAAGCACCTGTATGATAGAATGGTAGAATTTCCTTTTGAAGACTCATTTACAGTGCCAGCAAGGTGGAAAAACCTCACGGGGCTGGGGTAAGGTTTCCCAGAGGGATGTATATGCTCTAAATCAGCATCCAACATGTGGTGCTGTTTCTCCCATAGCCAGGATTCACAGGTCCAGGAATCAAGGGGTTGAAACCAGAGTGTCACCACTCACCATTACCCTTAGTGGCCCATGAGCAAAATTTTTACTTCCTGTCCTCATGACCTTTTGCTCTACTGACCTTTTGCTTACTGGTCCTCATGTCCTTTTGCTCTATGATATCCACACCTAACAGGGTGTAGCACACAGTAGGCAGTCAATACACCTACTTAATCAATTACGATGAAGTGATGGATTTAGGTCATATCTTTCTCCATTTTCATTTCTGTTAAATTTGGAGTTTTTTATGAAGACTTACTAAGGAGCTAAGCAGAAGCAAACTAGGAGGAATGTGATGAGGTGATTGCTAAATTTTGTTTTCTTAAGCCAGCCCGGACTATCCCTCCCCAGCTGGGATGATTTCCAAATTGGTTTCTCTTGACCATGGAGCGTTGCTAATTCAATTAGTGAGGCCTGTGCCCCAACATCCCTGGACGTTATTATTCCTCCATCAAGAACTTAAAATTTCTCCCAGAAAAACTTTATATAAAAAGCCCACAGTGAAAGTATCTAAATTCATTGCTGAACTGCATAATTTGGCATATACTCAGGAAACCAAAGTAAAACGTAGAGCTCTCTGATGAAAACTTTTTTTTCACTAAGTACTTGACAAACAGATATGTGATTTATATATATGAAAGTTGGGATTAATAGTCTAATCTACAACACAGAGACTAAAAGAAATTTGGTTAAATAAAAAGTGGGGAATCTTTATCTGGAGAAATCTTCCTGCATCTTCACTTTGAATTCTATCAAGATTCACCACATCTGTAATTTGCTTGGGTAAACGTAGTTAATTATGAATGATTCAATATGGGTAAAATAAGATATGACAGTGGATTATATTTCTACTTAGCCTCACAAAGAGATATTTAAGCTTTGAATCTTGACTCTTTAATACGATGGACAGAATATTATAAACTGAGAATTTTAAAAAGTTCTAAACAGTGATTCTCTGAAAAGGGAGGCAAGTTTTCCCCAAAAGCACATTGAGCGAAGTCTAGAAGCATTTGGTTTGTCACACCCTGCTGGGGAAAGGATGTCATTACCATCGAGTGAATAGAGGCCAGGGTGCTGGTAAACATCGACATACGTTGCCCTGGACAGCCCCTGCTACAAAGCTTTACCCATCCCAAAATGTTACTAGTGCCAAGACCAAGAAACCTTGACAAAGTACGATTCCTGAGAGGCAAAGCACCTTTTTTCTTTTCTAAAAATGTTTTTCTCTCAAGGGCTACCGAGAAGTATGGATTGCCTACTTAAATGCTTGAATCTTAATTTTTTATTTTCCAGAGGAGCCACCCAAAGAAGAATTAAAGTTCCCTCATGCTTTACACCTGCAAGAAATGTATGCCTTGGCACAACTGTTGTGATTAAATTTTAACACCTGTTCTCTAGAAATTAGAACGGCCTCATTTCTAGAGAACAACAGGAGAGCAAACACTATCGAATTCCACTCATGACCGTGGAAAACTGGCAATCTTAAGGAGAAAAGATGCTCCAGAATAGAAAGGAAGAATCTAAGCTGCATAAGGCCTGTTCTCTACTAGTCCCAGTGCCTGGGTAGTGCCCGGCACACATAGACATTCATTAAAAATACATTGGCAGACTCTCATGGGTCCCATCTTTTTTTCCTTCAAGCCTCAGAGACCCTGCATCATACAGGATGGTTCAGAGATTGTCAAAGTAGTTTAGGCTTCTCACAGACCATATTAGGAGCATGAGGAGTAGGAAACTGGACTTTGCTCTCTGCATAAGTAATCTGAGACTTTATGAAAGGTAAGCCGTGATCCAGCCAGCTGTTCTAAACCTATTCTTCCTCCTAGAGTTGTATATCCTCCATTACTGAGTGTAAAATTATTTTAATTTTTGAAACAATTTAATTGTTTTAATGAAGTATATTAAGGATTAACCATTCCTGGACCTCGCAAATCTATAACGTATAAAATGGGTTTTCCGGGGCCAAATTTCGTATGGGAGTTTCCGGGTCCAGGAACCAAGGCATGTCTTGAGAGTAGAAGCAAGAGTTTGACGAAACATCTCTGATGATGTTTTGATCTGAGGATGAGGACTTCTCTTTGATGTTTTTCAGAATCACTTGCCTTAATTAGAGTCCTGGCCACAACTCCCCTGCCACCTGCTCTTGACAATGGGTAGTGAATGCCAGGAGATACTGGCATATGTTTTGCTTTCCTCTCAGAGCACTCATTGTACTGTGCTGGTTTCTGTTGTGTTTGAGAAATACTTGGACTCCGGACAGAGCAGGCACATTCCATTCTTTGGGGATACTTTAAGCCTTCCTTTGTCCCACAAGAAACTGGCTCATTAGAGATACGTAACCTGCTCTCTCAAATTTTTCATCACACATTGCAAAATTATCTGGGACCAAAAAATCTGAAGAGTATCTTTGCAGTTCTAGAAAATATAACTCCAGGAAAGCATATGTTATTACAAAACAAGCATCTGACATCTTCAGAACCAATGAGGTTGGGAAGTCACCCTATCCAAACTCAGTTTCCCATCTGTATTTTCCTGCTAACCATGCTCATTTATGCCTAATATTCTATTAAAGGAGTGTGGTGCCTAAACTTTTTGTTGTTGTTGTTGTTGTTTTGTCTTTTTGCGGTATGCGGGTCTCTCACTGTTGTGGCCTCTCCCGTTACGGAGCAGAGGCTCCGGACGCGCAGGCTCAGTAGCCATGGCTCACGGGCCCAGCCGCTCCGCGGCATGTGGGATCTTCCCGGACCGGGGCACGAAGCCGTGTCCCTGCATCGGCAGGCGTACGCTCAACCACTGCGCCACCACGGAAGCCCCATTTTTATATATAAAGACGTTGGAAAGATTTACCATCGAGTAGAGTTGCATTTGGGGAAAACACTTTATTTGACTTGATGACAGTTATAAATCATCTCCTCATATTTCCAAAAGAGGGTATATAAAATGCATAAGACAGGACATTTAAAATAAAGCCTGTGTGCAGCAACAAAGACCCAACACAGCCAAAAATAAATAAATAAATAAACAAATTTATTTAAAATAAATAAATAAATAACTGTCAAAAGAAAAAGCCAGGGCTTCCCTGGTGGTGCGGTGGTTGAGAGTCAGCCTGCCGATGCAGGGGACACGGGTTCGTGCCCCGGTCCGGGAAGATTCCACGTGCCGCGGAGCGGCTGGGCCCGTGAGCCATGGCCGCTGAGCCTGCATGTCCGGAGCCTGTGCTCCGCAACGGGAGAGGCCACAACACTGAGAGGCCCGCGTACCGCAAACAAAAAAAAAAGAAAAAAAAGAAAAGAAACGAAAAAGCCAGAAACCGTTAAGACGAAAAATGTGGAACCAGTGACCATATGAATAGCCAATACTATAGGTAAGTTATATTTTTAACAGTTTCACATGTATTCACTCACATAATCCTTACCACAGCACTATTAAGTGGATACTTTAGTTATCCCCAGTTTACTGATGAACAAACTGCAGCATTGAAAGATTAATAATTTGCCTGAGATAATAGACCTAGTAAATGGTAGAACTGGTATTTGATTTCAGTCTTGCTTAGAATCTGAGTGCTAAACTAGGATACTGTACTGCCTTCCAAACTTGGTGACACCACTTTTCTGAGCTTCAAGACAGGCAAAGCAAAAATAATCAATACTTTTCCCAAGTGCTAAATTTTGAGAAAATCATTAGATAGATTGTAACGTGAGTAACATTATATAACATGACAAAACATATCTTTCATTGCTCTTTTGCACAAGGTCCAAATGTGTTCTTCAAAATAATATTTCTCACATCAATCCTTAAAAGGGATTTAAACAACCAATGAAAATAGCTAACAGTTGAAACCCATAGTACTTCCTAGTGTATAGCACTGATAATTGTGATTTGTGTCGTTGATCCCTGTTTTATTTACATTAGTAACAGTTGTAATTAACTTGTTTATGTATTTACTTATGTGTGTATCACTGGCCTCCTCTTCTAGAGCGACAGCAAGGATCTGTTTGTCTTATTCAACCGTTTACCTTCAGAACTTAGCATAGAGTCTGGCATGGCAAGTGCACAGAATTATTTGTTGAGTAAATCCATGAATGAATGAATCCTCCAAAGGCAAAGAGTGCTGCCCAAGAACGTAGCCTCAAGATACTCAAAGTATAAATTATGACTATAATTTTAAACTATAAATTATAATTAATTTATACATCAGGACTTTGAAAAATCATGTTTTGTTAAGCAGTCACTGGAGTTGACTTGACTGGAGTGAAAAAGGCAGGGTGTTGGCTTTTTCACTTGTTTTTTTTTGTTGTTCTTCTTTCAAGCTCTGATGTCAGGGCTGGTCCCTGGAGTTGTGTTCTGCAAGATCCACCCAAATCCCATCCACAAAGACAGCCAAAGACTTGCTGCAGGCAGCAAAGTCAGTGACAGAAAGGAAAGTCTGCTCCCACCCTATGGCCTTGCCTCCTCCAAAGCTCCGCGGCTTCCAATCAACAATCTTGAGGCCAGGCTTAAAGGCAAAACACTTCACGTTGCATGGGGTGTTTTTTCTTGGAAGTCACAGCATCCAAGTGCTGCATCCGGCTTCCTACCACTAGATCTGCTCTTGGAAATGATTTTCTCTGAATAAAACTGCAACTGAAATACTAATTACGTCATAATTTTAAAAATTTGATCCTGTTCTAATCTTTGGTTTCACAGGTTTGGGACTATTCCCAACCTTATCATTTACATTCTCATAACACTGAATTCTTTGTACTATTCCCCCATACAGCATCCCACACCACACGTTGGACCTTTGCTTTTGATCTTTCTTTGGCCTGGAATGCCCTTACCCCAGCCCTTATCTCTTTTCAAGTTTGACCGCAGGTGTCACCACCTATAGGGGCCTTCCTGAAATTTCCAGATCCTGCTATGCACCCTTCCTCTGTGCTTTCTTTGGTTTTAGCATTACCATATTATATTTCACGGTCTCTAGGTATCTATTTCCTCCATCAGACTACAAACAATTCCTTGAGAGCAGGAACCATGTCTTACTCATTTCTTGTCCACAGTTCCTGGCATAACATCTAGCAGGGAGAGAAATCTCAGTAAATATTGATTGAAATGAATTGTGTTGCCAATAAGCCATGATGCTATCACTCTGTCTGACCTTTTCCTGCATTCAAAACTCCTGGAAATGCCAGCAACATTTTAAATGACTGCATTTTAGCACTACTGAGAATGTAATCTTTTGTTATTTTTCTTTCTTTTCAGGAACCTCTTTCCGAAGCTATAAAAGACAAAGGGAAGAGCCATGTCCATGATTGCAGATTTCTATGGTGGCAAGTCCATTCTCATTACTGGGGCCACAGGCTTCTTGGGCAAAGTGTTGATGGAGAAGCTATTTCGCACCAGCCCAGACCTGAGAGTCATTTACATCCTTGTGAGGCCCAAGGCTGGCCAGACCCTGCAGCAGAGGGTTTTCCAGATCCTAAATAGTAAGGTAAGCCTTATGGGAAGAGCCTTAGGGCATGGTGACTCACTACAATGTTCCCTTATAGCCCCAAACTGCAGGTGGGGACCAGGATATCTGGGCAGGTAGAGGAAAGGAGACAAAACAAGATAGCAAGGAGCAGCTCATGGAAATCTGTGGTGTTTTCCCATAAGAGAGGAAAGAGTGCTTAGACCCTGTCCAGAAGAGGTGAGCAGGTAATCTATATTCTGCAAATTACTGGGTAAGAGTCAAAATGCTAAAGCTCGCAGAGTGGACTCGCCAGGCTTGAAATCTATCATGAGGTCATCCAAACTCTTTCCTAATTTACATTTAAATTTAAGGTAGCTTTCCTCCAAATTTTTAGATAGTATATTGCATATTACATCATATCATATTATAAACAGATGTGATTACTAAGTAGCCATGCAGTAATACTTTCAGTTGTCTAAAAGCCACAAGTTGTATACTTTATCTATGATAACTTGATATTTCTATTATCCCATTATATTTCTATTATCCTGTAAGTTCTTCTAAGGGAAAATGAAACATATGTGTGAATGAGCATTTGGGTATCAAACTTTCTCACTCCCCTCCCCCCAAAATATGAATGTCATCTCATGTCTTAATTTATAAATTTGAAGGCTTTCATCTCAAACATATTGTAATTAACTTGTTTATGTATTTATACCTCTTACCCTCCAGCTTGCAATGTTTAGAATAATAACAACAATGACCTCCTAGGATTGCCATGGGAATTAATTTAAATGTACGTGTCTTGTTCATAGACTCCTTTGGAAAGTACAAGGTCACTTAGGGTTGGCAAAAAGAAGATTTAAATAAGAAATATTTTTTACAAAGTCTCCTTTCCAGTGTTTAGGCATGCTAACATCTAAGGGAGTTGCGTATCTGATAGCACAGCACATTATAGACACCCCGTAAGCTTGATGATTACATTTTATCTTCTGGCACCAGCATGAGATTTTGGTATAAACCATCATCAGGAGAATCACAAAAGCCTCTCCTGTATCTCATAGCTTAACTCAGCAGTGGGACAAATAATAATAGCTGGCACTTACTGGGTACTTAGTACATGGCAGACACTATTCAAATGAGCCTTACCTCATTGATTTTTCAACAACCCTGTGAAGTAAGAATTAATATCCAAATTTTACAGATGGATAAATGAGACCAGAAGTATTAACTTTCCAAAGGTCACCCAGTTAGTAAATGAGAGAGTCAGACTTCAGACACCCACCCCCCAAGTCCGGCTCTAAGGCAAGCACACTTGCCTATACCCTACACTGCCTGCATTGTAAGTAATGGTTCTTAAGAATAAGAAAAAAAAGGCTGATGTGGCATAAAACCAAAATTGAGAAGAAACTCTCAGATCCTTCTTCATACAGCTTGCTCAGTTATACATCCCTAATGGACTGTTTTCATCATGTAGGAGACATGCCTCTTTAGCTTTGTAGCCAGCTTATGAATTTCTAGATAAATATTTTGGCAGAGAGTCTTGTGGTCCTCATAATTTTCGCCTATAGTTATATTCAATGCATTGTATTTGATAACACAGCAATAATTCTTTTGGTATGGAAATCTTGATTATACTATAAATAACTTATTTGTGAAACTGGCTTGCAAATCTCTACCTGTTTCCACTATTGGGCTGTTTACAACTGCCAGCTGTTGACTTTTATAAACAGTGGTCCTTAAACTGTGGTCTCCTAACCAGCAGCATCAATATCACCTGGGAACTATCTGTTGCTATCAGATAGTGCTTAAGAGCATGGGCTTCAGAGGTAGATTGACCTGGGTCTGAATCTCAGCACTGCTAATTATTAGCCTTGGGACAGTGGGCAAGATACATACTCTACTGAGCCTCAGTTTCCTTATCTGTAAAATGGGATAATAATATCTTGCTCACATACATTTATGGCAATCTTTGGATGAGGAGAGCTGGCTCTCCCTGAAGCTCTCTTCCAAGATCGATGAAACTTCTTTTCTGGAAACCCTCAGCAAATTTTCCTTACATCTCATCAGCCTGGGTTAAGTTATATATCAACTTCTGAACCAACATCTGTGGCCTGAGGTACGCCATGTACTGATTTGTTCAGAAACTTCAGATCTAAGCCAATCACTGGCCGCCTGGAAATTCTCAATAATCTTACAGAGAATCTTATAATAATCAATCATAATTTAATTAAGTTTAGAGGGAGACCCAAGCTGACATATGGGTTAAAAAGGCAAAATAAAATTTCTCTGAGTTTTATTAATGTAAAATATAAAATAATCAGCTTTGTTTTTTAACTAATCCAAAACATACCCATAAATTTGTCATCTCCAATGCAGAGATAACTAAACTGGAGCTTGGCGGTATCTTAAAACCAAGAAAACTGCAGTCAGCAGCCATTTGCTAAATTCCTGGATGCTCAGGACTTTACATTTCTAGTCAGCAGCCGTCCTCCAGTTGTAGTTTTAAAACTTCTTCTCCTGCTGGGAAAACTGGACAGCTACATGGAAAATAATGAACTTAGAACACTCCCGAACATCATACACAAAAATAAACTCAAAATGGATTAAAGACCTAAATGTAAGGCCAGACACTATAAAACTCTTAGGGGAAAACATAGGCAGCACACTCTATGACATAAATCACAGCAAGATCCTTTTTGACTCACCTCCTAGAGAAATGGAAATAAAAATAAACAAATGGGACCTAATGAAACTTAAAAGCTTTTGCACAGCAAAGGAAACCATAAACAAGACAAAAAACAACCCTCAGAATGGGGGAAAATATTTGCAAATAAAGCAACTGACAAAGGATTAATCTCCAAAATTTACCAGCAGCTCAATATCAAAAAACCAAACAACCCAATCCAAAAATGGGCAGAAGACCTAAATAGACATTTCTCCAAAGAAGATATACAGATGGCCAACAAATACATGAAAGGATGCTCAACATCACTAATCATTAGAGAAATGCAAATCAAAACTACAATGAGGTATCACCTCACACCAGTCAGAATGGGCATCATCAAAAAATCTACAAACAATAAATGCTGGAGAGGGTGTGGAGAAAAGGGAACCCTCTTGCACTGTTGGTGGGAATGTAAATTGATACAGCCACTATGGAGAACAGTATGGAGGTTCCTTAAAAAACTAAAAATAGAACTACCATATGACCCAGCAATCCCACTACTGGCCATATACCCTAAGAAAACCATAATTCAAAAAGAGTCATGTACCACAATGTTCATTGCAGCTCTGTTTACAATAGCCAGGACATGGAAGCAACATAAGTGTCCATTGACAGATGAATGGATAAAGAAGATGTAGCACATATATACAATGGAATATTACTCAGCCATAAAAGAAATGAAACTGAGTTGTTTGTAGTGAGGTGGATGGACCTAGAGTCTATCAATCATACAGAATGAAGACAGAAGGAGAAAAACAAATACCGTATGCTAACACGTATATATGGAATCTAAAAATAAATAAAATGGTTCTGAAGAACCTAGGGGCAGGACAGGAATAAAGACACGGATGTAGAGAATGGACTTGAGGACATGGGGAGGGGGAAGGGTAAGCTGGGACGAAGTGAGAGAGTGGCATGGACATATATACACTACCAAATGTACAACCGACAGCTAGTGGGAAGCAGCTGCATAGCACAGGGAGATCAGCTCGGTGATTTGTGACCACCTAGAGGGGTGGGATAGGGAAGGTGGGAGGTAGGCACAAGAGGGAGGGGATATGGGGATATATCTATATGTATAGTTGATTCACTTATTATAAAGCAGAAACTAACATACCATTGTAAAGCAATTATACTCCATTAAAAATGTTTAAAAAAAAAAGATAGCCCTAATAGAATCAAATCCAGCATACAAAGTTAGCTTCATATGAGCAGTCAGTCTCACCTATCTTCCCCTTTGCTAAGCCTTCCTTCACATGGGCTCCTAAATTCAACCTCAGAATAAACAGTATTTTTCTTTTGTCATTAAAAATCTTTCCTTTTCCTCAAAGAGACTTTGCTATTACAGTAACACTATTGAAGATATGTCTAAATGAGTATTTTAAAAGGGAACAATTGCTATAGCACCAAAATGCTGAAGACATTGAAATATGGACATTTCTTCTTCAGTCTCTATTTCTGGTTTCTGCAGCAAAGGCATTAATTATACTTCCATAAATTTTGACTTATGTGGTCAGATAGAAAGACAGGGCCTGGGCTTCTTCATAAAAAGAGAATGATATAGTTTAATATTTTTGCAATGGTTTCCTTTAAAAGTGAAACTATTCCATATGAAGTCTAGTTTTCCTCGATTTGGTTAGAATTTAGAAGGAAATGGTGCAAGTCTGTTATTCCAAACATGTGGGTCCCCACAACCAACTTTCCAACACAGGGTTATACTTAAAGGAATATACCCAGACATCTTTGGTTTCATAGTAATTCTGTCTGCTTTTATGCTTTCCTAATTTCAGATTCAATGAGAAGAGTCTCAGGTTTGTCAAATAATACACCATTTTCTCAGAAGCATTTGATTTGCTGAAATCAATAACACATTTATTATCCCAATTTTTTCCCTTTAATTTTTTAAACTAAGGCCTTTTCATTATTTCCTTCGTGTGTTCCCACTGTGTCTTCCACATCTGACACAGTGCTTGACACTCTGTAGGTAATCAACCAAATATGTTCAATGAACAAGTTTAATGTACTCCAGTTCTTTAAGCCAGTCTTTACTTCTGTTGTATGACCACTCTCACCCTAGGTTCTTACTCAGAAGAGCTTTCCTGTCTGGGTTAAAGTTTCTTCTGGAAGGCCTCTGATTCTACAAATATTTATTAAATATCTTATATGAATCAAGATCCAGTCTAGATTCTGCCATTGAACTTTATTTTGACATGACAGAGTGATTTAAATGCCTCCAAGCCTTATTCCTAAGAAGGGTCTGGTATTACTTTTACTTGGTACTTGCCTCCTGTCACACAAAACAATGCATGAATTCTAATCCACCTTAAGTAATACAGTGTGCTTGAAGGTAGATTAATGGTATCAGGTATAGGAGGCTTGGAAACTTTCTTTAAAACATAATGAATAAAACTGTTACCGGTTTGCCTTTGATTCCCACTGTGTCCCCAGGAAATATGGTCAAGAGAACATCTGTTCTATTGATATCTATCAAAATTCGTTCATCAGCTTCATTCCTTTCCTTTCACGGTATGGACAGCAACTACCTCTCACTTCCTGTTTCCATGCCTTCAGAGAGAGACAATTAAGTAGGAAATGCTTTGGAAAGAAGGTTATTTTTAATCCTTTGGCCACATAGAATTGATACTCAAGAATCAGAACAGAGGATCAGTTTCCTCACATATGCTAAGATCCTTAAGTATTTTCAGACCACTTAAAGGAACATATCAATTGAGGGAAAGGTATCTGAATTAATGGCAGATCCTTGAGGACTTTCTCACAAAGATAATTAAGGTGGCACTCTAAGAAAACAACCAGAGACACACATAAATAATGTGCAAATATATTTATTGAACATGTTTACTTTTATCGTTAAGTAAAAAAACCACTGTCTTTTGTAGTGAAAAACCAGAACAATAATCTTTTTCCAAAAGAGTTTTCTAAATGCAATTACAATGAAGTTGTTTTATTTTTATAGTGGGAGAAAAAGCCCACTTTTTTTTTTTTTTTTTTTTGCGGTACGCTGGCCTTTCACTGTTGCGGAGCATAGGCTCCGGACGCGCAGGCTCAGCGGCCATGGCTCACGGGCCCAGCTGCTCCACGGCATGTGGGATCTTCCCGGACCGGGGCACGAACCCACGTCCCCTGCATCGGCAGGCGGACTCTCAACCACTGCGCCACCAGGGAAGCCCAAGCCCACTTTTTAAGATAGTAAATAAATAAGGCAGCAAAGCAATCACGAATTTCCAAAATTATGTCATCAGATATAAGTTGTTTACTTTTAGTTTAGAAACTTTATCAGAATTAAATAGTTTGACCGAAGTGAGAGAGTAGCATTGACATATATACACTACTAAATGTAAAATAGATAGCTAGTGGGAAGCAGCTGCATAGCACAGGGAGATCAGCTAAGTGCTTTGTGACCACCTAGAGGGGTGGGAGAGGGAGGGTGGGAGAGGGAGGGTGGGAGGGAGACGCAAGAGGGAGGAGATATGGGGTATATGTATACATATAGCCGATTCACTGCGTTATACAGCAGAAACTAACGCAACATTGTAAAGCAATTATACTCCAATAAAGATGTTTAAAAAATAAAATAAAAAATAAAAGTAAGACTCAAAAAAAAAAGAAAGAAAGAAATACGATTCTAAGTCTATAAAATCGTTTTTAAGAAAACTCTCCTAATTTCTTTCACAAAATCTGAGAAGTTTCTACGGAGAATAAGCCAAATTTCCCATGTTGACATGTGAACATGCTAACCGCAGACCCACTTGTGGGTCCCCAGGCATCCCAAGCTGACTGCTTGGTCTCTTGTTATGAAAAATGTGCTCATTTAAGTATGAACCAACAAGCTTTCCAGGTAGCAGAAACAATTTTCAGTGGCAAAATTGATATTTATTTTGCTATCTAGAATGCGGCTTTGCTTAAAGACATCATTCTTCCCCACGACAAGAGATAATTAGTTGCAAATAAATCATTCAGTTATGAAGCTCAAAGTGTTGACAGCATTTTGAGGTTCTTCAGTGCTTTAAAGATGTGTTCCTTTTTACAACAGTCATGTCCCATTTATATCCATTTATGTTCTTAAGTTGGTCATAATCTACTCTGAATAACTCTTTAAGAAAACATCAAGAAGACAATATCCGTACCTGAAAAATAAAGCCACAAGTAGTTGAATTTATATTGAGTGAGGTAGTTAATTAAGAGTGAGATCAGAATCTAAAAAAAAAAAAATTCATTGAGAGAATACCAGAGATGGTTAGGCATTTCCTCTTAAACTAGAGTAATCAGGTAAGGAAAGGGTTAAAATGAGATTGTGCTGGGTTTAGAATGCAGCATCTGAGAAGACCAGGCAAAATTCAAGACTCCCAGGGAGGGACCATCCTGTATGATGTCACCAGGAAGCAGATTTATAAACAAAGGCAGAGCTTGGCAGGTTGCACTGGATATTTTAAGTCAACTTCTCTGGAAAAATGTGAATTACTCAATAAGCTCTCAGCTGCTCCTGAGATAAATCAACTTTGAAATACCCTGGAGAGTTTTGGGCAATGAATCATGCAGGGTCACACACGGGGCCCAGAGTTCATAGAACTGATTAGATTTAAGACAATAGAAGATAGCAACATTTTATGAAATAGTTTATTGAATCATTTTGCAAGATTATCACTGTTTGGTAGTTTTTAGAAGACATTAGATCCCTAAGAGGAAAAATAATGCGTTTAAACAAATTAACTTCCAACTAAATAACACAGGCAAAGAAAAGGCCAACACTTTGACATCACTGGAGTATTAAGAAGCACCCAACAGAAAAGTTATTCATTTTATGTAAAAGTTCATTGTTAATTTTCATAGACTCTTTTTTTTTTTTTCTTTTTTTGCGGTACGCGGGCCTCTCACTGTTGTGGCCTCTCCCGTTGCGGAGCACAGGCTCCGGACGTGCAGGCTCAGCGGCCATGGCTCACGGGCCCAGCCGCTCCGCGGCATGTGGGATCCTCCCAGACCGGGGCACGAACCTGTGTCCCCTGCATTGACAGGCGGACTCTCAACCACTGCGCCACCAGGGAAGCCCTTCATAGACTCTTTTATAAGGAAGAAAAGCATTTTCATGTTTGGTTCAGGCTACTCTGTGTAAAAGCTGCTTGTCCACAACTTCCAAAACAATATGAATTTCTGATTGATATTAATAATTCTGTTAAATCTCCATATAAGGCAAAGGCAATTAGAACCAGAAGTTTGTATTTTAAATTCCCAAAGTCAGTTTTGTTCCATTACCACTTTTTACTTTTCCTAAGAAACTAATGATCCCACAAAAAAGCAAGAGGCTTTTGTAAACTTGAGACAACTTGAGGGACTATTGCCAGGAATTAAAATTTCCCATGATTAACAAACACACTTTTGAAAGAGTATAACTGATTCTCAGTTTGACAGACACTCAACTCAGATTAGTTGAAGCATGTTAAGCCTTCTCCCCTAAGGGCCATTTCCTTCCTTTTAAGAAAAAAAAAAAAAAACTTTTTAAATTGATTTTGTCCTGGGGATATTCTTTAAGGTCCCAGAAACAGAAACAATTTATTTCTCAATCTCTTGTTTTCTTTTACAGTACCATTCACTAGTTAATTCAATCCCTGGCATGATTTCACATGTCCAATTTCTTTCCTTCTTTTTAAATTTATTCCAATCACATCAAGTCTTTTTCTCAAACGCTTCACATTGCCTGTACTGATTTCATTCAAAAAAGTCACCAAACCACAGGATTCAACATGACTCTTGTCAACTAATTGGCACTCGCCACTGGCACTTGCCAGCTCCCTCTACAAGGATTAAATCATGTGCTGCTGCAGCTGCTGATTTTCAACACCTGCCTGAAAGGTGTTCAGGGTGGAGAGCTGTAATGAGACTCTCTGTGCTCTGGGAAAAACTGGCAGAACAGGTCTTCAGATAGTTAGATATTTTCAGGAGTCGATTTTATGAGCCCGATTCTTGTATCTCCGCATATCTAGAAAAACACTAAAATACTTCATGGTGACATCTGTTCCTCATGACCAGCAGTAACCTTCACGAGACCAGCAGAAACATTCTACAAAAAATATGTGCTTGAAGGGGAGCTTCAAAATGGCAGAAGAGTAAGACGCAGAAGAGTAAGACGCAGATATCACCTTCCTCCCCACAAATACATCAGAAATACATCTACATGTGGAACAACTCCTACAGAACACCTACTGAATGTTGGCAGAAGACCTCAGACCTCCCAAAAGGCAAGAAACTCCCCACGTACCTGGGTAGGGCAAAAGAAAAAAGAATAAACAGAGACAAAAGAAGAGGGACGGGACCTGCACCAGTGGGAGGGAGCTGTGAAGGAGGAAAGGTTTCCACACACTAGAAGCCCCTTCGCGGGCAGAGACCATGGGTGGCAGACGGGGTAA
The DNA here is from genome assembly GCF_964270905.1 of Leucopleurus acutus. Taxonomy (NCBI): domain Eukaryota; kingdom Metazoa; phylum Chordata; class Mammalia; order Artiodactyla; family Delphinidae; genus Leucopleurus; species Leucopleurus acutus. The sequence goes on from NC_139152.1 coordinate 24,808,588, forward strand.
GCTTCGGAGCCACGAAGGATAATGCAGCAACGGGGGTGTGGAGGGCAAAGCGGAGAGATTCCTGCACAGAGGATTTGTGCCGACCAGCACTCACCAGCCCGAGAGGCTTGCCTACTCACCCGCCAGGGCGGGCAGGGTTGGGAGCTGAGGCTCAGGCTTCAGAGGTCAGATCCCAGGGAGAGGACTGGGATTGGCTGTGTGAACACAGCCTGATGCGGGCTAGTGCACCACAGCTAGCCGCAAGAGAGTCCGGGAAAAAGTCTGGACCTGCTGAAGAGGCAAGAGACTTTTTCTTGCCTCTGTTTCCTGGTGCGCGAGGAGAGGGGATTAAGAGTGCCGCTTAAAGGAGCTCCAAAGATGGGCGTGAGCCACGGCTATCAGCGTGACCCCAGAGATGGGCATGAGATGCTAAGCCTGCTGCTGCTGCCACCAAGAAGCCTGTGTGCGAGCACAGGTCACTGTCCACACCTCCCCTCCCGGGAGCCTGTGCGGCCCACCACTGCCAGGGTCCTGTGATCCAGGGACAACTTCCCTGGGAGAACGCACGGTGCACCTCAGGCTGGTGCAACATCCTGCCGGCCTCTGCCACCACAGGCTCACCCCACACACCATACCCCACCCCGCCCCTGGCCTGAATAAGCCAGAGCCCCCAAATCAGCTGCTCCTTTAACCCTGTCCTGTATGAGTGAAGAATAGATGCCCTCAGGTGAACTACATGCAGAGGTGGGGCTAAATCCAAAGCTGAACCCCGGGAGCTATGTGAACAAAGCAGAGAAAGGGAAATCTCTCCCAGCAGCCTCAGGAGCAGTGGATTAAATCTCCACAATCAACCTGATATACCCTTTATCTCTGGAATACATGAATAGACAACGAATCATCCCAAATTCAGGAGGTGGACGTTGGGAGCAACGATATATATATATTTTTTCCCTTTTTCTCTTTTTGTGAGTGTGTATGTGTATGCTTCTGTGTGTGATTTTGTCTGTATAGCTTTGCTTTTACCATTTGTTCTAGGGTTCTCTCTGTCCTTTTTTTTTCTTTGTTTGTTTTTTTAATATAGTTTTTAGTGCTTGTTATCATTGGAGTATTTGTTTTTTGGTTTGGTTGCTCTCTTCTTTCATTCCTTTATTTGAATTACTTTAAAAACTTTTTTAATAATTATTTTTCATATTAATAACTTTATTTTATTTTATCTTCTTCTTTCTTTCTTTTTCTCCCTTTTATTGTGCGCCGTGTGGATGACAGGCTGTTGGTGCTCCAGCCAGGCGTCAGGGCTGTGCCTCTGAAGTGGGAGAACCAAGTTCAGGACATTGGTCTACATGACCAGTATCATGTCCACAAGACCAATATTATGTGGTCCAGCTCCACATAATATCAAACGGCGAAAATCTCCCAGTGATCTCCATCTCAATGCCAAGACCCAGCTCCACTCAGTGACCAGCAAGCTCCAGTGCTGGACACCCTATGCCAAACAACTAGCAAGACAGGAGCACATTCCCACCCATTAGCAGAGAGGCTGCCTAAAATCATAATAAGGCCACAGATACCCCAAAACACACCACCACACGTGGACCTGCCCACCAGAAAGATAAGATCCAGCCTCATCCACCAAAACATAGGCACTAGTCCCCTCCACCAGGAAGCCTACAAAACCCACTGAACCAACCATAGCCACTGGGGGCAGACACCAAAAAACAATGGGAACTATGAACCTGCACCCTGCGAAAAGGAGACCCCAAACACAGTAAGTTAAGCAAAATGAGAAGACAGAGAAACACACAGCAGGTGAAGGAGCAAGGTAAAAACCCACCAGACCAAACAACTGAAGACAAAATAGGCAGTCTACCTGAAAAAGAATTCATAATAATGACAGTAAAGATGATCCAAAATCTTGGAAATAGAATGGAGAAAATACAAGAAACATTTAACAAGGACCTAAAAGAACTAAAGACCAAAGAAACAGTGATAAACAACACAATAAATGAAATTACAAATCCTCTAGAAGGGATCAATAGCAGAATAAGTGAGGCAGAAGAACGGATAAGTAATCTGGAAGATAAAATAGTGGAAATAGCTACTGCACAGCAGAATAAAGAAAAAAGAATGGAAAGAATTGAGGACAGTCTCAGAGACCTCTGGGACAAGATTAAATGCACCAACATTCGAATTATAGGGGTTCCAGAAGAAGAAGAAAAAAAACAAAGGGACTGAGAAAATATTTGAAGAGATTAGTTTAAAACTTCCCTAATATGGGAAAGGAAATAGTTAATCAAGTCCAGGAAGCACAGAGAGTCCCATACAGGATAAATCCAAGGAGAAACATGCCAAGACACATATTAATCAAACTATCAAAAACTAAATACAAAGAAAAAATTTTAAAAGCAGCAAGGGAAAAACAACAAATAGCACACAAGGGAATCCCCATAAGGTTAAGAGCCAATCTTTCAGCAGAATCTCTCCAAGCTCGAAGGGAGTGGCAGGACATATTTAAAGTGATGAATGGGAAAAACCTACAACCAAGATTACTCTACCCAGCAAGGATCTCAATCACATTTGACAGAGAAATTTAAACCTTTACAGACAAGCAAAAGCTAAGAGAATTCAGCACCATGAAACCAGCTTTACAACAAATGCTAAAGGAACTTCAATAAGCAGGAACACAAGGGAAGGAAAAGGCCTACAATAACAAACCCAAAACGATTAAGAAAATGGTAATAGGAACATACATATCGATAATTACCTTAAATGTAAATGGATTAAATGCTCCAACCAAAAGACATAGACTGGCTGAATGGATACAAAAACAAGACCTGTATATATTCTATCTACAAGAGACCCACTTCAGACCTAGGGACACATATGGAATGAAAGTGAGGGGATGGAAAAAGATATTCCTTACAAATGGAAAACAAAAGAAAGCTGGAGTAGCAATTCTCATGTCAGACAAAACAGACTTTAAAACAGACTGTTACAAGAGACAAAGAAGAACATTACATAATGATCAAGGGATCGATCCAAGAGGAAGATATAACAATTGTAAATATTTATGCACCCAACATAGGAGCACCTCAATACATAAGGCAAATACCGACAGCCATAAAATGGGAAATCAACAGTAACACATTCATAGTAGGGGACTTTAACACCCCACTTTCACCAATGGACAGATCATCCAAAATGAAAATAAATAAGGACACACAAGCTTTAAATGATACATTAAACAAGATGGACTTAATTGATAATGTATAGGACATTCCATCCAAAAACATCAGAATACACTGTCTTCTCAAGTGCTCATGGAACATTCTCCAGGATAGATCATATCTTGGGTCAGAAATCAAGCATTGGTAAATTTAAGAAAATTGAAATCATATCAAGTGTCTTTTCTGACCACAATGCTGTAAGACTAGGTATCAATTACAGGAAAAAATCTGTTAAAAATACAAACACATGGAGGATAAACAATACACTACTTAATAACCAAGAGATCACTGAAGAAATCAAAGAAGAAATCAAAAAATACCTAGAAGCAAATAACAATGAAAACACGACAACCCAAAACCCATGGGATGCAGCAAAAGCACTTCTAAAAGGGAAGTTTATAGCAATACAATCCTACCTTAAGAAACAAGAAACATCTCAAATAAACAACTTAACCTTACACCTAAAGCAATTAGAGAAAGAAGAACAAAAAAACCCAAAGTTAGCAGAAGGAAAGAAATAATAAATATCACATCAGAAATGAAGGAAATGATAGCAAAGATTAATAAAACTAAAGGCTGGTTCTTTGAGAAGATAAACAAAAGCGATAAACCATTAGCCAGAGTCATCAAGAAAAAGAGGAGAAGACTCAAATCAATAGAATTAGAAATGAAAAAGGAGAAGTAACAACTGACACTGCAGAAATACAAGGATCATGAGAGATTACTACAAGTAACTCTATGCCAATAAAATGTACAGCCTGAAAGAAATGGACAAATTCTTAGAAATGCACAACTTTCCAAGACTGAACCAGGAAGAAATAGAAAATATGAACAGACCAATCACAAGCACTGAAATTAAAACTGTGATTTAAAATCTTCCAACAAACAAAAGCCCAGGATCAGATGGCTTCACAGGCGAATTCTACCAAACATTTAGAGAAGAGCTAACACCTATCCTTCTCAAACTCTTCCAAAATATAGCAGAGGGAGGAACACTCCCAAACTCATTCTACGAGGCCACCATCACCCTGATTCCAAAACCAGACAAAGCTGTCACAAAGAAAGAAAACTACAGGCCAATATCACTGATGAACATAGATGCAAAAATCCTCAACAAAATACTGGTAAACAGAATCCAACAGCACATTAAAAGGATCATACACCATGATCAAGTGCGGTTTATCCCAGGAATGCAAGGATTCTTCAATATAAGCAAATCAATCAATGTGATACACCATATTAACAAATTGAAGGAGAAAAACCATATGATCATCTCAATAGATGCAGAGAAAGCTTTTGACAAAATTCAACACCCATTTATGATAAAAACCCTCCAGAAAGTAGGCATAGAGGTAACTCACCTCCACATAATAAAGGCCATATATGACAAACCCACAGCCAACATTGTCCTCAGTGGTGAAAAACTGAAACCATTTCCACTAAGATCAGGAACAAGACAAGGTTGTCCGCTCTCACCACTCTTATTCAATATAGTTTTAGCCACAGCAATCAGAGAAGAAAAGGAAATAAAAGGAATCCAAATCGGAAAAGAAATAAAGCTGTCACTGTTTGCAGATGACATGATACTATACATAGAGAATCCTAAAGATGCTACCAGAAAACTACTAGAGCTAATCAATGAATTTGGTAAAGTAGCAGGATACAAAATTAATGCACAGAAATCTCTGACATTCCTATACACTAATGATGAAACATCTGAAAGTGAAATTAAGAAAACACTCCCATTTACCATTGCAACAGAAAGAATAATATATCTAGGAATAAACCTACCTAAGGAGACAAAAGACCTGTATGCAGAAAATTATAAGGCACTGATGAAAGAAATTAAAGATGGTACAAATAGATGGAGAGATATACCATGTTCTTGGATTGGAAGAATCAACATTGTGAAAATAACTCTACTACACAAAGCAATCTACAGAGTCAATGCAATCCCTATCAAACTATCACTGGCATTTTTCACAAAACTAGAACAAAAAATCTCACAATTTGTATGGAAACATAAAATACCCTGAATAGCCAAAGCAATCTTGAGGAAGAAAAATGGAGCTGGAGCAATCAGGCTCCCTGACTTCAGACTATACTACAAAGCTACAGTAATCAAGACAGTATGGTACTGGCACAAAAACAGAAATACAGCTCAATGGAACAGGATAGAAAGCCCAGAGATAAACCCACGCACATATGGTCACCTTATCTTTGATAAAGGAGGCAAGAATATACAATAGAGAAAAGACAGCCTCTTCAGTACATGGTGCTGGGAAAACTGGACAGCTACATGTAAAAGTATGAAATTAGAACACTCCCTAACACCATACACAAAAATAAACTCAAAATGGATTAAAGACCTAAATGTAAGGCCAGACACTATTAAACTCTTAGAGAAAAACATAGGCAGAACACTCCATAGCATAAATCACAGCAAGCTCTTTTTTCACCCACCTCCTAGAGAAATGGAAATAAAAAGAAAAATAAACAAATGGGACCTAATGAAACTTAAAAGCTTTTGCACAGCAAAGGAAACCATAAACAATACGAAAAGACAGCTCTCAGAATGGGAGAAAATATTTGCAAATGAAACAACTGACAAGGGATTAATCTCCAAAATTTACCAGCAGCTCATGCAGCTCAATATCAGGAGAACAAATGGCTCAATCCAAAAATGGGCAGAAGACCTGGTGGACATTTCTCCAAAGAAGATAAACCAATTGCCAACAAACACATGAAAGAATGCTCAACATCATTGATCATTAGAGAATTGCAAATCAAAACTACAATGAGATATCATCTCACACTGGTCAGAATGGCCATCATCAAAAAATCTACAAACAGTAAATGCTGGAGAGGGTATGGAGAAAGGGGATCCCTCTTGCACTGTTGGTGACAATGTAAATTGATGCAGCCACTGGGGAAAACCTATGGAGGTTCCTTGAAAATGTACAAATGGAACTACCATGCAACCCAGCAATCCCACTGCTGGGCATATACCCTGACAAAACCATAATTCAAAAAGAGTCATGTACAACAGTGTTCATTTCAGCTCTATTTACAATAGCCTGGACATGGAAGCTATTGTGTCTATCGACAGATGAATGGATAAAGAAGGTGTGGCACATATATACAATGCAATATTACTCAGCCATAAAAAGAAACGAAATTGATTTTTTTGTGGTGAGGTGGATGGACCTGGAGTCTGTCATACAGAGTGAAGTAAGTCAGAGAGAGAAAGATAAATACCGTATGCTGACACATATATATGGAATCTAAAAAACAAATAAAAAATAGTCATGAGGAAGCTAGGGTCAAGACAGGAATAAAGACGCAGACCTACTAGAGGTGGACTTGAGGATACAGGGAGGGGAAAGGGTAAGCTGGGACAGAGTGAGAGAGTGGCATGGACATATATACACTACCAAACGTAAAATAGCTAGTGGGAAGGAGACGCATAGCACAGGGAGATCAGCTTAGTGCTTTGTGACCACCTAGAGAGGTGGGATAGGGAGGGTGGGAGGGAGGGAGACGCAAGAGGAAAGAGATATGGGAACATATGTATATGTATAACTGATTCACTTTGTTATAAAGCAGAAACTAACACACCATTGTAAAGCAATTATACTCCAATAAAGATGTTAAAAAAAAAATATGTGCTTGATTGCATGTACTCCCCCTTCACCGAAATCACATATATACTGAACTTCCCTCCTACCTCTTTGCAGCAGTTTGTCAGAACTATCTGTGGTGCTGTCTACTGGGCTGGAGTCCTCATTTTGCCCGAAATAAAACTTAACTCGCAGCTCTCACTGTGTATTTTTTTGTTAAGTCGACACTCTGGAATATATTCGGTTTTCAGAGGTATCAGGATCACATGGTATAATCAGAAACCTTGGGATGACGCACAAATACACACATAGCTGTCTGATTAGCAGCTTTTGAAAATGGAGTATTTCTGTGGAAGCAGAAAGGAAGTTTTCCTATTATTAGAAACGTACTAAGTGGTAGCCACTATGCTAGGCATCTGACTTTTATTACCCTATTTAATCCTCACAAAACTCTGTGGTATGCCTTATTGCTACCTCACAGATGAGAAATTACTCCAAGAAAGTTGTCACCTATCCAAGGAAGTACCAAGGTAGTGAAAAAGCAGACTGTAAATGCAGTTTTCTTATCTCCTATGCCCATGTTTTCCCCACTGAATTGCATTGCTACCCCTAGTAAATTGCTTCCTCTAACCAGGTACTTATTCTCAAAGAACTCTGTGAAGCAGGCCTTTGGCATGGGAACAGAGCGTTAACAAGATGATGAACTGTGTCACCTCTAGCATTCATTATAGATTCTTACGTAAAGTGAACTATAATTTTGTTAAATGCAAAATTGTTTTCAAGAATAGCAGAATAGGTATGATAGACAGGAAAGTTGTTAATAGAGTAATTCCTAAGGGTTCTCATCACAAGGAGAACATTTTTTTCCTTTTTTTCATTCTTTTCTTTTTATTGTATCTATATGAGAAGATGGATGTTAGCTGAACCTATTGTGGTAATCATTTCACAATATATGTAAATCAAGCCATCACGCTGTACCTCTTAAGCTTATACAGTAATGTATTCAATTATTTCTTAATAAAACTGTGGGAAAAAAAGAAAAGTAGAAAAAAAAAGAATAGCAGATTACATGCTGAATTAGTTCTCTGAGATCACAGAATGAGACAGTCCTTTGATTGACATTTTAGATAAATATGCAGGTGAAGACACGGAGGCCCCATGAGGTGAGTAACTTACCCCAGTCACACAGTTAGTAAATGGCAGAACTAGGCTTCAAACCCTGGCCTTCCTGACTCCAAAGAGCCTGGGATCTTTCTAATACACCAATGGTTCACACCTTCAGTGTGTATCAGACTCATTAGAGAGCTTGTACAAACTCCAGGCGCCCAAGCTTCAACTCAGAACTCAGTCAGAATCTCTAGGGTCAGTACATCTGGGTTTTTTGGGTTTTTTGTCTTTTTAAACAACTTCTCAAGCAACCCTACTGTATGCAAAAATTTGACAAACTAGTACTACAGCAGACTGCCTTATGGTCCTATAGAGTGGTCCTCACTAAAGCAGTAAAAACTTCTAGGTTAATTCTTCATATCTTATGGAAGTTAGTAGTGAACTAGCAAAATCCTAACGTTTTGTGAATTTTGTGAATCTTTACATTAGGTATGATGGGTTTTTGCCTTAATTTACATGCATTTATTTGTATTTAATTGTTCTCAACTTAGATTATATATAGCCTTTCTTAATGTCTTTCTTGTTCAAGAGCTAACTTGCAAAATTCGTTGATTTGCTTTTACTCAGCACTCTAAAATTTCTATGATAAATGTTACAGGCTCTCTTTTTCATTGGGATGCCAGATATTCCATAGAGATTTGCACATTAGTTTAAGGGACCTAACTTTTTTTTCCACAAAATAAAAATACTAAGCAAATTTTGGTTGGTTATTGTGACTAAATAATATAATTATATTTGAAGAGAGGGAATCAGTAAACTGAATAAAGATCAAAGACTCTCATGATTAGAAAGGAATGATTACATTTAATAGCCTTCAGGAGGTAGTGACTCCTAGATGCCTCCCAAGTTAGGTCATGTGGATAACAAATTGACGGTAGAAGTCCAAGTGCAGGGCCTGTACATTGTTTCAAAAGCATTATATAAATGTCATGCCCTCCACTCCTTGCCCAATTCCTGCTTCTAATAAAAATGCAGTCTTAGTCTCTGGCCACAGAAGTCATACCTAAGGAGTTTATTGAATCCAAAAAGTTCTCTTTCTGTCAATTTTCTTACTTAGGATTTTCAAAGTTTCTCTCTTGCCTCTGAGCTATAAGTAATTATTGCCATAATAGTCTCTCATGTTTAAAAAATAAATTGAAAGAGAGAGAAATACTTGCCTGTATAATGTCAAATCAATGGAACACTCCTAAACTTTCCAAGAAAAATGTATTGCTTTGTTATCAGTTTGAAATGCTTAGATCACCTCACAGCTGTTATCTTTCAGTGACCACAGAAATGTGTCTTCCTCCTGTCAAGAACATGGTTTCCTAAAATGGAAAAGCAGCAGTCCTGAGTGTTCAAAAATAGCAAGTAGTTATTCAACGCTTTACCATCTCAGTCCTATGCCATTAAATAATATATGAGAAGGAAGATGATAAACTCTTAGAATCTAAAATAATTATATTAAGTTCTTTATTGGTGGGCTTTCACTGAAATTTTTGAAATTTTATTTTTTCTTAACTCATTTTTATTCCAAGTATTTTTTCTTGCCTTTAATAAATGTCTTATCCAAAAAAAAAAAAAAAAAACTTTCAGAAGGGCTGATATCTATTGAGGATCCATTTGCATCATTTCATCTGTCATTTAGTCTTGTCATTATTACAAAAGAAAAGGGTCTGCTCTGAGCCTTTCCATGCCCCCCCCACCTTGGCAGTTAATACAGAGGACCCAAGGGAACACTTTGTGTCTTCTTTTAGCAGTAGTTACCTGCTGTCTTTTATTCCACCAGTACAAAAGAGCTGGTAACCAATTTCAGGAATCAAGCTCCCATTTATGGTTCTATTACTATTCTTACAGTAATTAATTTCAATTTAACAAGCAAAATTTGAGTCATTTCAATGAACTGGGTGCTGTCAAGGATAAAGAGATATAAGAGAATCAAGGAGTTTACAAGCCAGAGGGTGAAATTTAAGCCCAGAATTTTAAAATGGACATGAATTTTTGGAGTCACTGTTTCTCTAAGTATGTACCTGGACCATCAGACCTATCTGTGGAGATGGTTAAGAAATACAACTCTTGGGTTACATATCAAACCTACTGAGTCAAGATCTCTGAGGGTGTAGTAAGGACATCATCTTTAATTGGTCCCTAGATTTTTCTTATGCCAACACAGTTTGAAAACCACTGATGTCTTGTAATTGCCCTGGGCAGTTAAAAAGGGAAATGAGTCATACACAATTGTTCATCAGTTATTTAACAGTCCAACTAGAGAAGTTCTCATCTTGGGTTCAGTTAAAATCAACTGTGAAACTATGTGAAATGCAAAGTCCTGGGCATGCCCCAGTGATTTCTTACTTGGTGATTATGGAATGGGGTCCAGGAATATACATTTTTAAGATGCATACTAGTGATTTCTCTTTTATTTATTTATTTGTTTGTTTGTTTGTTTATTTATGGCTGCGTTGGGTCTTCTTGCATACTAGTGATTTCAATGCAGTTCACTTGGGGGATAACACTTTGAAAGGCACTGACCTGTTACATGGCAGTTGGCTGTAATCTCTAGCACTCTATTTAGGATGTACCAACATTTAAGGAGAATTATTTTGTTAGAAGCTACAGCTGTATGCTGAGATGCCAGACAAAGCAAGTCATATTATTAGGCCTGGCTAATATAGTAAAATGGGACCCTAATTTAGCACTGTGGTTTGAGTTGATGCAGCCAATTCATTGATTTATTTCAGCTGATTGTAATCAATACCAACGAGATCAGAAAACTTAAACTTCTTTTTTTTTGCGGTACGTGGGCCTCTCACTGTTGTGGCCTCTCCCGTTGCGGAGCACAGGCTCCGGACGCGCAGGCTCAGCGGCCATGGCTCACGGGCCCAGCCGCTCCGCGGCATGTGGGATCCTCCCGGACCGGTGCACAAACCCGTGTCCCCTGCATCGGCAGGCGGACTCTCAACCACTGCACCACCAGGGAAGCCCTTAAACTTTTTTTTAAATTACACTATGTTCACTCAGATATCCCCTCTCACTTGAAAATATAAATCCACAAATAGGATGTAGATTGGGACATTATTTCCCAAAATAGTAATTATCTCCTAAAATAGTAATGCTGTAAATGTATTTTGGTGCTGTTCAACATTGCACAGGTGGTCTGAAAGTATAATACAGTATAACAATAGCCTCTGCCTTTTAAAGTCATAAAAACCAAAAACAGAAAATCTATGTATGGCATCTTACATCATCTGTGAGCAGCCCCATTGCCAGAAGGATGGACACAGGTCATTTTCCACGTCTTGCTCTCAAGCAGCCATAAGTCAACACAGGCCAAAGTCAGACTCCACAGAACCTTAAATAGAGTTCTTATGAATAAAATCTATCATGACTCAAAAAAGAGCCTTCTACAAATGCAGTTATTAAAAAGGGGGGTAATTGTACAAATGTTACATAAATTTATCCAAAAAAATCCTGTGTTTGTTGTACAATTAACACAAACTACAAAGGAAAACATTTGACTGGGAAAGCAAATACTAGCATGCTTATGATCCATTATGCCTGGAGAGCTATTAAATGTCTTTCTGAAAGAACCAGAATGACCTTTTTTGAGAATGTCCCTCAGATACTTTTCAATCCCAGATGTCAAAAAAGCATTGAGGATTGACCTAACTTCTGAATTATTTTCAGAATTATAGTCACACTTACTAAAAAGGCCAACCTTATAGTGCAGGAAGATCATAGCTGCAAGACAGAAGTATATTATCTTGCCAGGTCAGTACGTGGATTTTATTCCCTTCCCTAGTTGGCTTCATTTAAATTTCCATGTTCCTCTGAACATGGTCTTGCCTGATACAAATGAGACATGATTTCTCTGAATACCTGAGATCAACTTATTACCCAACAGAAAAGCGTTGGGTAGCTCTCTAATGGGGAGGAGAAGCCTTCTGTTAAGGATCAAGCAACAGATGAAAACATTCTTTGGGGGTTAAAAGGGAGAAAAGGATTGTTCGTCTCCATTACTATATTACTATTAAAAACATAGACTAATTGTCTCTGCTCTTAACCTTTCTAAACATTTAACCTTACTTTTCTCGTCCTCACAGTTAACATACCATACCAATACTACAATAAAATTTTATTTTATCAAAGTAGGCTGGAGCCAAGATCATTTCATTAAAATTGTTATTTTCTGAGAAAATGGAAAATACAAATTTAATCTGAGAACTTCTGTGTGGAGGGGAAAGTAGAGACTCTGTTTCATCTGAATAATTGTAATAAAAGCTAAAACTGCCAGTGCTTTCCTTTTCCCTGTATAAATAAATTAGAACATTAAAAAATCAATTAAAATCTTATAAAAAGTACATGAGCTCATGTAATCCTCTTACTAGACAATAACTACCATTTATATTAGAATGAGATTATATAAAATTTTTTTTGTTTTACCCATTACAAGTTTTCTCAATTTGTTTTTTTCTAATTATCTTTGTGCTTCTAAGACATCTTGTTAATCTGGTACAATTAACCAAGTTGTTTTGAACCTGTGCTCATGAGACCTTCTTAAAGGCTGGTGAGTTTGCTGGTAATTTGTCAAGGCTGTGTAAAGGCTGGTAATTTTGCACTGAAAACAATATTTCCCAGGCAGAAATGGAAACAATCATCATGTATAAACCTGAAGCTGCCTTGGAAGGGAAGAAAGGATGGCACAGGATAAGGATGACTTACTACCCCTCCTTCACCCTGCAGGAAAAGTTCAAAATACACTCCTTACTGGTTATTGGAACTGACTTTTTCAAATTCTACCAAATTAAGAGAAGCAGGAATTATACTAAGCGACCTTGAACTGCATGCAGTACAGCAAATGGTTGAGTCATATTATTACAACTAAAACCAGTTTTTGAGAATTATAATGAAACAAGTCAGTGAAAACAAGAACAGTGTGATGGTGATTATGATCTTTGATGATTTATATTTATGTTTTAGCTGTTTGAAAAAGTCAAAGAAGTTTGTCCAAATGTGCATGAGAAGATCCGAGCTATTTCTGCAGATCTCAATCAGAATGACTTTGCCATCAGCATGCAGGACATGCAGGAGCTTCTTTCCTACACAGACATCATCTTCCACTGTGCGGCTACTGTGCGCTTTGATGACCACCTGAGGTACATCCCCATTCCCCTCTCATGACTTGTATTACACATGTGTGTGCACGCGTGTGTGTGTAAGTTTTTCTATGATTTCCACTTTATTTTATTTTTTAAATATTTATTTATTTTATTCTTGGCTGTGTCAGGTCTTAGTTGTAGCTCACGGGCTCTTTGTTGCGGCGCGAGGGCTTCTCTCTAGTTGTGGTGTATGGGATTTCTCTTCTCTAGTTGTGGCATGCGGGTTTTCTCTCTAGATGTGGCATGCGGGCTCCAGAGTGCATGGGCTCAGAAGCTGTGGCACACGGGCTTAGTTGCCCGGCAACATGTGGGATCTTAGTTCCCAGACCAGGGATCGAACCTATGTCCCCTGAATTGGAAGGCAGATTCTTTACCACTGGACCACCAGGGAAGTCCCTATGATTTCTTTTTTTTTAAAAAAGAGATATTCTCAATGAAAAAAAAAAAAATACAGAGGAGTAAAACTTCTCCAAAATCTTACTATCCAGAGTTAACCATTTAATATTGTAAAGACCATCCATTTCAGCTTCTTTTTTTAAAAAAATATATTTATTTATTTATTTTTGGCTGTGTTGGGTCTTTGTTGCTGCGCACAGGCTTTCTCTAGTTGCGGCGAGCAGGGGCTACTCTTTGTTGCAACGAGCGGGCTTCTCATTGTGGTGGCTTCTCTTGTTGCGGAGCACAGGCTCTAGGTGCGCGGGCTTCAGTAGTTGTGGGTTGCAGGCTTTAGAGTGCAGGCTCAGTAGTTGTGGCTCACGGGCTTAGTTGCTCCGTGGCATGTGGGATCTTCCTGGACCGGGGATCAAACCCTTGTCCCCTGCATGGCAGGCAGATGCTTAACTACTGCGCCACCAGGGAAGTCCCTCAGCTTTTCTTTATGCATCCATAATAGAACATATTTATGTTCAATTTTACCAAAAAAATGGCATCACATTGAGAATGATGTTTTTTGCAACCTGTTCAATTTTATTTCTAGATATCTTTCCTTGTCAATTGATATTCTGTTATAACTTGTAATGACTACATGACATTCCATTGTACATATATATAATATACTCAACCAGTTCTGTATTGGTGGATGTTTTTTAGAGTGTTCTAGCTTTTCGCTATTACAAACAGCTCTGCAGTGAACATCTGTGTCGAATACATTTTTTTCCCTTTGGGTAAATTCCCAGAAATAGAATTGTTAGACACATCCTAGATGTGTCCAGGTTATGAACAGTTTATATTTTGACATATAATGCTAAGTTGCTTTCCAAAAAGGAGGTATTAATTTACACTGTTCTTGTGCATACGAATGCTCATTTCTAACACCCACAACAGTACCATATTATAATTCTTAAATTCTTTCTATCATCATCAATATTATAATGCAAATAGCATTGCATATTTTGATTTCTGTTTCTTTGATAATCAGAAAGGTTGAAGATGTTTGCATGCCGATTAGCATTTTATTCTTTTGTGAAATGCCTGTTTATGTTCTTCACCTATTTTTCTCTTGAAACATTGTTTTCTTATCAGTTTTAGGACTTATTGGAAGATTTAGCATATTGACTCTTTGTCTTTTATAAGGCTCAAAATATTTTAACAGTTTATCATTTGTCCTCAGCTCTATTTTATTATTTACAAAGGTTTTCATAATTTCTTCCAGTATTTTTATTGTTTTATTTTTACACTTAAATCTTTGACCCATTTAAAATTTATTTAGCTATAAAGAATAATAGTCAGGAAAATTCCATAAAAAGAAGAGCGATGTAGGTGTGAATGTACAATATTTTTTATTACCAAAAGATGGTTATTTTTTAAACAGCATTTATTAAATGCTTTCTTTTCACTTTTTGTTTGAAAGGAAACTCTCATGGTATATTAAATTTCTATTTCTGAACTCTTATTCCATTAATTAGGCTTTCTCTTCCAGTACCACAGTATTTTAATGACTATGATTCTTATTTTATTAAACAACTATACACACATTTTTCTCTTTTTATAGAATTTTCCTGACTATTCTCACCTCTTGATTAAACTTAGAATAAATTTGCCAAGTTTTTTCAAGAGTTGGGAGTTTTATTGAGATTACCTTGAATATGCAGATAGATTTAGAAAAACAACATATTTAAAACATTGACTCTTCCTATCCAAGAACAATATATGTCTGTTTATTCAGTTTTTCTGTTATGACCCTTAATGAAGTTTTATCATTTTCTTCATATAAAGCCTATTCATTTTTTATTAATTTGATATATGTTTTAAGTGTTCTTTTTTGAATATGTGCCTTTCTTCCATTATAGTCTCTAATTTTTGTTTCTATATAGGAAAACTAGTGATTTTTTTATATAACTTTTATAAGTGGACACCTTACTGAATTATGTTATTGTTCATTCCAATTTTTTCAGCTGCTTGTTTGTTTCCCAGACATAATCTGATAGTCATTTAGGGATTGCCTTTGCAGTGTTTGTACTTATTAATTAATTTTATTTTCCTCTCTAATTATAAGGCTGGAACTTCAGAGCAGTGTTAAGCAGTAGTGATTGTTGGCATTCTTCTTGGCCCAACTTTAAAATCAGTGCTCCTTACTTTTCACCATTAAGCGTGACACAGGCTAGCAAATTAAAATATACATTTTTAAATCATTTTCTTCCTCTTTTAGTGAATTTATAAAAATTGAATTGGAAATGGATATTGAATGTCATTTATAAACTTTTCAAAAAATATATATATATATATACATGATCATGTATTTTTTTCTCTTTTTGAGTTAGAGTAATAGGTTTCCTGATTTTGTATGAAACATGTATTTCTAGAAAGAACTATTTCATTGTCATCACATGTTTATATAGCTTTGTATTCTATTAGGTAAAATTTAGGATTTTGACATCAATATTTTTTATTGAAGTAAAGTTGATTTACTGTGTTGTGCTAATTTCTGCTGTACAGCAAAGTGATTCAGTTATACATATATATACGTTCTTTTTTATATTATTTTCCATTATGGTTTATCACAAGATATTGAATATAGTTCCCTGTGCTCTACAGGAGGACCTTGTTGTTTAACCATCCTGTATGTAATAGTTTGCATCTGCTAATCGCAGACTCCCAATCTGTCACTCCCCCACACCCCTTGGCAACCACATCTGTTCTCTATTAACATCATTATTTATGTCTGACCTGTACCTTTGCAATAGAAACATATTTCTCATTCTATATTCACTGTTGCTCTCCTCCAATTTATTTGAATTTTCTAATTTAAGTTAGCTGCCTAATTTATGTTTTTCATTCTTTTAATGGCTGCTTAAGAAGCCCCTTTATAAATTCAGAGGATTGTGATTTTTTTCCTTCCGGTTGATTTAGAACCACGTGACCTCTAAATGCAACATGCATCATAGGATTTATGTGCACAGAAAACATCATCAACATATTATACATACCAAGTATCACATAACTTTGTGGCCGTGACCTGTCCTTTGATGCAGCCACAAAAATCAGATGGATATGCCAGTTATTGGAGTGGGTGCAGTTCCAGCAAAACGGGATGTGAGTTGCCTCACTGCATTTCCTTCTGTCTAATCTTCTCCAGACATGCTGTGCAGCTTAACGTCACTGCCACCCAGCAGCTCTTGCTCATGGCCAGTCAGATGCCAAACCTGAAAGCCTTCATACACATCTCTACTGCCTTTTCAAATTGTAACCTGAAGCACATTGATGAAGTCATCTATCCATGCCCCGTGGAGCCAAAAAAAATCATCGACTCCATGGAGTAAGTTGGGGTGAAGGGTGGGCAGACTGTTGTTCTCTTTAGCTCTTTGTAGTCGTTCATTTATAAGGTAACAAAGTGAGACACTCTTGGAGCAAAATGCTTCCAAAAGGTGCCAGCTTTAACTCCCTGTCCTTGCTATTCCCTCCATCCCCGGTGGAGAATACAGTGCTTGGTGATGGAGCGGGGATAGGGGTAGAAAAGTCCTACAGAAAAGTTGTCTTGAGTAGTTTAGGATTGCATGAAGTACTTGAGGGTACTTTACATGGAAGTCGTTTCTCAATTCTCAGTGAACTCAGCATTGTTACTAGATAAGGGAAGTATCATACATAGTATAAACGTTCAGAAGAAAGGTTTTGGCATCAGACTGGCAAAGGTACTGCAACTTAACAGCTGTGTGACCTTGAGCAAGTTCTTTGGCCTCTCTGAGCCTTAGTTCCTTCATTTGTAAAATGGGGCTAATAATAGCCCCTGTCCTTATAGTTGTGATGATAAAGTGAGTTATATAAAGCAATTATTGCAGTGCTAGGGAGTGTTTAATAGCAGTTAATAAAGAAGAACTAATGGAGAAGAGAAATTTCTTCCAAATCTGGCAGAAAGTGTTGGTCTCCTGCTCTATTCAGCTGAGAGACACTTTTCTTACTGTACTGTTATGCATGAGAGACAGAGGTCTAGCATTTCCTCTTTTTGCCAACTAACAGGAACACTTTCTTTTTAGGACATGGCCCTGGTTTCAGAATAAGTATGCTTTTCGTTCTGCCTCTTCATTCTTCTGTTCCATTTACCAAGTTTACCTTGTTTTGTTTGTTTTTTAAAAAGACTCTGCATAAAAAGTATTATAGCAGAGAAAATAGACCATTTCCTGGTGAATTTGTCATATTTTAATTTCTTATAATACTGTATCTACTATTTAAGATATACTCTTTAAAATGAAGCTTTAGCTAAATCAAGAGTTTATTCCCTTCAGGGCAAACATTTTTATCTCATACAGCTCTGATAATATATATTTTTACCTGTCATTTAAAAATATCCAGGACAAAGAAAAATGAAAGTCATCTAAAGGAGCCAGAGGTTGCTTAAGTTGCTAATAAATGCTGATGTTCTTAATTGGTGCAAAGGAACCTTTCAGAGTCCAAAGTTTGTCAGGATAGTTGGAGAAAAGACACTGATGCCAAAGTCAGTGCAGGAAAGTCGATGTCTAAAGCCTTGGCATGTTTTCAGGATGGAATTGATTTGTTTGTCATTTACTCACCCCCTTACAGCATTGTCTCCGGGTAAATGTGGTGTTTATGGATGTGCTAAGCCCAGGAAAGGAGCACAGGCCCATTTGATTCCTGACCCTGCCACTGAGATTCCAGAGGCTCACTCCACTGTTAACCCCCTAACCCCTGACAGACCTTAGCACGATTTGAGGAGGGATCTCTGAGAGGTCACCAGAGAAAAGAGCTAGGAAATGGAGATTCAGTTCACCCATTCCATACCACTTCCTCCCTCCCAAACTGTGTCCAGATGCTCAAAAACCCCAGATTTCAAAGAATAAGCTCACTGCCCAGAGGAGGATTTGATTTATAGTCAGGCATTTGGCACTTCCCATACTCCTCACTATATGTCAACTGGTAAAGGCAGGTAATGAATACATGATTGATGATCAAACTGTAATTGACATGGGTACAAAATTTATGTCTGTCTGTCTTGTACTGCTTTCAGAGGAGAAGAATTATTTTTAAACATATATATATATATATATATATATATATATATATATATATATATATCTCCAAATAGAACTAGGAATAAAATTATATTTTATCTCAACAGAATTCATTTTGAATGTAATTAAGGAAATAAAGGTGTTTTTTTTAAACAGGGGGAACATCATTACTACAATTTATTTGTTCAGAATTTTATACTAAGGACCATCTGTCCAGCCCATCCCTCTCAGCCCTCCCCTTACATTTGCGCTGCAGTCACACGGAAGTACTCACCCCTCTCTCTCTTACCTCTCTGCCTTTGCTTAGGTGGTTCTGTTTCTAGACACTACTTCCACCTCTGCTTCCCCTGGTGAGTTCCTATCCAGACATCAAAGCTCTCCCCTCGGAGCCCACGGGCTTAGGTGGCCGTTCCTGGTGCTCCCAGAGTGCTCATCTTCTACACTGTGCTTAGCACAGGTCATTCTAAATGTCTGGTTATTCGTCTGTATTCCCCAGTGGACAATGAACTTCTCAAAGGAGGAGAGTATCTCTTGCTCCTTCTTGCTCTCCAGGGCCAGCACATAGTAGGAACTCAAATATTTGCTGAATGAATTAACACTTTTTTTTTTTTTTTTTTTTTTTTGCGGTACACGGGCCTCTCACTGTTGTGGCCTCTCCCATTGCGGAGCACAGGCTCCGGACGCGCAGGCTCAGCGGCCATGGCTCACGGGCCCAGGCGCTCCACGGCATGTGGGATCTTCCTGGACCAGGGCACGAACCCGTGTCCCCTGCATTGGCAGGCGGACTCTCAACCACTGCGCCACCAGGGAAGCCCAAATGATCACTTTTTGATGGAACTGGATGATTGTTGTTCATACCACTCCAGCTGGTATTTTTGTTCTTGTTTCTTTGTTTGTTTAGACAAAGCAAGAATAGATGACAGAATTCCATAGCAAGCTGATATTTGGGGATGTGAAGTCTTGTGTATAAAATACCTATATGCCCACATCTTATCCCTGTTTCGGATTGCACTTTTTTTCTTCTTAAACTTTCAATAAAACCTATGTGTTAGGGCTTCCCTTGTGGCGCAGAGGTTGAAAGTCCGCCTGCCGATGCAGGGAACACGGGTTCGTGCCCCGGTCCGGGAAGATCCCACATGCCGCGGAGCGGCTGGGCCCATGAGCCATGGCCGCTCAGCCTGCGCGTCTGAAGCCTGTGCTCCACAACGGGAGAGGCCACAACAGTGAGAGGCCCGCATACTGCAAAAAAAAAAAAAAACCTATGTGTTAAGTTTGGAATAATGCTTTGAATAAATCCCAGCAGCCCATCACCAACTAGACCATTGTTCACGACTGTTTCAACAATTCCTACATCAGATGGAATTTTCTGAATAATAAATAGCATTAAATTTTAGAATGACAAATAGCATTAAAGTTATTCCTAATAAACATTAGTGCACCTAAATCCAGGTTTGGTTGCCGTGTTTTAAGAAAATATTTTTCTCTGATTTCATCTCTATTCTGTAATTGTAGTAACTGTAGTTAAAATAAAATTAGTTTCCAAGAATTTTAGGTTCTATCTCCCTTAGAAATTTTCATTAACAGTAACCCCATGGGGATCTGTCATTGTTCTTAGTAGTGCAGGGGTCCTCATTTTTTTAAAGGAACCAGGAGTTAGACAACAGGAAAATGATCAATTTCCCACTGCCCTCACTTTGTGTTGTCTTTCAATTCCTAGATGCTTTAATCCAGTCAAAGCTCCTGATAGATTTGTATCTATTAAAAATCATACTTTAAGCTACTTGGCCACCAGAAATCACAGCCGATCTGCCAGGTGAAACAGAAAAGTTGTTTCTTGATCAAACACTAATTGCAGTCAACCATGGCAGATATGCTGCAGGTAGAGTGTGAGAAGCAGGGAGACTGAGGTCATAGCAGCCTCGGTAATGGCCCTTTGGGAAATGCAAAGAGGTCAAATGTTGGAAAGTAGTTTTGCCTTCATGCTGAAGAGCACATTGTTAACGCTAAGAATGCTTATCTATTCTAGGGGAAAGGAAGAAGCTGGTTTTAGCATTTGTGCTTTTATTGTCAGGATTGTACAGCGTTAGGACGGCATCTAAGCAGCTGACAAAAAAACTGTCATTTCTGTGTACCACGCTTTAATGCGAATCAGAGCAGTGTTAAATTGTTTCTTAAACAAACTGAATAATTTTCATGTTGTCAGGTCATTGGAGCCAGAATAGGTGCTCAGTGAAAGTCTACAGGGTAATACAGAGGACAAGAAGTCACCACCAGCATTAGGCTCAGATATACCCTTTTCCCCAATAAAACGTTCATATTTACTTTGAAGCCTGTTAAATTTATTCTGAAGCCAACTCTGTCAAACTGAAGTTGGTCAACCTTTAACCTTTCAGCTTCCCAGCACTTTTCACCACTGCCGCCGGACATTAACTTCCAATTTTTCTTCATTCTCTGCAAAGACATCCCCTCTCTTACTTGCCCACAGTCTCCCTACAGCCCCACCTCCTTCTGAGTTCACGCATTCTGTCCTATCATTATCCATCTCAGCTTCCCAAACCTTTGCCAGCACATAAATTGGCCAATCAAGACTGTCTTGTGGGAGGACACACATGTACTGAATAAGGTAGCTCATTCCTGGCGGCAGAAAGGTGATTGGACACAGAGATAAAAAACATAAAAAACATAATCCCTCCTGGACTCATTGTAAAGTGGGGAAACAGACACGTGGGCGAGAACATATGACATGATAATCAAGGGAAGAGCAGTCCAGATGAGAGAAAAGAGAGCAAAGGCTACCATGAAGCAGTGTGTCCAGTATTTACTCCCAGACACCCTCTCCGATATCCCTCTAGGTATATCTAGCTTGCCCTGCTTATTGCATAAGAAAATTAGAAGGCAAAATACATATTACTCTTGCTATTTCATTCAGTAAATATGTAAAGTATGAAATTAATGATATTAGGAGGTTGAATAAATAAGTTTCAAACCAAAAAAGTAATATTTAGAGGAAATTGTGTGTGCGTGTGTGTGTGTGTGACACACACAGCCTTCTGAAGTCTTCAATAACTTTTTGCTTCTTTTGAAGCTATTTAAGTACAAGCTTAGTATTTGGAACCCATGGGTTCAGACATCTTGAGTACACTGAAGGGCATTGGCTTTAATTTCAGAAATTTTCTTTGGTTTATACGCTGTCTTTTTTCCATGCTACCTTATTCGCTATTTTAAAAACTGATCGAGAACAAACAACAGCAGCAACTGAAACTTTGGTAAAGAAGAGCATGAACTGATTTTAGGTCCTGAAAAGGACATCACTTAACCAATGGCTGTGCATATTTTTTACATGAATCTCCTCTTCAAACCTGGGAAATGGCTGGTTGAGATATGGTCTGTTTGGCTGTATTAGAAAAGATATTGTTAAACCAACTATTACCTTTGTAGATATATCCTTCTTGGTTGTTTTACTAAAAATAGAATGTCTTAGATTTGTTGGTTCATTTTGTTTTATCAAATAGCTCTAGGTGTAGTTGTAAATATTCCTGTTTGTCCTCATATAACCTGAAAATTTAGAACAGGTATAATTATTGCCATTTTTTCATAAGTGAAAATGGAGGAAACGAGAAGATGATACAGTAGAATATGGGGGAGCTACAAATAGTAGAGGCAGACCATCTACAGAACACTACAACTTCTTTTGCTTTGTGTTCTTAGAAACCTATGAAACCAGTATTTTCTAAGATGAGCTAACTCACCAAACTTGGGGAAGCCTCCAGGTGTTACCCTTTCCATGCACACCAACAGCAATAAGAGCACATGGTACCAGCCATGTGACATACAATCCTAGCATTGCTGGCTTCTGATGTTTTCTTAAAATTGTTTTTTTTTACAGCCTTAATAAAATTAGGCTATATTTCTTCTGACCCAGTTTTTGTAACCTGTATGTTTTTGCAGGTGAAAAAAAAAAATGGTCTTAGGTCAGTTAATCCACTGCTGACCCACAAATAAGATGAGATAAAGATAACATTATTAGAAAGATAGAGAAATGTCTGCATTACCCCTCACTCTCTCCCAACACTCGGGTGACTATATAATTGAAATATCTTCTGCTTTTCTAAGTATTTGGAGTTGTTTTTAATTCTAGGAACTTCTCAAACTTTCCGTTTTCAGTGTAAATCAGAAGGAATTTGATACTAGAAGGCATTTGATACTAGGCTAGAAAATACCCAGCACTAGTAGCCGCAAAGCAAGGAAAACCAAACCATCACAGGCAGTGCTCATGTTTCTCTCCAATATCGGAGAGTTACTGAAATTGAGAGTTGTGTTTCTGGCATTAAGCACATCTTAAATACTCAACAATTTGTCATGAGAGGAAGACGATAAACTCTAATAAGATTTTTCTGCAATCAAAATTGTATGATTGCGCTGGGTCCGATAAAATAGGAATGAATGTACCAAACACATGGATTATAAAAATCACACTGACATATAGCCTAATTTTTAAAAACTATATTATATCAAAAGTTTAACCAAATAGATCTACCAGCTAAGAGAAACATTCAATATTTAATCGACAATAATTTGATTGCTTTCTTAGAGAAGATCAGATAGACTTTGGGATTATCAAAATGGTTCTAACGTCTTTTAAAAAAAAGATTAGGCTAATGCCGTGGTAATTCAGTTATTCGTGATACAGGTCTTCCTGTAAGTGAAGGTATTCAATAATCACTCTATTAAAGCTGCTTCACAGTGCTATTCTCACTCCACTTGACACACTATTAACAGTTATAAGAGCACTTCAGAGCTCATTGGAAATCTCTGGAAATGATTACCAAGTTATTAGCATAGACTCTAAACAGACTTTCAAAATACAGTGCATAGATTTGCTAAAATGTTGTAAGTCTGCTAAGTGTAGTTGCTTTTCTTTTTTGAGGCATTGAGTAGAATTTTTAAAAAATCAAAGCTGAAGGTTTCAAGATGGGTGCCATAGGTTCTAACTGGACAACAGTGAATTAGTGGGGCTGCCACTGATGAGCCTCAGAGGACAGACTCTCAAGCCCATGACCAGGGCAGCCAGCCCGCTGCCAGGTGCCCGACTGGCCCTCGCAATGCGTTCACTGAATGTACCTTCATAGGTACATTCCTGCTGAGAGAAAATAATTGAAGATAGAGACTGAGTCTATATGATCAAGTAGCAGACTGCATAGCTATTGGATAAATCTATCGAGGCAGGGGGCCATAGGATTCGACTAGTAATATTGGGCTGAGCAGTGGAGAGCAAAGAACTCATCCGTCATGCATCATTTGGACAGGTATACACTCAAGCCTTGGTGTCCTCTGACAGTTCCTAATTCCAGAACTCAAGCTAGAAGGGGGAAGTTTTGTTTGATTGTCGATGTCTCACAGTTTCTTTTTCGGTCTATTGTCTAACATATGTTGCTAGAATTCTTTTTTACTCTGACTACCTTCAGGTGGTTAGACGATGCTATTATTGATGAGATCACACCCAAGCTGATCGGGGATCGGCCCAATACGTACACCTACACCAAGGCCTTGGGAGAGATGGTGGTGCAGCAGGAGAGCGGCAAGCTCAATCTTGCCATCATACGGCCCTCCATCGTGGGAGCAACCTGGCAGGAGCCTTTCCCAGTAAGCCCACTCGCCTGGATTCCACACTTTGCTTCCAAATCAGCATCCTTCTAGCCCAATTACTCTTTGATGTCTTTCTTTTTTCTTTTTAGTATGTATAGCTAAGTACAGCAAATCAAATGTGAGCCCATTATATTAGGACAGAAGTCCACATTCGCTTCAGGATTTATTCAGCATGGGGCTCCTCTGAGTGTGACACTGACTGTCCTAGAGTTGGGTGGCATCTCAAATTAGCTTCTCATTAACTCTCGTCTCAAAATTGCCATGGGAAATAGTTTTATTTCTTGGCTTCCCCACTATAGTTTAAATATAGCAGAATGTTCTTGATGGCCAAATTGGTAGTATTACAATTGCCAGGGTAAATAGGAATCACGAAGCTCAGAGAAAAGTCCTCAGTTTAGGAATAATAATTTTTATCTCTGTATACTGCTATATCTTTTAGAAAGTACTTTAAATTATACCATCTTTTTTGAAGCAATTCTATAAAGCTTTTGCACCAGATAAATCCAAGCTCCATTACTTACTGACATGCAGGCTTTTGAGCTGTCTCATCTGTAAAACTGGGCTAATCCCACCCACTGTGGAGGGTTGATCAAATGAGTCGATGTATGAGGTGTGCTTAGTGCAATGCCTGGTCCCTAGTAAAAGGCTCAACTAATATTAATCCCTTCAACTTCTCCTGTCTTCTCTCCCACTTTACACACACATTTTTGACTTTCACAGATAAAGAAACAGACATAATGAGGTCAACTGACTTGCTTAGGGCTTAGGAGACAAACTCAAAGAGACATTTGTCTCTAACTGTTCCTAAATATAATCTTTCCTCTAACATCTGTAGGCAAGCTAATACAGATAGACAGATAGATAGCTGGATAGACAGATACATACATACATAGAACGAAAGATGCTATGACTCTTAAAATTGTCAAGAAATGGACATTTCCTACAAACTGTGCTTGAAATGTTCCCCTGAGGAGTTAAAATCAGGCCCAGGTGGGGAAAATGAATTGGTTAGCAGATTATGATATTTAAGAGGTGATCCAGTTTAGTTCATAAGATGTCATAAACAACTTGCAACCATCCATGATTCCTCCGATGAAATAAGTACTGGCAGAATTTTAATTCTTGCACAAACCAAGTGCAGAAAATATCCAGTGCTTTCTCATTGGTCTCTGTTTGAAATCTTAGAAATTAGATTTCTAATTGGATTAGAGAGTTCTATCGGCTGGGGTCTCAGTGCTCTTGTTTGAAGTTTATTAAGATTAGACTGCAGATGTTCCAAAGATATTAGGATTTTCTGACATGTGGAACCAATTAGAAATCTTTTTTTTTCTTTTTTTTTTTAGGGTTGGGTTGATAACGTAAATGGACCTACCGGGCTCATTGTTGCGGTATGTATAATGGTGTGGAAATAATTACTTGAAAAGTAGTGGAGGGATAGTAACAAAATGCTAAGTGTTGGCTTAGCTTCACTGACGCAAAACCATAAGCATTACTTTACTAACCACAATTGATGCAACTTATTTCAATTTTGCTGATTGGAAAATAGAGGCAGAATGAAATTACTTTAATTATCTGTGGATATCATTATCAGGAAAACAGAAATACTGTGATATCATCAATTACTACTTAGGAGTTTTATTTTTGGAAACTTTTGAACATCTAGTACCATGCCTGTATTTCCCCTTAGTTAACACAAGATGGGGGTGTTTCCCCCTTTTCGCTCTATAATGGTAGCTTGAATTAGGGATGCAACAGAACTCATATCCCCAAAGATTTTTAAATTGATATGCATGTGGATAGAAATTATATAAATTCATAAAATATATCAACATCAATTTCTTAATAGATACGAGAAAGAAAACTACCAATTGGAGCAAATTTTTCAAATATAAAAACTGATGACTATAGGAAACACTTTTCAACAATAATACTCTCACAGACCAGGAGAAACATCAATCATTCCTCTGGGTCAGCAGCACTTTGTGCATGTCTCCCTGCAGTGGAGACTGATCCAGTGAGCTGTGGTGCTTCCCAGTTCACACTGAAGCATTTTCGGGCCAGAACCACAACTCTACTCTTTAGAACAATGAACAGGGCTTCAACTCTTTAAATGAGTTTAAATCTTATTGGGGATCTCATGTTTCAGACTATGACTTTGTTATTCTCAGAACTAGATCCAACATGAACTACAATACAAATATAAGACAGTGAATTATAACTACTTGTCAAACACAATGACAATGAACTTCTTTCTGATTTCTTTCTTTTTCTGTTTCCTACCTGCCTTCAACTCTTGAGGCTTAGTTGGGGTGAACATTTGGTAACTTAGAACGTAACTATTTTAACATGATTCAAGAGTAAGTTTTATTACATTGTTTACAAAGCTGCATATTAATTCAAGTTTTCTAAAATTTTCCAGACCGATTTCCTATGTCCAAAGGAAGGGAAATCAGTTACAAGAAAACAGAAATTAGGAACACAAGAAAGTGCTAACCACTGCACATTGATGTTGGAAACATACAGGTGTAAATAATCACTTTATAAAGTCACTAAATGTGACTTTTAATTTATTAACTGACTTCTTTATTTATCGACACATTTATTAACATGAACAATTCCCAATTCTTACATCTGTGTAACATCAGTGATCTGTGAGGTAAACAAAGATACCAAACAAAAAGTAAATAATGGTGGGTTTTTCCCCAAGTGATAAAAGAAGTTTTGTCAAGTAGAATTTTATTAATTTTTTAAAAATGTTTCTTAAACATTTAGTGTCTATTATTGCTTGTAAATTAGTAGACACTAGCAGAAAACAACATCATTTAAGAAATGGTAAGCTAAATTAATGGGGAATTTGGGAACCCTAATTCTTGTTTATTAATTAACCAAATATATTAAACCTCTCACAAGTTTGAGGAATTTCACTCTGAAAGGAACCTGAGGACCCCTAGCGGTTCTTGGCAATGGTGGCACTTAGGATGAACTCGGCTGGGAGATTGGACAGGCTGAGAGCAGTCAGCCTTGGCGCAGGAACCTAGTAAGCAGTGATCAGTGCTGGCCGTTATCACTAACAGCATTCGTATTACCTGTCTGATGTATACTTTAATCCCGGCTATTACTTAAGACCTGGTTCAATATTTTATGTCCTTGGGACTTCCCTGGTGGTCCAGTGGTTAAGAATCCACCTTTCAATGCAGGGGATGAGGGTTCGAGCCCTGGTCGGGAAACTAAGATACTACATGATGTGGGGCAACTAAGCCCGCACTCTAAAGCCCGCGTGCCGCGACTAAGACCTGATGCAGCCAAATAAATAAATTTTAAAAATATATTTTATGTCTTTTTTCCTGTGCAGGCTGGGAAGGGGTTTCTTCGGTCCATAAGAGCTACTCCGATGGCTGTGGCAGATTTAATTCCAGCAGATATAGTCGTCAATCTCACCTTGGCTGTAGGATGGTACACGGCAGTTCACAGGTGTGGATGCATAAGCTGGCTTTTAAAGAATTGATGAGAAGGAGGGTGACTGTGTTAGGCACCTTTTCAAAATACATGCATTTTGGGACTTCCCTGGTGGTGCAGTGGTTAAGAATCCACCTGCCAATGCAGGGGACACGGGTTCGAGCCCTGATGCGGGAAGATCCCACATGCCACGGAGCAACGAAGCCCATGTGCCACAACTGCTGAGCCTGAGCTCTAGACCTCACGAGCCACAACTACTGAGCCCGCGAGCCACAATTACTGAAGCCTGCGCGCCTAGAGCCCGTGCTCCGCAGCAAGAGAAGCCACCGCAATTAGAAGCCCGCGCACTGCAATGAAGAGTAGCTCCCGCTTGCTGCAACTAGAGAAAGCCCGCGCGCAGCAACGAAGACCCAACGCAGCCAATAAATAAATAAATAAATTTATTTAAATATATATATATATATATGCATTTTATTGTGGAAGACCCCAGATGTGAGAGGGTGTCCATTTCAATCTTTCACAGTTCCAATTATGCCATCATATATGCATTAAGTTGTTTTATAAATACTGGTTAGTACTTGGTTGATCATAAAGTAATAAATTTTTCAAATCATTTAATCATCTAATTCTTGATAACTGAAAAGCTTTTCTTTCTATTCAGTAATCTAAAATACAGCTTCCTTTCTTTTTTTTTTTTTTTTTTTTTTTTTTTTTTTGCGGTACGCGGGCCTCTCACTGCTGTGGCCTCTCCCGACGCGGAGCACAGGCTCCGGACGCGCAGGCTCAGCGGCCATGGCTCACGGGCCCAGCCGCTCCGCGGCATGTGGGATCTTCGCAGACCGGGGCACGAATCCGTGTCCCCTGCATCGGCAGGTGGACTCCCAACCACTGCGCCACCAGGGAAGCCCTACAGCTTCCTTTCTTAAGGCAAAGGAGATAAAAGTGGATGAAATGAGAGCATATTTTTTTAAACTCCTCAGTTCCTAATAAATGCCAAAAGTTCAGATCACCGTGTGTGTAGCGGGGGAGGGGTGGGGGGTGGGAGGGATTTTCTAGTACAAGGAAAAAATAATAGGTTGTTTGTATATTTAGCTTTGTTATAAAAGGTAAACAAAGTTAATTTTTGTTAATTATTGGAAGTTAGATATTTAGATGTTTCCAATCCAACAGAGCTTCACTGGATTTAGGAAAAAACATGGCCCATATTTTTGCCCAATAAAGATGTCAAGAAGCTAGAAACATGATCTGCTTTCTCATCGTCATGCTACCTCCATTTGCTCCATAAATATGTCAACCTATTGGGATTTTTTTCCTTGTACATATGTACACACACACACACACACACACACACACACACTCTTGCACTTTTCCTAGTCTTCTTCTATTTTGCTTATTAACCCAAAGAAGGAACAAAAGATGGAAGTGTTGCGTAGGGTGCCTTAGTCATGGGAATGATTGAAAAAACCTTGTTTAAATGTTATTTTCCCTTACCTTTCTTTCATTAGTTCTCCATTTTGTTGTATTTATCTAAATTTTGTTTTCCAGACCTAAGTCAACATTGATCTACCACTGTACGTCTGGCAACCTCAATCCCTGTAATTGGGGCAAAATGGGTAAGTGCCTATAATGATGTACCTATATAACTATGAGAGTCTGCTCACTCGTGATTAGGGTCTGCCACAGGGAAAAAAAAGACAAAGTGTGTCATGGAGCTTAGAGTCTAATGGGGGAAAAGACAAAACATAGGTAAAGAGATAAAAATAATTGCAAATTGTAAATGTGTAAGAGTTAACTAGGATGTACTGTGGTATACCAAAAAAAGGGGCCAGTGGGATAGCTGCAAGATTGTAAGCAATAAGGAGTCCATTGGCTATAGACATTTAAAAAATAAATAAAGCCAAGTAAAAGTCAGCAATTATAAGCAATGCCAGTGATAAAATACTCCTCTTGCTGAGCCACTGCTCTCATGAACACAGTCCTCATACTCTGGCCACATCGCTGAGAATGTGACATAATCAATGGCCAAGTAGATTTAGAAAAGTCCAATAATGTTAACTCATGTTATTGAGTCAGTGATACTCTTTATTAATTTATGCTGTCAGCCATAGTGTAACCTTGAATGTATCCTGTTGAATTGAATTAATTCTTCCACCTAACCAATCTTGTACTCTCCTTTGTCAGTTTCAAAGTTGATTTTCTTGCAAATATTTGAAACTTTTAGATCATCTAATTGTTTAGCTACTAGATGTTGAAAAAAATCAAATGTGCTTAACTTGTTAGAATCTGATTTCCAATTCTGAGCACTCTGCTCTGCTATTCTAGTTGCAAAGTTATTACTTCAGTAAAAGTAAAATGAAATTATCTACTACCATCAAAGTTCTTTAGGTAATATATCCAGGTATTTAACTAAATAATTCTGACAATATTTGGAAATAAAAATAAATCTCCTCTACCTCAGTAACAGAATTAAGATATCACTATAAAAAGAGGCATTAATAGAAGCAACCAAGATACTTAAACTTTTCTTTTTTAAAAAAACAGCTCTTTTTTTAAAAAATTTATTTATTTTGGCTGCGTTGGGTCTTCGTTGCTGTGTGCGGGCTTTCTCTAGTTGCGGCGAGCATGGGCTATTCTTCATTGCAGTGTGCAGGCTTCTCATTGGGTGGCTTCTTTTGTTGCAGAGCACAGGCTCTAGGTGCGCAGGCTTCAGTAGTTGTGGCACACAGTCTCAGTAGTTGTGGCGCACGGGCTTAGTTGCTCCGCGGCATGTGGGATCTTCCCGGACCAGGGCTCGAACTCATGTCCCCTGCATTGGCAGGCGGATTCTTAGCCACTGCGCCACCAGGGAAGTCCCCAAGACACTTAAACTCTTAAATAAAAAAATGCTACATGTAAAATCCATTCCTGAGCTTCAAAATAGTCTTCTTCAGTGCTGAAAATGTTTACTATCTATTTTGTAGAATAATAATATTTGAAAGTGATCTTAAAAATAATCTAGGGCTTCCCTGGTGGCGCAGTGATTGGGAGTCCGCCTGCCGATGCAGGGGACGTGGGTTCGTACACCGGTCCGAGAGGATCCCACATGCCGTGGAGCGGCTGGGCCTGTGAGCCATGGCCGCTGAGCCTGCACGTCCGGAGCCTGGGCTCCACAACGGGAGAGGCAACAACAGTGAGGCCCGCGTACCGCAAAAATAATAATAATAATAATAATCTAGTGTGCTCACTTTATTTGACACACAAGGCCCAGAGAGAGTTAATGATTTATTCAGTTCATATGGGGAGCTGGAGCCTGATGTAGAAGTATTGATAGAAGACAGGTCTCCTGAACGTGTAATGACCACCCACTAGGGATTCCTAAAAGTTAATATGAATCCCTCTGGGGGGAAAAGACCCAGGAATCAGATAATATTTTCTGTATAGGGTATATATTTTTCATACAGATTTCTAGGTAGTATCTTTTATGGGACAGTAATCATATTACCATAATAACTGATAGCTTCAACATAACTGAGTAATGAACTTAGGCATATTCTTTGAAAATTCTACATAAAATCAAAATTGAATTCAAATGAATGAATACCTTTTGAAAAGACATATTGGATTTACAAATATACACTAAAAGCTTTAAACTAGGTTTTATATAAGTAATACTTTTTTTAAAAGATTATTATTTTAAAAAACTCTGGAGACAAGAGTAAAACAATTGAGTCTGACATATTCCAGAGCAGTAGGAATACCAAAGACGTAAAAGACTGGTATCTAAATTGAACCAACACAAAGGAGTCCTGCTTTTCTATTCTCTCTTTTACTTAAATCTTTATAAAAGTTTAAGTAAAATGTCTAGAAACTTTCCTGATTTTCCTGCAAGTAAATGATCCAACCAAGGAAATAACACCCCTAGGCTCTGTCTTGGGCTTTAGAATAGATTAGATAACCTTGAAATTGAATGATGGATTTAAGTTTTTCTGAACAATACTTCACTGTATTGACTAAAACTATTTTCCCAAGAAGTTGTTTTAGGGTAAAGATTTCAAGAGAAGGACCAAATTCTTAACCTATTCAAATGGTTTGATTTTGCAGGTGACCACTTGCCCGGCATAAAAATCTTAATATTATTCTCAGAAATTGATTCATGACTCTACACAACAAATCCTTATTATTTATTGTTTTGACCCATTGCAAATGCCATCCACCACAGTGGGTTTATATGCTCCTAGACTTAGCACTTACTCTGGGTTTTTTTTTTTCCCCCCCCCAGGGATCCAAGTCTTGGCAACCTTTGAAAAAATCCCACTTGAGAGAGCTTTCAGGAGGCCAAAGGCTGACTTCACAACCAACAACGTCACAACCCAGTACTGGAATGCAGTCAGCCACCGGGCCCCTGCCATTATCTATGACTTCTACCTGCGGCTCACAGGAAGGAAGCCCAGGTGAGAAGCTGAGACAATAGCTTTAGGAGTGTCTCTGCATGGAAGTTGAGGGCCCCAAGTCCTTAGCCCTCCCGTTACCTGGGGATGAAAGGTGACAACTGAATCATATATACTTATGATTTTGTATATATAAGGGGACAACCAAAGCAGTAGTAGTGAAAAGCCTACCTTAGAGATCCTTTATCATAATAAATGAAGTTGTATGTTAAGGAACTTGCTTGATGAATTCAGCAGGTAATCATTCACCTACAAAGAAAAACAACTGAGATTCTGTGTCTGGGAGTTTCTAAATTGTTAGATGATCTTAAAACGTACAATGGTAACAGCCTCACATACACACAAGGAATGGTGCATGATGATCTCATTTTCATTCTCACAACATCCCAAGGAGGATATTTGCATCATCCCAATTTTACAAATGAGGAAATGGAAGCTAAAGGAAGAATTTTAAGTAGTCTCAAAGGAAGTGACAGAGAAAAGATCTGGAGAAACCAGAACTGGATTTACTGCCACCTGGAGATGAGTGAAGAGAGTGGAGGGAACAAGGTCGAATGAAAGTATGTTGATGCTGAGGCAGCTCTGTCACCTTCCAGCTGTGTGACCTAGGACATGTCCGTTCTTACCCCTGTCTCACTTGAATAATACTATATGTGTCATCATTATCATAACTACCAAAGGCAAATCCCTGCCATCAAGCCTCAGAAGCATGATGTTAGCTCCTTTTAAAGGAAGAAGTCTCTCTCAGCGTGTTTTATTTCCATCCTTATTAACAGAGCAAATGACTGAAACTTAGGCAATGTAGAGTTTATCCAAATTTTCAGAGACCTTACTTAGTGTTCATAACTCAATTGTCAGTTTCTTCCTGAGCAAGGTGAAAAAGGGGATACTGTGTCTGTGGGAAAATATTTGTATGAGGGGTTTATTAAATAAAGATGGGAGAAGAAGGAAAACCAAACATTCCTGGCAGAAACGCTAAAGCCTTTCAAATATATCAGAGTTAGAAGAAGACCTGGTTGAAGAGCAAAGTTCGGTAAGTACAAAAGGAAAACACAGGAGGAAGGAGCCCAATAAAAATATTTATGTATTTTGTTTGTAAGACATTAAATTGTAATATTCATGGAAAATGGTTAGGTTTGTTATGTGATAGGAATCTTAAGAATAATCTTTATGGCAGAAAATGCTAGAATCTTTCTGGACCCTTTTCTTCCCCATGTGTGTTTGTGTGTAATCGTCTATGTGTTTACAGCCATATATGGACATATATACAGTGTTGCTTTGAGGTAAGTGTATGTATAAATCTCTGTGTATGTATAAAGCAATCCTACATACTTTTAACTTTTTCACTTACGTTCCATGAAAATCTAAGTCATTCTGCTAGTGCTGTCTTTTTCCCCTGCTATTACAAACAATGGGGCAACAAACATGCTTTTTTCTAGAATGTGCCTCTAGATCTGGGGTGGAGGCTGAGGGGTGGGATTGCTAGACTGGAGAGTATATGGATTTTATGACTACCACCAGGTTGCCTTAAAGGAAGGCTCTGTCAATTTACACCCCCACAACAGCAAGTGAGAGAGTACAAGTCTGTTCTTTCCCACTCTCATTAATACGTTGCAAAAATCAATATTTTGAATTGTCAAACTAATGACAAGGAATAGCATCTCTTGGTCACTTTGAGTTGCATCTTCCGGGATTGCTGGCGGGGCTGGGCCTTCATTTGTGTATTTTGGACTTTCGTGTTTTCTCTGGTATGAGTTGCTTGCTTCTATTTCTCGCCTATTTTTTAAATTTTTCTTTTTTTATTGAAGTATAGTTGATCTACAGTGTTCCAGGTATACAGCAAAGTGATTCAAATATACAGATATGCATATATACACATGTACATATATATATTCTTTTTCAGGTTCTTGTTGTTTATCTATTTTATATATAGTAGTGTATATCTGTTAATCCCAAATTTTAAATTTATTCCTCCCCACTTTTCCCCTTTGGTAACCATAAGTTTGTTTTTTTATGTCTGTGGGTTTATTTCTGTTCTGTATAAGTTCATTTGTATCATTTTTCTTTAGATTCCACATATAAGTTATATGACATTTGTCTTTGTCTGACTTCACTTAATACGATAATCTCTAGGTCCATCCATGTTGCTACAAATAGCATTATTTCATTCCTTTTTATGGCTGAGTAATACTCCTATTTTTCTATTGGGTTGTACTTATTAATTTATGGAAGCTCTGTGTGTGTGTGTGTAAATATATATTTCATGTATTTACTTGAAGTCAGTTTCTTATATTGTAGTTCTAATTATGAAGCTTTTTTAATACAAGGGAAGCTATATATAATGCAGGTCTTAAGAGCATGGAGTTTGGAGTCAGACTTACATATTTAAATCCTGGCTTCACCAATTTATCCATATGAGCCCTAAATTACTTAACTTCTCTAACTCCTAACTTGTAAAAAGGGGATTGTAATCATACCTATTTCATAGGGTTTGACATAAGACTGCATAGAATATAGTAATCACTATTATTACCAAAGAAGTTTAAACATTTTATGAGATAAAATGAATCACTTTCCCTTTATAGCTTTTGCATTGTATGAATTGAGAAGATCTTTACTACATGAGAGTAATAAATATATCCTTTCTTTCTAAAAAAATACTATTATGCTGATATAGTCCTGTATATACAATGTTACACCATTGTATATATAATATACAATATTATATATACTATATAATCATTGTGCAATGATTCTTTTTAAAAATTAAATCTATTGAAATCATATCAATTACGTCAGGGTTGTAGAATGGATAAAGATTGCCTTAGTCTGTCTGGGCTGCTATAATAGAATATCATAGACTAGGTGGCTTATAAACAATAGAAATCTGGGAGTTCCCTGTTGGCCTAGTAGCTAGGATTCCAGGCTTTCACTGCAATGGCCGAGGTTCAATCCCTGGTCAGGGAACTGAGATCCTGCAAAAAACAGAAATTTATTTCCTCACAGTACTGGAGACTAAGAAGTCTAAAATCAAGATGCTGGTAGATCTGGCATCTGCTGAGGGCCCACTTCCTGGTTCCTAGACAGCCATGTTCTCTGTGTCCTCACATGCTGGCAGGGCCAAGGAGCTTTCTGGGGCCCCTTTTATAAGGGCATTACCCATCTGCCAAAGACTCCTTCTCCAAATGCTATCACTATTAGGAGGAATAGGTTTCAACAGATGAATTGTGGGAGGATATAAATATTCAGTCTACAACCAAGATATTAGATAACAATAGTAAATGGAACCCTATTATGATGCTTGTATTGATTCTACCTCCTTGCCTAAGAATTTCCCATGATACCATGAGAGAAGTACCTCATGAGTCATCAGGGATATGGGCAGTAGGATTTGACCAGAAATAAGACCAAATTCCCCAAATAGCATCATAAGTCTTTATGAGGTCAACTATAGTAATAACTATTACCAAGATTAGCCTAAATGATTAAGATAAAAATCGAATGTTCTATAGGCCAAAGGTGATCTGTAACCAGAAAATCTAGACTTGAGCATTAGCCATGTGACCTTGAACCTATTAATCCCTCTGTAAAATGAAGATAAACAGTATAGACCCTGACTAACTCACAGAATCATACTGTGAGGATCAAATAAGAAAGAATACAAAAGTTTTTTTACAAATTGTTATAAAGTTGGGAAGTTCAAACAGCAGGTCCTGACCATGGGGTTAGAAGATGTGATCCATCTCAAGCAATGGGATACAGGGGGTGAGTGTACAGAGGCTTTTTGAAGTCCGTCAAAACTGAGTTGGAATTTTGGCTTTGACACATTATATTATCACAGCCACTTAATCTTTCTTAAGTTTACTTTACATAAAAATGCAGATAAATACCAACCTAACAGGGATGTTATGGGAATTAGTGGAAATAATATTTTTTAAACATATCAGCACTATGCCTGTGTAAATTATTAACAAATAAACTATTTTCCCCTTAAATCTCCATTACAGTTAATAACTGTTTTTGGTTCATCGGACGCTAATGCAGTCACCACTTCTGCCTAGAAGTTATATAATAAGACCTCAAATCAATTAGTTTTTTAAAAAAAATCCAAGAACATACAATAAAAAAGAGAAATAAGTTTTCTTATTGTCTACCTCAGAATTCAAAGAATGAACAGTATGTCATCAGGGATGGGTACCTGGCTAGGCTTTTAAAATATTTGCAACTCTTGAGAAAGAGATGGTAGAAAAGAGGGAGAGAAGTTTAGTGGTATTAAAATGCCTGATAGAACAAGCACCTTTAGATTCATCCCCTTCCCTGCATTCGACAGAGTGTTAACATGGAAGGGGGAAAAATAAGAGTTTTAATGTGGAATTTGAAAACGTGGGAAGAAATTTTTTTTTGAAACATGATTTGTCATATATCCCTATAGAGTAGCAGGGAAGCAGCCATCTGTGGTGCACTGATACTCGCTCCTATGTGATCTTTACCTCAGGATGACAAAACTCATGAATCGGCTTTTAAGAACCCTTTCCATGCTGGAGTATTTCATCAACCGGAGTTGGGAATGGAGCACATACAATACAGAAATGCTGATGTCCAAGCTGAGTCCTGAAGACCAAAGAGTGAGTACAGCACTGACAACCAACAGGAAAACCTTACCCATTCAGAATTTAGAATTATTTGACCTGGAGAGCTGATGAATAAAGGATGTTTTTGTTATACACACAGGATTTTTTTTCTTTTTTGGCTAAGAAAATCAGTGAATGCTATCAACACAGTTGCAGGAAGCAAGTTTAATGTAGGTAAGAGATCTAGGTTCTTAGCCTTTGGCTGGCTTCTCACTGCTGTTCTGCAGTCAGGTCTCATACACTTTGTTTCAATCCTTTGTTCAACTTCCATAGCTGTTCAACAAATCCTCAGTACCTCTATCTTTCCCCCCTAACCTCCAAAACATATGACTTCAATGAAAAATAATAATTTTACTGGCCAGGAGCTCTCTCATCCACTGTTCTTGTCAAATCAAAATCGTTCTGCATCTCCAAAGCTACAGTTCCTTCCTTCTTATCTTTTTAGATAAGCTAACCCTTCCACCTCTGCATTCTAGCCCAGCTAAGACCACCCTCCATCAGCATTGCCCTCTCTCTAGCATTGTCAGTCTTCCTCCCTATAATGATTTCTCTTTGACAATTCAGACGTTTATTTCTCAAGATAGACCTTCACTTTAATTGCTTAGGATCAGTGCCATTTATTTCTATATATTAGCTTCTTAGCAGTCACAAATGTTGTCCTGAAATTCACAAATATAGAAATCTTCTGTACTTTGTACATGTCCCTAGCTTCATTTTCTCAGTCATTTATTCCTTGAGCATATCCTTAGTTTTTAATTAAGCTTTAAAGAGTTCACTCTCTTGACATTTTCCGCTAAAATTTTTTTAAAAGAAAGAAAAGATAAATTTCTTGATTTATCTTGTGCTTGCCAGCATGTAGAAGAAACCAAGTCATGCATATAGAAGAAACCAAGTCATGCTGAGAAGTAAATGTTAGATGGCTAGCTAGCCTCACCTGCTAGCTCGTACATACCAGCCTCATAGAGCATGATTCAAATCCAAGTCCTAAAATTACTTCCCACCATGGAAACTAAGGGTTACTTGCAGTCAGAAACGATGTTAAATATACCAGTTGAGATTTAGATGGATATTTTAACTGAAATCATTGCTGTGAACCTCTAAAATGGACATGAAATAGAGCTTTTTTTTTTTTTTTCAGAAATGTTTACATGCCTGTATAGACAAAATTCTTCTAAGCACCTGTGTTTAAAATGCATGGATCAAAACAGCTTATTTTTTAAACCCCCTCAGGCTATTAGAAATTATTTTTAAAATTAGCATCAAATGTTAAATAGGCTTATCTTTATTGCATTTTCTCCATGGAATTTACCCATCTAAATAATTCAAAAGGTAATAAGCTTAGAGTTTCATTTTTGACATTTTACAAATATTTTTACCTAAAATAACTAAAAATTTTGTGAAAAACAGAATCAAAACTGCAGTGGATTTAACATATGCTTTCCAATATCTTAGCAAAGGTAATAGTCCTGAATACTTGGATATAATTGCCAAACTCTGGTGTGGCTCAGAATTCAGTTTCATTTGCCACATGGAATGAGGATTCCAAACTAGGGTTTCACTGAAATCTAACTTAGAAATATGAAATAGCATAAAAATAAAAGCCTCTGTTTATATAGATGAATAAGTACCGTTTAGTGATACTGTGGAAAATAAACAAATCCAAACAAAGTGATACAGAATTACTTTTGGAAAGCAATTCAGCTTTTGGACAAGTCTGTGAAACTCTCTGGAACTCGTTAATTTCATCTGCCTTCTTTGTTAATACTCCAATTTATTTCACAAAGATTTGGGATAACTTGCAATAAATACGTGTAATAAAAGAACAAAACAGAAATAAAACATCAAACCAGGAAAAATATGTACTAAAATATGAAATCAAGAGTAAGAATGGAAAAACAGAACATTCATATGCAGTCTACAAGATCCTAAGTCATTGCAATTAAGCAGGAAATTTGTCTTAAGATTTCTGGTGGCAAAGTGAAAAGAAAATATAGTTTCATGGCATTCTTTGTCTAAGAAAAGAAAATACACTAGTGTTCTAGGAGAAGCAAAGCTTTTCTTACCACTCTGAATGTTTCTGAAGGGCTTCGTTTTATGGCACACTAAGAGACATAATGGATAACATCTCAAAATCAAAGATAGAATATAAATTCTGCTAAGTTAGTCCTTAAAGCTTTGATTTAAGCCTTTGGTTTAAACTTAAGTCCAAAGTTTTCCTTAATCAGCATAATGAAGTAGTGATATTTCAGGAAAGGGTGCTAGGGCAAGGGAACAACACCAAAATTTAAGAATAATGAAAAGAAAAAGACATATATAATTTGTTTTGGTCCCTATTTATTCTCTTTAAAAAAATTTAATCCTTATTTACTTGAAATGAAATTAACCTTCACCAGACTAATACCAGTTCCTTTAAATTTCCAAGACTTCCTAAAGGTCAAATATTTGTGCTTGATCCATGTTTAAATATTCATATATAAATGGTAATCCATATTGTTACTGCCTTTAAAATAACAGCTCAAATCATCTCATTTGGAGGGGTACAACCTAAATCTTCCAAACTGAATGTCACTCATTTAGGTAAAAGAAACTTCATCAAATGAACAAAGTGATCGTCCAGCAGTGCAATTCTGACAATCCATAATCTCTTCTTGCCTTTCAGGTATTCAACTTCGATGTGCGCCAGTTGAATTGGTTGGAATACATTGAAAATTATGTTTTAGGAGTTAAGAAGTACTTATTGAAAGAGGATATGGCTGGGATCCCAGAAGCAAAGCAACACTTAAAAAGGTAAATATAATCGGTCAGTTAATATTTACTGAGCACTTACCATGTGTACCTGATTTTATACCAGACATGAAATATGAGCGGGGGAGGAGAGGAATTAATTTTTTTTTGAGCCTTTGTACTATATACCCTGTAATATACTGTTTCATTTAGACTTTACCACATCCCTGTGAGGCAGGCATTATTTCTGTTATCCCATTTTTATCAAAGAGCTATTTAAGCTCAAAGAAGGTAAGTGGGCAAGTCGCACATGGTAAGTGCAGGAGCCAGATATGAACCCAAGTTTGTTTCTTCTACCAACATCCTGTCATAATGTGGTATAGAGAAAGAATACCCAACAGGCAGGAAACCTGATTGTGCTATTTAACATGGGCAAATCAGTTAACCACTCTTCAAGACCTTTGACTGCCTGAAATTTCTTTCAATAATTAATCCCTAAGGGACAAAGAATTATAGTAATCTGACATAATTCTGGTAGAAGCGAAGGGTTTTTAATGCAGAGATAAGTATGGAAAAGTAATTGCAAACTGAGAGGAACGTTGCATAGCAAGAACTTTAGAACTTACCCTGTAGTGAACAAGAACCAGGGAAGGTTTTTGATATATAGTAATATGATCAAAGTATATTTAAGAAAGATTATGTTAGCCATGTTTATAAGACAGGTTAAAGCAGGTATGAGAAAGGGAAACTAGTCAGGGGAATACTATAGAAATGATTACTCAGAAGGCATGTGGTGGAAATGAGAGATATCAAAATCAAAAGGCCATCAGGTAGTGCCACATACCTAAGCACTTAGTTATTTGCTGGTCATAGCCAGGAAAAGATACATTTATGCTTCAAATAACATAGTTGGGTATTTGGTACTGTTTTGACTTTGGTTATATATGTCTGTTTCCAGGCTCCGAAATATTCACTACCTCTTTAATACCGCCCTCTTCCTCATCGCCTGGCGCCTTCTCATTGCAAGATCTCAGGTGGCTCGGAATGTGTGGTTCTTCATTGTGAGCTTTTGTTACAAATTCCTCTCCTACTTTAGGGCGTCCAGCACACTCAAGGTCTGAGAACATTTGGCGATCTCCTTTTGTTTGGAACCTCTCAGATACCTCTAAAACAGCAACTGTGGTTCTCAAGATTAGGTAGTAACAAATATGTCCAAGTCATTACCTGTCAAATGTGCTGTCATGTATTCATCCTTATTTCTTAACTATACATTTTTATTTCAGTGAGAGAAGGAAAGTCATATCCTAGCCTATAATCATACATATGTTAGGAAAACATTGTTTCCTAACACTCTATTCTATGCTCTTGAATATAAAACACCAAAGTACACCCATCTTCCCATAGTTAGCTTTTTCCTCCTTGAGAGGACTAATTTCAACTCAATAAACATGGAAGAATACATGGTAGAAGCTGAGCTATGCTAAAGAAAGGCAGCTCTAACCTTTGAACCATTCTAGTGTACTTAGTATAAAGGTTTAAAATCAAGGTAAGTAGAGGAAGGAAGGTCTCAACATCTTCACAAATGCTGTTAGAGAAATAATTCTCCACCGAGGTTTCTGCTTTCTTTTTGTGTTATACCATGGAGTCCTGGTTGAGGGCTGGGGGGAATTAGAAAAATGGGTTCACATTTAACATTTTCCT
Organism: Leucopleurus acutus; assembly: GCF_964270905.1. Lineage (NCBI taxonomy): Eukaryota > Metazoa > Chordata > Mammalia > Artiodactyla > Delphinidae > Leucopleurus > Leucopleurus acutus. The sequence continues at coordinate 24,849,763 of NC_139152.1, forward strand.
TAACTATGCCCACTTCTGAAACCTAAAAAAAACCAAGAGGTGTAAATAATTATGTATAAAGTGAAGGCTCAAGCGTATTTTCATTGGGACTGTTTATTATGCTTTTAAGTAAAAATTAGTTCCCGTAATTTGAATTTGACCTCTATTATTTCTAAATCTTTTGAATCACCAGTTTTCCTGATAACCTCCTAAGGGTTTCCCTCTTCTTCACTAAAGTCTCCAAATCCTTTATATTTAAGTTTATATTGCTCAGGCCTCGATTAGAGATTAGAGTGACTAATGTTAGAGGAAGGTCCTAGGCTAGAATCATGTAAAAACCCATTCCCCTGATCTTTGCCATCGAGGAAAGCAAAATTTCAAATAAAATTTTAAATGCTAGTTTTAGCTTTTTCTGTAAGTGGGGAAGTTTACTCTTTCACCAGGATTTGCTAGTATCTTCATCACTCCAGTTGCAGAGTGTTACCTGTAGAATGTGCAGCAGAAGAGGACAGACTTCATTAAGTGACTCTAAGTTTAGAGAACAGGTGTTGTTTTGTTTAGAAATATTTTATGTATAATGCAAATGAGTAAAAAACTAATCTCAAGATCCTATATTAATATAACTGTTATTCCAACTTTCCTCATATTTGAGAGATGAGTGCACGTTGGATTGCAGCATCTCGTGTTAAAAACATGGACTATGATTCAGATACAGTACCTGGGGCCTAAGCAACTAAAAAGAATCACAACTACTTGAAAATTACACGAGCATAAGATGTTAACAACAGTTATATTTATGCTTACTTTCTGAGATAACTGGTTAATACTCAGAAAGGCACACTAGGTGGCCGAAGTATACTAGGGCCAGGAGGATGACTTCTAGCCCAATATTACTTGAGATTTTTCTGAACCTCATAAAGGGCATTTGGTGGGGATGCTTCTGGGCAGTGTCTTTCCCAATCTCATCTAAGTTCTGGGAACTACTTCCCAGGGCAGACAACCCAGTTCTGAAACAAAGTACCTGGATATCTTCAGTTTGAGATGTCTGTATGACATGTTTGAGTTACATTGATTAAGATACAAACTGTAGATAATGATAAAAATGAAATCAAGATACAATTCAATGAAATTGGACAAAACATAATAGTTCTAAGAATTTACTATCTTTTGATTATTTTATGTTTCACCAATTCAATAAATTCCACTGATCAAGTATTCACATTTTGACTTGATTAAATGAAAATTTGAATTAAAAAATGGTTTCCTCTCTTCTAGTGTTTGACTACTGCAGTTGATCTCCCACCTCCTCCCTAGAAAAATGATATAATCTAAATAAACTACCAGTTGAATATAAATTAACACATACCCATAACGCTTCATTTTTTTCAGACACCATTAATAGGGTTACATTTACATGTTGAAGCATGTTCTACCCGTGACATTAGAGAAATGACATGAATAAAGTTCTCTTGTGATGATTAAGCAGCTTGTGATGATTAAGCAGTAAAAGTAGGTATCTGCATGAAAGAAAATCTCTAGTTATTTTACATCAAGACCAAGTGAAACTAATTTGAGCGCCTAATATATACACTCCAATGAGAAAGAACCTTCTACTTTTTGGGAAGAAGGGGACAGTGAGGACAAAGAAAAGCTTATGTTTAAAAAGAAGTTTTGGTAATCCCTATATTCTGCACCCATAAGATATATGATACAGTAACAAACATAACAGAGTTGAAGACAGTCACCACCTGAGGCAATTAATACTAGAAAAAGTTGAGGCAGATGAGCACACAAATCAGAAAAACATTTCTCACATTTTATACTAACCTAACGTCATCTCCAGTTAACAGCTCACTTTAATAAACTGATTTAGAATCTCAAGGTAAATAGACTGATCTGAGAAGGGACTAATACCCAAATAGTGTGTTATCTCACAGTGAAAATAACAATTAAAGTACGTCAGCCTAAAGCTTCCAAAAACATCAATAATTTTTAAAGTTCATGTGAATCACATGCAAATTTCCACACAGCTATTTTTCTCTGTAACTGCAAATCTAATAATTATATTCTAGGAACATAAGCAATTGCCTAGAGTAAAAAGTAATGACTGTCCCATGTGCCCACAAAGAGATATGGAAAAATGCTCACTGCCTAGATTACTTTTAAAAAATATTTTTAAAAATTACAAAATAGGGCTTCCTTGGTGGCGCAGTGGTTAAGAATCCACCTGCCAATGCAGGGGACACGCGTTCAAGCCCTGGTCCGGGAAGATCCCACATGCCACGAAGCAACTAAGCCCGTGCGCCACAACTACTGAGCCTGCACTCCAGAGCCCGCGAGCCACAACTACTGAAGCCCAGGCGCCTAGAGCCCGTGCTCCGCAACGAGAAGCCACCGCAATGAGAAGCCCTCACACCGCAACGAAGAGTAGCCCCTGCTCACTGCAACTAGAGAAAGCCCGCGTGCAGCAACGAAGACCCAAGGCAGCCAAAAATAAATAAATTAAAATACATTTTTTAATTACAAAATAAAAATAGAAATTGCTGGTTTTAGGGATGTAACTGGCTTGAAAGACAGGAATGCCCTGTGAGGTGTAGATACAATTATGACAAAGGATATGTAACTGAAATTGAGTTTTGATAGCTAGAAACAGCTCTCTTAACACACAGGTGAACATTTTATGTGTGTCCCTACTTTATTTGAAATAGCAGTTCCAAGCTGGAACTGTGAATCGGTTGGGGAGATGTGGGGTTGGGGAACTTTCATCAATCCTAGAAAAATATCTTAAAGAAATTAAAGGTAAGTATAATACAAGAAATCACCAAATTGACTTGCATAGTTGCTTGGAAACAGAATTTACAAAATATTCATTACATAATTATATGCCGTGTTGCTGAAGGTCTGCTTTAGTATGTAGCTTTCATCAATGTACACTTTCCCCCCACACCTTCTCATTCTGAGTTTTACCTTAAAATCATTACACAAATAGCATAAATGAGTTACGATGTTTGGAAGAATTGTTCATCTAATTTCTTTTGATAAATATCCAGTACAACTTGGAGTTGCTGAAACAAAACTATTAAATGTTTTGCTGATTATAATCTGCTTACAGCTTTATAAACTTGAGTCAACTGCTCAATTTTCATCACTCGTCCATTCATAACACGAAAAATACAGAATGAATCCAATCTCATACAATTTAGTTCCGTCTGAAGCAAAGGAAATGTAACAGAGTGATAAAGATTGCTGTAGTTTTCCTAGAAGGAAAAAGAAAAATATGAGGAACTGAGCCTTATTTGGGGGTACATGATCGTAAAGGGACAAAGAAGTTGTACAATTTATTTTATTTAGAGTCCAAATGCCCAGGATTGAGACACTAAATGAGTCTTTTATGGTTTTTTTCTCTTAAAACAACACAATAAAAAAACTACAAGAAAACCAAAAAATCCAAGGCAGCTTGTTTCCTACTCTTAAAATAATGATAAGTGATACTGTCACTAAAATATTTCAAAAGGGCTGGGGGGGGAACTACAATAAAGAAATTACTTGGATATTACTCCAGACATCATGCCATAAGGTAGTGAACAAATAGTGATCTATTTGGATAGTGCTGACAAAAGGTGACTCACTTTGAAGGTTTGCTACAGCTCCAAATAGAAAGGGAGGAACTTAAGTACTAGGTTAAAGGGCATGATGAGATTTTAAAGATCCTAAGAGTCATGTTTAAGTAATTTTTGAACATTCAAAATTATGCATCTCGAACTGAAGTTTAAGATTCAAAATTTTAAATTTTGAAGCAAGGGGGTTGCATATAAATTTATTTTGTTACTTGAATTACTAACCTAAGACATAAAAAGACAATGCATAACATATGTCTACTTATACCATTAAAAAATTAGGAGATCTTAGTCATTCCTTTATGAATTCCAAAGTTAGTTAGTATTAAAGATTGTAAACTTTGTCTGCATTAGTAAATTATTTATTATAAAAATTCAGTGCTTTATATCATAAAATGTATACGAGAAAAGTGTAGTATTAATCACTTAAGTTGAGAATTAGAAATAATTTTGTATTTCTCATATTGAGTTAAGCTTTTACCAGGAGGTAGTCTGAGGTGTACAAATACTGTAGCAGAGAATTATTCACCTAAACGTTTCATCTCCTTTTATAGGCCAATATATGCAAACACAGTTTAAAAAAAACACATTTCACATAATTTGAGATCTCAACTCTTAAAAATATTTAGGATGGAATATATATATAGATATTATGAATGCCCTAATAAAGAGGATTGAGTAATAAAGTGGGTATCCTACTGGAGGCACCCCAGGCAAACACCAAGGCTACATAATAGGCCAGTACAGTGTTCTCTGCAATGGAAAAGAAACACTTGGTGAGGTCAAAAACTCCTAATAAATCCTAACATGCAAGTATACTTCATCATTCATCATACAAAGGGCTGGTCAGAATCTTAATACTTTGATTGCCCCAAATCTGACCCTATTTGAGGAGTTTCAGGTGGAAACCTTTCTTAACTTTTAAAATGGAAATCAATGGCAAAGTAGGATTTTGCTTCAAAGAAATTCCTTTTATAGTCAGTTTTAATGGGACAGATTAATTCCATTTAAATTTTAATATGGTATTTGGAAAACACAGAAACAATTAAAAATCATATATAAGTACGAGAATAATTTTTAAAATCCTTCTTAAAGATACTTAACTGCCATAATCCTAACTGAAAGAAAATAATTCTAAATCAATATTTTTCCTCCTATTAAAAAAAAAACCCTGAAACTTAACTGAACTTTCTGACAAGCAGATTCACAGAACCGACATTCAGTCTAAAACAGCTAAAATTTTAATTCTAATTAAAATTCCTTTTCCTAGTCTACCTTCATTGGAAATAATATCTGAAGAAAAGAAATGAGAAATACGGAGACAACCATTCATTATTTGGAATCTTCTGAATTCAAAAACCTTTCAAAGCATGTTTGTTACCTATATTAATCAGTTAATTTAATGCCTCAGTGATAAACTATTTATCTTAAACAATGACACTTGTTATTATCTGCAAAATACCATTCCACATAAGCTTGAATGAAAAGTAGTTCTATCAGTATTTTTCCTTCTCTCCATTACATTATCTGCCCCAACTGTTTGACTTTTCTTTTCCTTTGAAAAGAATGCAATTTGAAAAACTCTAACTTGTGATGGCCTGTTCTCTAAAAACCACCATTTTAAATCTTGTCTTTTAGTCTTGGCCTTGTTACTTACCTGGAATTTTGTCTCCCCATTTCCCTAAATGACTTAAACCATGAAGACTGGTTGATGATTCCTCTACTATCATTAAGTAATACAAAATGAAAAATGATATTGGCACACATATTCCAAATTTAGTTTTTAACAGCACCTGAGTGATATACCCCTCTCATTATTTTCAATCTTTTATAGTGTATAAATTTAAAATCAATCCTTAAATAGTAAGAAAGCTAGACCAACACAATCTAATACAAAATCAATCACATTCAGGACATTCTGAATGCAGATACTTCTTTCATAATACAGTTTAACGGACATTGTTTAATATTATAATCTCTCAGATCTGACATTATCTTGTCTTACTTAAATATTTGCCTCATGCTTCTATTTTATTTAAAGTTACCCTGTTGCCCGCTCACCACAACACACACAAAATATGCTACTTATCCTCTTAATCTTTTACAGACTGGTAATTTTCATCATTAGTAGTTGATCTTTTTATTACTCACCCCCTGTTCCCAAAGTATACCAATAATAAGGATCAGATTAGGAAACTTAGCATTTTTTTTAAACATGTGCTTTCTTCTCCCTGTATAAGTGCCCACTATATAATTTGTGAATGATACCTCTGTTACATATTATAGCATCTATGTACCTGCCCCTGTAAGAATTCACCTTAGTCTTTCACAACCCTGCCCTGATCAGAAAAGTCAATCGCCAGAGTCTAAAGAAAAGCAGTAACCGTCCTAAGACTGAATTATTGGATAAATGGTCTTGTCGTTATGGCTTAACAGTAATATGGCTATAACACAGGGGCCCCACCCTCTCTTCCTTTATTAACAATGTGACCTGACCACACTTTTTAAAGTCTAGACTAGTTTTCCACATGTTTTACATATTTTATTCTGACATCATATCTTTTAAAAACAAACAGATGCAAACATTTGCACTTATCAATGCCATTTTCTTTAGATGTGGTTTGACTTCTTCCTTCAGGCTCTTTGTCATCAAGAAGCAAGGTTTGATTTCGATACTGCCGTTGCTATGAAAATATCAGAAGGGGTCATCTTCAATGCAATATTCCAGTTGGACTTATTCACTGATTAGATTAGCTGTATAATTTCTTCTAGGACATTTGTAACAGACACAACACACATAGGATTTCAGTTTGGGTTTTTTTCGTTTTTTCCCCTAGGGTGATTCCTGCTTCTCATTCATATTTTCTTTTCTTTGAATATATTGCACAATATTTTATTATTAAAAACGTTTTACATCTCAGACAAAAAGTTTTTCTCCTTTACTTGGGAGGTGCTAATGTGTATTATTTTCTAAAAGAGGTAAGTGGTTGTCTGTGTGGCCATCTTCAAAGGGAACCTAGGGAGGAATAAAAAGACCGAAGCATTAGTTTTATTCCTTACACTATTTCCTCTAAACACAACACTTTATTTTGGGCAATTTCTTTCTGGGCGCCAAGAGCTACTATTTAGATTTAACAATGATACTATGACTTAGAGATCAGCACCATTTATACTACACCACTTACAGAACTGACGGGTTTGTAGGCTCCAAGTCTGAAACGACAGTAAATTATTTCGACTATAAATTTTCCAATTCCATGTAACATGCCTGTAATAAAAAATAAGTTTATGTTTTTAATTAAATTATGCTTTTAATGTAATTTCTTCCTAAGTTATTCATTTCCTAATTTTGTAAGTAAGAATAAAAAACTATTATAAAGGAATAGATAAGGAAGGAAACAGTTTGCTTTATTCACTTCCACAGTCAAAAATATCAAGACAATTGAATTTTAAAATAAATGAATTTCTTTTCAAAATCACAAAGCCACATAATTCATGACCTTGACAAAGCAATCTTTTCAAAGGTGCTTAATATGTCTCACACCTACACAATTTTGAAAAATAAATACTACTAGCACCATAAATTTAAATGAATCTAAATAAAGCAGTGATAAAAACTTTCATAAGAAAAGCTATTCATCCATTTTAAAAATATAATTCAAACTATATAAACTCCATGTAATATTAAATAGAGGTTAGGATAAAAAAGGAACTGTTTCCTTATCTATTATACTCAACTATCAAATTTTCACAATTACAATTCTGCAAGTTATCTTTGAGAGAATCCCATAATCTTATGGTGAAAACACCAAAAGTCATAAAAACATTACTGACTAAAAATTTGGTTTCACATATTTCATAGTTTAACATACCATAAAATACAATTTTACATTGTGTACAGTTAAAAATACCTTAACTGAAAAAGAAAATTTACATTCAAAGTATCTACTATTTCTAGGCATTTTCTCATCTAATCCTATAACACACTTGCAAGTTAGATATTATTATTCTCATTTTTATATAGAAAAAACAATTTCAGAAAATTTAGGTGACCTACACAAAGCTATCACCATGTAAATGACAGAACTTGGGTCCAATCCTAGGCTCTCTCTAGCACACTAAGTAATCTCCCATAAATCACTGAATGCAGTGAACTTAGTTATGTGTAACGCTTAATCAATACAATTTTTGAGGTTTGAAATTAAATCTTAAAGAAAAAGTTCTTTAAGTATCAAAACATGAGAATGTGTATATTTCTTTCCCCTTTTAAGTAAAAGCATCTTGATTTTTAATGTTAGCAGAACTTTTAGAAATTAGACAAAAAAAGGAATGAATCTTAACCTGTTGTTGAAAAGATTCCTCCAACAATACCACAAAGCCTTACAAAAAACTGCCAGAATGGCATATGCTCCTCAGTAACTGTCACCATAAGAGAGCTGAGATCATATTTCATAAAAATCCCAGAGACTCCATGGCTGCCTGCAGCATGGTTAATGACACGTTCCTAAAGGAAGGCAAAAGGAAGGGGAGAGAGAGGAGGAAGAGACAAACAGGATTCACATCATTAGGTTACTTGTATACAGTCAATATGAAGCCCTCCAGCCCTCCTGAACAAGAGGGACATCCAAATCTCTTTATGAATTGTCCTACTAGACCAAGCTCTCCAGAAATAAGCAAATTATTCTGTATTCTTTGTATGGTTAGCTTTTGAAGCAATCAAAAGAACAGAATCATTTTTTACTGTTTTCTCAAAAAGGTCACTTTACATCTACAAGGTTTCTACTAAACTCAAGAGTTTATATGGCACATTCCTCATTGACCAAATCAATGAAAACTACATTCCTATTTTGACATACTTTTTGTATTATTTCTTTGCTAAGAATTTACAAAATAATTCTATCTACTTCCTGTCATTTGAATGATAAGATTTAAAACCAATTTCAATTGCTGTTGTTCATTTTAAACTATATGAGATGGAGTACAGGAAGAAAACATAATACATTAATTTGAAAGATATCAATATCTGAGCTATTGGTTCAGTTTTTAAAGGAAATTTTTCTTGAAAGGAGCGTAACTAAAATTATAAACCTACCACAGTGTGCACACTGAGTGAGAATATATTGTTTCATTCCATTCTGTTTACACTTCAAAACTCAAGTTTGCAAATTTCTATTATAGCATGAAACAACTATGCTACCACAGTGCTTTGCTATGATTTTTGTGTCAGGCCCTACCTGTTTTTACTAAGCTGTAACTAAACTGCAAGCTTTAGGAAGACAAGTAACGTGGGAAATTAAAACAATTTCATGTGGGCATTACAAAACCTCTTTGCCTATTAGCACAACAGAGCCTTATAAGCCATTGATCAAGTTTCCTATATAAAGTGACTTCATCTTTAAGTTCTGATAAGTTCAATATTTTGCCAAAATTATAAATATATTGTCATCACCTATGTGAGTGGATATTGTTTTAGGGATCACGGTGTCTACATAACAAAAGACTCATAATGATTCGCTTTTGGTCTAGGACCAATGAAGGTCAGGCCTGTCCTTCTCATCCTCCACTCTACCAACTCCAGTTACTCCTTTTTTTTTTAAAGTGAAATACAACCACTGTAGTTGTCCTATCAGTACTAACACATCCCACAAAGGTCAAATGCTCTGTGATTCTTTTTTTTTTTCTTGTTAATTTATTTTTGTTATTTAAAATACATCCTGGAGATAATTTCGTATCAGTATATAGATATCTTTCTCTCTCTTTTTTTTAAAGTTGCATGTTCCTCCATTGTGTCGATGTATCACTTGGGTTGCTTCCAGTCTTCTGTCTTTACAAGTAACAAAACGAATAATCTCATATACAACATCACTTTTTTTCCACTGTATCTTTGGATTTAATTTCTAGAAGTGGGATTGCTGGGTCAAAAGGTAAATGCATATGTCATTTTGCAGATATTGCCAAACTCCCTTCCAAGAGACTATGCCATTTTCCTTAGCAATGTATGCATGCCTGTTTTCCCCAAAGTCGTGCTGTTGTGTAGACTGCCTGACCTTCAGGTGTTGCCAACCTTAGTGAGAAATGGTTATCTCCCCACCCATAAAGAAATGCTAAAAAGCACAATATATACTTGTAGACACTTTACCTAGTTTCTCTTTCTCTCTGCACGTGAGCATGCGCATGCGCACACACACACACGGAGTTACACATACTTGATTTTTCCTCCTGAACCATTTGAAAAGTTATAAACACATGACACTTCACCCCTAAAAACTTTAGTATTTAGTTTCCCAAGAATAAGGAAAACAATTACTGAGGACATAGTCAACACAAGTTATAAGACTATCAAAGGAAAATTTCATATGGAGGAAAGCAAATTTTATTTTATTTTTCTGTTTTTTGCTGTACACGGGCCTCTCACTGCTGTGGCCTCTCCCGTTGTGGAGCACAGGCTCCGGACGCGCAGGCTCAGCGGCCCTGGCTCACGGGCCCAGCCGCTCCACGGCACGTGGGATCCTCCTGGACCGGGGCACGAACCTGTGTCCCCTGCATCGGCAGGCGGACTCTCAACCACTGCGCGACCAGGGAAGCCCGAAAGCAAATTTTTAAAAGCACTTAAATTCTGGAATTCTTCTGGATACTAGTATTTGAATATTCACCATTCTTGAACACAATAAGAAAACATAGCTTATAAAAATAAAAAATTAACAACAAAAAGAATGAAAGAAAAAAAGAAAACATGGTCCCAGAGTAAGTGAGAAATCTGTTAAACTGCCCAATTCCAAAATTCTGCTTCTCATTATCAATATTTACTTATAAGGCCACTCCACCCTAAGGTTGCAGAACGTCTGTCCTCTCAATCAGATGAAGATGAAGCCCTAAATTAGGAAGGCAAACCCTCTAAATCTGCTATCTGAGTCACAATAACCATGCGCGTCCCAGGGTAGATACATTAAGTAAAAATAAATAACAGAGAAATCAGAAAATCTGCTGGCAGATTAAAAAAAACTGCTTATACCAGTACATGGGAAAACAAGTATTAAGATATTAAGAGTAAAATAATTAATATCATAGTTTAATAATTTTTTACTAATTGAATGGAAAACATTCCAGATTTTTTAAATCTACTTCTTTTCTTACTCTAAAACATACTTAATACCCATTTCTGATATTTTATTGACTTAAAATAAAATGTCAATGCATTTCAAATTTTAAATGGGGGAGGGCATTACCTGAAACTCCAAACTAATTTTGTAGCGGGACTATAAAATGCTTTAAAAAAATTATTTTACCAGTTGGATTCAACTTACCCTTTCTGTCACAGAAAACTGATGGGTGTCTGCTGAAATTTTATATGTATGTAGTTTTGTTGGCACGATTGTAATAAAATATTGGAACATCTGGTTGTCTAGAATAAAAACAAAATGTAGGTTTTTTTCATCAATCCAGTAGCAATGAAACTACTGCCAAATACATCAGCCTTCTATTAAATACATCTAATCTGAAATTTAATGCTACTTATAACTTAATGTCTAACAAAAAAATATTATAAAAGAATCAATGAAAGCAGTATATTCACATTTGGTAAAACAAGTTCTCAGTAAGCATAAAATAGTCACACAGACACACACACACATCTATTAGAAGATGTCAAAAAAGATGAGCTAGTTATCTAGTTAGATATCTTTTATAATCATTATCATCCTTTTATAAAATATGGAAAATAAAAGCATTTCTTTATAGTACAGAAACTAATAAAAATAAAGTTATAATAGCATAACCACCACAAGACACATTTTCAGTTTCTACTAATATCTGAACAGAAATAAATAAACCAAAACTGAATTAGCTATTGGATATATAAACCAAAATGTAGCCTTTGGATAAATACAAAGAATCAATACTACAGTAGGAAAATAAGCAAAGAAACTACTCAATGATGGCCTGGGGTTACTACGTAATCAAAATGATCATATTTATATAGTCATTAGGCATTTATAGGTTTAATACAAGTCATAAACACCAGTATATTACTAATTATTAATTAATTTTAAGCAATTAACAGTTCACATAATACAAAACATGTTAATTCTCTAGGTCTACATTCTAGAAAATTTAGAACTAGATACATCTATCTATAGTTTCAGCTAGGTTAAGTGAATAGGGCCTCATTACGTTTGCAATGTACTTCACGTCACATGGTGATAACTGTCTATGACAACTGAGTACATGAATAAAATATGTAAGTTTTAAATGTATGGTTTGATAAATTTTGACAAATGTTTTTATCCATACAATCACCACCACTATCAAAATATAAAACATTTTAATCACCCCAAAGAGTTCCTTTGAACCCCTTTTCAGTCAATCCCTTCTACCTCTGGTCCTAGGCCAACCACTAATCTACCTTCTATTGTTACAGACTCGTTTTGCCTATTCTAGAATTGCATATAAATGGAGGTATACAGTATGTACTTTCATGTGTCTAGCATGAATTAATTTTTATTTTTATTTCCATCAGTTCAATTTCTCTGTCTCTTATCTCACTGTAATTCAGAATAGGAGAGGGAAAGTTAAAATTGTAGATAGAAGGGAGAGGTAAGACTAATGGTCTCTTCAACACTAACATTAAACAAGTTTCTAACAAAATAAAGCAAAGCCTGTTTCAACTTCACCATTTCTTATTTCACCTACCACTATAACTACCACTTGTACCACTATAACTTTCAAAAACATAAAATAGTTTTTGGCCAGTTCTATTATTAATTTCAACTTAAATCCTAAATATTACCACAGATAATGTTAGAGCAAAAGTGTGTCAACTTTGTCCACCACCAATAAATGGCTTATCAATTGTGGACGATCTTTCATCCTTTGAGTTGTTCTCTGATGTAAAGTGAACTGCTCAATCTGTGCTTATTTTTGAGGTGTTTTACAAATATCTCTATTACGTCATAAACAAAAATAAGCTGAAAATGAGCGGAGAAGAAGGTGTTCAAGTATGAAGTATTTATGAAAAAGAAGATGAAATTGAGAGTGGTGAGGTTATAACCAATGCTGTACACATGGGTGGGATAATTAGACTTGACGGAAAAAAATGAGAGACAAAGGAAATCTCACCACATGCGGAATGAAGTCCAATGCAATGAACAGTAGCCAAAGCGGGTCAAAGAAACTTGACAGGGAAAATTGGAAACCTTTTAAGCTATGGAGAGAGAACTGCTGAAGACCTATTTGTCTAATATATAAGTCTGTTAGATAACTTAATGGCCAAGCAGGGGGAAAATGCTCTTGCATTAGATTTTGTTGCAAGCCACAAATTGTTCCAAAGGTTATAGGTCTGTCCAAATCTGCACAGCATTAAACATGTCACTGCTAAGTAATCCCCTCAAAATTCCTACATGAAGGAGAGGGTAGTTACCTGAATCCAACAGATCTGTAATGCTGAATTTTTTCTTTATCGAAAACGAGGCCCAATAGAACATATATTAGGAAGGAGAAGAGTATACCTGCTTTAAAGCTTTGAATAACCTACTGACATTCATCTCATGCCATTTTATAAAATAATTCTAAACACCTCTTAGTTTTCCTGAACATGTAAATTTAAAGAGCCTTTTGAAAATTAATCTGTTCATATTTAGATCTGCTTCTTTACAAAAATGTATAGTTCATTTCAGCATCTTGAAACAAAGTATTAACCAACATGTTTTCAATTGTGCATCTCTTGTAATATTTAATGTATTTTGGTGTAGAATGAACACATACTTAAAGATGAGATTACACAGAACAAAGCTTGTAATTCTCAGAATGTTTCTACTCACACATTTCCAAATTTAGTACTCTCAAGCTTCCTTGAGTGAAACATTCCCACACAAACATAAAATACTCATGAATTCTAAATAAAACATGTTTAATGTATCTGATTACAACACTATGCTAAAAGAGTAAAATACTGAAAAGAACATTAATAAATCTATTTGAATTAATAAAAAATGAAATCCTTAATTACAGTTTTGCAAAGGCTAGAATTCCTAGTGGCACAGGAAGCTTTAGACGTCCTTAAGGCATATAATATGACTATTTAAGAAGAAAGGCAACCAAAAATCTTCAAAAAACAAACATCAGAAACCAAAAAACCTTTTATTTCCTTAATAATCCATCCATATTTGCATAAACTGAAATTTTAAATGGAATAGATGGTTAAAACAGACAGTAATAAAAGGTATCTGTACTACTTCTGACTGTGTTAATACCAAACTATTCTAGAAGAACTCTAGGTTTCTGATGTTTGTAAAATTCTCTAGAGAGGTTTCTGACATGGTAAATATTGTATAGATTTTAGAACTCTGAACCTACACAAAGAAGAAAATTTTTCTTATAATGTTCAAACTTTCTTTTGTTCTTATTCTTTCTTTGTTGAACATGGAAAAGCAGTTATGCCCTCTTAACACATTAACCTTTCATATATTTAGAGAGCCTTTAAATTCTACTCCTTCTCCTGACTACTTCTGACTAATTTCTTATTCTGTTCCATGGCTCATTTTTTACCATTTAAAATTCATCCACCACTAGAACAAATTCTCTTACACACATCTCCACTTAAAGATGATCAGCCATTTAAACCACTTCAAGATTTATCCGTTTATCTGTTACAAGGGGGTTAAGGAAGAGGTTTATTTAAAATGTATTAATATCAAAGTTATAAGAACTATTTGCTTACATGCAAATTCCAACAGTAATTATTAAATACTTACGATCGAATGCAATTTTTTCAGTTCCATCTAAAGGATTAATAATTCCTGGAACAAGCTCTCCAAAAGACAAATGATCTATTCTATGAGAAAAATTGTAAGCTAAGAGGCAAAAAAAAAAAAAAATTAAGTAGAGAAATTAAATTATTCAAAACTACATGTTACAGATTAGTTCACATTCTTACCTATTCTCAAATGAAAATATCTAAAATCTGCTGGTATAATAATACAGTATTTAAAAACATATTATTTTAAGAAAAATGCATGCAAATATGTGGGAATTATATGTATAGAGGTAAACACATTCTGATAAAATGCTACATTGCAAATTTCATAATTATATACAAATTAATATCTAAGAAATAATATGACATCTAATTCTGATAAACAAAAAAATAAGTCTTTTCTAGTCCAAATCATCATATAGAAACAGGATTGTGTTAGAAGAACTGAGATGATGTCCATGAAACTGATCAGATATATTTTTAATACACACTATTGCTTTAGCACATTTATGTAACTAAACTTGTTTTTTATGGAATTTATTACTTGTTTTTGTTGTCTAAAGGAGACTTTAAAAACTAAGTTTTATGATAATCATTACACAAAACTAACTTGAATACTTTATATATGTGTGTAAATGTCCATATTTAAATTTACATATTTAAACAAGTTTCAAATATATTCTCTTCACTATCTGTAAAAACTATCAGAAAAAAAAAAATTAGCAGAAATGTGTACTAAGTGATATAAAGCACACCAAGGGTGCTTCTCCCTACCTCAGCAACTTCTGAGCTATGGCTAAAAAGAAATATAGGTAGCTTAAAGACAAGAGAAAATGGATTAGTCAATAAGTTAGATCATTTATTCTCTCCTTTAGATATCTTCTTTCAGCATACCCCACTTCCAAAGCCCTACCTCGCACCTGCACTGAAAATTAAAAAACACACTTTTTTAGCAAGGACATCTTCACAGAAAGAAATTTTAGAAACTGCTTACAGTCGTGGTTGACAAGTGCTGCCAAGTGTGCATGACCTCGGGGATGTGGAATTGCCCTGAAAGGAGGAAAAAAAGATTAAAGTAATAACATTTAAATACATAACTAATTAAAATCATAAAGGGGATCTTTCCTAAGTTATATAATTTTCTTAGTATAAAATAATATAACAACATACTTGGCCCATGATTTAAGTAGGTAAATCTCATCTCAGTAATGCAATAAACTGGGGGTTGGCAAACGTTTTCTGTAAAGAGTCAGACAGTGAATATTTTAGGTTTTGTGGGCCAAGATGCAAAACTGAAGATATTATGTAGTTACATAACAAGAGAGAAAACAAATTTTTACAAACTTATTAATGAAATTCAAATTATAATAGTAGTAATTGAGTACTTTTTTGGAATCCGGGTACTGGGAGATAACATTTTGCTTAACTGGGGTTTAGAGTTGACATTCCCTATTTTCAAAATCCCAGATAAGATAAGGATAGGATACAAACCAAATGCTTTTCCATTTGGCCTCTCTTATTGATAATATGAGTTATCACATGGAGAGGTAAGTGAAATTGAGAACAAAGGCCAAAATATAGAAGTTCTTCCAATATTTGTCAACGTTTCCCTCTTTCAGTTAGTTTTGGAGTAGGATATTGTTTTTATTCAGAAGTGCAATAAAACCATCTAAATTTCTTTGAGCCAACTATCATTTGTTGACTATATGATACCAAGAAATTCTAAGGTTCCCATCTACAGGTTGGGGATGGAGAGAATAGGCCCTGGCAACAGTAACAAAACAACAAAACATGAATGTTAAGAAGAGTGGGATAACAAAGACAAAGCAGGGAATTCCCTGGCAGCCCAGTGGTTAGGACTCAGCACTTTCACTGCCGAGGGCCCGGGTTTAACCCCTGGTTGAGGAAGTAAGATCTCACAACCCATGTGGCACAGCCAAAAAAACAAAACAAAGACAAAGCAAATGCCTGATTTGATCTGATCACTGTAAACACTGAAATAATTTTGCATAGAAGTCTAATGCTGTCTCTATATATTTAAAAAATCTCTAGCCACGCTCTGTCCTGCTTTATGGCCTTTCCCTCAGTCTAGATGCCATTCTCTCCTTTTATATATAAAATTCCTAACCATCCATTAGTGTTCAAAGGTTTCCCTCAATAAAGCCTCCACTGACTTGCAGAGTAGGTCAGGTACCTTGTTATATAGTTTCTTATCAGCCATAGTTTTCCTTTATAACTTCAAGACAACTATAATTAAATAATTATTAGTGTAATTTACTGTTTAAAATTCAGATTCTCTCACAGAATGTCAGCATCATAAGGGCAAAAACCCTTTCTCTGTTTTTCACTGCTTCATCTTTAGTATCTACCATGGTACTTTGCACATAGCAAGTACTCAAAAAATACTCTTCTTTTGCAATGAAGAATTGTTCAGCTTTGCAAGTCTAGATGGAAGGAAGGAAGGCAGGGAGAAAAGCAGAGAAAGAGAGAGGAGATAATCAGAGAATCTATTTATTCATTCAGGAATTTACCAAGTGTTTATTATATGACAGTTTCTGTGCTGGGTTCTGCTCATGAAGGCAGGTGGTCTGATATTTTTCCTTAACATTTACCCAATTTAACTTTATCCCAGACATATTTCTAACTACATCAAAATACTTGTCTCGTACTGGTCAGGGATTATATTTTGATGAGGATCACCAAAAGGAAAAACAAAACAAAAACCTAATATCCAACAAAATGAACAAATTAATGAAATGTCTAGGTAAGAGCTTTCTGGCTACTAAAACTTGGCAAGCTGAAGGTTTTAATTCATATTTACCTACAACTTATATACTTTAATATATGAAATATGACATGACTATTTTTCTTTTGTTTTGAAGCAGTAGTTTTTAAAGTTAGTAGTCTTCTCTATCCTGAGGTTGAAGGCTGAAGACATAAAAAATACACATTTTAAGAGTTCTCTAGTGGTTAGTTATATATTATTTGATTAACAAAGAATTTACTTTTAACCAAACTGCCAACTTGTTTAAAGTATTTTCAGTAAGTGAAAAGAACATACTTGCCCACAGTTATGTGAAAATTCCCTGCTACTTTATTGACATATAGATGACCACGAATTCTGCAAGCATCTGGAGGCTGTGATGAATCATCTTCCCTGTTACAACAAGATACATTTGAATTACTTACAGCGTATTCAATATAGTTACCATATTTCTGGTGAGAAAATTTTATAGATGGGAAAAAAAATAATCCCTAAAGATCAATTTTTAGATAATGTTCTAAATGTCAAAAGTAGAATAGCAGTTTTTTGAAGTCTACACTTTTATTAAAAAAATCTACAAAATGAAAAAAATTATATAATTATTATATATATATATTATTTACACAAATATAAAATTTCAAGGTCATTCAAATTTAACCAGAGGACTAAGTCTAATGAGAGAAGAAAAATTAAAAGTAAAGAATTACTAGTCCAACAAAGACATGCTTTTATCATGTTTCTGGTACTTTAGGGGACAGGAAGCGTTGGGAAAAAGAATGAGTAAGGGAAGGGCATGCCACTTAACTTCAAATAGACAATAACATTTTCTTCCTAAGCAAATGTAAAACCTCTGTATATTTTTAAATTTAAATGATCATTTTCATGATTATAGCATTTCCAAAGATCAGCTCTTCTAATCTATAAAAGAGACAAAAAGTGAAATAAAAACATGAAATTCCTAAAAAAACTTTATACATCTTCATAATGGTAAATGAAATTAATTTGTTCTTAAAACCTAGTACAATTTTATATGAAGGTGTACCATACACACATAAAAATGAAAATAATATTTGGGATAATCCTGATCAGTATCATAGGCCATAAATTTAAGAGTAAAAAAGACATCTTGAGACTTCCCTGGCGGTCCAGTGGTTAAGATTCTGTGCTTCCACTGCAGGGGGTGAGGGTTCAATCCCTGGTTGGGGAACTAAGATCCCATATGCCGCACGGTGCGGCCAAAAAAAAAAAAAGACATCTCATCATACAGAATGATTACATTTTCTCTAAGAAATATAAGATTCAGAGGAGTAAACCAATACTAAAATTATGTCACAATAAATTCTTTTTTTTTTTTTTGTGGTACGCGGGCCTCTCACTGTTGTGGCCTCTCTCGTTGCAAAACACAGGCTCTGGACGCGCAGGCTCAGTGGCCATGGCTCACGGGCCCAGCCGCTCTGCGGCATGTGGGATCTTCCCGGACCAGGGCACGAACCCATGTCCCCTGCATCGGCAGGCGGACTCTCAAGCACTGCACCACCAGGGAAGCCCCAATAAATTCTTAATAAATAGTCTCAAAAAATCTCCCACCTTGGTGGAAGTGCTGTTGATGCACTTTTAAAAGCACTTTTAAAGATCACATCTTGAAGTGAATGTTCTTCTTGCAGTCTACTCTGAATCAGCTGTAGCATCCTAAATACAAAAACAAGCAATAGTTAACAAATACAGTAAGACACACAGAGGAAGCCAACACTATTTTAAAAATAACACAGGTAGTTGACTTAGCTAACCCATACATTTATTATTACATAACTTTGTTCTAAAATAAAGTCCCAAGTATTCTTTGGTCATTTCCTTGAAAGCAGGAAAAGTGAGGGAGTATGGCTAGAGGTGTAACAGCTGGGGTCCTTAAGTCTGTCTAATTCCATCAGTAATGAATGTGTGGACACTAATTACATGTCCATTATTGGTGGAATCAGGGTCACCAAGAAAGAACTTCTGTTCACCTGAATATCTAAATTCATCTTTCATGCATGCACGCAGCAATAACAAAATTCTTAGTTTTTGTCAGGCACTGAATAAAGTGTTACAGATACAAAGAATGAGACAAATAAGGGGCCACATAATAGATGTGATGGACTTAAAGGGGCAGATTACTGGGGGTTAAATCCACACAGGAGCATCCAATTCTCATTACAAACCAGGCCACAGTGACATTTAATATCACCTAGTGTCTGCCTTTTCCAAAGAAACCTGAACTTTATCCTATGACAAGACCATTCTAAACGAACTATTATATTCCACCTATAATTTTTAAAAAGAACATCAGCATATAAGGTATAGGATTATAGAGAACAAAGTATTCATTTGAGAACTCATGCTTAGATTTTCTTTTTAAATATACTTCGCCACTAAAAACACATTAGTTGCTTGAAGATTTTTTTTTTTTACAAAATTGTTACATTTATATAACTCATGAAATTACTTATTCTGAAGAACAAAACCAAGAATAAAAGTATTTCTTCTCTCTAATATTTCTAATATTTTCAACAATAACTTTGTATCTTTAGATATAATCCTATTTTATATCCTTTAATCTATATCTTTATATAACTAACATCCAAAGCCACCTGTATCACAGTTCAAACTCAGCAAGTACAAAATTTACACCCAGAGGGAAAGGAGGGATGAATAGACAAAACCGGGAATTTTCAGGGCAGTAAAACTACAGGTACCGTAATGGTGAGTACATGTCATTATGTATTTGTTAAAACTCACAGAGTGTACATCTCCAAGAGTGAACTCTAACGTAAACTATGGACTCTGGGCAATAATGATGTGTTCATGTAGGTGCATAGATTGTAAGAAATGTACTACTCTGGTGTGGGATATTGATAATAATGAAGGCTGTACACGGGTGGGGGCAGGGGATATTTGGGTACTCTGTACTTTTCACTCAGTTTTGCTGTAAACCTAAAAATACTCTTAAAAAGTCTTTAAAATATATATACACATACATACACACACATAAATAACTTGGAAAAATTATTAACAAACATAGGAACTTAAAGAAGAAGCAAATGTAATTGAGAATATATTTCACATCCCATCATAATGATATAATAAACATTTTTTAGAAGTGCAAGCGAGAGATAAAGATAAAATACGTATGTACCACCCACTAAGAACACTGGTAACAGGCCTATTTAAAATAAAAAGTCATTTTTATACTGTAAATTTAGTATAAATAAAAAACAGTAATCAGGAAGGCTATGTCTAGGCTTTGAGATTTCCTTTTACTAAAGGAAAGAGATTAATTGGGATCCTAAATATTTTAAGAAAGCAGAACAATTGAAAGACAACTTAAATATCTTTTAGCAAATTCTACAGGTAAAGAACGTTTTGGTATGCACATTATTCAGGTTGTTAGGTCTTAGGCATCTCTAATCCATTCAAGAATATTTGTTTAGAAGCAGAACATGATAATCTAGGAAGCTTCAAGAGGCCAGATCCCATCTTCAGATTTACATGTACAAAGACTTAAAATCTTTAGATCTAATGCTAACAGAAATTGAAAGCTTCATATTTTTGCATGTCTTGTATTTCCAGAGTTCAACTTTTATTGTTTGGTCAGTGGGAAAAGAGGTTGATGACACCAAACTGTATGCTGTATGTGTGTCTTCTGTTTCCAGAGTTTAACTTTTAGTGCTGGGCAATGGCAAAAGAGGTTGATGACACCAAACTGTGTGTGTGTGTGTGTGTGTGTGTGTGTGTGTGTGTGTGTGTGTGTATACGTGTATAACTGTGTGTGTGTGTGTGTGTGTGTATACGTGTATAACTTCTGCCTCAAATATACCAATAAATACCCAAGTTTATATTCCATATATAAAAGGATGTAGAAAATTCTACTACGATGGAAAATGTCTATCATTTTAACAGTAAAAACACAATCTCTTCTCTCACTTACTACTAGTCTTGAACACTAAATAAAATTCTAGATGAAAGGAGACTTCTCACTTTAACATTTCTGGAATAAAGTAATGTATTTCATCTCTGGATGGCTCTCTACTAAAAGCGCTAGAAGCCCAGACACCTAATATTCAGTTATTTTGTTCAATACATTCGTTTCAACTTTAATTTTAAAAGCTCTCCAAATGGTGAAAGTAGAAATTAAAAGAGAAAGGCCTTTGAAATGTACTTAGGGACTAGAAAAAAAAAAAAAAAAAAGGGTAAAAAAATTTTTTTGTAATAATCTTAAATTAGGTAATGCCTTTTTAAGCATAAGACATAGTCTAGAAAACAAAAAGAAAGGAAAGAGTGGGGATGGGGTAACTATTTAAAACAAAGAACTAATTTCTTTAATATACAAAAAATTGGGCTTCCCTGGTGGCACAGTGGTTAAGAATCCACCTGCCAATGCAGGGGACATGGGTTTGAGCCCTGGTCCAAGAAGATCTCATATGCCGCGGAGCAACTAAGCCTGTGTGCCACAACTACTGAGCCTGCACTCCACTTTAGAGCCCACGAGCCAAGGCTACTGAAGCCCGTGTGCCTAGAGCCCGTGGTCCGCAACAAGAGAAGCCACTGCAATGAGAAGCCCAGCACAGCAATGAAGAGCAGCGCCACCCCCACCCCCACCCCCACACCCCGCTCGCCACAACTAGAGAAAGCCCTTGCGTAGCAACAAAGACCCAATGCAGCCAAAAAACAAACAAAACAAAACAAAAAATTATTTAAAGTTATTAAGAAAACAACCAAGCAAAATGGGCATACGGCATGAGCAATTAGTTTCACACACACAAAAATACAAATGGGAAAAAAATAATCCACAGATATTAAACTGATTTACAAAGAAATGCTAACTAAAACAAGTACAATACCAGTTTTCACCAATCAAATTGGCAAAAATAAAAAAAGTCTGGTTATACCCACTGTTGGTGAGGTTGTATAGAAACAAGTACTCTCACATACTGATAGCTTTGGAATATAAATGAAACTATTTGGGGAAGATGTTTGGCATTATCTATCAAAATTTTTTTCCAGTTTTACTAATATATAACATTGTATAAGACTAAGGTATAAACATATGATTTGACAGATGTATATATGTGAAATGATTACCACCATAAGTTTAGTTAACAACCACCACCTACCTCACCATTACAAATTTTCTTCCTTGTCATGAGAACTTATCAAAACATTAAATATACTCTAAAAGATAAATTTCTTTTCTAGAAACTTTATATACATATACATATATTCACTCAAGTACATGAGGAATATATATATATATATATATATATACACACATTCACACAAGGAATTAGATTCAAGAATTTTCACTGAGCATTGATATTAGAATCTTTGCAAGCAATCTAAATGCCCATCGATAAGTATCCAATTAAATAAATTATAGCTTATCCATAAAAGGTACCACTATATGTACTTAAGTGGGAAGATGTGCAAAATATAAGGTTAGGTTGGAAAAAGAAAGTTATAAAACAAATGTATAGAATGACCCCATTTGTATTAGGAAAAAAATAACATAAGCAAATATGGAAACATGTAGAAAATTATACACAAACAGAATATTTCTAGCAGGCTACACAAGAAATTTAACTCTGGTTATTACCACCAGTTAGTGGCACTAGGTTTAGAGAATGATGAGGAGGCTTTTACTTTCACTTTATATCCTTTATATTCAAATTTGATCATATATTGCTTTTAAAATTTTTTAAATAGTTAATACAATTTTAAATGAAAACTAAAATGTATTTATGATTCAAAGTGCATTAAAGACTATATGACTTTCCTAAGATCTGATAAAATCTTTGAAAGTGTAAAGATTATATTATATACTATATTCTGCTAATATTTCATCCAAAGAAATGCCTAGATAAATATATTAATCTATGAATAATATACAGTAGACAAAATAGACAAAGCATGATCTAATTTCTATGGACCACAATACTTTGTTTACTTATTACCTCTGCCACTCTTTTTGCTGTGGTGAAAGATCAAATATTGCCTGAAATAAAGGAAAACATAATCACTAGCACTGTCAATTTCTCTTGGCTCTTATATCATAATTTTTTAAAATTTTCTTTGACCAAGGAACAAATTTATAATAACATTAAAAACAAGTATTCATAATTTACATTTAATCTTCCATAAGTCAAACTAAAAAATTTAAAATTTTACTCAAAAGTAGTATAAAGAAATTTCACTAACTGCAAATATTTTTCTATTACAGTTATCTACATTTATAGGAATGGATACAATGCAATCTATCACATGTACAAAATGGTATTTTAAGACTTAAAATCATTTAAATGATGCCAGCATGAAACTTAAGTATTTAAAAGAGAAGAAGAAATGAAAAAGACATACAGCTTAAGTATAATATTCAAGCATCCAAAGCCCATATTCTTGCCAGGAAAATACCATGATAAAATCAAAAAGTTTTGAAATGACCT
The DNA here is from genome assembly GCF_964270905.1 of Leucopleurus acutus. Classification (NCBI taxonomy): domain Eukaryota; kingdom Metazoa; phylum Chordata; class Mammalia; order Artiodactyla; family Delphinidae; genus Leucopleurus; species Leucopleurus acutus. The sequence continues at coordinate 24,873,349 of NC_139152.1, forward strand.
AACAATGTCACTATAATTCCCAAATGTATTAATCAAGAAAGAATAATTCAAGAAATTTTATCTAGGCACTATGTTCACCAATTCAAAGACAAACTTAGCTACTTTGTAGAATCAGAGGAAAAGAGGCAAACTTCTCACAGTTTGTGGCAATACCCACAATTTAATTTTCCAACAAAAAGTCCACTTTTGATTTTTAAAAGGCGATTTATAACAAGGCATATTAATTCTACTTTCTAACTTATCAATATTATTAATGATCCCTCCATAATCATGCCCTAACCTACTACTCTCTCACTATAAATCCTTTCTCTTTAACCCCTCATTCCATCAGACAGTTCTACCTCTGTGCCTTTGGTTATTTAATTATATCAACCTGGAACCTTCCTCTCCTGTAACTGTGACCCTAATGTCAGTCTAAATTCTATATGCCACTTGCTCTAGGTTAATGATTACAGTGAAATTACTTTGATTACTCCTCCTGCTGAACTTGTCTATACCTTGCTTCCCAACCTTTTTCACAGCACAGCACACAAAGAAAGTGCTATAAAACACACCATGGCAAACAGATGAGGCTACATGCAACTGCTCCCCAGTTACCTTGTGAATAAAACTACTGACAGCAGGGACTATGTGATTCACCCTTTGACTTCCCCAAACTGCTCGGTATAGTGCTTAACACAGCGGGTAAAGAACCACTGAGTGGCCTACTTTGTGCTCGGCACTATGCTACTTAAATCATCATCTCACTTAACCTTCATAACAACCTTGTGAGTTTGTTATTATTCTCTCCTTTTTATATATAAAAAAGAACTCAAAAGATTAAAAAATTTTTTGAAAAATCACAGATAATGAAGGTCAGTATATAAACCCAACTATGTCAGATTCCTCACTTTCTCACATCCCTAAAAGCAGTTCTTTTCTTTAAATAAATAGTAGCTATCATAGCATATTGTGTGATCATGGTTTAGAAACCAGTAAAATTATTAGAATTAAGTTTTTAATATTCAGACTGCATATTAAAAGAATGAGTGAAAATTTAAAAACAAGTAAAAATTATCTCAAATAATTTTACATTAATAATAATTCTTAAATATTTTAATATAAATTAGGACAAGGGAATGAATACTTACCAGAAACACTGTTAAACGTTTTAAAAATTACTGATAAAAATATACAATTACATATTTTTAAGTTTCTAACTTTCTGGCTAAGACATGACTTTTAGTTCATGACAGTTAAATTAAAATAAAACTTTCCTCTCCTACAAATGATTGAAAGAAATGGCAGAAGCTGTTACAATGGAATAATCAAAGATCCTGCCACAATTACATAATTCTAACATATTCATCAGTGCCTAACACCTGCAATGCATTATGCTTTACATTTTGTGAGCTATAAAGAAGAAAAAATAAAGTAATTGCTTTTCAGGAGCTTAGAATGTAGCTGAAGAGACAAGCTGTCCAGAAAAAATATTTATTAAAAAAATCAGAGACTTAATAAACGTGAAGAGAGTGGGAGTGACAGACACTCAGTATGGAGCGAATGCTAGAAAAACAGCATAAATAAATTTTAGAGGATAAGTTCAAGATGATTATCTCCTCAAATTCTCACAATGTCCAAAGAAACAGAAAAATGAGGACAGAAACTGTATCATTATTTTAAATCATTTTAAATAGCATCCATATGTTGGAAATTATCAAAAACTTATGCAAGACAGCATACAAGGGAGACTAAATTGAGAAAAGAGCCCAACACATAATTTATTTCACGGGACAGGAAAATCCATGTAAGCAGTGAATCCCCAATTCAGAGTAACAGAGGAAAACAGGTGATAAAAGATAACAAGACACTTGAGGAAGAGACAGTCACCATCCTAAGACTTCTAGCAGTTCAATTGAGTGCCAGAGACCACATCACAAAGGGCATTCCACAGCATTATTATTCCTAGCTTACATGTGACCTGGACTGTATTCTAAATTAAGCAAAACTACTGCTACAGCTGGCTGCTAATGAGGACAGTCACACCAGTTAAAGAAAAAAGGAATTACCCTAGCTAAATTTAACCTGTCAAAACAAATACGGAAAAGGAAATGTGGGGTGCCCTGGTGAACTACTCTGCCATCCTGAACCCAATGTGACTTCCTCCTTTCTTTTCAAAAGCATCTGACGCTCTAATTTTGCTTAGAAGAAACACAGTATATCTAAACTATATATCCTTCTCCTTTCATTTACATCTGGGAAAAAAAAAAGTGGGGGCGGGGAGGGAAAGGGAACCAACATAACTCAAGTCTATCTCAACTCTCAGTCAGTTAACTGGCCATTTATTTTCCCATCCTAAAGATGAACAAGAAAATAGATAGCTAGATAGACAAAAAGATTCATCAATTTGAAAGAAGTGGTAAATCTGAGGTCCGAGGGCTAATTTTCCTCTGTGATACCATTTCTAAAAAGAAGAAGAAAAGTGAAGTTTTTCTAATTATTTCTCAATGAGATTTATCATCATGAAGACAGAAAAAAAACGGAGTGATCTGCAATATATCAAAGGTGGAAAATATAATCACTGAATTTTAAAACATAATGAAGGCATTGAAAAAAAAAAGATTGATCCTGCTGGATCAAGGTCATCTCCCAGAACTCACAGATAAAGTTCAAAATATGCATCTTATGCAAGAATTGATAAAAAATACTGAGAACCACTCCATGAAATTCAACATCACTTGATAAGAATTTTAAAAAACAGAGGTAAAACCATTACTCTGAACATCATTAAAGCAAACAAACAAGCAAAAAACACTTAAAACTTCAGATCATTAATACCATCAAAAGCCAAAAATAACTGAAGGGGATCCACACTTGGATATACAGGATAAATATTTGAATTTCAAAAGTAAAAGAAAAAAGCATATAAGTAGATAAATATGTTACCTACAAAGAAAAAAAAATGTGCCAGAAGGCAATAAAGGAATGTCTATAAAGTTCTGAGTGTAAAACACCATAAAGCAAGAATTCTATCCTCAGCCAACCTTACATGTATTGAGAACAGAATGACATAGGCGGTCTGTCATAAAACATAACCCACATATTCTTGCTGATAAAGAAGTCACAAAAAGTCCCTCACAAAACGATAAACAAAAATAAAGAAACTAAGAAGGGTAGAAAGTAAAAGCAATAAAACATAAAGTTGAATAATTATTCCTAAAATAGTATGAAACAGAATACAAATGTTAGTGTCTGATAATAATCATCTAGATCTAAATTTCCAGATAATAGTTTAACATGCAATAACATGGTACCTGAATTTGTAAGGTTCCTAACCTCATTTAAAATTACTGATATCAATTTTTTGAGTGGCAATACAGGAGTTAGGAAGTAGGGTGGTTCAGAGTGGCAGTAACAAAAGTTACTTTTTCTTTAGAAAATTTTATTTTAAAAGTGTGTATCAAAAGGCATAAATATATTTTGTTCATGTAAACTAAAAATAATTTGGTAATCAAAACTGACCTAAGAGCTTCCCTTTTTTCTCCTCCACCTATTCAGTTACTTCTAATCCTCCTCCATCACCTTTAGTCTTCACTTTGCAATTCTGTTTAAAGAGGGTTCACAACTGTCAATGGTAAACAAAACAACTCAAGAATGCATGGGTAAACATAAGTACCACAATGCCAACAGAGCAGTCAAAGGCAGAGTAGCTGGGAGTTCCACGTTTTGTTTTCTAAAGCTTCTTTAGGGCTAGTTCTGATCATGACCTGTTATCACCCACCCCTGTAATGTGATACCTGCCCCTGTAATGTGATGGTGTTTTCTAACAAATTAATTCTATTACACACAACTTGTACTATGAAAACAATAAGAGAATGTCAGTATTTCATTAGGTCTGGGAAATGGAGGTGTGAAGGAGAGAGGAAGAACTAAATGCATATGAAATTTCTCCTCTTAGATAATGCTTCATTCTTGATTACAAGAGAAATATAGCTCAAACATTTTTAAGAACTTAAATTTGGTAAAAGAAGAATACAAATAAGACATAGAATTTCAAAATCATTAGAAGAAAAGAAGAAAATTTCATCACTATAGCAACTGTATAAAAGAGAAAAGGAAACTGTTAGGAAGCATTAACAAAAAGTATAAAATAAGTATAAGATTATAGAGGCTTATCCAGAATGCTTACAAGGCTTTGGTTTAGATATAATTTGGTAATTAGATATAATTTTTTTCTTCCCCCTAAATGTTTACAAAGAATATTTCTGTTTATTTGTTTTGTTTTTGTTTTATTTTTTACTGAAGTATAGCTGATTTACAATGTTGTATACTACTTTTGAATTAAGAAAATATATTTTTAAAAAACTAGCTCAGACAAAATTAAAAGCAAATATCAAAACTGTCTTCAAGGGAACAATTCCTCAAAGCATACTATTTAAAAGAACATGTAAATCAAACTTACTGGTTCATAAACTAGACCATCTGCAGATGCAACCATTGTTTCTGCTAAATCCAATACATCTGCTCCAATATCTGCATAAAAAAGAATTAGAAGTTTTATATTCTATGCTGAGAGTCAAACTATATCCACTACCCACTAACATAAGAAAAAATAAATGGAAAAGGAAAAGAGATTTAAGGTTGTTCTTAGATGAAATCTTTTAGAAATTAATTTCCTTAATAGGATAAAATGATTTCACACTTTAAAAAATTTTGTCTGAACTACTGAATTCTTGGTCTCTACTTTTCAAGCAGTAATTTAAGACACAATTTAAGATGAAAAAACATCCTCATTTTTGAGAACTATACTGATTCAAACATTATCTATCTAGCATATTAACATTTTTCCACTTCTACCAGTATAATTAAGTGAAGCCAGCGAAGAAAACAGAAAAGAGTAACATCACCATTAACTCAAAAGATTTGGATCCGTATTTTAATATGCAGAAGTAAAAGTAAAGGGTAGTAAATTGAAACTGTGAAAGAGGATATGTTTCTGGAATGTGGATGTAAAAACCAGTATGCCAAACAAGAAAGAAATAAAGGATATACCTAAACTAGAACTTCGATTTATAAAAATTTCCTCCAATTTTCTTTCATTTTAATTATACTAATTTGAGAGTTAAATCTCTTTATGGAGAAGAAATTTAAAGAATACAAGCTGGGAAGAAAAACAATTTGTATTCTTAAATTAAGATATCATAAAGGAAAAATAAAGTTAAAACAACCAGTGGCTTTTACTTTTTACTAGCAACTGTTTAAACCATAATCTATATATGCAATCATCAGGTTAAACACGTACTTACACTGACACTTCATGGCAACAGTAATATCTATATTGATTCTCAATTTGCTAAAAGACAAAAAGGAAACATTAGAACCTACCAATTGATCAACAAAACATGATGAATATAAATCAACTGATCTATGAAAAACTTGGACTTCATACAGAATAAAATATGTCAATTAGAACTTGGATAGCATTCATATGGGCAAAACAAAGGCACTTTAAAAGTAAAAATCCTATTTTGTAATTATTCCAAAAGTCTTTCTGATTTCACAAGTTTTTAACACAGTACCCTTCATTTTAATGGCAATTCTACAATTAGTAAGTCCAAGCAACTCAGAAAAAAGTATTAACCTCTGTTTACATAAACCTTACGTAGACTATGCCATTAACAATACAAAATTTTCAAAATCAAAAGTTAGGAATTGAAAGCCTTTCTCTCCTTATTTACCAAGTAAATACCAGACATCAGGCATTGTACCTGATGTCCTACAAATACTATCCTCTTTATTCCTTACCATGGACCTATAAAGTAGATAGCTTCAGTTCTACAAATAAGCCAATGGTGTTTACGGCAGTTTAAATAAATGCCTGGCTTAAGACCACATAACTACTGAAGTGGCATATTGGAAACTAGGTCTGTGTGACTCAAGATGAATGTAGCCAAATTACCAGAAAAAAAAAACAAAAACAAAACCTGATTCTTAAAGTTTTGCATGGCCTTTTAAAAAGGCTCAACCAATGCCTTATTTTCAAATATTTAGTTCAAATCAAATTAATTTTCAAATATCAGAATCAGTGCCATGAATAACAGAATGAGTACAATCAGGATCAGTCCTGTCCTGCGTTTCCTATCAAAACTTTTTTTCACTCTAATAATTTTCATCTGGTTTCAATAGGGAGTACAGATTTTTAGAACTTCACAGAGTCTTAAAGTAGTCTAGAGTTCAAACTGTGTTCCAAATAACCCTGGGGTTTAGGCTCAGATTTATAGGAAGAGGGTGAGGTCAAGCAGACAGGCTTCTGGGCATCCCCACTACACTTATGTGGTGAACTACATTACTTCATTTAGAAAGAATAAAAATTATTTCATTGGTGCTAAAAAAAACCAAAATAAGAAAAACAACTAAAAACTAAAATGCCATTAAAAACTAATGGCATTAAGAATAACACTGATGTTATAGATCAAGAAACTGAGGCCCGAAAGAAGTCAGTTGTATGACTTGCCCAAGGTTACACAGCAACTATTACAAATGTTGACTGACTGAATTCTCACTGACCTGAAGAGGAAAGTACTATAATTAGTATCCCCATTTTACAGAAAAGGAAACTGAAGCACACGCAGAAATAGATTTAGTAAGTTCCCTAAAGTCACATACTTAGTAAATGGCAGAGTAGGGATTGAAATTGAGAAGTAAATGTTTCCTGCTATCTAGTGCAATCTAAGTATTATAAACCTGTTATCTTCAATCAATTAAAAAATCCAAATAATACAAATAAAGTATATTTTGTCTCCTAATTAAGGTACTAATATTTTCAAAGGTTTAAAAGTGATGCTGTTTACCTTAAAATATAGTTTATACACAATTTACAACAATCAAGCTATAAGCATAAACAATGTAACCTTAGACAATTTATTTTCCAGTTCACACAGATCAGTAAGATATTTCAAAATCTAAAGAGTAAACAATTTCAAAACATCAAAGAATTTCCGTCATTTCAACATCTAAGGAAAAACATATTCTCCTAACCTTTTTAAACAAATGCATATTCAATCAGAGAACCTTTCTCTTAGAATTTAACCAGTATTCAAATTATTCTAAAATGTTTTACCTAATGCATACAATTAATGAGGCTTTTTCAGTACTATTTCTTCAGAATTAAAATAAACCAAGTATAAAAGGTTAGACTTTTTTTTTTAATGTTACCTTCAGAGCAATTTAAATCTAAAGGTATTTCAAAAAAAAGTTACCTAGAAAAATCCTTGTCTACTTCATATTCATACTTCATCCATGTATCTTGATATACTGAAAATTCCATTATAGTTAATAAAGCCATAGTGGTAAATGCTATTAGAGAAACTGAGAAACCAACAAAAAAGGAAAGAATTAAAACAATTTTTAAAAGGTAAACAGCAGGAAACCATTTTAAGTAAGATTAAAATTAGCAAAGAATACCCTAATATGATTGCCACGTGAATGAATACAATAAAAGGTTTTTCTTAAAATAGTCATTATAAATTTTTTTCTAAAACAGCTCAAAAATGAAGATTTAATGAACACAAACATGAACACAAACATTTGCACTAATGAGAAAGCATTTTATTTCTTCAATACGAAGGACATTTCTCACTAAATAGATTTGTCAAAATTCTACAAATACATAAAACTTTTACCTTGTTATATATAGCAGTGTCACAGATAAGATAAATGATGAAAGTAAGCATAAGTTTCACAACACAAATTTGAAAGTAGTCCCCTCATAATTAAAAATGCATCCATGCCTATAGTCCAATTAAAAAAAAAAAAACTAGCTTAATTTCTTAGATCCTAAGAATCCACAACAATCTATGTCAGAAACTCAAATAACATCTCCAAATCTCTAATAAAACTTTCTACTTTGAAAGCTCCTAAGTATTTCACTTCATTTATAAAAGTAAAAGATCTAACAAAAAGAGAAAGCACTATCATATACTATGACAAACTGCACTTAAAATGGATTGTGCATCAAGAACTTGTACTATTTTCATTAACAAAAGTTAATCACAAGAGATTAGAAATAGCAAGCAATTTATTATACATTTTACTAAATGAAATGTCAATCTTATGGGAAGTATATTGTCTTATCAGCTCTTCATGGGGAAAGAAATAATAGTTAATACTATTATAGTTGCATATTTTTCTGATATATTTCATTATTTATTTATTTAACAAATACTACTATCTGTACCAGGCACTGCTCTGAGCATTTTATAAATATTAATTTATTTAATTGCTACTGCAACTCTACCTGGCAAATACTGATATCATCCCCATTTCATGGAAGAAGAAACTAAAGCATAGACAGATTAACTTCCTCAAGATCAAGTATTTAGGAAGGGGCAGAGGTGGAATTTAAATATAGACAGTCTGATTCCAAAGTCTAAGCTCTTAACTATTACCCTATGCTGCCTCTCTTCAGTAATGTGAAATTTAAGAATTTTTATTATCATGTCTAAATTGACTTATTCTTAACCAAAACAGACTGAGGCAGTTTCAACATCATTAAACAACTTCAATTCTATTTACATATAACAATCTTGTTAATATACGTATACATAACTCAAGAGCACCAAAGCAGTAAAATTGGATTAATTTGTTCAGTAATGTTTTAATAAACACTGCTAAATGCATAGACTGCACTGGGTTGGATGCAAAAAAGAATATATATAAGAATAAAATTAAGGCAAATAGTGTGGCATGAGGACAGACCAACTATAAAGTTACTGCACAGTTCATTGATGAGTTCTTTGTCATGGCTACATTTCTGTATGCTCTTGATTGATAACTTAGAAGTTGCACTTACTGAAGGAGTTTTAATTTGAACTGATACTCACCTGTACCCCCACTGGCTGAAGTCTCTACATAGCTGTCAGGAACTTTCGGAAAGGCATCCAACTCTTTCACCAAACTTAAGGTTTTCTTCCGATTCAGTCGCCTCATCTTCAGGAAAACCTTCTTCTTCTTTCATATAGTCATGCTAAGGAATAAAAAATGAATAAATGAATCCTCCAGAAAGATTAAAAGGTTTCTTTTATTTTTAGATAACTGACAAATGTCCTTGGAACAACGTAACATTCTTATTCCTCCTTGAGAAAAAAAGCTTAACACTTATCCACACCTCTTTTTTCTCCACTTCCACCCTGACAAAAGAGTACTAATGACAAGCAATTTACACACACAAACACATTAAATAGCCAAAAAAAGTGAAAATCAATTACATTTGTAATATTTGAATATACAAATTAAAATAAATAGTTTTTCTCCTATGAAATTAACAAAACATATAAAAATAATACATTCCCATTAATGGATGACAATTAAGTAAAGCAGATATGCTCATACACTGCTAACAAGAACATAAATATTCACCGCTCTTATTCTAAGTAAATTCCTTTTTTAGGAATGTATCCGAAGGAAAATATCTGTGTTGTGCACAAAAATTTGATGAGGATATTTCTTGTATGGCTATTTTTAAATATTGAAGATAGAAACGAACTCCTTGTATTCAATATACAAATTACAGTGAATTAAAAGTTCTAAATCTATGTAAACACTGAAAATCTTATAAAAGAAAACATTTAATGATGTAAGAAAATACTCATAATACATTAAGCAAAGACCAGAAGGCCATATGCCAGTTTTATGGGAGACAGGGAAAAAGATATATGGGAAACAAACTGAAAGCCTATACACAAAATGTTATAAGTAGATCATGGGAGGATTTTGTCTTCTTTACAAAATTTTGGATTTTCCAAATTATCTGCTTTTATAATAAAAATATTATTTAAAAATTGCTTGCTATTCTCTTTTTGATCAATATGCCAACTACATCTAAAATATACTAGCCATAAAAATAACTGAAATCTCAAATATTTATATAATTTTTTTTTTTTTTGCGGTACGCGGGCCTCTCACTGTTGTGGCCTCTCCCATTGCAGAGCACAGGCTCCGGACGCGCAGGCTCAGCAGCCATGGCTCACAGGCCCAGCCGCTCTGCAGCATGTGGGATCTTCCCGGACCGGGGCAAGAACCCGTGTCCCAGCATCGGCAGGCGAACTCTCAACCACTGCGCCACCAGGGAAGCCCTTTATATAATTTTTTTTATATGACTGATTTATATAAATAATATTATAGGTGATACTACAAGCATTACCAGAAATCAAAGTTGTATTGATAAAATCAACACATAACAGAATAAGTTAAATGGTTGAAAAAGTCACTAAAAGAATGTCTCTAGAAGAAAGCAGAAAGACTTGTCTGAAATCTAAGTAGGATTAATACAGAAAGAACAGACCATAGGAAGAGTATTCATGGAGAAAAAAGGAGACTCAGGGAAGTAAAAACTGGCAGTAATCATGAACACTGTCCAAAAGAGAGCAGGACCTAACCAGAGGCACTACTAATCAGTCCATGAAGGAGCCACTGCCCTAAAGTGAAGCTAAATGCATTAATGGGTTGATTTCATTTGCCATTATAAATACCCAACTAACTCCCCTTGCTGATTCCATGCTCAAAAGTGGCCTTCAGAATATAATTTTGCATTTCATGTATATGGTTTTCCTAAGGGAAAAAAAGAACATGTAGACAAGAGATGACAGTGTTTGATCCTCATGACAGTTATAAAACTGCTCTTCTCGGGCTTCCCTGGTGGCACAGTGGTTGGGAGTCCGCCTGCTGATGCGGGGGACGCGGGTTCGTGCCCCAGTCCGGGAGGATCCCGCGTGCCGCGAAGCGGCTGGGCCCGTGGGCCATGGCCACTGGGCCTGCGCGTCCGGAGCCTGTGCTCCGCGGCGGGAGAGGCCACAACAGTGAGAAGCCCGCATACTGCAAAAAACAAAAAACAAAAAAAACAAAAAACTGCTCTTCTCATCTGTAAATTAAGCTTCTGAGTGTTTATTAAGCATAAGCCATGTTCCTCAAGTTTGTTCAACTCAGTAATCAAATTTATTTTCTGTACCTGCTTAGCAGTAACGGCACCAAGACTGATCCTTCTTCCATCTTTCAATTTATACTCATTCTTTCCTACAGGGGCTAAATAATAAATATGTTCAAGCTGCTTATCTTTAAGACAAAACTCTCCACGTAAGCTCAAGTCCAACTCCAACTACTGTAGAGATCTCCAGCTGCATACCTACAGCAAAACTTAAAGGTATGAGTTGTCCGTATTCATATACTGAGACTACTTCCTCGCCTCTCAACTAAATTTGCTCTCAGCAAGGTTATTAACAACTTGCTTAGTACCAAACCCAACGGACAATTTTTAGCCCTTAATCAATTTTGCTTCTGAGAAAATATATTTTCTCACTTATTCATCACTTCTTTTTCTCCTTGAAACAGTCTCTTAACCTGGCTTAGGTAATACTATACTCCTGATTTTTGCTTTACCTCTAAGATATTCTTTGGCTTATTTTGCGGATTCTTCTTCCTCTCAGAGGGCACTAGGCCCTCCTCCCAACCTCCACACTTCCCCCAAGTGATCTCCCATCCCTTCCATTTCTATCTACATGTTGATTCCTCTCAAATCTTTATTCCCAGTCCAAATCTTTCTGCAGACATGTGTATCTTTTTGCCTTCTATTACATTTTCATTAAGGCATTCCAGAGACAATTCAGACAAAACAAGTCTAAAAATAAATACTTCACCCTACCAAACCTGTTTCTCCTCTTGTGTCCCTATATTCGTTAATGATGACACATGCACCCAAATGCACAAGCTAGAAACATAAGTTGCATCCTTAGACTTAAACTCTTCCTAAATTTCTCTCAAATCTGTCATTTCTTTTCCAGGCCCATTGAGAAGTTCCTTACTAGGAGCCTAGTCTCAGCTGCCATAATCCATCTCTGCATTGCTTCAATCTTTCAATTCACTCTCCACACTACAATCAATAATATTTTTAATATATAAAACTGATCATATAAATTTTATTTTAAAATATTTTTATAGGTCCCCATTACATTTAAAGAGTTTGGACCCTATCCTAACATGGTTTACAAAGCACTCAAAACACAGGCCCTGCTTACCTCTCTTCAAAACCCAATCCCTCAGTCTTAGTTCCAACCATACTAAATCACTTTCTATTCCTTAAACATGCTATTCTCTCTACTATAAATATCCTTCCCCCACTCCCCCACCTCTACATTTGGCTAACTCCTATTTACTCTTCAAGTCTCCGTCTAAATATCTCTCTCAGGGGAAAAAAAAAAAACTTCTATGACCTCAAACATATGAGTTATAGCATGGCCTCCTAGAACACTGTGCCTTTATCACACTATTTATACTTGCTTGTTTAATTTTGTTTTCTCCATTGTAATTTTAGGGCAGGAACCATGTCTAACTTAATCTTTGTATCTCCAATGCACAGCAGGTTACTTGATAAATATTTATGGAAGGAAGGAAAGAAGGAAGGTGGGAAATTTCCCCAGAAAAACTCACGGTAGCACAGCTTTCCAATCAAAACAGTCATACTTAGATAAGTAAATATGTAAAAATATAAGATCTACAAGAAGAATTTTTGTTTTGCTCACTACAGTATATCCCTAGCACCTACAACAGTGGTTGGCACATAGTAGGTATAGCATTGTTGAGCAAATGAATAAAACTGTGAATTTTACTTTCTAAATTTTCTATATTGTAATGAGCTTTATAAATGCTTTATTGTAAATTACATGTAAGTATAAAGATATGGAAAGCAGCTAGTTTTACCAACCCTCTAACACTTCATATAACCTATCCGGCACTCCTCCCTTAATCATCTAACTAGTGTACTCACTTGGCTCTCTCCCAGCCTCTGGCTTCCTCCATTCCTAGTTTTCACGATTCCACGGCCTGACCCTGAGGGCATGCATAGGGCACTCTCACTGCCTCTCCCCCATCCCCGGATAGAAAGGTGGACAACAGCAGGCTGTGTCTCACCTTCTGCTAAGACAGCTCTATTCTACAATGGAGCACCTTGCCACTCTGCTGCTGCTCCAGTCCCATTCCTGTTAGCTCAGCATTAACCTACAACCAAAAATTCGTTCCACCTCGAATACTTGCCAATCTACTCCATAGAGCCACTGTTCTGATATGAAAAAGTCATCCAATAACTTCCAGTTTTTCTAAAAGCAATCCTTCTACCTGCTCTTTATGAAACATAACGTTCTCCTGGTGGTAATTATCTTTGAATCATACTTCATTTCTGAGACTCACAGGTAAAGAAGTAGCATGTTTTAACATGATATCTCAACCATCTGTTCCCTTTTCAAGTCTATCTTCTAATAATAATAATAAACACACATACTACATTAGAATTATAGCTAACTTTCATATTATGTGCTAGGTATTATTTGAAGCACTTTATATATTAAATTCATTTAATCCTCTAAAGGACTCTACAAAGTAAATACTATTTTTATTCACTTATAGATAAGGAAACTGAGGCACAGACAGTTAAGTATTTTCTTTTTTTTTAAATATTTATTTGGTTGCACCGGGTCTTAGTTGTGGCAGGCAGGCTCCTTAGTTGCGGCTCACCAGCTCCTTAGTTGCGGCTCCTGTACTCCTTAGTTGCAGCACACGGGCTCCTTGGCATGCAAACTCTTAGTTGCTGCATCCATGTGGGATCTAGTTCCCTGATCAGGGATTGAACCCGGGCCCCCTGCATTGGGAGTGCGGAGTCTTATCCACTGCGCCACCAGGGAAGTCCCCAGTCAAGTATTTTCAAGGCCCACACAGCAGGTGGTAGAAACTGGATTCACTGCCAAGCAGCTTGGCTCCAGAGTCCATACTCCAACCCACAGTGTACACTAACTCACTTCAGCACTTGATTCATCTTCCATTAACACCTGGATATATTTAGAACTTCCTTAATGACTTCAGCACCTGGATCATTCACTGCACTTCTTCCCCATTCCATCACCACCCTATGACACTCAGTCTCGGGCACTCATTCAAAATGATAATCCTTTTACCATGTAAGCCTAACAGATATTCTCCAGTGACTTCCACCTTAATTCTATACAAAGCCACACACGAACAAGGCCATGCTTTGGCTCCTCTTAACTTTTAAAACTGTTCCACCTCTAATATCCAAATCACCAATTTTCCTCTCTGAGCAGAAACAATTATTCTTCCAGCTCTTTAATTTCCTCACGAGGGAAGAATCTACTCTTCATTTTCCCTGTGTTCTCAATCCCTTGGATTCCTCCCAGTCATTCAGTTCCACTGCTCCCATTCCCACTCTATTTGCCTCTCCATCCAGTTCAGTCAGACATTTTCAAAAATGCATTTAGAAAGACCCTAGATCAGTGGTTTCCAGAACCACAGAACTGCCATTCTGTTACAAAAGTTTCTAGTCTGTACCTAAGTGAAAAAAAACAAGGACAATATAGGATTCTTTTTTTAAGTTAAATTTATTCAGTTTAAAAATCTGTCTTTTATTCTGAGATTATTTCCTTCCTTTTTTTTAATGTGTCAAATGTCCTTTCTTTTATGAAATGATAAAATTAGATAGAAAGTTTTTTGTTTGTTTGTTTTTGGATATCTTTCTTTAATAAAATTAAAAACTGCAATTCTAGGGCTTCCCTGGTGGCGCAGTGGTTGAGAGTCCGCCTGCCGATGCAGGGGACACAGGTTCGTGCCCCAGTCCGGAAAGATCCCACATGCCGCGGAGCGGCTAGGCCCGTGAGCCACGGCCGCTGAGCCTGTGCGTTCGCAGCCTGTGCTCACCAACGGGAGAGGCCACAACAGTGAGAGGCCCATGTACCGCAAAAAAAAAAAAAAAACTGCAATTCTATATCAGTCCTTAAGTCCAGCCCCTTTCCCTGATTTTTTCTATACATTTTTTTGTACTGGTTAACAAAATTTAGGAGCCATTATGCTAGATTCCTTTGCCCATTGGTTGGTGATGCTCTTCATACTTTGACAATCTCCAGTCCAGTATCATATCTTCAATCTCTCTCCTGAACTGTTGTGTATACTAAAAAATAAAACAAGCAAATTCCAGGAAATCACTGATAACAACTGAGACTAAGACAATGCTTTGAAAAACTGCATAAGAAATAAGAAACCACCTTTCATGCTGGAACACAGAGACACATTATCAACACTCAATCTAAGAAATGTCAAACAGCTAGTATTTCATCATCTGTGTCCACGTGAATATAATGAAACTATCAGATGCTTTGCCAAAATTAAAATATAGAATTCATGACACTTTTATGGTCTGCTGAATTAAGTTTAATTACTTCTTCAAACAAAAATGGAGACATAATTTATCTTCTGCTACCCACACTTTATGAGCTAACTTCTATTTTTAATGTATATTTAACAATATGAGAAATATTTAATTGGTTAATACACATGGCCATTGTTGTGAGTTGAACTATGTCTCCCAAAAGGATACTTCTAGGTCCTCACCCCTGGTATCTGTGAATGGGTCTTATTTGGAAATATTTGGGTTTTTAAAGATGTTAAGAGACTATACTACATTAAGGTGGTCCAAAATCCAATGACTGGTGCCCTTTTAACAAGGCCATGTGAGAATACACAGACACACAGGGAAGAATGTCATGTGAAGACAGGCAGAGATTAGAGTGATGTATCTACAAGCCAAGGAGCCAAGGATTGCCCAGATGCTAGAAGAGACAAGGAAGGTTTCTTTCCTAGAGCTGTCAGAGGGAGTATGGCCCTGCTGACACCTTGATTTCAGTCTGGTAGTCTCCCAAACTGTAAGAAAACAAATTTATAGTTTTTAAAGCCATCCAGTTGGTAATTTGTTATGGCAGTCCTATGAAACTAACACAAGCCATTAATAACAATGAGAAAGGAGATGGAACAAATATTATCCAGGCTATCACTGAACTTCAGAAACGAAAAGCAAAACTATGACTTATATGTAATTTTAAACTACTTGACAATATTGCATTAGAATACAATAAATTTTATGAAAGATAACTTAGTTTCACTTTACAAACACTAGATATCAAAAAAGTACTCATTCTTTTTACTTTAAAACTTTTTACAACAGAGTTAAATTTTGTTTTTAAAATTATTTACACTAACATAATTCAAACAAATCTAATAAACTTCCAAGTGATTTTTAAAAAAAAAAAAAAGGTTTACTTGGAAGCCAAGTAAGATGGTATAAATGTGAGTTTTTTGTGATCAAAAACACTTGGGGGACTTCTAAGCACTTACCAGCTATGTGATGAATTTGAAAAGATCCTCAACTTCTCAGAATTCTCTTTTATAATTTTGTTTTAAAAGGAGGGAGGGAGACATAATGGTTACCTCACAGTTTTTAATCAAGATAAAAATGAGTCATTTGATAAATATCTGTTTCTAATTCTCAAAAGAAATGCAAAGACTTGTAGGATATTTGAGGTTTATGTTAAAGTCTTTAGGAAGGTGGGAAAGTGAAGTTAGGTGATAATAACATGAATAGACTGAGGATTATACAAATTGATAGAATGAAAGTTAAAAGAAGAGACTATAGAGTGATGGCAACACAAAAATTTGTAAGTACCTAGTAGCAAGATGAAGCAAAGACAAACATCCTCCTCCTCAAAGAATGGTTTGACTACAGTAACTACTCAATAAAAGCATACAAAATTGAATTAAATTAATTGAATTAAACAAGTAAGGAAAGTGTGAGGAAAAGGTCAGAGACACATGAAATTTTATATATATATATATATATATATATATATATATATATATATTTTTTTTTTTTTTTTTTTTTTTAGCTGTACGCGGGCCTCTCACTGTTGTGGCCTCTCCCGTTGCGGAGCACAGCCTCCGGACGCAGAGGCTCAGCGGCCATGGCTCACGGGCCCAGCTGCTCCGGGGCATGTGGGATCTTCCTGGACCGGGGCACGAACCCGTGTCCCCTGCATCGGCAGGTGGACTCTCAACCACTGGGCCACCAGGGAAGCCCACATGAAATATATTGACAACAGAATGAAGGTCCCCAAAAGCAAGGAGAATGGGTTAACAAGGCACCTAGGGCAGAAATGACCTAGAACTGACCTAGACTTAAGTAAGACTGCATGGAGTAGTAGAAAGAGGAATCTGTACCTTAGTAATTAAGAGAGGATAATGGCTTAAGAAAGCAAGCAATTGGAAGATGGAGTTTAAGGACATTTTAACCACATAGACTGAAGAGTTTAATCAATTTTGGAATCCAAGAAATTACTTATAAAAGCATCTTCTTCAGTCTATATTTTGACTAAGAACAAAGGCAACATTTTGTGAGTAGGTATAGAAGTTAGAAAACAAAAATTTAAAAATAACAAGAGCTAACATTTAATGAAAGTTAACTGTATGTCAGGCATTGTTCTAGGTGCTTTGTATGTTTTAGCTCACTTGATCATCACCACTCACTTTCTGAGTTGTATTATTATTATTCCCATTTTGCAGATAAGGAAACTAAGACAGAAAGAGGTTAATTTACCCATCATGACATTAAGAGGCAGAATCAGAATAAATATAGAAAAACTGTTGAATAGGATTTGGAGCATGCACAGACTGCCTAAAGAGTAACTTCTATTAAAAATGTTTCACTATTTCTTCCAATTAAATGACTAATCCTCAAAGAAATTTATTATTTTTTCTAATTCTTTTTTGATGCTGTTGTTCCAAACTAGTACTGATTTCCTGAGACTTTCAAGCTTGATATACTTTTACGATTTGTACCCTCAAACAATTACAGCAGTCAGTTGTGACTGAAGTTCATCATCAAAAAGAAAGAAATTCCGCCCCACGTTCTCCCCCCGAAGAAAACCATGAAATTTTTTTTTCATGTTTTTCCTCTAAGAGAACTGGAATAATTGCATCAATTTGGAAATATCAATAAACAAATTAAGTAAACAAACATAAGTCCTGAATTCTTCAGCGAACAAGCCTAATTCATTTCTTTATAATGGCTGTACACTAGAGTTCAATGAAATACCTAAGTACAACTGCAAACAAATAAATAAATCCCGTTTTTAACTGTATCTTTATCTGCTTCTGTATCTTCATCTTTAACTGATTCTGAAAGCCAGTCTTGCATCATTTTAACCGGTATTTTGTAACTTTGTGTTGTCTCGAGGGCACTAAATCCTAAATATAAAAGTTACTGGAACGTGTTTTCTCAAACAATGACCTATTAATTCTATATACTACCAATACCCAAAGCTATTCTCTACCACGAGCTGACATGTTATCTAACAAGGGCTTCTTAACTCTTCAAGGGTTTCAGAAAAGTAGTGACACTCGGACCTGTCTCTCCGACAGCATCTCACCCTGCCCTGCCCCTTTCTCAATTTCCTAAGCGGCGTGCGAACCTCCCGAGGCGAGGCCAAGACCTCGTTCTTTCTTAGAGAGCACAACTTGCTGCGAAGAATTTGGTATCTGAAATGGGGATGGGAGCCAGACACCCGGGACGATCGGGACACTATCAGGCTGGTCTTCACAACGCGGGACCCTCCGCCCCTGCGGACGGGAGGAGCCACCGGGGCACTGGGCACTGTGAGAAGCAATGGGCCAGGGTCAGCAGCTATGGGGACGCAGCTGAACTCCTTCAAGTTGGAAGACAGCGGAGAGACATTGGACCAGGAAAAGGGGAGCTTCCAGGCGCAGCGCTGCCCAGGGTCCTGCCAGTAACGACCCCGGGGAAGGTAAGTAGACCGGCTCCCCGGTCCGGCCCGCTCTCCGGAAGAGAGGAACTAAGACAGGGAGCTAACGCTATGACGGGCTCTCACCCCTTTAACCACATTCATGCCCTGAACAGCCCTGGAACAAACGAGAAAACAGCACCCGGCGAGGTTTCAGTATTTTACCTTGTGCTACGGTCCCAGCCGACCGCCATGTTTCACAGAAGCCCGGTCGCCCGGGCTCCCGTTTACCCGGAAATATCGCGAGAACAAAAGGGACTACCACCGTGGAAAACGTCAGCGGGGGCGGGGAAACGGTGTAGAGTTCTCGCGATATTCCTTTCGCTGACGAAGTGCTTTGTGAATAAAGAGGTGTGAGCCAAGTTAAGGGGGCTCGGCTAAGAAGAATGGAGGTTTAAACTTATTTCACTTGTGACCACGTGGCTAGCAAGGAATTAACTTCTCCAAGGAGAGCTTTGTTACCTACCAACGGATACTTAGAGACCACAGAAAGAAACTCAACTCCTCTAATAGTACTTCGTTAGGAATGAGATACTTGGGCGCAGGAATTAACATTTGCAGCCCTATCCGTATTACTCTTCCAAACTCTGCACCACGTTTTGTGCCCCTTTATTTTCTTCTGTCAAGAACGTTTAAACTTTCCTTTCCAGGCACAGGTAACGCTTTTAAATTATTTGTTAAATGTTTTTCTTGTCTTCTAGATGGTAAGCTCTGTAAGAAATCACATGTGTCTTCCTCATTCTTATATCACCAATACTTTTCTATGCACTCGAATATTTGTTGAGAAAGAAAATTAATACTTCATTCACCTTTTTTCCCTAACACTTCATATTATAAGAGGTAACAGAGGGAGAAAAAAAAAAAAAGAGGTAACAGAGGGGACTTTGGAAAAAAAGGGCTCTAAGAGCAAGCCCATGTGTTACCAGATTTTCCAAACATTGAGATTTTTAATTTTATGATTTATTGACCAAAAATTCTAACAAAAGCGTAATAATGACTAATTCTTAAATGATAAGCACTGCTTTTTCTTCCCCAGTAAGCAATATTTATATGCTTTACTTTCCTCATCTCGTTTAATCTTTTACAACTGTGTACGATGATAACATTATTTACCCATTTAATAGATAAGGAAATTGAGTCAAGTGGCAGTTAAGTGATTTACCCAATGTCAGATAGCTGGGAGAGGCAGGGAAATCTTGACCATAAGACTAAACTGCCTTTCGAAGGAGCAGTCATCATTTTGTTTATTGAATTAACGTTTATCGAAATATGAAATTTTACTAAATTTAAACTGTCCTAGAAAATAAGGGCAGATAAAGAGTTTCCACTGATGCAATTTCATTTCCAGACTTTCATTTCAGGATTAGTCCAAAAACTTTAAACCAACTCTAAACTGATATAAAGTTTCTGTCTCCTTCACATATTTATGAAGAAGCATAATGTGATGTCTAAGATCATAGACACTGTAGCTAGGATTTCCTGGGTTAAAATTCCAGTTCAATAACTTACTAGCATGTGACCTTGAGCACATTATTTCATTATTTTGTCCTCTTCATCTATAAAATTGTACTATAATGTCTCAAAGATTGTTATAAGGACTAAATGAGTTAATACATATCTAAAGTGCTTCTTTATCTTAGCCACAAATGCACCATCAGCCCTTCCTTTGTAGGTCTGATTGTTTGAGGTCTTGTGTGGCTGGAAGCTGGTTGTTGTTCACTTAGTTACACTGGATGCCTGGTCTCTAGAGTAGTCTACTTTCAGGGTAACAACTATCCCATAAGAGTTGGATGGCCCAATGAAACAAAACTGACTAATTTGATCCTGCTTATTTAAAAAACAGCTCACCATCTCCTATAATACTAAGTCAAGACTAAATTTCCTCCTGAAGATTGAAACCTTGCTTAACTAGAAAGAGGGGCGAGTACTTAATCCTATGTTATTGGTGTAGTTATATCTAGAAAACAATTTGCTTCCAAGGAAAAAAAATATGTCCATTATGTATTATGAAACTGTGGGTAATGATTAGTCAAATCCGTTTCACCTGCCTTCACTAATCAAGGTCATTTTAAGACTTGCTTGTCCTCCAAGCAGGACATAGCCTAAACAATAAGATGTTTGCCCGAGTTATTTTCAAGGAACTTGGGGTCATCTGTGTCTAGCTCAAGCTGAGCTGGTTAAGGCTGGATGGGACCACCAACCCTACAACTGGGCATGTGGAGTGTCCACTTGGTGACCTTTTGAAGGTGCAGTGGCCCATAGCTAAGTTAGGCCTGCACAGAATGACCATTACCTCACCTTTTCCCATCACCCTTCTCCATGCTCCCCCACTGAGACCGCCCTGCTTCTTTATTCCATAAATACCCAGAGAGCACCTTGCCTTCAGGAAGGCAAATTTGAGATTTGCCCTCCAGCCCCCTCGCTTGGCTGCCGTGTGGAAAAACCCTGCCTTTGCTGCAAACCTCAGCATCTCAGCATTTGGGCTTGCTGTGCGCTAGGTAAAATGAACCTGGTTTGGTAACATTGCCCACAAAAGAGAACTGGGAGATAGATGTTAGATTGGGAATTAACAACTGTTGCTAAACAACCTGTATTTTGTGCAAATGATCAAAAGGTGTTTTCATACTGGTTTTTGTTTGTTTTTTTCTTTTTTTAGTTCTCTGCAGTTTGCATAAAAGTTTTAGCAAGTAAGCAACAAAATTAAGGTAAGTTAATACTTTTTGCTATATGAATGCCCCAGAAACACCTCAAATTCAATATATCCCAAGTGGATTTTATAATTTACCCCAAATCTATTTCTTCTGCACTGTATCTACAAAAGTCAATGGCACCACTAACCTCAGATTCAGTCACTAGCTACCAATCCCAATGACCAGTCAATTTCCTTCATTAAGACTATTTCCAGTTTCATGCTGTACACCAGACTCTGTGATTTTTATGTATGTGACAAACTATCATAATTAGAAAGGAAGAAAACCCAGGATGATATGACAGAAAGAAAATCAACTTTCAACTGAGCACAGCAGAAGACATTTTTCCATTTTCTGATATGATTATATACCACTGATGTTGATCTAAAAAGGTCATATAATTTCCATCCCATATATGAGATATGTCCATAAGTTGATTTTCCTATCATATAAGAAATATAGAAGCAGCTAAATATGTAAATAATACATGGTCAGAGTTCAGATGCTTTGACTAAAAATTATGAATACATTTGTATATCTTACTGTTCAACAGGACCTAACCTGGCAAATACTCTTACGAATTAAACTTGTTTTTCTAAGTAAAGGATAGTTGAACCAACAATAGTGAGGTCCCCCTCCTCCCTGTCTGGGTCTTAGAAGGAAAGAAGCCAGTCAGACCTGTTCCCCCCTGCCCTCCACCGTCTCATGAACCAGTCTGCATGAGTAAACTTGGTCAGAAGTTGATTTTTCCTCTAATGGAGGGTAGTTAGGTTGGGGGAACCTCATTAAAGATCTGAGTCCTTGACACAGATTGAGGCTGCTGCTTTGGTATCATATCCATCTATAAGGGTGATGCTCTATAGCACATTGAGTGCCCTTTGGCACTCCCATCATAATAGAGGTGGGGATTGCTGAGTCTGAGGTAGGAGAAGCCATTAACGTCATGTCTGTCCTAAGCCAAGTCCATGCTGAAGGAACACACAGGAACCCATTAGAGTCTTTCATTTGGAAGCAAAAGATGGAAGAAATGAGGCTGGGAAATTAGTAATTTATTTATTTTTTTTGGTCTATACACCAAGCAGATAGGCTTGATTCAGTTAAACTATATGATTTGTCAAGGATGAATTAAAAAAACAATTATTATAAAGTTTAAAGGGTGCTAGCAAAGGCCATAAAGGACAGTGCAGCTCCCCCTTGCTCTCTCTTGGATCATCCTTTGGGGAAATGCAGCTGTTTTGTCATCAGCCCACTCAAGAAGCCCAGTGGAGAGGTCCACATGGCAAAGCATCTTTGTGCATTTAAATATTCCTGATGAGAAGTCTAAAGCCACTCAGATTCTTGACCCTATGTATGAGACCTGTTTTTCTCTGGAATCTTATGTAATTTTCTTGTCCCCAGTGCCTTTAAGCTTCCCCAGTGCCTTTAAGTGACATCTGTGATCTGGGTCCATCTTCACTCTTGTGCTAGGCATCCAGTGCATTCTTTCCACCTGACAACACATACCCTTAAGTTCTAGGAAGTTTTCTTGATTTGTTTCCTTGATTAATTTCTCACCTCCATTTTCTCTATTTTCTCCTTCTGAAACTCCGATTATTGTTATGAGATGTCCTGGACTATTAAAAATGATAACTAGCGGAAATGGGAAAAGGATAGCCGTGAAATAAAGAATTATAATTTTTGCTTTATACAATCACAGTATCACTTTTTAATTGACACTTTCTTTTGCATTTATTCTTAGAAAAGGTAATAAAAGTAAAATTAATGCAAAGTATTATAATTAGATATGGGGGAGAGACTTCTGGTTGCCATGTACATACTCTTCTCTCCTTTAGAACCAGAATCCTGGACAGTAAACCCAAGTGAAGAACTATATTCCCAGGCTTGGCAGGTAGTTATGTAAATAATAGTCACTGAGTAGGGCTTTTATGAAAGCCATTTATCCCCTTTTCTCCTTGCCCTCCCTCATTTCCCATCTTGGAATGTGACTGCGATGACCTAAGCCCTGCAGCAATTTTATGACGAGGATTGAATCGATACACTGAGGATGGTGGAGGAGGAAGACAGGAAAAGCTGCAGGCCCTCTAACTTTGTAGAGCTGCCTGTCAGCTGCCTGACTCCATTTAAGTAAGAGAATAAAAATCCTAATTCCTTCAAACTACTGTAGTAACGTCTTTTTAACCAGCAGCTGGCAAGTAATTCCTGGTGGATTCAAGGAAATTTATAGTATTTTTAAGCTCTCTGAAAACTGAACCTCCCTTATTACATGTAAGTCTTCTTTTTACCTCTCTCCATTTTATTTTCCTTCTCATTTTCAAGTGTGTGAATGAAGCCAGCCCAATTCCAATCTCTCCGTGCTCCCAGTCTTATCTCCCCAGTCCAAACTCCACACTCTTGCCTACATTATCTTCTGAAAACACCCATCAGCCATGTGATATAGTAATTAAAGTCTGTAATCAGAAAAATCTATGTTATTTCTTCTCTGAAACCAGATGTTTGATGTAAAACAAGTCAGCCTCCCTAGCTTCAATCTCATGGGTAAAATGGGAAAGAGAATGCCTTTCTGATACAATTGTGCTCAGAATTAAATTAATATATGTAAAGAAGTCGGCACATGGAAAGCTACTAAGGTAGCCTAATGGGATTGTCATTCCCCAATTAAATCCTTAGGGAAATTATGAAGAGAATTTTTGAAAAAAAAAATGGAGACATAAAAAAGAACAGAAAAATTAGAAAGCTGTACTGTATTCTTGAACAGCAAGGCTTAATAAAATCAACCTCTCCCCAAGTAACATATGACATAGCCTCTGCCTGCACACATAACAGTGTATTGCTGGATTTTGACTACATTCAAACATGAGAGTTTAATCAGATTTTACCCATCCTGATAAAAGTGCCATTAAAGTAAAAATTCTGGAACTGTTCCTTAAAAAAAATTTGTAAGTGTACAATTCCATGATTTTAGTAAATTTATGCAGTTGTGCAACCATCACCATAATCTAATTTTAGAACATTTCCATCACCCCCATTTTGGTATTTCTTGCACTTACCCATAACCTTAGGGAACCACTGTTCTGTTTTCTGTCTATAAATTTGTCTACATTCCATGTAAGTGGAATCATAACATGTAGTCTGTTGCGACTGGCTTCTTTCAATTAGCATAATGATTTTGAGGTTCATCCATTTTTGTAACAATTTTTTAACTATTCTCTTCAAATATTTTTTAAAGGATCCAAGGTCAGGTTGGGGGGGGGGATCCTCTTTAAAACTTTATTTTAGAAAAATGCACAAAATAATAACTAACATGAATTGAAAGTTTACTAGGTGCCAGCCACTTTTTTAAGTGGTTTGAATTTATAAACTCCTTTAACTATAGGATATCTCTATGAATAGGTTTTTTTATTACCTCCACTTTATAGATGAGAAAATGGAAGTATAAGGAGACTAACTTGCCCAAAGTCATAACACTAGTTGGCGATGAAGGCGGGATTTGAACCCAAGAACTCTGGTTTCAGAACCAACACTTAATCCCTATTCCCAGGGGTTATTAATATTACATTCAAAACATTTTCATAAGATTAGTTTTAATGATTAAATGACTTAAATGGAAATGTCAAGTAATATCTGGCACCTAGAAGATAAACAAATGTTAAACCCTTTTCCCCTGGAAGAGAATAGATGGTAGAAAATGTAATTGCCAGTGTTAACTAAGCAACGTTAAATAGTGACATCAGGGAATGCAAGTGTCAGTGACAATTTGTGCTTTCTAGGCAAAGGGAACTGCCGAAAATGCAAGGGTATAATGCTCCGAATGAGTGTGGAACTCTAATTACCTGGGGAGAAGAATAGGTTCTATGCTGAGAAGCTAGTATTATTTAAAAGGTCTGTAAGTATACTTATACTGTGTAGTATTCAGTATACACAGAAGTATTATGTAAGTTATGGAGCAAGATCATAAACATCTGTAAAACCACCACCAACTTAACTAGAAAATTATTAATACCACTTGTGTGTGGTTCCTCCATCCTATCCCCACACCCCCCGCCCACTGCTCTGAATGGTGGGTTATTTTCCCTGGCATTTTTTTCAACCATATATGAAGCCTAAGCAGTTTAATTTTGCCTGTTTCTGAGCTTTATAAGGTACCTACTCTTCTGAAATTTGCTTTTTAAGCTCAGCATTGCTTTTAAGATTCACCTAAAGAGCCTGTGGAATGTCATATATTTTACTGCTGTGTGAGTATACTATATAGATTTTGATTATCCGTGCTTCTCTAGTGGACATTGGGAATTCCGGCTTTTGCTGATATTCACATTTCTATAAACTTTCCTGTACATGTTTAGTGGTCATGGTTGCATCACTTTCCTAGGACACTGTTCCCAAACCTGACTGCACATTAGCATCATGTAAGGAGTTAAAAAAATTACCCCTAGGACTTCCCTGGTGCCCTAGTGGTTAAGACTCAGTACTCCCAGTCCAGGGGGCCTGGGTTCGATCCCTGGTCAGGGAACTAGATCCCACATGCCACGCAACTAAGACCTGGTATAGCCAAATAAATAAATAGTAAAAAAAAAAAAAAAAAAATTACCCCCCTCCATGCCCCAGATGTTTTCATTTAATTGCAGTCATGGTTGAAGACAATGCTCTAGGGCATTTACCTAGAGGTAGAATTGCTGACTCAGAAGACATTGGCATCTTCAGTTTTACCCATGTTATCTGAGTTGCACCCCACCCCCAGCCGTGAGGAGAGTTCCCCTCCACTCCACATTCTCATTATCTGTTTATCTTGTCACACTATGCATTTTGCCAATTTAGAGAATGTAAGATGGCGCTATTTCTTGCTTTTGTATTCTGTTCTCTTGATCAGTTTATTTATCTCTGTAGCAATACCACCCTGTCTTAATTACTCTAGCTTAATTGCCTCTGTTATAATTCCCCCACTTCATTTTGCCTCTTTAAGAGATTCTTAGTTATTTTGGCCCCAGCAGTTGTTTGTGTTACCACTATCTGACAATTTGGTTTAAATTTACTCTTATTTTATAAATATCTGTGGGGGATAGAAAAATGAAAGTGATCATGCTACTGATAATAAAGTTGAGACCAAGATGAAATCAGGTAAGTGCCCAAAGCTGTTAATCTTTGGTGAGAATTAGACACTTGTCAGGCTTAAGTTGTTGACTGTTAAATTGACAAAGAATATGCATGAAATATTGGAACTATAGTGTTGAAAATTTTATGAAAAAGACAAGATAGAGGGGACTACCCTGGTGGTCCAGTGGTTAAAACTCCATGCTCCCAAAGTAGGGGGCCCGGGTTCGATCCCTGGTCAGGGAACTAGATCCCACGTGCCACAACTAAGACCCAGCACAGCCAAATAAGTAAATAAATATTTAAAAAAAAAAGACAAGACGGAGGGTTAGAGAAAGTGAAGTAATGCAATTTATGGCTTAAGAATGAATAACAAAATGTTCCAACAATCCAAATGACAGGAGAGATTCAGAAAATGTGTAATTGTTAATAGGAAAAGAGCTTGATACAGATTTCTTTAACGTAAGATATTGGTGTATAAAACATTAAAACATAAAACAAAAATCAAATCAACTAATACTTGAGCTTTAAAACTCAGCTCAAACATTACTTCTCCTGCAAAACCTCCATCCATCCTTGCAGAAAGTGTTGGTTGTTCCCTCCTAGACTGGCAGCTCCCATGGCATGTGGAATTGGAATTACCTTTGTATATTGTTCTTCTCCACTAGAATGAGATGCTAAAGATAAGGGAAACTTCCTTTTTCAAGGTGCCCCTACTTGACACACAGTAGGTGCTCAACAAGGACATTTTTAAATACACACGAGTGAAAACTTAGGTTATTAGGTCTCTAATTTTTTTTTAATTTGGCTATGTAACCTGTACAGACTATATCAATTTACAAAATTGATTGTAGTCTAATCCACATAGAGCTTGACCTTGAAATGAAAGAATAAAAAAGAGTTCTTGGGAAGAAGAAACAGTCAAAGTAAGAAATAAAGCTTATGTCCCTCCTGAGTTAAATTGGCTTTCAACTAGAGAAAGGGCAAGTAAAACAGTCTAACATAGTAAAATAGTCTAACACAGTTCTATTCAATAGGGAAAAGATTAAATACAGAACAATTTGAAAATTACTGCCAACTCAAGCTGAAAACAGAGCACCAGTCTCTGACCCTCGTATGAAAGTCAGGCAGCTTCCTTAGGTAGTACATGGAATGCTAACCCTTCGTCCTTTGCTGACAGAGCCGTCAAGCATCACCACCAGATCACTGTCCCAGGAGGTCAGAGATTGTGCCAGTACCAAAATTAACCACCTTCAGATCATACTGTGAAGAAGAAAGCTTTAGACAGGCCTGACATTTTAATACAGCCCATCTTTAACCCCCCCTTAATGTTATCTGATTGAAAAGATGAGAGAAATTCAATGAGACAAAGTAAAAATGGTACAAAACAAATTAACATAAGAATTAGAGAATCCTTATTGTAAATCTCATCTTTCAATTTACTGAGTCCCTATCAAAGAGTATAATTTAAATTAATTAAAGCAGTTTAGACCAATATTCATGTAAGAGGTTTTTAGTAAATACTGGGAGATTCAAAATATTTTCCCTTTATAGCATTTGCAAAAGAGAGGAGAGACAGAAAGAGAAAAAGAGAGGGGTAGGGACAGGGGGGTGAGAGAAAGGGAGATCAGAGAAAGAAAGGAAAAAAAGTATTTATTTTTTGCTAATTTCTTTATGAGTTGTTCTTTGATTAGGTTATATTGTGCTTACCTAAAAAGTTAAACTATCCTCCTTTTTTGAATGCTGTAATTTTGGAAACCAAATGATAAATTTTGGTGGAAAATAAGAAAAAATAGTTGCTTCAGACTTCTTATTCTGTATTATATATCTCTGTGATGGGCTTTGGCATTAAGTATCCAGGCTCAGGCGCCTTCCTTAGTTTTTGGCTAAGCCTAGAGAGATGAGGGTATTGGTCAGCTGAAGTTCAGATAAATGTTTTGTAAACAAGTGAAATATCCTAAGATTTTATCTAAAAATTTAAAAATCAAATGATAAGCCTGATAAATAATTTCTTAAATGTCAATTGCTCACTGAAATTGTGAAACTTACAGGGACCATTCCTGTAAACCTGCGCATAGGGCACTGTTCTATGTGTGTAAAATTAGGAATTATATATATGGAGTGACGGCTTCCCTGGTGGCACAGTGGTTAAGAATCCGCCTGCCAGCTCAATATCAAAAGAACAGCCCAATCCAAAAATGGGTAGAAGACCTACATAGACATTTCTCCAAAGAAGATATACAGATGCCCAACAAACACATGAAGGGATGCTCAACATCATTACTCAACAGAGAAATGCACATCAAAACTACAATGAGATATCATCTCACACCAGTCAGAATGCCCGTCATCAAAAAATCTACAAACAATAAATGTTAGAGAGGGTGTGGAGAAAAGGGAACCCTCTTGCACTGTTGGTGGGAATGTAAATTGATACAGCCACTATGGAGAACAGTATGGAGGTTCCTTAAAAAACTAAAAATAGAACTACCATACAACCCAGCAACCCCACTACTGGGCATATACCCTGAGAAAACCATAATTCAAAAAGAGTCATGTACCACAGTGTTCATTGCAGATCTATTTACAATAGCCAGGACATGGAAGCAACCCAAGTGTCCATCAACAGATGAATGAATAAAGAAGATGTGGCACATATATACAATGGAATATTACTCAGCCATAAAAATAAACGAAATTGAGTTATTTGTAGTGAGGTGGATGGACCTAGAGTCTGTCATACAGAGTGAAAGAAGTCAGAAAGAAAAACAAATACTGTATGCTAACACATATATATGGAATCTAAAAAAAAAAGGTCAGAAAAACCTAGGGGCAGGACAGGAATAAAGATGCAGACCTACTAGAGAATGGACTTGAGGACATGGGGAGGGGGAAGGGTAAGCTGGGACAAAGTGAGAGAGTGGCATGGACATATATACACTACCAAATGTAAAACCGATAGCTAGTGGGAAGCAGCACATAGCACAGGGAGATCCACTCAGTGCTTTGTGACCACCTAGAGGGGTGGGATAGGGAGGGTGGGAGGGAGGGAGATGCAAGAGATATGGGGATATATGTATATGTATAGCTGATTCACTTTGTTATAAAGCAGAAACTAACACACCATTGTAAAGCAATTATATTCCAATAAAAATGTTAAAAAAAAAAAAAAAAGAATCTGCCTGGCAATGCAGGGGACATCAGTTCGAGTCCTGGTCCAGGAAGATCCCACACGCTGCGGAGCAATTAAGCCCGTGTGCCACAACTACTGAAGCCTGTGTGCCTAGAGCCTGTGCTCCTCAACAAGAGAAGTCCGCGCACCACAACGAAGAGTGGCCCCTGCTCGGTGCAACTAGAGAAAGCCCACGCACAGCAACAAAGACCCAGTGCAGCCAAAAATAAGTAAATAAAATAAAATTTTTTAAAAAGCTTAAAAGAAAAGAATCTTTAAAATAAAAAAAAAGAATTATATGGAGTGAATAACATCTCCATATCTTCCAATGTTAACCAAATTAAAAAAATAATAAAAGTATATATGATGGTACTCAAATTTGACATATAGTACATGGTACACTAGACCTGAAATTAATGACATTTAAGATTGTAAGTTCCCAGGAGGCATGAACCAACATTAGCTTTCTGTGACCAATGTTTAATATTGAATGTATGTACACACCAAATCCAAGCTTCTCAATGACAAGGGTTGGGGGAAGTGACATTGAGTTTTTTAGCAATGACAAGAGACATATTTTTCAGGTAGGCGGTCATGTATTTCCTTTCCCACTTAGGAACACAATTCCACCATGCTGCTCTTCCAGTGATCATGCTTCTCCTCCAGTGACAGATGTGATCCAGTCTCTATAAGCAGAAATTCTGGTGAAGACCGTTGGTGCGTCAGGATGGCAATTACTGCTGCCCCAGCTCACAATACCGATGAGCTTGTACTGCCCATCCTGGGCACACTGCAGTGGTCCTCCAGAATCTCCCTGCAACCAGCAAAAAGAGAAGTTCATTCTCCTGGCTGCACGATTCATGGCTGACACTAACCCCCAGCTGCAGGGGATGATCCGACAGTGTGTAAGTCACTCTCATCTCTGATTTCTGCTCATAACAGCATAGGGAACTACAACCACTGAGGTAGTTGGCTGATGTTACAGATCTCTGAATCAAATCAAAATCTACATTTTCAAGGCAAGGCTGAAAGAAACATTTAGCATAAATTTATTTTATGCTGACAATAGACTGTGCCATGCAGAAAGTTTCAAGCATCTAATATAAATGACTAAATGATGGTTTTGAGTTACGTGAAAGCATCTTTATATTTTCAGTGCTACTGGAAGTAGGTAGTTTGAGCTACCTAATACAGCTATGAAGTTGAACCACAAGAAATCATCATTTTTTTGTGGATCAAAAACAGTTTAAAGTTATCAGTTTCACATAGTTCAACCTAGCAATTGAACAAGTAATTCCTTTTGAGAATAGAATCCACAAAAATATCAAATTGGCAATCACAGTACATCAATTTAGCAATGTACTTACTCCTCTCACTTTTCATTTTAAAACTACCATACATTTATACCTTTTTATGGTCAGCAAACACCCATTCATGAGACACACTGAGAAGAAAACTCCTGCCCTCATCAATGCAGGCCTTCATTACCATACAGGACGATGATCCTGCAGCCCCTCCGCATATATTGGTATTTTTAATATCCAGTCCCCAGTAGCTTCGACAAGATGTACTACTAATCAGTGGTACCTTTGCCTGCTGCACAGTTTTAGGAAATTCATCTTCTAGTAGAAAAGGAATAAAAACACATAGGCAAATGATATTAAAGGATAAAACAAAAATAGCCTTATATATACACAGACTCCGAGGGTTAAATCCCACCCATTCTCCCCTCTCAGCACTATAGTGATGCTGTTAGGTGACTTCTAAAAAACTAATATAATCACTCCACAGTGGCTTATACAACAGAAACAATGAAAAACATTTTATGTGGGTTCTTTTGTCTTTAGTATAGTCCTCAGAAGATATAAAAACATCACTTTATGCAAAAAAGACAAAGTTTACGCCCAAATCAGTTGTTGCTAAAGCAAACAATATACATTTTTTACATATTAAGTCTATACTTTAATTCATTGGTTTCACGACATTCTCATTCTTTTGATTTGACTTCTGCTGAGCAGACATTCTGGTTAAGTGCTGACACTGACTGGAAGCTGACAAATGAAATTGCATTCTAAATAACTCTAGTTTATTGGATATTTGTAGGTAGTTAATTCATTTGCAGAATAGGGTGTATGTGAGACCAGAGTCATGGGTTTGATCTTTATATGGACTAGAATATCTGCACATAATCTTTCTACCGACTTACCTTTTTTTTTAATTGAAGTATAGTTCAGTGATTCAGTTATTACATATGTATATTTTTTCATATTCTTTTCCATTATGGTTTATTACAGGATATTGAATATAGTTCCCTGTGCTACACAACAGGACCTTGTTGTCTATCCATTCTACATATAATAGTTTGCATCTGCTAATCCCAACTCCCACTCCAACCCTCCCCTGCCCCCCGTCCCCCTTGGCAACCACAAGTCTGTTCTCTCTGTCTGTGAGTCTGTTTCATAAATAAGTTCATTTGTGTCATATTTTAGAGTCCACATATAAGTGATGTCATATCTACCCATTTACCTTTTATACCAGCCTATCATTTCAGAAAAATGCCTCACAGCTTTAAGAATAGGCTCATATATCTTCAAGTATGGGTTTTCACAATAGAAATATCTACACTGTTGTGAAAACAATTATGTGTGTGAGTGTGTGCATACACAAATATTTATTAGGTAATAACATCACTAGACATTCACCAACACAGTTTTTAAAAGTATCAGTGAACTTGTATTAATGAATATGATGGCCTAAAACCCAACCAGTCACCTTTAGGTCCATTTTGAAAAAATTTTTCCACTATCATTCCTATTAAAAATACAGAAAAATTGAAAATGAGTAAACAGTATACTCAGACTTCACATATATTTGTTTGGATTCTAATCTTAGAAGAGGTAATAAAATATACTCACGATGAGGCTCAGTTATTCCCCATCCAGCAGTCATACATTTGGAAAGTAAATTTATTTTATCATCTTTCCCTGGCAAACAGATTGGAGATACAAACTTTCCTAATTAAAAGGATGAGAAAGAAAAACGCAAATATCAGTTAGTCCGTAAGATTCATATTAACATTGTCTATACTGTTTGCTCTTCAGTGATGGCTCTAAAAATACCTACTTTGACCTAACAGTACCCTTTCTAACCCTGTAATTTAATAAGTCTTCCAGAAGATTCCACCTATTATTTACTCAGAGGGGATCATCCCAATATACATGTTACCACTTTGCTCCAGGTATTTCCATATCCTCCTAGGAAAACAGAAACACATGCCCTACACTGAAATGTGGGGCTTCTCATCCATAACCATTTTTTAAAGTGCATCTGTCTTTTTGCCTGTGTGCCTTCAGGACATCACCTTGTTGAATTTGAGATGAGAGTGGAGAAGAATATAATTGTCTTCTTTTTAAGATTTTTATTATTTATTTATTTTTGGCTGTGTCGGGTCTTAGTTGCGGCACGTGGGCTCTTTGTTGTGGCATGCGGGCTTCTCTCTAGTTGTGGCATGTGGGTTTTCTCTGGTTCCAGGGCACATGGGCTCTGTCGTTTGTGGCACGCAGGCTCTCTAGTGGAGGCACACAGGCTCAGTAGTTGTGGCACATGGGCTTAGTTGCCCTGTGGCATGTGGGATCTTAGTTTCCGGACCAAGGGTTGAACCCGCGTCCCCTGCATTGTAAGGTGGATTCTTTACCACTGGACCACCAGGGAAGTCCCTATAATTGTCTTCTTTTTTCAACTATGTTATATGAAGAACGGGGAAAAACACGTAGCAATTTAACTGTTAAAGTATTCTTACAGCTAAAAAGTATTTTTATATCTAATTCTATCTTCACAGGTTATTATAAAATATATTGATACATTATACATTTAAACATTTACATTTTTTCTTATCGCCAAAATCTGTGTATATATAAATATTGTGGGTTTGTGTGTCTGTGTGTATATATGACACACACACACACACACACACACACACACACACACACACACACACACACTGAATGCAGTGCTTTTGTGTTTGTTTTCCCTTTTTCCCAGGCTATTTAACTTCATTTTCATCCAGATTTTTACATACTTAAATGCGTCAGCATATCTGCTGTCATAGGCCGTTTATATCAATGATATGTTCTTTATTTTTACTGCTATCTCTTAATAAAATTATATAAAACTGTTTGTAACTTGTCTATTCTTTTCCTACTCATCTCTCTACGCGTGTGCCAAATCTTATGTTATTCTGCCTTCACAGATAATCATTGCTCTATCGTATCTTCTCCCAAATTTCCTTGAGCTAAATAACATTTTCCTACTAACAACATATTTTTTAATCAGCCATTTTTCTTATTCTGATATTCTTCATTTACTAGATTATGATCATACCATTTACATGGCATCATTATTACATCATTCTTTTTAATAGCATATAGTATTCAGGTAATGAATGTACCTCGATTTATTAAATCCCATTGGAAAACATTTAGACTTTTAATTTTTTCCCTTATAAGCTGCATCAAGTTTCTGAGATCATGCATCTGTGCATTTGTGCCAGTATTCCTGGACGATTGAGTTGCTGGACCACAAGGCACACACTTTAAAAACTGACAGATATTGCCAGATTGCATCATTTGGCAGGATGGAGGAGGGGGATGTATTGACTTGTACTCCACATCCAGCTGTGTTTATAACTTAGAAATACATCAAGAGTCTTGAAAACAGTTATGCCCTAAATCCAGCATTTCTGCTTCCGAGAAATTTATCTTAAGGCAATCATAGACCTGGAAAAATGTACACATAAGGATAGTCAATCCAGCATTATTTAAATAAAAAAAAGGAAACAACCTTTACACAAGTGTTCATGGGAGCTTTATTTGTAATATCTAAAAGCTAGAAACCACCCAGATATTCTTCAACAAATGAATGGTTAAACGTTACGAGTGGTTAAACATTCATACTGTGAACACTACTCAGCTATTAAAAGGAATGCACTACTGATACATGCAACCACATAAATGAAGCTCCAGGATGTTATGCCCAGGAAAAAAGTCAATCACAAAAGGTTACATATTATATAATTCCATTTATGTAACACTCTTGAATTGACAAAATTATAAAAACAGAACAGATTTGTGGTTGACAGAAGTCTGGGTGGGGAGGGTGAAGTGGGGAGGAAGGAAATGGGTGTGGCTATAAAGGGGCAACAGTATCGATCCTTACTGTGACAAAAATGTTCTGTATCTCAACTATATCAATGTCAAATCCTGCAAGATGTTACTATTCGTGAAAACCAGGTTAAAAAGTACTTTGGTTTCTCTGTACTATTCCCTATAACTGCATGTGAATCTACAATTATCTCAGCATTGAAAGTTTAACTAAAAATAAATTTAAGAAGCAGGATAAAGAGAAAAAATACTGATGTCAGAGCTCCAGTCCTGAGATTGTAATTAATTGTTCCAAAATGTATCTGGGCTGATAGTTTTGTTTGTTTTGTTTTAAAGCAACTCAGAGGATGATAATGCGTAGTCAAGGTTAAGAAGCACTGTTCTAAATGCTCTCACTGACTCAGTTTTAAAAGCATGAAAAGCAAATGGTAGACTGAACCATGATTGGGGGTTTGTAGGATGAATGCACCGAAAAGACATACAAGGGGAGGTCTATAGGCAGAAACAGAGGAGAGAACTGGAGCAAAGGAAGAAAACTGTCCCAGAACCCTGTGATGTCATGGAAAGGCTTGGGTGTGAAAGTGGGAACTATCCACAGATCTTAGTTACATTCCCCCCAATACACCTTCCCACTGAATGCTCACCTGTGCTAAGTAGGTAGGTGGGTTACTGCCATTCCCTTTCTACAAACAATAAAGCTAAGGTCACAGAAGTTACATAACATGCCCAAGATCACATGGCTACTTCCTGACAGAGCCAGGATTAACAATGCCTCAGTTTCACTTAGCTTTGGCTTAAGTAAACATTTTTTTTAAAAACCAAGATTTTACTAAGTTATGAAGGCACAGAAAATTAAACATCTGGTGGTTCAAACTGATGTTCTAAGTATTTGGGATAACCTCATAGAACATAAAGAGTCTCAGGAGAATATATAGGACAAAGTTAAAAACATACTTCTCTGAAATCTTTTCTAGACCTCTGTCAATTAAATACACATAACAGTAAAATGTTTATGCAGATACTTCAGCTTTTAGAGAAAGTATCTTAGAATGTAAGAAAATTTTAAAATAATTATTTAACTTCAAAAGTACATACAGCACTTCTAAGCAAGATGGAAGATAAAAGTTTCAAAATATGGAAAAGAGTT
Source organism: Leucopleurus acutus (assembly GCF_964270905.1). Taxonomy (NCBI): domain Eukaryota; kingdom Metazoa; phylum Chordata; class Mammalia; order Artiodactyla; family Delphinidae; genus Leucopleurus; species Leucopleurus acutus. The sequence goes on from NC_139152.1 coordinate 24,909,264, forward strand.
ATCCATACTGACCTAGTTCAACAGGGTTTTCCAGATGCAGCAAGCATATATCATCATTGGGAGGAAATTGTGTGAAGCTGGGGTGAGTATATACAGCTTTCACTGGTATCAAATCTCTATCACGTGTGTTCCACAGGTAACTTCTTCCTATTACCAGGTTGTCTGTGACAGTACTTGTCATAAGAAAAGAGAGTGAGGAAATAGATACCACTTTTAATGAGGCCATCACTTTTCAGAATTACTAAGAATGTATTCTTTAACATTTTTTTTGCTTCTATACTCCAGTTATATTATTGCCAAAATCTAGTCCCCAAAACTTTCTTTAAAATTTTTAATCCACATTAATATCCTTATTATCCTGAATTCTTAGAAAATGGGAGTTTCTGATTAATTCAATCCTTGATAAAATGTTTAAAGTATCTACTTTCTTGCCTTCATAACATCAAATAAAATGATTTAGTACAATATATTTTTGACAATTAAGATTCATAATGCCTCAAGATAATGATTTTATGTATTATAATCATTATGCATTATATGATGTACTTATGTGATGGTCACTGAAACTATCCTGAAAGTTATAGTGACTCTACTCCCAAATACGATGTTTCTCAAAGAAATGTCTAGGGACCACATGCATTAAATCTGGCATGTGTATTAAGAATGCAGAATCCCAGACATAACTCAGCAAATCAAATTTCAGGATTAATATTCTAAGATTCTGTTTATAGCAAACTCCCCAGGTAAGTTTAAGCACATGAAAGTCTGAAAACTGCCCTAATAAGGATGCCTTCTTGTGATTTAGCTATATCAAAAGTAAGACTTGGGGAATACTAAAGAAATTGAGTTTTTGGTTCATTGAAGCTTCCTGCTCACCATGTTATTTGAGCAGATGCTTTCATTATAAAGCCAATTTTAGAGACTCTGAAAATGTCATATCTACTCATTCAGCTATGGGACATTGTATGACAGTGTCAACTGTCTCACTACTTCTGGGAGATAATATTAAAAACGTCAAGCTAAGACTCCTTTGAGGAAGGAGTTTTCAGATATTTCCATATTACATTGAGACCAAGATTCAGATAAAGTCAAAGAAAAAAAAAAGTTCCTTTAAAGGACATTCTTTAAAATTCTTTGAAACTTTACACATTTATTTCAGGACTGGGTTTGATCATCAGACAGTCCGTAGAGGAGAGCAAGGAGGAAAGGAAGCCACATTTGAGCAGCCCCTCGGCTCTGGGCACCATGCTGAGAAACTGATGCAAAAATGTTGGGACATCATTACCTTCATTTTTATGGATGGGGGGGTATTGTTAGTTACTTATTAATTAAATTATACCTAGAGGCAGGAAGCTGCTTTTAAAATTAAAAGCTATTAGTAGTAAGTGTATTAGTGAAGCACAGAAAATTTCATAAACCTAACACGTTCATTCATTTGCAAGATGGGGACTGTATCGGTGGGAGCTGATGCTTAATGTTTCTTGTGACATGGGGAGAACAGAAGGAGTGCACCCGCTGTGGACCCTCAAATAGCTCTGCACCGCCCTGCTGTCCCCAACCCTGCACCACTTGGGCACACACCTGAAGTTGCAGTGTGCCGCTGTCAGGACCCACTGTCTCCCAATCAGAGCACCTCCACAGTAATGCTGTCCTTGGTGCTGCAGACTGACCAGCCAGGGCCACGACATCGCAGGGGCGGCACGGCCACCAACCACCCTGGGCTTCCCAAGCTTGGCTGGCAACACGTTTGTATTCCTCTCAGATCCTTCCATGAGAAATGGGTCAACAACAGGAATTCCACATTTGTCTTGGGCTGGCTGTCTTCTGGTATTGTTTTCTACTGTTAGCCCTTAGAAAAGTAACAACAAAACATCAGATAGCAATACTTGTGAAAGTCTATTAAAATCTCAGAATGGAGGCATTTATTACTTTTGTAGGTTCAAAACTAGGATTCTTTGCAAGAGATGAGACTCATCTTTTCTTCCATTGCTTTTAAATGAGTAAAAATCAATAGTTAACTAAAGCATTAATATATACGTCTTTAGACGAATCAGAACACAAATCAATTTTTTAAAAAGTACTGCACTTAATCATGAAATTACTGGAAATTGTTCTTTCTGTGGCATCATTTGTGTTATCCCAGTATAACATATCTAGACACATCAAAATACTTCAAAATAAAATGTTTATATAAAGGAAAAGCATAGGGGAAATTTCTACCAATGTGTTTACTCCATTCTCAGATTTATAAAGAAATTTACCAGGGAATAACAAGAGACTTAAATATGAAGAAAATTAAGCCTCTCCATAGCCATATAATTTCAGAATGATAAGATATGATCAATTGTGAATTCTTTACTTGAGATTTTTTTTTACACTATAAATCTATTTAAAACAAAAAGTTTCTAGCATAGTGGATTTGTGTTTATTCAATCCTTATGTCAAAACTCATTTCTAATTTCTTTTCAGATATGTATAACACATGGATTCCCTCTTCCTTTTAAATACATATGCCTAAAAAATATGCAGACTCTTCAGAATTAAGATTATCCTAGATTTTAGGGAGAAAAAACCCACAAAAGGTATTTACTCAAACATGTTTTTAGTGCATTAAGGTTTACTGCATTACTGCATGTTCTTTATTGTATTTGTAATCCACATTATATGTAGTAACTCAGACTTTTGGGCTGTTTGTACACATGTATAACAGCAATATTTTATTAGTATTCAACTTACTTTAAAATACTTAAAAAAAGAAATGAGGCTAAATATTTTTACTGTGAGAATAAAGGGTCAGTTTAGAGATATAGTGATGAAAGACAAAAGCAATGGACACAGAAGAAGGGTCAATTGGGCGAGCATCCCTTTAACAATTAAAAATCACACCTATAGGGTGATGTGGTTCAGTAGTCTACAGCTCAAATCCAGGACTCTTAGGAGAGCCCATTCATTCCACTATCCTAGGAAAGATAGAGCGACATCAAAAAGAACTTTGCGTTCACATGGATTAAATTCTTCCTGCAATTACACTCCAATCAAGAAAATCTCCTAATAATAGATTCATTAGGTTTCTTAGTCTTAAGCACAACTAATGGAATTCTAGCTTAAAATTAGATAGGATAAGTAGATAAAAATCAGCACATTTGTTTCTATTTTATGCAGAGAAGTTAGTATAGGTTCAGCTAAAATATTCCTTTTGAGGGCTCTTCATGGGGGTGGGGAGGCAGTTACTTAATAAAAAAATATGTTAACAGAGACATGGAAACACACTGAACTCTACCCTGTTTCAGCCTGAATGGCCCCAGTGGATCTTTTAAATAGCAACTGACTGACTTTTATGTTTATCATTATTTCTTAAATAAAAATAACATACACACATATAGACACATACTCACCCCAATTAACCTTATTACCTCACATGATCTACCTGAACCACCAAACTCTCATGCCTTAAGGAATGGTTGGAAATGAAGTTATCCTATTTTTAGTATTAGAGCAAGGTGACTGACTACCAGTGACTCCTAAATCAGTGGGCCCCAGGTTCTACTTTAAGGCATATATGGTACCTGCTTTAATAAATGTTTTAAAACAATTTCTTACCATTAATAGGCAGTTGGATCCCAATACTGCTTTTCTGTGATTGCTTCTGAGTCATATCTTCCAAAATAAGTTTAAAACCTCTTTCTCCCACAGATTCATCAGTCTTAAAATTCACAGTTAGGTAAGCACCACTGGACATCAAGACAAACTCTTTCTTGGAGCCACATAAATGAGCTGCAATGCGAGATATACTCGATAATTAAAACACTTTTCCTGTGTAGTTACATAGGTAAAAGAGGGAGAAGAGAGAGAGGGGACATTAAATTCCAAACAAATCTTGACAAAGGAATGATTATCAATAATGTAAGAGCAAGATTTGTGGGATGAAATTCATGATTTGATTGAAACGATAAAAGGGTATAGATTTTAAAAGATAAAGGAAAAAGACTGGGCTAGCAATTGCTTTGGAAATGATATATAATTATATGGCAATCTTTGGTCATAAGGATAGGTAGAGGCATTTCGATGAAGATAAATGGACAGAGAAATAGAAGTAATGGAACAGCACGATGGACCAAAAATTTGCATACTCCCAAAGTTCATATGTAGAAACCCTAATCCCCAATGTGATGGTAGTAGGTGAGGCCTTTGAGATGTGATTTGATTATGAGGGTGGAGCCTTATAAACCCTTATAAAAGATACCCCAGAGAGCTCTCAAACCCGCCCCCACCCCAGCTTTTTTTTTGCCATGTGAGGATATAGCAAGAAGATGGCTATGAACCAGGAAGCAAGCCCTCACCAGACACCAAATCTTGGACTTCTAGTCTTCAGAACTGTGAGAAATAAATGTTTGTTATTTAAGCTACCCAAACTATGGCATTTTTGTTATAGTAGCCAAAACTGACTAAGACACACAGGCTGCCTAAATACAGACTAATGATGATCCTTTCCTAATTCAGAAACACAAAAGTTGTCACAAAGATGGTCCTGATAGTGAGAGGCCATTTGCTGTAATTTATCTGTACAGGCTGTAACTTAAATTATCTCAAGATAAAACAATGATACACTACTGATTTCTCTTAAAGATAATGTTATCTAAGAAATCTGAGAAAGATGGGGAATAGGGCAATCGTTAATCTCTACATCATTCTTAATGCTCAGAGAATCTGTTTGGTGAATCGGATGTGATGGGGAACTTTTGGGATGCACCATGTCAAGTAAAGGCATTCTGCATAGAGTCAGCTAACACTCTGGAAGTTTTAAAATAATGGAAATGGGAAAATGTTACTCTGTTTTTCAAAAAGGAGATTGGGAGTTGGCAGAGGGGGATGGGTAGGAGACAGAGAAAAACAAGGAGGCTAGAGGATTTCCAAAGTCTTGTATCAGTGAAGTAGTGTAGCTTAGTCCTTACAGGCTCAGATTCTATATCCAAACTACTGGTTTGGGCTAGTTCTGCCATTTATTAGCTATGTAGCCCTAGGCAAGTTATTTAACCTATCTCTCTGCCTCAATTTTCTCATCTGTATAATGGTGATTAAAAAAATACATGGAATTATATGAAGTTATATTTATGAAGCATTATAAGTGTTTGTTAAATAAAAATAAACCTCAGCAAAATTTTATAGCAAATTATTAGATGGGTTTTGAACACTTGAAGAAGGAATCAGTGGTCACGAGCAACCAGCATGTGATCCTTTACATGCCATATTAAATTAACCTAATTTAATTTTTGGAAAGAGTTAATTAGATGGTGGCTAGGGAGAATGAGATAAACTTAATGAATCTTGATTTCAGTGAAGCACTTAATAGAGTACTTTATGATGTCCCTGTGAACAGATATAAAATGTAAGTGGATAATTATATGACTAGGAAGTTTCACAGCTGATTAAATAACCATACAATGTTAACCTGAAGGGAAGGTCTTAATGGTATGAAAATGGTTCTATCCTTGGTTTTGCGAAGTACAGTATTTCTATTAATGGCTTAGATAGAAATGCAGATAACACATTTACAAAATGTGTAGGTTTAAGATGGGTGGCTGAATGAGAAGTAAGGAACTAGGTTAAATATAGAATCTTAGTGATGATTTAGTTCAATCTTTCATATAACGTGGAGTTCCTTCTTTTTAAAATTTTTTTTAAATTTATTTATTTTTGGCTGCGTTGGGTCTTCGTTGCTGTGTGCAGGCTTTCTCTAGTTGCGGTGAGGGGGCTTCTCATTGCAATGGCTTCTCTTGTTGTGGAGCACAGACTAGGCACGTTGGCTTCAGTAGTTGTGGCATACGGGCTTCAGTAGTTGTGGCTCGCAGGCTCTAGAGCACAGGCTCAGTAGTTGTGGCACACAAGCTTAGTTGCTCTGTGGCATGTAGGATCTGCCCCGGACCAGGGATTGAACCCGTGTCCCCTGCATTGGCAGGCGGATTCTTAACCACTGTGCCACCAGGGAAGCCCCTAACACGGAGTTCCTTCTAAAATACCCTTGGACATATGAAACCTGGATTTGAAGATATTACATGGAACTTATGAGCATTTTCTCTTTTTGAACAGTTCTAATTGCTTGACAGTTCTTGCTCGTGTTGAATCAAAAGGCATCAGTATGGGCTTCCCTGGTGGTGCAGTGGTTGAGAGTCCGCCTGCCAATGCAGGGGACATGGGTTGCTGCCCCGGTCCGGGAGGATCCCACATGCCGCGGAGCGGCTGGGCCCACAAGCCATGGCCGCTGAGCCTGCACATCCGGAGCCTGTGCTCCGCAACGGGGGAGGCCACAACAGTGAGAGGCCCGCGTACCGCAAACAAAAAAAAAAGGCATCAGTGTAATGATGGCCACATGGTTAGTGGACTGGCCAAGGATATAAGTGTTTGAATCAGAGTGCTTGGGCTTTAATCCAACTTTCTCTACTTACTAGTTATGTCACTGGAGGCAAGTTACTCAATATATTTGTGTTTCCTTATATTTAAAATGAGGATAATGTAACCTACCTCCATATGACTATTAAGATTAAGAGTTATAAGTTCTTAAGACTATGCCTGAATAATGGTAAACATTCAATAACTATTAGATATTACTAGGCAGAACAAGTTTCATACCTGGCCTGAGAGTCTCTATGAGAATTCCATAAATATTTGAAGGGGAGAAATTATGATCCTTCTCTCTTCTCCAAGATAAACATGCCCAGGTGTCCACACCCTTCAGCATCCTGGCCATTATGTTCTGTGTTCCAGTTTGTTAATGTTCCTTAAAATTGTTGCTTGACCAAGGATGATATTTAATAGCCAGTGTGGCAGGAGCAACAGCCAGACAGACTGGACATTGACTATGACGATTTGTAAGACTGAGCTAGTGAATGCCAGCTCAGTGCCAACCCTAAATTTGACCACACAAGGGAACTTATTTCTTTTATCTTATCATTCTTTACCAACACTGCTCTGAAATTCTATAATCATTTGAGATTTCTGAAATTTTGATTTCAAACATCCTACTTTCTAAATCACCACTCCTATCTATCCTAATCCATTAGTATTTCCCTGCTGTAATTGTTTGCTCTCTCCATGACCTTCTCGCCATTAATCCCATAAACTTTCTATATCCATCACCCTCTAAGTAAGTGAGAGATTTTGCTGTCAGAAGCAGAGAAATGGGGCAACAGCTAAATTTCTTGTTCTGTTTTGTTTTGAATTATGGGTAATACTAGGATGTGTTTGCAACTGATGAGAATGATAGAGGAAATTGATGAAGTCAGAGAATGAATAACTTAAGGAAACTTATAAGAAGCTGACAACTCTCAAATTTATATCTCAAGCGCAAACTTTAAGAGTTCTACTTCTAGCTCCCTGTTGCTAACCTAGATGTATCATGTCATTAAAAATTTAACATGGATAGATCTCTCCCCACAAATCTATTTCTCCCTCTAGTATTTCCCATCTCTGTAAATGCCACCACCTCCAAAAACCTCATACCATAACTTAGGAGCCATCCTTGATCTGCAGATTTAATGCCACATTCAATCCATCAAGAAATCCTATCAGTTTTATCTCCAGATCTGTCCACGTCACTTGTACTCCTTTGTTGCCATCCTCTTTCAAGGCAACATTATGTATTACCTAAAACAGTACTAATAGAACATTCTGCAATGATGTAAAGTTTAATATGAGTGCTGTCCAGTATGGTAAACTACATGTAGCAATTGAGCACTTGAAGTATGGCTAATACCACATTTCATTTCATTTTAACTAATTTGAATTTAAATGACAACATGGATTAGACATGGATTATAACATGGATTAGTGTAGGTCTAGATTACCATGATAGCCTCATAGCTGCAGACATAATTCACCCTGTCACCCTAAAATCCACTCCCAACATGGCAGTCATAGCAGCCCTCAACTTACTCCCCTGTCAAAAACCTTTAATGACCTCCCATTGGATTGGCATAAAATCCAAACTCCTTACCATAACCTGAGCTGCACAACTAGGCAAAGCCTCCATCTTCTACAACCTCACCTCATTCCTGTCTGTACTCACTCAATCTCCAGCAACTCTGACCTCTGACAGTTTCCCAAGTTACCAAGCTCTTCCCACCTGCGAGGCCATTTTCTCACTTATTTTTTCATCAAATATTTACTAAGTGTTAGGAGTGCTCTAGACACTGGAGATACAGCAGTGAACAAGAGACTAAGTTCTGCTCTCAGGAAATTTTCATTCTGGTGGAGGGAAACAGATTCTAAACAAATAAATATTGATATATACGCTGCCAGGTCATGATAAATGCCAAGAAGGAAAAGTGGAGGAGGGTTATTTAGATTGTGTGATAGAAGAGGCCTTAGATTAGGTAACATTTGAACAGACACCTGAATGAACTGAGGAAGTGAACCTTGAAGTCACCTTGGGGCCAAGCAGGAATATGGTCGGTTAGTCTGAGGAAGAATAAAGAAGCCAGTGTGCCTGGTTTTGGGTGAAGGAGAGGGAGAATGGTAGGAGGTAAGGTCAGATAGGTACTAGACACCTTGGCACCTGCTATTCTGGCCTTGCCTGGCTGTTTCCTTTTCATTCTTTGAAACTTCTGTGACCATATTAACTAAAGCAACTGTTTACCCACTATTATTCCATACTTCTGCTGCAACTTATTTCCTTCAGATTACGTTGACAATCAATAATTATTTGATTGTTATTTATTGTTAAATACTGTTACTAGTTTTCTTCTTCTTTATCATCTGTCTTCCCAAAAGAAGGTGGCAGTGATCATTTCTGAATTGTCTACCATTGTTTCTTCAAGGTGCCTATCACATTAGAAAATGCTCAGTCATGAATGAATTTAACCTGTACGTTTAATATGGTGTTTACTGGTTACTGATGTCTTACCTTCATGGGGTAAATGGAAGGAGGAAGACCAGATGAATGTTAATTTTGCTAAGTTCTTTTCATTAAAATATTATAAAAGCATTGCAATGAAGACAACTTGGAGGCTGTGTACCACTCCATTTACATTCACAGAAATAATTAAAAACTAGCTAAAAACTGATAAATTCTATTTAGGTGAGCAAAAAGATTTAGTAAGAAAAGATAACTAAGAGAATATAGACAATGTGGTTCCACATATGGGCTAGCCCTTCTAACTAGCTGGGAGAGTAGCAGTGGGGCTCAGTATTCAACAGTTTAACAATGCTTATAGAAATTGCATATTTCACTGAACTAAAACTATGTAAGTACATAAAAGTATATGAAATAAAACTGTATAAACTAGCAAACTAGTGATAGTGTCCTCACTTTTATATAGAATTTTATAAGCTAATTGTAGAAATATTAGTTGTCTCATTTGTATCTTTTGACACCCATGAATTTTTGATTAATCAGAACTTTTAAAGAGGAATAATGTTGTCAGGTTGAGGAATACTAAAGAGTGAGAAAGAGAAATGCAGCCCTGACATCCAAGAACTGGTCCAACACTCACAGCTGGACTGTGTTCTCCTGTTGGACATAAACAATCTCACAGGACATCAACATCAGACAAGACTCTGAATCTATGATAAAATGAGACAAAAACAAGGTCATCTGTAACCAACAAAAATATCAAACATTGACCTCTCATGGCTGAAATGAGAGCTTGCTACGTCTTTACCAATTACAGTTTTATGCTTACTCTAGTCAGGGCTCCCTATGATTGATATACCCAATCATAAATTCGCCCCACTTCCTGCAAGCAATCTAGAGCAAAGTCCACTTCTCTAGACCTTCTCCAAAATTACCCAACCAAAGCCTAAGTACTGTAATAGGTTCTCTCTACCACCCTTTTAACAACACATGGTTTTCCAGGATATGTGTTTTCCCTCTCCACAATGAGTAATAAATCTAACTTGTTCAACTCCAGGTATGTTCCAAGGGTCTCTGGTTGAAAGGCATTCACAAGAGTTAGGGTTGTATGGTTGGATGCTATAGACACCTCATATTAATCTTATGGAGAACTGATAGCTTGATATTTTGTATCTCCTCCGCCTCCATACTCTCAATTGCTTTAGAATCCTTGGCAGGAACCAAACTCGTTGATAAGAAAAAATTTAGATAACTTTGGAATTTCAAAGCACATTGCTGAACTTACTGGAGTTATAAATCCTAGAATATCATAGGAGTGGTTAAGGTCCCTGGAAAAAGATAGCATCAAAACTCTCCTCTTGGGGCTTCCCTGGTGGCTCGGTGGTTGAGAGACTGTGCCCCGGTCTGGGAAGATCCCACATGCCATGGAGCGGCTGGGCCCGTGAGCCATGGCCGTTGAGCCTGCGCGTCCAGAGCCTGTGCTCCGCAACGGGAGAGGGCACAACAGTGAGAGGCCTGTGTACCACAAAAACAAACAAACAAACAAACTCTCCTCTTGGGGCTTCCGTGGTGGCGCAGTGGTTAAGAGTCCACCTGCCAATGCAGGGGACACGGGTTTGAGCCCTGGTCCAGTAAGATCCCACATGGAGCAACTAAGCCCGTGCACCGCAACTACTGAGCCTGCACCCTAGAGCCCATGAGCCACAACTACTGAGCCCGTATGCCACAACTACTGAAGCTCGCGTGCCTAGAGCCCGTGCTCCGCAACCGGAGAAGCCACTGCAATGAGAAGCCCATACACCACAACAAAGAGTAGCCCTGCTCGCTGCAACTAGAGAAAAGCCCCCGCACAGCAACGAAGACCCAACACAGCCAAAAATTAAATAAATAAATTTATAAAAATTAAAAAAAAAACAAAAAACCTCTCCTCTTGCCCTTTGTGATAGGTGGATTGTAATGGTGTCCTGATTGGCAGAACTGGTTGGAGATTGGAGAAGGTGATACAATATTGAATTACAAAATCTTTGGAAAAGTTCCCTCTATGAGTCAGTCTTAGAACAAGATATTGCCTGACATCCAAACATGGTAGACACCATGTGGTCAATAAATCTCCAAAGATTATTCAAGTTAATTGACCTTTACCTTTTAATAATTTACGCTGGGTCTAACCACCTTTACTGTGAGGATGAAACCTGAGTAAACAAATTTCAAAAAGTTACCTAAAAATGAAGTTTAGGAAATAAAACCTCTTAAAACATATGACCTCCTGAGAAAAACAAAATTAGTGTGCTCCCTAATGGTAAAATGAGATAGGAATCACTGGATGAAATCAAAAAGAGCTGGAGTTAAAGGTCAAGATCCAGTGAGTACGGCCTCATGCTCATCCCATTGTGTTCAATAATACTCAAGATTCTGATGAAGGATCTGATGGAGAATCACTGACAACAAATGATATCATTCTAAAGGCAAATATAGGTCATGGGTTCCATATATATGATTATGTAAATGCTTATATGAATGCCACTCAGTGCAGGACATTTAAGAAAGTTCAGTTTACCAAGTAATCTTGATTGCTGATCTGGTCCGTCATAAATAGTGAAGTAATCCCATTCACAGTTCCAAGATTCTTCTGTTATAAAGCCTTTAATCACTGCTTTCATTTTATTTCCTGACATAGAATAAAAAGTCCAAGTGCAGTTCAGCATGTTAGGATAAATGTTAGGATAATTGGGAGATGTGATCTCAATAGAGCTAACTGGAATCAAATCCAATACTGGACATCCTTGAGGCAAAAAGAAAAAAAAACATTTAATACAATAATGAAGGATCTGGTTTTAATGTCTACAACTAGGTCATTAAAACCTAAACTATAGTGTACTTTTATAAAGTTCTATCACTATTTTTTTTTGCTTCCATAGCTTCTTATGTATGGTGACACAGGGTTTAAATGACTTGTTTAGAAAAACTGACACCTCCCAAAAGAAGACAGGTTAAAGTTCTTTGACTTTAATTCACAAACTGTGAACCACTAAGTCAACCATATCTACATTTCAATGTAGTTTTGTTGCTCATTTTTAGCACACGATCTTCTAAATCCCCGAGTAAATTAAACACTCCTAAAATTCAGCCTACGCTTCAAATTACAAGCATTTATTTGGTAGGGAAATTTGGATTACTCTCAGATAGTTGAAACCAGGATATGAAGGTTCACAAGGGCCAAGGGGCTACTACACCAAAAAGAGAATTGAGGAATTCAGTGACATTTTGGGTTTACTCCAAATGCTCTAGGTATTACCCAACCTAAAGTTAATGTCATCCAAAAACATTTACTTCATCAATAATCTTATCATTTTTGTTTCACTATGCAATGGCCCAGCCAAAAAAGAAAAAGAGAGAGAGATACATGCACAATCCAAAAGACATAAAATATATGGAAAGAATGTTAATGAATAATAGAATTAAAATTGTTAGGGAAACTCCCATAAACAAAACGTGTTTCTTACCCATTAATTAGATAGGGCGCTACCTTGTTACTCTCTACTCCATGATCTGACCCAGGTCTCCACCACCCCCAAAGTCTGACACTCAGAAAACTAGTACAAGTCCATATTTCACTGTAAAGCAAATAGAATAAGGACACAACACTTGAAAGTTTTTGATAGCAGCCAGAGTATACTTCTTCCTAAACAGTGTTTAGCAGCAAAGATATTCCTCACTCTTATTTCCATAATATCAGGTAAACAAAGCCAAGACAATGAAGCCAATTCCTTACCTCCTTTATCCTCTTTACCATTAACTTTTCCTTTCACAGAATCTAGAATAAGAGAATATTCAAGGTGAATATATCCTATGTAATACTTTATATTTTATTCTTTTGTTTAAGTGATACATTTACATTGTAGAAAATTTCAAAAAAAAAAAAAACATTTCAAAGAAGAAAATAAAAGTCTCCTGTAGTCCCATCCTATAACCAATACTCATATTTTAATGTAACTCCTGCTTTTTCCTAAGCTATAGTATATACATTTTTTAATTGTATTTCATTTTACACCATTGTAACCTCCCCTACCCCCAATTGTGAATATTTTTCCATACTACTAAATATTGCACATACATTTTAATGGTTTTATATATTTTACTCACATAGATATAACAATTTCTACTGATATATTTTAATTTGTAATCTCAAGAATATGAATGATGAGTCAGATCTTTAACAAACCTCACACATGGGGTAAATCTGTTACATTTCTGCTGTTGTTAGAAAAATGTCTGCACTAAAGCTTTTCTATGTTTATCTGAAAACAGAAATTGAACATGTGTACGAAGTCTGCTGAGTTGACTTCTATTCATCTTTTAGCTCCAAGCCAAAGGGATTTCTATAAGCAAAACAGATGTATTTCTTACCCATTTATTAGATAGGGAGCTACCTCCTTACTCTCTACTCACTAATCTACCCCAGCTAGGATGTCATTTCCTTTATTCAAACAATTCTTGAACATCATCTATTTGCTAGGCATGTTGTACATTTTGGAGATAACAGCCATGGGCCGTGCTTGGTGTGTCTGGGGAACAGCGGGAAGGATGGTGTAGAGTGAGCGCTGGGGAAAATGGCAGGAGAAGTAGTCAAGGAGGTAGCCAAGAGCCAGGTCATATAGAATCTTATAGGTCACTGTAAGGACTTTTACTAAGAGTGAGCAGGGAAAATATTGAAAGATTATAAGTAGAGGAGTAACATGATCTGAATTATTCTTTTTAAAATGATTATTCTGGCTGTTATGGGTAAAACAGACTAAAAAAAGGCTTGTATCAGAATGTCATAGTGATGTTGAGAGGTAGTTGGATTCCAGATCAGTTTTGCTGAAGGCCCACAGATTAACTAAATCCAATGAGAGATGTGAGAAGAAAAGTCAAAGATGACCAAGATAATGGCTTGAGCAATTAATTATTAAACTTTAGTTGCCATTTACTGAAGTGGGGAAGATTGGTGGAGGAAGAATTTGGAGACAGGGGTAGGAAATCAAGACTTGAATTCTGGTCATGTTAAGTTTGAGATGCTTATTAGATATCCAAATGAAGAGGGAGGCAATTGGATATATAGCACTGTAGTTCAGATGGTGGCGCAGTGGTTGAGAGTCCGCCTGCCGATGCAGGGGACGCAGGTTCGTGCCCCGGTCCGGGAGGATCCCACGTGCCGCAAAGCGGCTGGGCCCGTGAGCCATGGCCACTGAGCCTGCGCGTCCGGAGCCTGTGCTCCGCAACGGGAGAGGCCGCAGCAGTGAGAGGCCCACGAACCGCAAAAAAAAAAAAAAAAAAAAAGTTGGGACTGGAGATACACTTTGGGAGTTATCTGTGTAAAGTGGTATTTAAAACTAGGGATTGGGTGAGATCATTTAAGAGTGACTACAGGCAGAGAAGAAAAGAAAGTCAAGGACTGGGTCCTGGGACACCTCAACTTTTAATAGTAGAGAAAAGGAGGTGCAACCAGCCAAGAGACTCCAAGGAGACCAGTGAAGTAAGAGGATAGCCAAGAAACAGTGGTTTCCTGGAGGCCATGACAAATGAAACTTCAGAAGGAAGAAGAGCTTATCCGTGCCAAATGCAGCTATTAGGACTGAGAAGTGACTGTTGGATCTGAACATTTGGAGGTCACTGGTAGCTTTGGCAAGAACACTGTCTGGGGAATGGTAAGAAAGGAAGGCTTATGGGAATGGATTCAAGAAAAAATGAAAGGGTAAAAGGGTAGACAGTGAGTAGAAATACATTTCAAGGTATTTTGCTGGGCTTCCCTGGTGGCGCGGTGGTTGAGGGTCTGCCTGCCGATGCAGGGGACACGGGTTCGGGCCCCGATCCGGGAAGATCCCACATGCCGCGGAGCGGCTGGGCCCGTGAGCCATGGCCGCTGAGCCTGTGTATCTGGAGCCTGTGCTCGGAAACGGCAGAGGCCACAACAGTAACAGGCCCACGTACCGCAAAAAAAAAAAAAAAAAAGGTGTTTTGCTGTAAGAGAACAAAGAAATTAAAGTTTTCCTAGAATTCCATGCCCATCCTTTACCGAACTAAATAAGATATCTCCTTCAAAACTTAATATAGTTGTTTTTTCACTCTATATTTTTCTGAGATTATTTGATTAGTTGACTGAAAGAAAAATGCACAACCTAAGAGCTATGAGTTTGTTTTACTCAGGGTCTTACTGAGAACAACCACTCAGCTTAGCTCTGAGGAAGCTGTTCCGAAGAGGTAGGGGGAGAAGCCAGCTTAAATGTGATTTTGGCTAGGGTATATGTGCAGTCAAGCACATGTCTTGATAAAACACTACTGCTAGTCACAAAGAACAGAGATCTGAAGTTAATGATTTTAGTGCTTTTCTGTGTATGGGAAAATGCAAAATCTGGGTTCATTAAAATTCTTCCTGAGATATACATCTAATTATGCAAGGGGCCTGCTTTTCCAAAGCACAGAGCATCCTGTTATCACCTTAGTTTCTTCCCTCTGAAGCACAGAATACACTGTCCATCAGCTACTGCAGTGGCTTAATCATGGCAGAACTGGGTGCTAAGCAACAATCTCTGTCCTTCTCTGTTTACAGATTACTGACTATCTCCCCCACTAGACTGTAAACTCTTATAGGGCAGGGACTGTCTTGTTCATTGGTGAATCCTCAGTGCTTTAAACATGGCCTGGCATAAGTTTAAAACAATTTGTTGATAGTCTGAATAATTAAAGGCTTAAATGTGAGATTTTATTCTATTTTATGTTAGCCCCTTATGGTATACTTTCACTTACATAATTTGAACTTGATGCAAATCTTCTTTGTGTTCTCCACACAACATTTCTCACATTATCAGACTAAAAAATATAATGTTTTTTGTAGAAATATTTCTACAATTGTATTCCAATTAACAATTTTAATGAGTATGAATTGATTAATCTTAAGGACTACAGCAATTCTAATAACTATTCAGAATTAAGCATAATTGCAAATGCTTTTTCCATGATACCCAATTTCCATAATTTGCAGAAGTTCCAATTTTCATAATGCTGTCTATCCCTTCACCAAAACTATAGGAATGTTGGGCAAAGCATATTTTTCAATAATCTGGTTACAACTAATATATATGAACTATCCACCAAACAAGTGTTAAAAAAAGAATCAATTACTCTTGATATTAGTACATTAAGGAAATGAATTTCAAAATAGAAAAATTACTTGAAACTTTTAGGCTAGGGATAAAAGTTTCCTACTGTATTTTTACAATATTCCAAGTATACAGAAAACTAGACAAAATTATTAGTTGCTGTAAGAAAAAATGAAAAATCTGATCAATCTTATGCCTTAAGGAGGTTTAGCTTGAGACCTCCACAGACCTCCACAGGTCACAATCTTAAATCACATTCTTAAATATTGTTTTTTTCTTCTCCCCTATAGGTGACAAATGAAATAAAGAATTCAAATCTCTTTATTTGATAACACATATTTTCTAATAAAGCACAATAAGACAAACATACACAAAAACAAATATGAAAAAAGTAATAGACTTACCAGACATATGAAAAGAATATCTCAAAGAAAATTTTTTCATGGCCAAACTGACATTGTATGTGAAAATCAACATCATAAGAGGACCATGAGATTTTAATGAAGGTGAATCTCTTTCACATAGATTTCCTAAACAAAAAAAATAAAATAAATTTTTACTATTCATCAAGGCAAAGATACTGAGCAAAGTGAAAGGAAAAAAATCCTATTTTTAATACAAATTTATACTGTATCCCCTACCAACAATATAAAAATGGGAAAATTAAGCAAAATAAAACCTAATTAGAATAGAGAGAGATGTTCCAGATTCTTGAGTGTAAGCAGTTCTAAGAAAGTGGTTCCAAATCAACTAGGACACTGTATCCAGTTCTTGTACTGTCTGAAATACTTAGGTAGGTCTTTTTAAAGCCATATAATATAAAAGAAGGTAACATGGTTGATACCGAGCAGGGCCCTGTGGGGCTCCTGAGCACAAAGTCTTTCTGTGTCCCCGTTTCTTGAATTACAGGAAACAGCCTCCATTCAGCCTCCATGACCTTCCCTGAGTTTCAAAGGGCAGATTCAAGCAGTTGCTAATGAGGAAAGGGAGGGGATGCGAGACCAGGGAGAAACAGTCAGGAGAAACAATAGTACAGCCTGGTTGGGGCAAGGTCCTGGCTCCCCATCAACGCATACCCACAGCAATATCTTTGAGCTGTTCTGCAGATACTGAAACCCCCTCCAGGTAGGAGAAGTTAACAATTAACCATGGTATGCTGCTCATAGGCCCCAGACTAGTTGGAACCTGAAGGTTGATGATGCTGACTCCTACTTACCTCACCACCAACCGATCAGAAGAATGTCCACGAGCTGATCATGCCTTCTTTAAACCATTACTATAAAACTTCTCACTACCCTCTCCAAGTGGGGACACATGGTTTTGAGGGCATTAGCCCACTGTGACCCCCTTTGCCTTGCACAGCAATAAAGCTATTCTTTTCTACCTCACCCAAAACTGTCTCCAAGATTTAATTTGGTCTCGAGGTACAGAGGCTGGTTTCAGTCTAGCTAGGTCATCAGGGAACTAAAAAAATATTATTGTCACCCAACTGAAATAACTTCATATAAGGGAGTATATTTGAGCCTTAGCTACATACAACCTTCATTTATCCACAGCACAGCCAAATGAATAAGAGGCAAGGTACAGTAACTGGCATGAAAGTCAAAACCACTAGCTGGTGTAAATGAAATTTTTTTAGGCAATAGTTCTTAGAGGTCTCCTGTGAATCAGAATCCTAGGGCTAAATAGCAATGGTTTCACTCAACCTCCCATCACCCCTGGATTTCTAAAGCATCCTTCAGAAGATGATGGAGACTGATCCTCACCGATGGTTCTCTCTCTTGTGAGGCTGCTGGTAATAGCCAGACTGCTGTCATGAAGTTCTCTGTAACTGCTACCCTATGAATCTAGTTCAGCTTCTAGAACAAAACATTTTTCGTTCATCTTTTGCTTTTTATTTACTTTTTAAAAATAACTTTATTTATTTATTTATTTTTGGCTGCATTGGGTCTTCGTTGCTGCGCGTGGGCTTTCTCTAGTTGCAGTGCGTGGGCTTCTCATTGTGGTGGCCTCTTGTTGTGGAGCACAGGCTCTAGGCATGCGGGCTTCAGTAGTTGTAGCACATGGGCTCAGTAGATGTGGCACACGGGCTTAGTTGCTCCATGGCATGTGGGATTTTCCCAGACCAGAGCTCGAACCTGTGTCCCCTGCATTGGCAGGCGGATTCTTAACCACTGCTCCACCAGGGAAGTCCCTCATCTTTTGCTCTTTATAGTTTTCTTTAAGATAAGAATGTTTAACCATTCTCTGGAGAAAATTTGGAGAATTTAAAAAATAATTACTTATAATCTTGCAATCTAGAAATATCCACTTAAACATATTGGTGTGTTTCCCCTTAGACCTTTACTTCAGTCATATATAGCACTTTTTAAAAAAAATTAAAATATACTGTGTAATTTTTTCATTCCAATCTTCTCACTTAATATTGTTAACACAAGTTCATGTGCCCAACGCACGGTGAGGCCAAACAAACTGAAACGTCGGAGTTTGAAGCAGAGAAAGGTTTACTGCAAGGCCATGCAAGACTCATGCCCTAAAAAGCCTCAAGCTCCCCGAAGGGTTTAGGGAAAGCATTTTTAAAAGCCAGGTTGGTGGGGTGGGGGTGGGGTGTCGCAGGGTATGTGATCAGATTGCGCACAGTTCTCTGACTGCCTGATGATGAGGGGACAGGGTGATGTCACAGGGGTTAACTTTATCAGTCCTTAGGCTCCAGGAGGCCTGGGGCTCTGTGCTCATGGTCATCAAGTAGTTAACATCTTCCATTTGGGGGGGTGGGGAGGGGAGTGTTGGTGGTCCACATCTAAAACAACTCAGGAAATTTGCAGAATACGGGGGGGGGGGGGGGGGGGGGGGCGGGGGGCAAGGCCTGTCCCGGGAAGGCCCTATAGGATCCTGCTCAGTTACAATATTACATGTAAGAGTTTTCTGTCTTCTAAAAAAGTTAGCTGAAAATATTTTATTTAGTGGTGGCATAGTATTTTATCCTATGGATTTACTATACTTTTCTTAACCAATTTCCTATTTAGATCCTTTTTTTTTTGGCCATTATCATAAATAACCAGCTGAATGAATATCTTACACATAAATGTAAAGCATATATTTTATAAATATGGGTAAAAATAGAAATGCTGAATAAAAGGTTATAGATTTATAGCTTTTGAAAAACATTTCTATATCTTCCTCCAGAAAGCATACGACATATTATACCTAAACAACAACCTGAAAATGTCTGTTACACTGCATTTTGTTTACTAAGTATAATCATTCTTCAAATCTTTTTTGTCAGTTAAGTAGGTAAAAATTTTTTTCATTTCCGTTTTAAAGAGGCTAAGTATTTTTTCTCACATGTATTTATTTATCTATGAATTGCTCATTCAGATCACTTGCCCATTTTTATATTAAGGTATATCTGGGAAAATAATAATTCTGAATTGTGTTTTAAAATTAATTGATTAAACTCTTATTGTACTATTTAAAAATTGTTTTATGTTAGGGATCCTCTTAATTCTAAAAGAATATAGCTGTGCTTTACAATTGTTGAGTCAGAGTTTATTATCGTAAGGTTGATGATTCAAATCTGCTCCCTGTGACAAACCATTTCTAAGTTTAACTGTTCATACACGGTATTTTCTGAAACAAACATTCTAACAAAAGCAGTTATCACACACATAGTTTCAAGTCAACAATTCTAGAACTGTTAAGCTTTTCACTATTATAGGAAAACTGCCCTTTTTAGTAAACAGATGGCCAGAGGATCACTTCATTGTGACAAGAGACAAAATAAGGAGAGATTTAATTTAGATTGTATAGTAACTGATAGGCAAATATTCATTAACCTTTCTTATCTATCAAAAGAGGTTAAGGGTTAATCCAGTGCTTTTTGTTTTCAAAATAACTTGGGTCAATAGTTTGTAATTCTTTTGGAACATGAACAAAAGACTCAAAAGCCTTGGGAACTCTGGTTTTAACCGAAATTTATTCAAGGCTGAGTCAAAGATATTTGGGCCTGTAAATTAATTTTATTTAACAGATGTGGGCTTTTCTAATACTGATTTGTAAATATTCCCTATATTAATTACCTTAAGCCTTTCTCAGAGTTGTTGAAAATCTTCAGTTTGTTATTTGCTTTTTAATTTTGTTTCTGTTGAAGAAAAGTTTTTAGTTATAAAGGAGGCTATTGATAATTTCCTATTTTCTTCGATTGCTTTTACACGAGAAGATCCTTCTCCATCCATAACTAATTGCTTATTTTTTAAACCTTTAGTGGCTTAAGAAAAATGCTTAACTCTTTAATCAACTGTTCTATGAGGTGAGAGAGAATATAATTTATATTTTCCTCCCTGATTTGTAATGCCAAATTTATCACATATAAATGCCTTATAGTTTCTTGTGCCCCTTCTGGTCTATTTATTTCTAGTCATGTGTGTCTATTCTTGTACCAGTACTACCCTGTTTTAATTATCATTATTTTAAAGTATGTTTTAATACTGATAATTCACCTCATCATCTGGTCATTTTTTCCCCAAAAACATTTTCAGCTAGTTCTGTTTATTTTAAGGATAAACTTTAGAGTTATTATCAATTTCCTCCTCACTCTCCAAAAACAATTCCCATTGGGATTTTGCTAGATTTTGCTATATTTATAAATTAATTTGGGGTGAATTAATGTTAATTTTGTCTTCCAGTTTTAGAACATGGTCTTTTCTCTATTCAGATCTGTGTGTGTGTGTGTGTGTAAATTTCACATTTGCACAATAAAACTCACATTTCATTTTAAGGTTATTCCTAGTTTACATGGTTTTTGTTGCTAATTATGACTGAAGTGATTTTTCCATTATATCTTTTAACTAATTTTTACTCGGATGGTTTTAAGGATACGATTATTGTATCATTAATTTATATCTATTTTTTCCTGATTTGACCTAGTTTTAAGATAGATAATACATTTTCAATATTAAACTATTCGTGCATTCTTGGGATATAGCATAGTCGGTTATGTTAAAAATATTCATTCAATAACCTATTGACCTCAAAAATTGAGTTAACTCCTATAGGCTATGAGTCTTATATGCAAAAATGGAAATAGTCATAAAATTTTTGTGGAAGAAGATAGGAAATTTTACATGTTTTGTGAACTAATTCTAAGTAAAGAACAAATTCTAAGTAAAGAACAACAGATATATATTTCATTAATTCTATAAATTATAACTGATATAACTAATGTACTGTTTTCCATTTTTCTTCATTTCTTCGTTCTTCCAAACTGTGTGTTCTCCAACACCCCATTGATGGAGAGGCAATAGGGAAACAACAGTCTAATCTTTTCTTCTAAGCACCACAATTTTAAGAATATGAATTAAAATGTATAATTCTAATTCAAACACAGCAGAAACTTGGTTTCTTTTATATTGGTTAACATGCATTCTCTCATTTAATTCTCAAATTAATCTCATGAAACAGTACAAGTAACAGGTATTCTGTAAGGCAAGAAGCATAGATAATTTCCAAGGATACTGGGCCTAGATGCTATAGTCTCCCCACAAGAAGCTAAGCCCTTATTGATGTTATGTTGACTCAGGAACCAGGAAAGCTCCATGTTTACTAACATTCCCTTAAGTAGAAACACAAAGATTGTTAATACATCTGCTTCTGGGATGGTAATGTAAGCCTGAAGAATAAAAGGACAGTGGGTTAGCAATTGGCTATTTTATCAACTCTGGGAGGGCTCTACCTACGTGGAGAGTGACACTGGCATCTGGGTCCTTTCTAAAGAGTCAAAGGCCAGGAAAATGCCACACATCCTCTCCCTCTGGGAGTCACCTTGTTACCTTAGGCATCTGTATCTCTGACTTAAGCAAATTGAGAATTTTCTCTCACTGTTGTGGCCTCTCCCGTTGCGAAGCACAGGCTCCGGATGAGCAGGCTCAGCGGCCATGGCTCACAGGCCTAGCCGCTCCGCGGCATGTGGGATCTTCCCAGACCAGAGCACGAACCCGTGTCCCCTGCATCGGCAGGCAGACTCTCAACCACTGCGCCACCAGGGAAGCCCTAAATTGGGAATTTTTAATGCCCATGTATCTGTGTGTGCTAGTGATGGCAGAGTGTCTCTTCTTTTAAATCACACAAAAAGTTACAGGTAGATTATCTTCATGTCACAAATGAGGACAGTGATTCTTAGAAAGCTGTGGGAACATTCCCAAAGTCACTGAATTACTCTGTGGTAGAACTGTGATCTACTGGACGCAGGACCGTCAGATTCCAGAACTCTAGGCTGCTATATCCGAGTATATTGGGTAACATCAGTCAGCCAGCCCAAACCCTGTTTCCATTTCCCTTTTCTCTAGTCATCTCCCAGTTAGGTATGGCCATGTGACAAATCTGGCCAAAGTGACTTAAATTTGCTACAGGATTCCTGGAAACGTATTTGCTTTCTTCTTGGTGATAATCCTTCCCTGTGCCCCTTCTTCGTTTTTCCTCCAGTGTAATGGTGACAACTGAGATAGCCATTATGGAACCATTAGGAAAAGGCCAAGAGAATTGCAGTAATGCTATTCTTCACAGAGTTGAACTGGTGCATCTGGCATCCCTCTGGATTTCTTTTTCTTTCAGAATAATAAATTTAAGTCACTGTAATCAGGTTTTCGGTTACTATCTAATTGACAAACCCATTTAATGCCTTTCCTGTGAACATTACTTTGCCTGATTAATATTATATTCTCAATTTTCTTGCGTTACATTTGTCTAAGACTGTTTATCCTTTATTTTTAGTATTTCTGGGCAAGTGTAATCTAGGTATGACCCAAGTAAACAGCATATAGTTGGGTTTCCTTTTTAACTTAATCAGAGAGTGTTACGTTAATTTCAATTACAATAAAAAATAGTAACAGTAAGGCTATTTCAATATCACATAAGAGACTAATTTATGTCATCTGTAATTCACACATTGAATATAAAACACTCTAAGAATATTTTGTGAAAGAAAATCAATAGCATAGTTCTTCACAGGAAATTAGTTACCTATTAATTTTTTGCCTGATCCAAATCCTTCGTAAACCAACAGGTGACCCTGACAGGCCAAGGGCATTGGTTGCATCTGGAAGTTGACAGTATCAAGGCGAATGATGTGATTTGAAGGGGCCAATAATCTCCAGTGGCAGCTGTAGCACAGATGAAAGAAAGTCAGAAATGACTTCTAAATAGCATATGTTGTTGTTTACTTTGTTCATAATTCAATGCATCACTCAGTGAGTCACTGTTATTGACTCTACCTGCTTCTTCTGTGCTTAAGGTGAAAGAAAGATTTAAACTATAACAATTAAAAATATTTTCTAATACTGAATTTGTCAAAAGTTCACCCGTTATGGTGAATGGTTGGTCAATCACTTGTATTTTATAAATTCTGATTGGCAGCCTATAAGAGTTAAAGAAGTATTATTGTCCCAAACTTCCCCAAATCACATAAATTTACTTAGGATTGATACTATATGAATCTTCAATTTTTTTGTTTCTCATTTTAAATTTATTCTAATGTTTAATTCAGGGAAGGTTCTCTTTCCACTGTGGCATTTTTTTTTTTTTTTTTTTTTTTGCGGTACGCAGACCTCTCGCCGCTGCGGCCTCTCCCGCTACAGAGCACAGGCTCCAGATGTGCAGGCCCAGCGGCCATGGCCCACAGGTCCAGCCACTCCACAGCATGTGGGATCCTCCCGGACCGGGGCACAAACCCGTGTCCCCTGCATCGGCAGGCGGACTCTCAACCACTGCACCACCAGGGAAGCCCCCTACACTGTGGCATTTTAAGAACCATTTATTGAGTACCTGCTATGTGCAAGAAGCTTTTAGGTACATTATTTCAATCTCCAAAACTCTTTGATAGAGATTTGACTTTCCACTTTACCTAATAAATAGTCTCTTTTGTTAGGAAAGTACAATTTATCAACAGTATTTATTAATGTAATCTTACATTCAGTTTTCATATATTGAAGGCCTCAAATAAGGGATTATCTCAAAGTCTATCCTTTAAAGGAAAGAAGTGGAAAATAATGCCTTAAGCAAATAACAAATGTCCCTGCTTGTCAAGGGATCATCCATGAACTTCTTCCATTGTAGTATAAACATTCTTTCCTCACCTCATAGTGGTTCTGTGAAAATATCTTGGGATTTGTATGATTCCTGTTGGTTTGGTAAGAATAACATCGTCACAAGTGGTCACATGCTCTTGGTTTGAACTCTGAAGAAATTTGGTAGTTTTACTGCTCTTTGAACCTAGAAATAAAGAAGAAAAGGGATTGAGGTAAAACTAATTTTAAAGAGGCTTGTTATACGCCTTTTCAGCTCAGAGCTATCAGCTTTCCTCCCTAATTGTTTTAGAAAAAAGTTAACAGGAGGTAGTTAGTTTCACTAAAAATTTTCTATCTGCAACATTCAAAAGATACAGAAAACCAGCACCTCTCTCAAATTATCTTTGGCACAGCCTAGGGTCTATGGAAGATAAAGTGTGATAACTATAGAAAATGCAGGTTCCCTGCACAATTCCATCTAAAAGCAATATTCATTTTGAAAAAAATTTTTATTGAAGTATAATTGATTTACAATGTTGTGTTAATTTCTGGTGTACAGCAAAGTGATTCAGTTTTACATATATAAATACATATATATATATATATACACACATATATATATACACACACATATATTCTTTTTCATATTCTTTTCCATTATGTTTTATTACAGGACATTGAATATAGTTCCCTGTGCTATACAGTTCCCTGTTGTTTATCTGTTTTATATATAGTAGTTTGTATCTGTTAATCCCAAACTCCTAATTTATCCCTCCCCGAGCCTCTCTCCCCTTTGGTAACCACAAGTTTGTTTTCAATGTCTGTGAGTCTGTATCAGTTTTGTAAATAAGTTCATTTGTATCATATTTTAGATTCTAATATATATATATATATATATATATATGAATATATATATATGTGATATCATTTGATATTTGTTAAAAGCAATATTCATAACATAGTTCTTTAGGAAAAAACTTTCCTATGATATACATGCTTTTCTTTATTACTCACTTAACATTTTTCCAATTGTCTCTCTGCAATGCTTTTCAGTGCCAAAGAGAGAACCTAGCTCTTGGTTACCTACGTTCATCAAGAGTCAGAAACCTCACTAATGACATGTTTGAAAATGCAGTCTGAAAACTCTGAATTGCATGAGTTTACATTTATAATGCTAGCATCTACTATTTGTTTAGTTTGTTTTCACAACTCATTCTAACCTTTTATTATTATAATATCACTATAAAGAAAACTCTAATACAGAGATAATAAATTGTCCAGAGCTAATCAGCCAGCTAAGATTTAGAACTCAAATCTTTCAATCCACAAGAATTATGGCTACAGAAAAGGATCAGTGAGGTGTAAAATCACAATCACAATAAAAAATGCTATCTTGCAATCAATATATCTTAGCCACATCCAGAAATCACAATTCTGAATGATTTACACGTCAATCAGCTTATTTACTGAGTAGTTTTTCCTCTTGGACCAGACCAATCTCAGATCACTTAAATAGATTTTCCCTTCAAACATAAGCTCGTTCCCCACAGAAACAATTTTTCTTACAAAACAATGTGTAAGTTTTGAAATATCCCTAAAAACAAAAACATTGATTTTTAACTTTATAAGTTTACTAAATGACCAAACATACCTTGGACTCTAAAGACAATATAATTTATGCCAAAAGCACCTTGCACACGGGAATGAAATGTCACCCTCACCAGTGGTCCAGAGCTCATGAAAATCATTGGGTAAAGCCTTCTCCCACATAATTCACCTAGATTAAAAAAAAAAAAATCAAATTTGATAAAAAAAAAAAAAACATTTGCTTTTTTAACAGTTCTCTAATTTAGGTGTAGCAATTACTTAAACTCCACTCTGCCAAATGAGGAGCAGGGTTCCAGAACTCAAATGACTCACCCAAAGTCACAGACTGATGGTGGGGAGTCAGGATTGGAAGCCACGTTCAAAAATTCAATACCTATTACAGTCGACTATGTCACACTGCTCCCTTGAAGGACAATAGGTAGCAAATTATTTTATCTTTAAAATAAGGCTGATGTGCCATTTTTCTCCTAGAAAAGTAAGCTATTTATTAAAAATATATCACTGTGAAAATCCATGATGGAAAACTTTTTCGACCTGAAAATTTATTCTTTCCCTACATCCAATCTTCTTTTGATCACTTTACTTTAAGAACCTAAGTCAAAGACAGAACATAAAATTATAACCATAATTCTAAAATGATTCAGAGGGCTGATTAAAAAGGTATAGAAAGAATCCTTGATTTTCTTAGAATCAAAGTCAAAATCAAATTTAGAATCAAATTAAGAATAACTCAATATCATTCTGTAACATTTATTTAAATGTCACCTGCTCAGAAAGACTTTTGCCAGTTATACTGCATATAACTCTATGGCACCTGCATCCCAGATGCTTCTTCTCTCCCTTCCCACGTCATTTTCCCCCAGCCCTTCTGTCTAACATATTATATATTTTATTGTAATATGTGTCCTCCCCCAACTAGAATATAAGGTTGGTAAGGGCGGGGATATTTTTTGTCCATTTTGTTCACTACTGGATGCCCACAACCGAGAAGGGTCAGTCCCTGGCCCACAGTAGGTGTTCCATATATATTTGTAGGGAGGAAAGAAGGGAGAAGATTATATACAAGAAGAAAAAAACATTAGTTGGCATAACATCTTAGGATAAATGATGTTGAAATACTATTTGAAGAATGAGCAAATATTTATTTATAGCAAGAAGAGATGAACGCAGCTCTTGAATGGTTTCTGGCTCCCACAGGGAAAAACATAGCATTTTACAGTGTACTAGAATACTACCTGACTTGAGTAAGAGGTAATGTTTCTATCATAGTCCTACAGTTCCACTAGCTATCATCTGAAGGAGAGAACAACTCCAGAAGTTTCAAGCTGAGAATTTCAAATCAAAGAAATGCTACATTGAAAAATTATAGGGGTTCCCCAGGTAATCCACAACAAAGTCAAACATGGTTTTCAGTAGAACAATGATAAAGGCAAGTTTTCCCAGAAATCATTTACTTCTATATGAGAATCTGGTATATGATAAAGATAGCTATAAATTAGGGAGAAAATAATTTTTTTGAAAAAAGAAAGCAGGCATAAGGCCATTTTACCATATGAGAAAATATATTTCAGCAGGATTAAGCTTTTTTAAATTAAAAAATTTCCGACCTCGGATTGAGAAATTAATTTTTAAAAATAAAAGCAAAGAGATAAAACAAAGATCAAAGATACATATGACTGTATTTAAACCAATAAATTTAAAAATATTTACATCAACATATAAATATACAAAATTTAAAGGCAAACAACAACCTTATGAATAAGTACTTGTAACTTATGACAAAGGAAAAAGTATTTATATATATATATAATATATATACATATATATAGCTCTTATAAACCAATAATAAGATCAATACTCAAATTTAAAAATAGATGGTAATGACAACAAATTTAAAAATACAAATAGCTAACCAACACATGAAAAAAATTTATCCTCATTAATGATTTTTTAAAAAGTACAAATGCTTATTAAATTGATAATATCAGGTTATGGGCATGGTGAAAGAGGCTCTTATGCATTGCTAATGGCAGTGAAAAATGATTTAGTCTTTTTTTTTTAAACAAGTATTTAATATATATATTTTTTTAATTTTATTTATTTGTGGCCGCGTTGGGTCTTCGTTGCTGCACACGAGCTTTCTTTAGTTGCAGCGAGTGGGGGCTACTCTTCATTGTGGTGCGTGGGCTTCTCATTGCAGTGGCTTCTCTTGTTGTGGAGCATGGGCTCTAGGTTCATGGGCTTCAGTAGTTGCAGCATGCGGGCTCAGTAGTTGTGGCACGCAGGCTCAGTAGTTGTGGTGCGCAGGCTCAGTAGTTGTGGTGCACAGGCTTAGTTGCTCCATGGCATGTGGGATCTTCCCAGACCAGGGCTCGAACCCATGTCCCCTGCATTGGCAGGCAGATTCTTAACCACTGTGCCACCAGGGAAGTCCCTGATTTAGTCTTTCTGAAGAATAATTTAGCAGTATGTATTCATGCAAAAAAAAAAAATGTTCTGAGTCTCTCTTATCCCAAGTTGGGGAGACATAGTAGGGAAAAATAAATAGCCAGATCCCTGTTCTCATGAAGCTTTCATGTAAGTCAGATAAGTGACGAAGATGATTTCAAATAGAAACCACTGTTACAAATGAAATAACCAACAGAATATGATAGAAAACGACTGTGGGAGGTGAAGGATGATGCTACTTAAGACTAAGAAGGCCTATTTAAGGAGGTGACCTTTCAATCAGTCACTCATTTATTAAATGCCTTCATTTCGTCCAGCAACGTTCTAAGGACTGGGGATCCCTGAAGTGAAGAGATGAGTTTCAGTCCTCGAGAAGCTCATATCAATAGGGAAGACGCTGACATAAAAACATGAAACAACCTCATAGGTTAGAAGACAATAATGCCAAGAGAAGGGCCACTGAGAAGTACAGAGGTGGGAGTGATGAAATTCACATCAATCAGGTAGGCCTCATTAAGAAGGCACATTCTATGTGGAGAAAAGGGAACCCTTGAACACTGTTGGTGGGAATGTAAATTGGTGCAGCCACTGTGGAAAACAGTATGACTGTTTCTCAAAAAGCTAAAAATAGAACTACGATATGACCCAGTAATTCCACTCCTGAGTATATATCCAAAAAAATCAAAAACACCAGTTCAAAAAGATACATGCACCCCAAAGTTCATATCAGCATTATTTACACTTGCCAAGATATGGAAGCAACCTAAGTATGAATGGATAAAGAAGATATGATATATATACACAATGGAATACTACTCAGCCATAAAAAAGAACAAAATGTTGCCACTTGCAGCAACATGGATGGACTTGTAGGGCATTATGCTAAGTGAAATAAGTCAGACAGAAAAAGACAAATACTGTAGGATATCACTTACATGTGGAATCTAAAAAATACAACTAGTCGGGGGGCAGAGTCAAGATGGCTGCATGGGAGGACATTGAGTTTGCATCTCCCCAAAACTAGGGCACCTTCTGGATGCTGGTGGGGGACTTTGACACCCAAGGAGATGGGAGAAACCCTCAAGCAACCAGGTAGGACGTGGGGAGAGTGAGAGGGGAGGAGAGGTGGAGACTGGACAGGACTGGTGCCCCTGAGGGGTGGCTGGGAGAGGGGAGGGGTTCCTTCGCCTGGAGAGACCCTTAGGGGCTCGAGGATCATGGGGGAGTGTGCCTAGCATTTCTCCTGCCCAACTGGGCCGCCGGAAGCCGGCTGGGCTCCCAGACTGGGTCCGCGGCCCTCTGAGCCCCGCTCTGAGCTGTGTGGGACCTAGGACTTGTTGCACAAGTCCTCAACAAAATACTAGCAAACAGAATCCAACAACACATTAAAAGGATCATACACCATGAACAAGTGGGATTTATCCCAGGAATGCAAAGATTCTTCAATATATGCAAATCAATCAATGTGATACACCATATTAACAAATTGAAGGGGAAAAAACATATGCTTATCTCAATAGATGCAGAAAAAGCTTTTGACAAAATTCAACATTCAATTATGATAAAAACTCTCCCGAAAATGGGCATAGAGGGAACCTACCTCAACATAATATAGGCCATATATGACAAACCCACAGCAAACATCATTCTCAATGGTGAAAAACTGAAAGCATTT
Source organism: Leucopleurus acutus (assembly GCF_964270905.1). Classification (NCBI taxonomy): domain Eukaryota; kingdom Metazoa; phylum Chordata; class Mammalia; order Artiodactyla; family Delphinidae; genus Leucopleurus; species Leucopleurus acutus. The sequence continues at coordinate 24,939,042 of NC_139152.1, forward strand.
CCACTACGATCAGGAACAAGACAAGGATATACACTCTTGCCACTCTTATTCAACATAGTTTTGGAAGTCCTAGCCATGGCAATCAGAGAAGAAATAAAAGGAATACAAATCAGAAAAGAAGAAGTAAAACTGTCACTGTTTGCAGATGACACGATACTATACATAGAAAATCCTAAAGATGCCACCAGAAAACTACTAGAACTAATCAATGAATTTGATAAGGTTGCAGGATACAAAATTAATTCACAGAAATCTCTTGCATTCCTATACACTAACAATGAAAAACCAGAAAGAGAAATTAAGGAAACAATCCCATTTATCACCACAACAAAATGAATAAAATACCTAGGAATAAACCTACCTAAGGAGGTGAATGACTTGTACTCACAAAACTATACAACACTGATGAAAGAAATCAAAGATGACATAAACAGGTGGAGAAATATATTATGCTCCTGGACTGGAAGAATCAATATTGTAAAAATGTCTATACTACCCAAAGCAGTCTACAGAGTCAATGCAATCCCTATCAAATTACCAATGGCATTCTTTACAGAATTAGAACAAAAAATGTTACAATTTGTATAGAAACACAAAAGACCCCGAATAGCCAAAGCAATCTTGAGAAGGAAAAACGGAGCTGGAGGAATCAGGCTCCCGGAGTTCAGATTATACTACAAAGCTACAGTAATCAAGACAGTATGGTACTGGCACAAAAGCAGAAATATAGATCAATGGTACAGGATAGATAGCCCAGAGATAAACCCACGCATATATGGTCACCTAATTTATTTCAAGGGGGGCAAGAACATACAATGGAGAAAAGACAGCCTCTTCAATAAGTGGTGCTGGGAAAACTGGACAGCTACATGTAAAAGAATGAAATTAGAACATTCCCTAACGCCATACACAAAAATAAACTCAAAATTGATTAAAGACCTAAATGTAAGACCGAATACTATAAAACTCTTAGAGGAAAATATAGGAAAAACACACTTTGACATAAACCACAGCAAGATCTTTTTTGACCCACCTCCTAGAGTAATGAAAATAAAAACAAAAATAAATAAATGGGACATAATGAAACTTAAAAGCTTTTGCACAGCAAAGGAAACCATAAAAAAGATGAAAAGATAACCCTCAGAATAGGAGAAAATATTTGCAAACAAAGCAACGGACAAAGGATTAATCTCCAAAATATTCTAACAGCTCATGGAGTGCAATATCAAAAAAACAAAGATCCCAATTAAAAAAACGGGCGGAAGACCTAAATAGACATTTCACCAAAGAAGACATACAGATGGCCCAGAGGCACATGAAAAGATGTTCAACATCACTAATTATTAGAGAAATGAAAATCAAAACTACAATGAGGTATCACTTCACACTGGTCAGAATGGCCATCTACAAACAATAAATCCTGGAGAGGGTGTGGAGAAAAGGGAACCCTTTTGCACTGTTGGTGGGAATGTAAATTGATACATCCACTGTGGAGAACAGTATGGAGTTTCCTTGAAAAGCTAAAAATAGAACTACCATATGACCCAGCAATCCCACTACTGGGCATATACCCTGAAAAAACCATAATTCAAAAGGACACATGTACCCCAGTGTTCACTGCAGCACTATTTACAATAGCCAGGACATGGAAACAACCTAATGTCCAACCACAGATGAATGGATAAAGAAGATGTGGTGAATATATACGATGGAATATTACTCAGCCACAAAAAGGAACAAAACTGGGTCATTTGTAGAGATGTGGATGGACCTAGAGTCTGTCCTACAGAATGAAGTAAGCCAGAATGAGAAAAACAAATATCATATATTAATGCCTATATGTGGAACCTAGATAAATGGTACAGATGAACCTATTTGCAGGGCAGGAATAGAGACGTAGATGTAGAGAAGAGACATGTGGACACAGGTGGGGAAGGGGAGGGTGGGATGAATTGGGAGATTAAGTTTGACATAAATACACCGCCATGTGTAAAACAGATAGCTAGTGGGAACCTAGGGAGCTCAGCTCAGTGCTCTGTGATGACCTAGATGGGTGGGATGTGGGGGAAGGGAGCTCCAAGAGGGAGGGGATATGGGTACACATATAGCTGATTCACTTCATTGTACCGCAGAAACTAACACATCATTGTAAAGCAGTTATACTAAAAAAAAAAAAAAAAAAAAAGAACTAGTGAATATAACAAAAAGAAGCTGACTCCAATATAGAGAACAAATTAGTGGTTACCAGTGGGGAGGGTGTCAATACAGAGATGGGGGAGTGGGAGGCACAAACCATTGGGTGTAAGATAGGCTCAAGGATGTGCTGTAGAACATAGGGAATAGAGCCAGTATTTTGTTTCAGCTATACAAATGTAAATGCAAAGTAACCTTTAAAATTATACTAAAAAATGTCAAAACAAAAAAAAAAAAAAAAAAAACGAAGGCACATTCTAGTCAAGACCCATGAGGAAGAGGTCTTTGAATAGCTGGGAGAGGTGGTGATGGACAAGGGCCCTGAGGGGACAGTATGATGAGCTAAGGAAGAGCGAGGCAAAAGGTCACACTAGGGAGTCTGGATTTCACTGCAGCTACGAGGAGCCATTTTACTCAGGGTGGATGGGGAAGGTAATCTGATCATAGGGGAAAAATGTGCAATGGGGGATAGGCAGTTAATCGTTTTCTCTGCAGTCTAAATGAGATAGTATTTCTAAAGAAAGATCCTTTAAATAAATGTTTGAGCCTTCTAAGTCAATAATTCAATCTCTCAGAATTTATCCTGAGAAAATCTCAACCTCAAAGCAATTCCCTGGCCTCCGTATACTCCTGAATCAAGCACGTGCACTTGTGTGTGAATCACACACACTCAGAGTAACATACCTAAACTTTTCTTTCCAGGTATCCCCATCAACCAAATTATTTCCAACACCTTCCCACCTCCCCCTTTACTGACACCCCAAAAGCCTGTGTTACACCTATACAAAGAACAGGTGGTGGGCTTCCCTGGTGGCGCAGTGGTTGAGAGTCCGCCTGCCGATGCAGGGGACACGGGTTCGTGCCCCGGTCCGGGAAGATCCCACATGCCGCAGAGCGACTGGGCCCGTGAGCCATGGCCGCTGATCCTGCACGTCTGAAGCCTGTGTTCCACAACGGGAGAGGCCACAACAGTGAGAGGCCCGCGTACCGCAAAAAAAAAAAAAAGAACAGGTGGCAAGTTTGCTGAACAAAACCAGGTTTGCCTGTACAGGAAATGAGATGACAGTTGGCATGTTATTAGCAAATCTTTTTAATGCTACCATTTTAAAAGCCTTTAATGTATTTTGCTTTATTTGAAAATTCAGCACCTTACCCCCTGCATGATTTTTAATTATCTTAACCCCTCCTCTGTCTTACACACATTTCTGGCATTCTGGCATGGTTCTGCTATGTTTGAAGAAGTTGGGTTCTCCCGTATTTTTTTTTTTTTCCGAATACACATACATACAAACACTTCCACTCAACCTTTAGTATACCTGTTTTGTAAATTCAAATTTTGAAAATATTAAATGTGCCTAGAAAAAAAGTCACGCCTACTACATGAATCAACATTTCAGTATTATTACCAAGTCAAACTCTCCCTTTGAACATAAGCCGCCTACACAGAAAAGGCTCCCAGCACAACGTATAAATGCCCCTAAGGTTTACCTGACATCCTTCTCTCATTGTGGTTTTCTTCATAAATAGTCAGAACTGAATCGCCACACACATGAGACCCAGGGAGTGACAGATACTCAACCGTAAGTTTTGCCATACTGCTTGGTGAAACTCTGAGCACCCAAGAACAGTCCAGTTTTCCTCTATAATCCAGTGGATATCTTGGAGAGGAAAAAAAGCCTCTGGGCTCTTCCAGCTCCACTTCAGAGTAACAGCCTATGATTCAGAACATAGGGACACCAGGGACCACATAAATAAGACAAAGAAAAATGAGATTTTATCATAAACTTGAATAATTTAGGCTCGCAAGAAGAAAATTAAAACAATTACCAAAAAAAAAAAAAAAAAAAACAATTACCATCAGTTACAAGTTCTTGGGTAAAATGATCATCCCATTTAATGTGTCCTACTTTTGTGAAATGAGGTTGTAGAAGTATAATTTAAACAATAATTACTTAAAATGACTTTTAACTGAATTTTTAAAATTTCTTAGAAAATGCACAGTGGACTGCATTGCATCCTCTAATCCCAGCCTGTTTTCATTTTTTTCCTTCTTTGAGATGCAACTGAAGATCTGTTCCTAAAAGCTTCATTGACTTTGCTGAGCACTTACGTTGCTGGGACAAATGATTACATTCATGGAGCTTGTGACTGAGATCAAGAAAAGGAACTGAATCATATAAAGTCATGAATTCCCAACCACTCACTATTTTTGGTAAATGGGGTAACAATTTCAAAAAACCATTGCTAAGATTCATTCATTCCCTTGTGTAAAAAGCAAGTGGTGGGAGTGGGTAGGTGTTAAATATGGCAGAATCCTAACACTTTTTCTCATAGAATATTCATAGAAGTAAAACAAAACAATACCCTTTTATATGTAAAACTTTGGAAGTTCTTTGGTATGCATAAGTATTTCTGAACACATACAAATGAGAAATATCTTCTCTGCATTTTAACAATGTTCATTTTCTAATAGTCTGAATGGGACAGTTCAAAGAACACACTTGATGGTCACTACACCACAACACTTACTGACCCTCATCATGGGTCATACCATCCCTATTCTAAGTGCTTAACATGCATTAACTTACTTTGGCACTCATTGAAATTATTCAGTTAAACTATCAAAATCATTAGGTTTTATGATCTTAAACCTAAGTCTGCTTTCCATCTCAACCCCAATTCCATATTTAATTTAATCTAAATATGACTCTTTGACTGTTGTTTTGACTCCTGACTCTTGTGTTGTCAGAACCTACCACCCATAACTGGTCCCTGACTTACTCCACTTCATTCCTAGAAGATTTTAGCAGTCATTTTCTCCAACACTATTCCTACCATATATCTTGCTGATTTCAATAGCCATACAGATGATGTTTCCAGCACTGAATCTTTTCAGTCTCTCAACTTTCCTCCAATGATCTTGTCCTTCACCTGACCTCATTCACTTCTCCAAAGGGTCAGCCCCTAGAGACCTGGTCACTAGCAATAACTGTAAGCCTTGTATAAACTCAATTTCAAGAACCACCATCTCCAACCACAACCTTCTATTTTTCAGCTTACACCAATGCTCCTTCACCTTTTGAGACTTGTAATTCATCTATTCCACCACCTTTTCTTGTTCCTTAACTTTTCCTCCTTGCTTCACTATTTTCCTAGCTTGAATTCCAACCATCCATCATTTTAATCTCTTCCTCATATACACTCTCAATTCCCTTATACTCTTGTATACTTGGAAAAACCCACTGTGATTGAATCTACTCTCCACCTGGGCTGCATCTATGTGGTATACCTCAGTGTCTCCAGAGGAAATCATACAACCAAACTAACTGATTAGTCTCCCTCTAAATTTATGATCATTCATCTCAGAGGCTTTTATGCTGCCAAACAATTCTACAACATTTTCGTATTCCATGCACTTGGTCACTGTTTTCGAGAACTGTTTACTACTTTCTCGTTTTTCCCTCAAAATCCTCAGAGCCTCTCCCACAATCCTCTGTTTCATGTGCTAAGAAAATGTAAGCAATTAGAGGAGAACTGCTGTTTCCATTCCCACATGTACCCATACAACAGCAGCAGTGCCTAAATATTGTTCTTTCCATCTGGCAACTATGGATAAACTGCACTTTGCTCCTATCCAAGACCAGCCCTTCCACCTGGACACTAGATCTCATCCACTTTCTTCTACTGAAGGTTATCACTCTAGCAAGTCTCCCCCTTCTCTCTTGCATCCTTCTCAATTTTCCTCCAACTCTTTCTAGTTGTCTATCGGGCTTGAGTGTATATGGGAGTGGATGGGGCAGAGATGGATGAAAAGGGAAAGATCCTGACCATTTGGAAACCAAGAATGATGGTATCATGGAACTTTTATCTTCTTATAAATCTATCACAGACATCTAAATCTCCAGTTCCTTTTTGCTTTTAACTAAAAATATTATTAGCAAACAGACACTGACAATTGGGGGAGAGTTAAGAGAGACACTAACACTGATACTCGTCTTGGTCATCTAATATCCAGAGTCTTTATCTAGCAAGATACCTGAAAGCCTAAGGGCCTTTGTTCATGTAGCAATAAATAGCTCAGAGGTCAGAATAATTCTATGAACTTCTCCAAAATTCAAGCACTGTTCACAACCACAAGACTTTTTTTTTTTTTTTTAACCTGTAACAGCTGTATCTATGGGGTAGAAAAGATCCCTAGACAGTAACAATAACAACTCTCCTGTCTTTCAGCTTAAACTACCAACCAGAATGAAGACACAGTTTACGGTATTCCAAAGAAAATTAATGAACCCAGATGAGCAATGTTTTTTGCTAAATTCTTACTAGCTATATTAATGGCATAACATGAACATCTACTACCTGGCCCAGATGCACTGTCTCTTGAAGGTGTGGGTGGTGGCAATTGTTGTCTTGTTAAGATTTTGTTTTCTTTATTTATCTGAAGTAAAACAGGACCTGCATCTGGGGAGAACATGTTAAAAGTAAATAAAGATGAAAGCCTAAGGACAAAATGTAGTTTGTTCCAGAACAGATTTTTTTCAAAGAGAATGCAAATCTAGGATTAAAGCAGCCTCAGGAAATGTCAGTTTTACCATAACTCTGCCTAAGGAAGAACTTATTCTTACAGAATTTTAATGTGTTTAGAAACTAAAATAAATAAAATACTATATTATGGTCTTCTCTTTCATAATGCTGATTTCCACCACTCTCACCTCTCCCAAACCCACTCGAAAAAAAAGAGGCACCTTTTTATAATATCTGAAAAATATTTACCTTTGATTCTGGATTGAATCCAGTCCAAGAAGACACTCACCCTGGCAAATACGCCTGGCTTCCTTGGCTGGGGACAGCTGGCTCCCCAGCTGACAATGCCATAGAGGACAAAGGGAGCTTTTTCATGTTTACATACTAATGGCCCACCAGAATCTCCCTGGAACACCAAGAAAACATGTTCTAAAATTGCTTTAATCAGAACTCCTGCTTTCAGTTTTGGAACAGGAATAATCAATAATTTATTCATAATATATTTCTTTAATTTCTTAAAGATTTATTTTTATGAATTTGTATACCTTAGAATACTTAGACTTAAATAAATGAAATCACAAATAAAAGAAATGAAAGAGGAGACATTACAACTGGTACCACAGAAATACAAGGGATCATAAGAGACCACTATGAACAACTATAAACCGAAAAATTGGATAAACTTAGAAGAAATAAACTCCTAGAAACATACCACCTACTAATACCAAATCAAGAGGAAAAAGAAAATCATAACAGACCAATACAAGAAAGGAGATTGAATCAATAGTCAAGAACATCCCAACAAAGAAAAGCCTAGGACCAGAAGGCTTCACTAGTGAATTTTACTAAACATTTAAACAAGAATTCTTCTCAAAGTCTACCCAAAAACTGGAGGAGGGAATACTCCAAAACTCATTTTATGAGGTCAGCATTACCCTCATACTAAAGCCAGAAAAGAACACTACAAAAAAAGATAATTAGGCCCATATCCCTAATGAACATAGATGTAAAAACACCCTCAAAATACTAGCATACTGAATTCAACAGTATATTAAATGGATCAATCACCATAATCAAGTGGGATTTATTCCAGTGATGCAAGGGTGGTTCAACATATGCAAGTCAATAAATGTGAAAGTTAAAATCGTATCATCATCTCAATAGTACAAAAAAGCATTTGACAAAATGCAACATTCTTGCATGATTAAGAACTCTCAACAACTTGGGTGTAAATAAAACATACCTCAACATAAAAAAGGCCATATATAACAAACCCACAGCTGACACTCTACTCAACAGTGAAAGGTTGAAAGCTGTTCCTCTAAGAGTAGGAATAACACAAAGGTGCTCACCCTCACCAGGCCTATTCAATATAGTCTGAAAGTCCTAGCCAGAGCAATCAGGCAAGAAAGTCTTTTTATACAGAAAGTCTTAAAGGCTCCACCAAAAAACTGTTAGAACTTATCAATGAATACAGTAAAGTTTCAGGATACAAAATATAGAAGTCAGCTGTGTCTCTATACACCAACAAAACACACACACACACACACACACACACACACACACATACACATATATATATAAATCCCATGTACAATAGCATCAAAAGAATAAAATACTTTGGAATAAATTTAACCAAGGAGGTAAAATGTCTCTATACTGAAAACTATGACTTTGATGAAAAAATTAAAGACACAAAGAAATGGAAAGATATCCCACATTCATGAATTTGAAGAATTAATATTGTCAAAATGTCCACACTACTCAAAACCAGCTATAGATTCAATGCAGTCCATATCAAAATTTCAATGGCATTTTTCACAGAAATCCTAAAATTCACATGGAACCACAAAGACCCTCGCATAGTCAAAACAATCCTGAGAAAGAACAAAGCTGGAGGCATCACACTTCCTGATTTCAAAATGTATTACAAATTTATAGTAATCAACACAGTATGGTACTGGCATAAAAACAGACACACAGACCAATGAGACAGAATTGTGAGCCCAGAAAAAACTCTCATTTATATAGTTAACTAATATTTGAAAAAGGAGCAAAGAATACTCAATGGGGAAAAACTAGTTTCTTCAATAATGGTGTTGGGAAAACTGAATAACCACATGCAGAGGAATAAAACTGAACCCCTATTTTACACCACAAAAATTAACTTGAAACAGATTAAAGACTTAAACATAAGACCCCAAATGGCAGAACTTCCAGAAGAAAACAGGGAAAAGCTCCTTTTTTTTTTTTTTTTTTTTGCGGTACGTGGGCCTCTCACTGCTGTGGCCTCTCCCATTGCAGAGCACAGGCTCCGGACGCGCAGGCTCAGCGGCCATGGCTCACAGGCCCAGCCGCTCCGCGGCATGTGGGATCCTCCCGGACTGGGGCACGAACCCGTGTCCCCTGCATCGGCAGGTGGACTCTCAATCACTGCGCCACCAGGGAAGCCCGAAAAGCTCCTTTGACTTTGTTTTTGGCAACAGTTTTTTTGGATATGAAACCAAAAGCACAAGCAACAGGGCCAAAAATCAGTAAGTGGGACTACATCAAGCTAAAAGGCTTCTGCACATCAGAAGAAACAATCAACAAAATGAAAATGCAACCCATGGAACGGGAGAAAATATTTTCAAACCATATATCTGATAGGTGGTTAGCATCCAAAATTATAGAACTCATACAAATCAATAACAAAAAAATGCAATTTATAAATAGGCAGAGGATCTGAATAGACATTTTACCAAAGAAGATATACAGATGGCCACCAGGTACATGAAAATGTGCTCAACATCACGAGAATGCAAATCAAAATCACAATGAGATATCACCTCATACCTGTTTGATCAGCTATCATCAAAAAGACAAGAAATAAACAGTGTTTACAAAGATGTGGAAAAAATGAGAATCCTTTTGCACCATTGGTGGGAATATAAATTGGTATATCACTGTGGAAAATAGAATTAAAAATAGAACTACCATATGATATAGCAATCCCTGTTCTGGGTATATAGCCAAAGGAAATAAAAATAGGATACTGAAGAGGTATTTGCACCCCCATGTTTATTGCAGCTTTATTCACATTAGCCAAGATATGGAAACAACCTATTTTTCTGTCAAAGGATGAATGGATAAAGAAGATGTATGGAGTATATGTGTGTGTGTATTATATATATATGTGTGTGTGTGTGTGTGTGTCTATATGTATATTTGTTTACTTATTTGTTTATTTATTCAGCCATGAGAATACTGAATAGTAAACTAGAATATTATTCAGCCATGAGAAAGAAGGAGATCCTGTCATTTGCGACAACATGGATAATCCTTGAGAACAATATGTTAAGTGAAAAGTCAGACAGTGAAAGACAATTACTGTATGATATCACATATACCTGAGACCTAAAAAGTGGGAAAAATGGGAAGATGCTGGTCAAAGGGTATAAACTTCCGGCTGTAAGATTAACAGGTTCTAGGGATCTTATGTACAGCACGGTGACTGTAGTTAACAATACTGTATTGCTTACTTGAAAGCTGCTAAGAGAGTAGATCATAAGTGTTCTCAGCACAAGAAAGAAATGATAATTATGTGAGGTGATGAAAGTGTTAACTAACCCTACTATGGTAAGCATTTCACAATGCCTAAGTGTATCAAAATCATCACATTGTACATTTTAAATTTATAAAATTTTATATGTCAATTATATCTCAATAAAACTGAAAAAAAAACAAGCTTTAAAACAGGATTTGCATTTTTTTAAGATAGCCTTTCTGATTTTTTATCAGGGCTTTTTTTTTTTTTTTGACACAAATGTACTTAGGACCAAACTAAACCTTTAATTTAATTGTCTTCTTATAAAATAAACTGAGCTGATAACATATTTGAGATAAGTGTTTATTTTATATGGAGAATTTCACAGGAGAAATCCTGAACTGGGAATAGGAGACCGATTCCTTAATCTGTAATGTAGAACAATTAACATTTTCTCTGGGCCTAATTTTTTTCCCACATAATTTAAGATTATACTTAGGAGGCCCTTCCAGTTTGAAAATAGTCTGATTTGTCAAATCAGGTGTTTTTCTATTCACTCATTCATTCAGTACGAACACATACACAATATAGAATTTTTCAGTTAATTACAAACATTTTGTGATACAGAAGGAGCCTGTCTAATTTATCTTTTATGGTCAGCACTTATTACAGGGCCTCGCACATGGTAAATCTTCAAGAAACAAATGGTACCTACTGATTATTTTAAAAATTATTCGGTGCCTACTGTGAGCCAGGCATTCTGGAAAAGAATATAAACAAATTAGATGGTGATAATAGCCATAAAGGAAATACTCAGAGTGAAAAGTTGAGAACAATGGTAGCTGTGTGTATGCTTACACGTGCATGTATATATTTGTAGTTTCAATAACATTTGAGCTCGTACATGAAAAATAAGGAGGTGGATTTTCAAAAACCTGGAGAAATAGTGTTTTCATGCAGAATTAATATCTGGGCTAAGGCCCCAACTTAGACAAGGATGTGGCAAGTTTGAGGTCAGAAGGCAATCAATGTGGCTGAAAAATAGTAAGCAAGAGGAGAGAAATAAGAACTAGACTGGAAGAGTCAGCAAGAACAGAACATGTGTCACTCTGTGAAGACAAAGATCAATGGCAGGTCAAAGAACTTGAGGTTAAAAAAAAAATCTAAAATTTGTTGTGAGCAAAGAACCACAGGATTCTACACTGTGTATCTGAAACTCCCATGTCTCTGCATTCCAGCATTCTGATGTTCACCTTCCTGGATGAGAAATTACATGAGCAGGTCCATTACCCCTGAGTATGCACAGGAGGGTAAAAACCCTTTTTTGGGGTAAAAACCAATTACCTGATAGAAATTAAATTAGAGTCCGTTTCATCAAAGCAAGTTTCTGAAGTCACCCTTTTAGTAATTCAGTATTCTTTATAAAAGAAAGCTAGCCACATCTAGTCAGAATCTCTCCTATTTTCCTTTCTTTGTAGTGGCTGTAAATTTGGTCACACTGCAGGGAAAGTGACAGCTGGATGTAGCTGAAATAAATATAGGTACCAACCGAGATTATGGTATTTGGGTCACCTCTGACATGGACCTATTTGCTCTCTTGATAGATTAAGCTCTTCCCTTAATGTTACATGCTGTTAAACATGACAGAGACAGCAGAGCCATTTGTAATTTTCTTGATGTGAAAAAGAAAGAAAAACCATCCCTCAAAAGGGGGAGAATGAACACATTAATTCAGAGTACTTTTCTATTGGATTTTTATAATATAACAGTAATGTCCTCTAGCAGATGGTGTGAGTGCCCTTCCCATATTCCTCGGACCTTCCAGTCCATGCCGGCTGTGTGCCCGAGGGCCCTTGCCCTGTCCACCACAGCCATAAGGCCGCTCAGACTGTGGGAAATGCTCCCCTGCAGCCTTCCAACCGTGACTCTGGGGAAGCTCCCTCACCCCTCCAAGGGGAGGGGATAAATATACTGCGTGTGTTTTGCATCACTGCCAGAGTTTCGCTGCAGGATTCAGCTCAGTCCCTCCCTGTGGTAGTTGGCTTCATAGCACATTAATAGCACATCAATAGATGGACTGCCTTCCCTTCCCTGTACCACCTCCTCACATTTCTACCAGTGATATTTGTACTTTCGAAGCAGACTGTTGCCCTTGAATCCTCCTCTCAGAGTCTGCTTCTGAAGAATGCAAATTACAATATGCAACATAAAACAGAATTTGGGCAGTGCTTGACACAAGGAAAGGGTTTAACTACACTCAATTTATATTCAATGTTAAGAGGGGACCTCCTTCCTTCTCTCTTCATTTTTGCCAATGGAAAGACTTCTATCCAGATTAAAGCCCAGTTTTCTCCCCATAGAGGTGGTATCCATTGGTTTCTGTTTCTTTGTGGCCAGGGGGGTGGGGGGAGTGTTTTTGGGGAGGCAGGGGAGGACTATCAAAAAGCTGCAACTCAAAATTCATTCTTTCTTCCCTCTCTACTCTAGACCAATATGAAATGATACAACAATCTGGAGAAGTGTGTCTGCTCTACAGACCCCAACTTTCCCTTAGGCAGGCTGCCTCAAGTCCAGACTAGGTGTTCAAGGTGGGCTGCTTAGTGTTGGAAACACTTTTTGGTTGCATACCTAAGGCATATTCCTCAGTCGGCTTTGTGGATATTAAAGCTGGTGTTTTGTAATCCTTTTGCCCACATCCTGTCTTTTTCCTAGCTGATTCTGAACTTGCCAATAGCATGCTTGTCCAACTGACGTGTGAATACATCTGCACAGGTTCGTGCCTCTAGGATATCACTAAAATTAAACTACTGCTTTGTGATTTGTTTTCCGCTGCATATGAAAACCATTTTTTCAAAGTTTCTCATTTTCTTCATGATTATTTTATTTTATTCTGTGGTTGAAAATTAAGTGTGAGTACCCAGGAGTTTAGTAATAATTTGAAACAATAAAACTCTTAAGGCATAAGTAGGATACACTAATTTATAATCCTTATTTGCTCGTTCCCCTTTTACCAAAGCTTTAAGTATATCTGAACACATCTTCCCACCTGCAGACCAGTTCAGTGGTGTTGCCCTCTCCTACTTTCTCATGGGCTCCTCTGTGTACCCACTTCCCCTCTGACTGATGGCTGCTTCTGTCTCCTCTCTGCCATCTCAGCAAGTTTGGACTAAGTAATTCACTCTTCCTGTTGTCCTACTGGCTTTCGAGTAGGGGTGTGGCGTGATGCTGCAGGCACAGGCCAAGATGCTTGTCTGTGGCTTTGAGAGTAGATTCTTCCTGTCTAAGGAGAATCTCCAACAGATGACAACTTCCTATCTTCCTCTGCAAAATTAGAATGCTCTCACCTGACCCACATCTTTCCCTCCAGATGCTGCAAAGCCAGCACAGATCATCTTCTCTGTAATCCCTCCTGGATGGGCAGAATAGTAAGTGCGTTCGCAGACCTCTCTTTCTACCACGAGCACTTGAATCTGCTGTAAGCGACTCGCTAGGCCACCATCTAAGAAATAGATTCAGAAAGAGAGCTTGATAATGAAGTAAGCAACAAGTGGTGTTAAAGAAATATATTTAAGTTCAGACTTGCTCTACACCGACACAGCTGCCATCATTCGGTTTTGCCTAAGCTGATGCAGAATTCTGAATCCAAACACAGTGTTTTGTGCAGGACATCTTTATTTCCAGAAGTGACATCTTAGTGAAGAAAATCCATTGGCAGGAGAAACAAGATCAGAAACACTTTTTTTCTAGCTTAATTCTGATTTAAATTTCAGTGTTTCAAATATAGCTATTAAGAATTCAGAAAGAGAAATTCAGTAAGATATGAATTGGTGTCACAGATAATTTATATTATAAATATATATGTTCATATATTTTTACAGGTACAGTTGACCCTTGAACAACACAGGTTTGAAGTGCACCAGTCCACTTATACTCAGATATTTTTCAATAGTAAATACTGCAGTACTACACGGTTTGTGGTATGTAGGGCTGACTATAAATGACACTTGAATTAACCCCCGCATTGTTCAAAGGTCAACTGTAAAATATTTTACGTAAACATATTATAACTACATAACAATAATATATTTATATGATTTCCAATGGTAACAGGGAAGAGCCAAATCAGACTACATGTTGGATCTGTTTCTTTTACTTTAACCTTTGCTTTCCGCAGCTTTTGTTCACTGAAACGATACTGTCTGTACGTAATGGCCTGCCTCGGGGAACCCTGCCCCTCTGCCTGAATGTTAAAACAAAGTGCCTTTGTTCGGGGGAACATTTGGACTCTGCCCACCTGTGGATGGCTACAAGAAAGAAGAAATTAACACATCCCCTCCCTGAGGCTGGCCATTCCAGGTGATATTTGCAAAACTTATGGCCATTTTACTTTATTTCCTCATCTCCTCCCCCTCTCTGTGCTATAAAAGAAACTGGCCAAACCCCATAAGATGGCTTTTCAGAGACACTAGTCTGCTGTCTTCTTGGTCTGCGGGCTTTTCGAATAAAGTATTCCTTGCCTCAATGCCTCGTCTCTGATTCGTTGGACTGTCATGTGGCGAGCAGAGTGAGCTTGGACTCAGTAGCACTCATATAAAACAAAACCATATTTCTCTTGTTCCTTTATTATCACTGAGGCCTAATCTCAGCTCTAATTTAAGATGATACTAATGATGAACACTAAAGAATTTCTTCTCCCGCCTGGCCCTCGGGCAGGTCTATGTTAACACGTGTTCTGCGTGACTTATTCTATCACTTTAGATTTATGACTAATTAAAAAAAGGTAAGTTCAGTATTTGATAGCCCTATATCTTTTTGAAAAAATTAATAAAAATTAATTTACATTTATGTAAATAGTATATTATATTTTATTTATATTTACATTTATGTAAATAGTTCCTTAATATATTTATAAAGTTTTTTACTCTAAGCTATTAATACTCACAACAACATTGTGAGGTGGGCTGTCACACTAATCTCACACATGAAAAAGCCAGAGCTCTGAAGATTTAATCACACAGCACCTATGAGACAGAACTAGGACCTAGCCTAGGTCCGACTCTAAATCTTATTTTTTTTTAGTGTTTTTTGTTTGTTTGTTTTTGGTTTTTTTTTGGGGGGTACGCGGGCCTCTCACTGCTGTGGCCTCTCCCGTTGCGGAGCACAGGCTCCGACGCGTAGGCTCAGTGGCCATGCTCACGGGCCCAGCCGCTCCGCGGCATGTGGGATCTTCCCGGACCGGTGCACAAACCCCTGTCCCCTGCATCGGCAGGCGGACTCTCAACCACTGCGCCACCAGGGAAGCCCTTATTATTTTTTTAATGTAGTAATCTAATACATAGATAATTTAATGTATTTAAAATCCTCTTTTCAGGGACCATCCCTAACAATGTTGCTTATTACCATGTCTCAAAACTGAGAACTTGTTTTCTCTCTGAGACTAAAAGACTGAATTCACCTTTTATAAAACTGTAACCACCTCCGTCGTCTGGTGGTCATGGAGTTGGTGAAGGTTGAAGATGTTAAAGAACAGGCACATTTATTCAAGGGCTTTGAGGCCAGTGAGTCAATAAAAATTTACTGTTTCCTCTATGCTAGGTAGATGCTGAGTCCTGGAGAGAGAGCAGTAAATTAGGCAGGGATCTGCCTTCAAGAGGCTCCTGCTCTAAGGGGTGGGATGTAGAAAATGATTCTGTAAAATATGTTAAGTCCGTCTATGTGGAAGGAGATGATAAAACCAGGTAGTGCAGAGAGTGAAGGAAGGACAGTCCTGCTGCAAGAAAGGGGTCTGAGAAGATTTGAGTTGAGGATGGAGTAATGAGGAGGGGCTGTGAGAAGACTGGAATAGGAGTGCTCCAGGGCCAAGGAAACAAAGCACAGAGCTTGAGAAAGAAAGAAGACACAGGTCAGCCGACAAGGGGACAAAGGAGGAACTGAGGCTGGAGAAGTATGGGGAGGTCCAATGCAGAGCCTTCAATGCTGGGCTAGGAGTTCAGATTGTATTCCAAATGTAACAAATAAGCCATTCAAGGTTTATCAGCTGAGCCACACTGATTTTAAATCCCACTTTTGATATTTATTAGCCATGGAATTTTAGCAAATTACTTAGACTTCAGGGCCATAATCTCCTCATTTGCAGAATGGGAGGATAAAATCTCCTCATATGGTGGTTGTGAAGATTTTAGGAAAATGCAATTTGGCTGCAGGTAGCACAGTAAGCTGAGAATGTGAATACTGTATGAGGTCAAAGATATCTCACCTCCTTCAAGCTCACAGACTTTATCATTATTTTTCTTTAAATTGAAGTATATTTAATTTACAATGTTGTGTTAGTTCCTGGTGTATAGCAAAGTGATTCAGTTATATATATATATATATATATATATATATATATATATATATATATATATTCTTTTTCATTATAGTTTATATATAAACTATATATAGTTTATATATAAACTATATATAGTTTATATATAAACTATATATAGTTTATATATAAACTATATATAGTTTATATATAAACTATATATAGTTTATATATAAACTATATATAGTTTATATATAAATTTTTCCATTATAGTTTATTACAAGATATTGAATTTAGTTCCCTGTGCTATACAGTAGGACCTTGTTGTTTATCTATTTTATATATAGTAATGTATATATGTTAATCCCAAACTCTTAATTTATCCCTCCCCGCCCCCTTTCCCCTTTGGTAACCGTTAGTTTGTCTTCTACATCTGCAAGCTCACAGACTTTAAATGACATATAAACAGAAGGAAAATATAAAAGAAAATAACTTTATACAGTGAAAAGAAGCAGGACACAAACATCAACCCATTCAGATCTTTCAGTATTTCACTATGGCTTTAAGAAATCTAGAATCTAGCCCAGGGGTCATCAAACCCCAGCCAAGAGGCCAATTTCATGCCAGGCCCTAACCGAAGCCTAGTTATTACAAGCCTAGTTATTACATCCCAAGCCTATTTATTACAATCCATGAACTAATTCTGATTTGTACATTTTTTAAATGGTTGAAAAGAAAATCCAAAAAACGAATAACATTTTGTGACAAGATTATTGTATAAAATTTAAGACTCATGGACAAGTTCTGTTGGAATACAGCCACATCCATGCTATAACATATTGTCCATGGCTGCTTTGTGCTACAACGGCAGATTTGAATAGCTGTGACAGAGACCACATGGCTTACAAGGCATAAAATACTTCTATCTGGCCTTTCACAAATCTAGCCTACCTATGATTAAGTCACCCTGATGGAAAAATATAAAACAGCTCATTCTCTAATTTGATGAGCTTTACAGCTACATAAAACATGGTTTCAATGTTTCAGAAGGAAGAAGGGCTAAAGCAGATACTACTTGATATCATTTCCATGACACATTCTCAAAACTCTCAACCAGCAGTGATGTTTATGCAAAAGTAAAATGTTTACCTTCACTAACACTTCCCCATCCAGTCACAACACAGATCTCAGAGGAAAACAGAGGCTCCGTGCTGTGCGGGAGACACACTGGCCTCACCACTGAGTTGAACTCCAGAGCAGAGCTCAGCTGTATTAGGGCGATGTCAGAGTCAAAGGTCAGTCCGTCAAAGTCTTCGTGCACCACAATGTGTTTTGCCCTTCTCACCTGTATTGTTAGCAAGCAAGAGATTACAAGGCAAAGTCAATGAGTTGAACAACTTCCTTGTATACTGGTCCAAAATAATCTTAAATCTCTACATTTCCACACATCAGTAATGAAGATGATTTTGTACTAAATTAAAAAGGGCAATCTCTGTTAATAATTTACAGGAGTCCATGCACTGCTTTCTGAGGACTGGTGGTCCTAGAAAAACCAGACTATGGTGGACCTGTGTACATGGACCTGAATTTGCACTTCCTGACTCACCTCACCTAATTTTCAGATTAAATGTGATCTTAAATGGTATCTTTAAATGTTAGTATAAATGATAAGTATACAAGGGCATTAGGGGATTAATAACTACATGTTTTAGCTAAATGTATTCCCTGGCATGTGAAAATTTAGGCAGAATAACCATTAAAACCATTTCTCACCTGCTCAGTTGGTTCCTTCAAGGTTCTGTCATGGTCTCCAGCAACGATGGTCCACAAGAGTGGATTATTTTTCCTGGAGAGAGAAGAACAACAAAAGTTTGTCATGAAAACACATTTTTCACCATTTGGTCTAACCCCTTCTGGCCCTACCAACATGCACTGTTCAGTTCAGTCAGGAGCCACCCACTACCCTGTCTGGCACCTTTGTGTAACCAGCAATGCTACACTCTGCCTCCTGACCTACCTGAGGACAAGTTCCTAATTGTGTATCTTGCCCCCTTCTTTTGGCCATAAAATGTCTTTGGAGCCCTTATCAAATATCACCAAAGACTATTTTTAAGTTAAGAAGGAAAAAAGAAAAGTTAGAGCTTATTTTAATTTCATAGTGATATTAGAAATGCATGAAAAAAATTACCTTCATAATGAGGTAGATTCTGGTCCATGTTTTACTGTTAAAAGTATCCAAACATTATATTACAGGAACCAGAATTGATGAAACTCAGGTTAAAAAAGAATTTGTCAATTCAAAAATAGGTAAAATTCACGTATAGCGTTAGAGATCAGGGCACTGATTCCTGTTAGAGGGGTGATTGTTGGGAGAGGCTCGAGGGGGGCCCCTATTTGTTTCTTGATCTGGGTGCTGGTTACATGGGTGTTTGCTTTGTGTAAATTCCTCTAACTGTACTAAAGATTTGCACACATTTGACATACTTCAAAAAGATGTCTAAAAATTTAAATATACATCCATTAATTTGCCACATCAAGATCTCCAGGGCTCCCCTGGTGGCACAGTGGTTAAGAATCCACCTGCCAATGCAGGGGCCATGGGTTTGAGCCCTGGTCCAGGAAGATCCCACATGCCGCGGAGCAACTAAGCCTGTGCTCCACAACTACTGAGCCTGCGCTCTAGAGCCCGCGAGCCACAACTGCTGAAGCCCACGTACCTAGAGCCTGTGCTCCACAACAAGAGAAGCCACCACAATGAGAAGCCCGCGTGCTGCAACGAAAAGTAGCCCCTGCTCGCCGCAACTAGAGAAAGCCTGCGTGCAGCAATGAAGACCCAATGCAGCCAAAAATAAATAAATAAATTTAAAAAAAAGATCTTCAGTTGAAAAAATATCCAAGTAAAGAGTCTCTCAATTGCCAGAAGTACACTGTCACTTCAGCTCGGAGATTAAGTTTTCATTTTTCAAAACTGTTTCTTCAGTAAAATTTATTGAAATTATTTTTCAATACACTTTATTCAAAGGAGATGTTTCTTAATACACATAGGCATCTTCTCTCTTGTCATAACCATGCTCATTTCAATTTCTTGCATGATGAGTCTGACTCATTCATGTGTTTCAATGTGCCTCTATTAAGGGAACTAACTTAGGTAAAGTGCCTGGCAAGTACTCCACAGATGGTAAAGACTCCATAATGGTAGCCATTTATTATTATCATTGTTCTTATCTGTCATGCACTCTAATGGAAGGATCGACTTTATTCTCAAAGTCACCCTCTAAATCATTACTAACTTATTTCTTAAAGCTGTTACCAAGCTGTTGTCCTAGAATCATACCCCTGCCCTTGCCTTGAAAGGAAACCAATTGCTCGTATCTAAGTCTCAGGAGGAAGCTGCAAAGAGAAAAACAAGAACTGGTTAGACCCAACTAGGCTCAAGATGGCGGAAGATTTGACATCCACTAGACCTTGGACCTCATTATACGCTCATTGTAATACAATAGCTAAATGATGTACCCACCAGCGCCATGACAGTTAATGGTTGCCATGACAACACTGGAAAAGCCCATACAAGAACTGAAAAGGAATGCTGCATCAGTTCCAGGTCCAAACCACACCCTTGTTCTCTGATAAGTCATGGATATTCCTCCCACTCTTTCCAATTCCCTCCCTTTTACTTCGACCCTCCTATATATATGGTGTCTCCACCAGAATTGGGTTAAGAAGTTGAATTTCGAACTAAATTCCCACTTCTCCATTCTTCTGCCATTGAACAAAGCTTCTGCTGACCCAGTCTCAGCATTGGTTTCATGATTGGCTGTGTGAATCTGAGTGGAAAAAGAACCTCCCTGGCTGAGACAAGGGGTGTCCCGGCATGTGTCCAGGCGACCAATTTGATGACAAATTCATTCTACCTTTTTATACAGAGAATAGTGTCCACAATACAAAGAAATAATAAACATCATGGTAGAGTTGATAATGTAGCTCACAATCTCTAGTGAAGAAATTGTGCACAGTCATCAAATATCCTTTTATTTGGTAGAGAACACTGTAAAAAGTATATGACAACACAACGTACACTTTATAAAGCAACAAAGCTTGAGACTTCTCCAATATGGGACAATAGCTGAAGGTATCAATTTAAGAATTTCTCTAGCCTTTCTTCCCACTTGCCCATGATCAAGCTTCATTTCTTGTATCCTTATGGCCTCATCCCCAACACAACAATGGGACATGTATCACTTACTGCAACAGGAGAAGAAAGAGTAACTGCTAATTTACAGAAAGGGGCTGAAATTGAAAAAACCTCTGATTTAGGTTTGAGACAGAAAGATTCCAATGCACAATTGCAAAGTGAGTTTAGTGCCCTAAAATAAGTTAAAAATCCCACATGATCACGAAGACCAGAGTGGAGTCAGCAAAATAAGAACACACCAGGTTTTTCCTAAGGATAGAACAACATTACCCAGGAACTTGTTAGAAATACAGACTCTCCGGCCCCACACCAGACTTTAAGTCAGAAACCCTCCAGGCAATTCTGATGTTTGCTGAAGTTTGAGAATTAATACTAAGGGTAACCAGTGCCAGGGACAGTAGTATATGGGAGGTGATACAGTATTGCTGTCAGTTGTCCTTATTGTCTTTGGAGCACTACCCAGCAATGCCAGCCAGCCTGGCACCTGGTGACCTTCAGCAAAAATGATGTCTATCTCAGCTCCCAGATTTTGCACACTTCCTCAACTGGCTCATCCCACATGGCAAAGCTGCCTTCTCAGTGGATTTGGATACTCAGAAGCCCCCTTCTATGGAGGATGGAGCCCTGGATGTCTATAAGATTGATGAAGTTGAGGCAGGGAGAAGCAAGTCCTTGAAGGAATCAGCTGAAGAGTTCCCTAAAGGCAAGGCATGAAGGGAACATACTACCTCGGTTATACCAGCATATCAAACACTTCTGGGGTAAAGATCTATATAGTTCAAGCTTCAAAAAGATATTTTTCTGGTCAAGTAAGTTAGGTAACTATGAAAAGTTAAGGAAAAAATGAGGTGCACAGACATTTTTCATATCAGTATAAATACAAGGCACAATGTTTTGTGCAAAAAATTATAAAATACTACAAAGTACATTTAATGTGCATAAACATTAATGGAAAATCAGATAATTAAAACATTTTAATATTGATTACTTCCAGAGAGGCGGAATGGATTAGTGAAATGGAGAAGGTAGTTTAGATTTTACCTGATAACTTTATTTAACTGCCTTTTAAAACAAACATTATTACTTAAAGAAACCAACTTTAACTTAAATGGTTCACAAACATTTTTAGCTGACTCTGTTTATTAATCTCAATTGACTCATCAAGTTGAATATTCTACCTTGTGAAGAATGGTTTGCTGTGGTCTGTATCTTGCTGCAAGGAGTCATGGTCCATGACATTAATTCAGGAACAGACTAAACTATTTGACAAGGGAGTCTGCCAAAGCTTCTGCTGTGCCTCTGGTATCAATACTAATAGCTGTTTTCTCCAATGCATTAATTTTCACTAATTAGTCAGCTATAACTGAGGCTTTTCCATGGTACATAAAAATGCACTTTGATAGAATTCTTATAAAATGGCTTCTCCAAGGGCAGAAGGTGTTAGAATGAACCATGTGGTTACTGGATTGAGTTGGAAATATTCGCATGAACTCATGTTTACTTTAATATAGGTACAGATAGATAAATATGTTTATATAAGTGAGTTAGTATGCATACTTACATTTTCTAGCTCTTTCAGCTAAGAGGGCCTAGAAACAATAGCCCCCTAGTAGCAAGCAGGGTGCCCAGCACCCAGATCGTGACTTCTCATGCCATTCTCCAATAAAATGAACCAGGGCTCACGGGAGAAATGGCTGTTTCTAGGACTGAGAGGGGAATACCTAAGATGAACCTGGAGCATCCTGTAGTGTCACAAAGGATGGGGGAATATCAAAAAGACAAGAAGCCACTCTGAAAGAACTCACAGTAGTCAAAGATGGAACAATTTGAGCAACAAAATAAATATACAGTATTTATGAAAATAAATATTTTCAAGTCCGCACCGGTATAAATACATGATTTAATAAATAAAAGGAAGAGAAGAGGTAAATCTCGCATACAGAAGAATTTCAAATAATTTTTGTAGGAAGCTATGAGCTCAAGAAGGTGGAGCTTAAGGCCCAACTGTTTGAGTGTGGGCTACCCTTAGCCACTTGCTTCCAAAGAGTAGGTAAGGATGGGGGGAAGATGCACCTTTACAGTGGAGACACCTGGTAAACACTGCCTGGGCCAGTGATGGAGGTTAACATCATCATTGAGAAGTCATGTTGACAGCTTGTACCCTTGATATGATGTGATAAGAAGAGCATGTTGCCTCTGTGTTCCTCCTCCCCCAAATCCATAATCCCAGTAAAACCATGAGAAAAACATCAGACGAACTCAAACTGAGGTACATTCTACAAAATACCAGATGAGTACTCCTAAATACTGTCCAGGTCGTCAAAAACAAGGAAAGTCAGTGAGACTCAGAGCCAAGAGGAGGCGAAGGAGACAGGACAACTAAATGCACCTTGGTGTCCTGAATGGCAGAGGGAACAGCAACTACACAGACCTTGAGAAAAGAACAAGCACAGCATGTTTGAGGAAGGGGGTGGGTCCACCGGGGACAAGCAGGGGAGGGGTCAAGATGGAGTCAGGGACAGGGAAGGGTTCTGGACCTTGGCTGTACATTGGAATCATCTGGAGAGTATTTATTTATTTATTTATTTTGAAGTATAGTTGATTTACAATGTTGTGTAAATTTCTGCTGTACAGCAAAGTGATTCAGTTTTATATATATATATATATATATATATATATATATACATTTTTAAAAAAATATTCTTTTCCATTATGGTTTATCATAGGATATTGAATATAGTTCTCTCTGCTATACAGTAGGACCTTGTTGTTTATCCTTGGGAGTATTTAAATTTACAGTGTCCAGAACCAACCCACAAGTGATTGCCTTAACTAGTCTGGACTGAAAATGAATTAACTACAGTTACACACATCCACATGATTTAATCTATATATGTTATAAAGATAAAAGCAAATCACAGAAGAATATAAACTATAGTTCTTTTACATTAATATCAAAACCAGGAAAAACAAGGCGATATACTGGTTTTAGGGATTCATAGATGTTAAAACGAAAAAAAGAAAGCAAAGGAATTATGAACACAAAATTTAGCATAGTGTTTACCTCTTTGGGAGGGGCACTAGGGGGTTTTGAAAGGAAAGTGTAAAGATCCTTCTTACGCTAGGTAGTAGGGACACAAATATATGTTTACTAACTATTCTTTAGATTACATATGTATATTATGTACAGTTTTTCATATCATGGCATAGTTTACAATTTAAAAACACGGAAAGTTCAGTGATCAAGGTGTGGATTATCCTACTGTGCTCTCCACTGTGGTGAACCATACTTTAAAAGGAACAACGCTAAACCAATCCAGGGTAAGGTACATTGCATGGTGAGGCCTCTGGAATTACAAACAATAGAACAATGAGCATTTAGTTTAAGGATTAAGTTAAGGCAATGGGAGAGGGCTGTTATGTGAAAAAAGAAAGAGATTGAGTTCTTGTTTTCTGGAACTGCAGTAAATTTAGATCAATAAGTTTCTGCTACAGAGAAGCAGACTTGGGCTTAACATAATCAGAGATCCCCATAAATGGGATGAACAATTTCAAGATTTGATTTGCTTTTTCCTCACTGACATTGTTTAAATAGAGGCTAGGTGGACCTGGGGCAGAAACACTGCAAGGAAGATTCATGCTTTAGAATTAGTCTGGATGATTTTAGAAGTTAGACAATTTTACTTATGTCCTAGGTACGGTACATGAACACATTAGTAAAATATCATCAGTCTCACTCACAATTGCACACAATGGGCTGCAGTCAGAATCCAGCTAGAGCTGATGATGGCACCTCCACACTGGTGATTGCCTAGAAACCTCAAACCCACCTGCCATGGCCAGCAGTGGGGGCAGGCTTCCTCCCCTCCTGCAATTCTCCTGGAAAGCCACTGGGGACTAAATGGAGGGATGCCACAGACACCTACAGCAAAGGAGATCAAACTAATGACCCATCCAACTGAAATAATTAAGAACACACTCCTCCCCCAATGGCTTGCCATAGCCAACAGTAGTAATTCCCAAATACCAGATGAGTTTCATGAAGATATAGATTCCTAAGACCCATCTCTGTAGAATCCGACTTTAAAAGCTTGCCTAGGTGACTCTGCTAAGCAATCAGGTTTTTAGGTACTGGCCTAAAAAATTATATTTCTTCATTCATTTAACAAATATTTATTTAGTGTTTGGTGTTGCCAGGCACTGTTCTAGACATTGGTGACATATCAATGAACAGCATACTGTAGACAAAAATCCTGGCCCTCATGGAACTTACATTCTAGTAGGAAAATTCTGTTTGTTAGCAAAGGATACAAGGTTCTTTATTATACATCCTTGTTTAATCTCTCTTTCTCATTGTATAAAACCATTTACCAATCCCCAAACACACCAAATTGGCTCAGACATCCAAATGCTGTTCTCTTGTCTGGAATACTGCTGTGACTCAGATCAAGTGCTATCTTCTCCATGAAGTCTTCTCTGACTCCTCCGTAAGAGGCAGACAATTTTCCCTCTTTATAGCTCCCTGTACAACTTTCTATTGATATTAAAACCCATCAACTAGAACATATGAAATACATGCATACAGAGCAATGAAAGTTCGTAATATTTAACCAGACACTTAAGATTATAATGAAGTTAAGCGTTGCAAGTGTGTTAAAAAAATGAAAACAAAAAAGTTTTGTTTTCACCCTTTGCCCCCAAATGCAAAATCATATTAAACACAGAATTTAGGAAGATATTTTAAGTTTGCATAGGAATAAATGAGGACAAGGAATGCTCTCTGTACCTCTTTTTTCCTGTCATAAAGCTTATTTCTTCTTCCCTCTATCTATAAGTCTATACTCAAACCCAAACAGGGTTCTGGAAATTTCACGGGCTTAAATATAAAACTCATTCTTGCTCACTGTGAAGCTATATCAGTGCAAGATGAGGCTTCTGTAAAGAGACATCTAGTTAAAGAAGAAAGGAAATTAAACAGATAAGAATCACATGGTCATCAACTCACCATATGGAATATCTTTTGTAGAAGATACAGCATTGGTTTTGGAAGATGACGTTGATCCAATTTTGTTTAATGAATCTGCAGAGGAAAAAAATATTAATTGAAAATATTTAGAGTAGCCTATAGTAGTTGACCCTACTTGCTTACATGGTCAATCATAGAACTGCTCTTAAGTTGATCTAACTACTACTATCTTTCAAATGTTATGTCAGATCCCATACATGTGATTTGGTCATATATCTCATAATATCCCTGTTGTACCATTTTAAGCATTTCTTCCTTCCTTGGCTCCATGAAATTACTCTCCTGGTTTTTTAAAAATATATCTATGGTCATCTTTTCCCAATCTCAGTCTTTATTTCAGGATCTTATTCTTCATTCTGAAAGATATTCCATGAAAGTACTGTTCATAGCCCTATTTTTATTCATTCACATATATATGACTTCCAAATGTCCATCTTCAATCTAAATCTCCTTCCTGAATTCTGGATCTCGGACTGCTAGATCTAGGACTAATTCTAGGACTGCTGGATACCTCCATGTGAATCTCCCACAAGCTCATAAAAATCCATATATCTCAAATGGAATCAATTGATTTTAACAGTCAAGATGGTCTTGTTATGTTTCTCTGTATCACTTAATGACTCCACAATCCATGCAGCCACTCAAGCTAGAATCCTGGAAATCATGCTGGAATTTTTCTTCTTCATATATCTCCTTCCCCACAACATAACTAATCAAGCAATGTCAGAATAAATTCTTACCATGATGTCCTCACTACTCTCCTTGTGAGTGAGCTCACCCCTGACCTCTAATGCCATCTTCTACATTACCACTAAGGTTTGAATTCTGGCTCCACCTCGTGCCAGCTATGCACCTTGGGGAAAGTTATTGAACTCCTAAGCCTCTGTTCCCTCATCTGTGAAAAGGGGAACAGTATACAAACCTCTTAGGTTTGTACTGAGGAATAAATGTAATAATACATGTGAAATACTTAGTCCATACCTGGTACAGGGTGAGTAATCAATAAATGTTAACTAGATATGCTGTCACTGTGGTACTTAACATTTAATATCCTGTGTCCATCATGATCTAACTCTCGCCTTTTTTATCATTCCCTCCAAAACTCCAACAAAATTGAGGTATTTGTACTTTTCTGTACAACATCCATTCTCTTTCACATTAGGGTCTTTGCATATGATATTCCTTTTGTCTGAGTAAAGGCTACTTTATTTTCTAGAATGACTAGAATCATACTAATCCTTCAAAGCCCTCAAATATCCCAAAACAGATCCAATCTTATTTCTGAGTTACACTCTCAAATCTGAATTATCTACTTTTCATATAAGGTGCTTGGAATCTTTTTTGATCATCTAGTGGACATAGTTTCTTGGCATCATCTGAAGTACTTCTTAAAGCACAGGTTCCAGGGCCCCATTCCACATCTACAGAATCAAAATCTTTGGGGGTGGGCCCAGGAATCTGCATTTTAATTTTGCTACCTAGGTGATTCAAGCACCCTAAATTTAGGTAAACATGGTTAAATTATCTTCCCTATAACCATTTCCATAAGCAAAATATCACAATCATACAAGTGTTTATACTCACCTGAGGGTAAAACGCTGAATCTAGCCTTGAAGCGTTGGAAATTCTTTTCACCATCACTTTTAAAATGAATCACCATCATATTACCAGGACTGAATACCCGAGTAGCATTCAAGATTTCACAAAGCTTGGCTGTAAAAGTTTTAGGGAACTTTGCTTTATAGTTACAAAAAATTAAAAATCAGAAAACAGAGGTAAAACATCATCCAATTAATTTTCTTCCAAAATGTTTTGTTTTCTCCAACTTTGCTTTGTACCCTTCCATTTCATGTGGGAATCAAACACTAGTTTCAAGATAACAATGTACTATAATTTTATCTCGCAGGAAAAACTCTATAGATAGGGCAAGAATATCTGACTTTTAGTATGCATAGAAAACTCAGTTGACTGTTAATTTATAGACAATGAGAAGAGGTGAATTAAAGAAAATCCCAGGGGCTTCCCTGGTGGCGCAGTGGTTGAGAGTCCGCCTGCCGATGCAGGGGATGCGGGTTCGTGTCCCGGTCCGGGAAGATCCCACATGCAGCAGAGCGGCTGGGCCCGTGAGCCATGGCCGCTGAGCCTGTGCTCCGCAACGGGAGAGGCCGCAGCAGTGAGAGGCCCGTGTACCGCAAAAAAAAAAAAAGAAAATCCCAAACTTGGTATTCGTCCTTCCAAACAGAGCATGGCTACACTTTATGTGATAGGTAACACATAAACCCCACTCTATATGGGTCCCCATCTGCTGCATCCGGGAATTGGGCTCCCTTCACCTGCCCTGACTATGCAAATAAACATTCCAAAGTTATCTATATTCCTGGTCTCCAACCCACACTACACCTAGCTGAGGGACACATAGTAGGTGTTAAGGATGTGGCAACATGGCCAGAGGGATAATTTTTCATATGCAGTAAATTGGTAGGTCAAAGCTGAAAGTATATTTGAAGATTTAGTTCAAAATTTAACTTTTAGGGCTCACGTAGAAATTATAGCTTTGAATAATTTTTGAATAATTTTTTCTGGTTACTTTTCTTGGACATAAAAATGAATATATCAGCAATTGAAGGGATTAATACAGAAAAAAATAGGTTAAAATTTTACCTTAAATCGCTGCTGAAATTTTACTGTGTTAACATTTTCTTTTTTCCCTGGGACCTCCTTTTCACTTTCCAAATATTCTGAAACATTCTTCAAATTTTGCATGTTTCTATTAAAAACTTTACTGGTAACTCAGCTGAAGTGATAGATTTCAAAGCTAAAGTTTTATGGCATCATGAGTTCCCAGTATAAGAAATTCATATCCCCACTCTACCTCATGGTATCCAAGGAAGCCAGCCAATGCTCCAACTACTCTGCTTTGTCTCATACTTTTCAGATTAAATTTAAAGGACAGAATGTTACCACCCAACCCATGTTCCTCTTCAGGATCACCATAAATCACAACAGCATGAGTACCGTTTTGGTTAAATTCAATACTAAGGTCTTCAAATGTCAGCTGTATAAATTATAAACATAACCAGAGAAGTGGTCAAAGAGAAGATACAAACTTTTAAAGTTTCCCTCTATACGTTAAAGGGCTCTCAGTCACACCCTCATATTCCGTTGGTAGAAGGGTAAACAGCTGCAGCCTCTTTGGAGGGAAATTACTACCAGATTTAAAGACACAAACCCTTTGACCCAGTGAGTCCACTTCTGGGAATTATATACATCCACATCGTCCAAAAACAGTGACACAGGAACATACCAGCATTGCTGGCATGGGCAAAGACTGGCAACTCACTAGAAGTCTGTTAATAGGGAACTGGTGTAAGAAATTAAGGGACATCACACAATATAATTTAATGCAGTTGTTGTAAAGAAGCCCTCTGGGCTTATCTAGAAAGATCCTTGAGATATTTTTAAGTAGAGAAAGCACTGCCAAGCAATATGAATATATACATGTTTGTAAATGCTCAGAATCTCTCTCTATGGATATTCCAGAAACTTATCAGTGTTTGATTTCAGGAAGTAGGATGGGAGTTAGCTGAGTAGGAGACTTACTTTTTGTTTTAGTCTCTTTTAAACTGTTAAAACATTTTAAACTACATACAAAGATCCCCTTTTAGAGTTAAAAAAAAAAAAGCAAATAGAAGATCTTAATCATAAGACAATTTAACAGTCCTGATGAAGCAAGTTCTGCTAAACACACACAGCTAATTTCTTGATGAAGTAAAGGTCTCCTTAGTTGCTTGCCTTTATAATGTGTTTCTCTGGAGCATGAATCAACCAGTGACACCCTACATTCCTGGGATACAGGTGAGGATAGCCGGCAGAGTGAATCATCCCTTCCACCACCAGCACAGCCCCACTCCCACATCCTGAACCTATGGAGGTGTTGTGGAAATCCTAGGTGAATAGACAAAGGCATTCCCTCTTCCTCACCCTCATATCACAGAAAAACAGCAGGGAATTGCATGCCTGATTTAATACCTACCTGCTTCTGAGTTCTTCCGTATAGCAGTAAAGGTAAGCTCAAAGCTGCTGCCACTGTTGTCTGTATCAGAAACAAAGGTAACTGTGGCCTCATTGGTCTCTGTCAGCAATGGTGAGGGCAATATATTTCCACAGACCTTACCTTAAAAGCAAAAGAAATTGAAATAAGATTACTGAAAAATGATGGAAACAAACTTAGACACGTGCTTTTCTGATACTACCTTCCATGAACTCTCTGTTCTAAATACACCAAAGTATACAGTAGTCCCTTTAATTCATTCTACACTCTGCTTCAATAATTTATACTCCATTTACTTCCTCATACCCAATCTCACATGTCCAAATTCTACTCATCCTTCAGGGTCTAACTCAAAGTCCAGCTCTCCATAGACATTCCCTGACAAACAATGGAAACAAGAGTTTTTCTGAACCCCACAGCACATATCCTACTCTACGCCATTTCCTACTTTGTGGTACACCTTTATTTACTTCACCAAACTGCAAGCTCAGTAGGGCAGAGACTGCTTTTACTCTGTATACACTCAGTACTTGGTATGATATCTGGTTTAATGATTGGTTTAAAGAATGATTACTGGGTAAAAAGGCCTGAAGCATGAAATCATTTAGTCAATAAATATTATAACCCTTAGCACAATACCTTGACTATAGAATTCTGTCAAATACTTCTGAAGAGATATTTATACTAATCATTGGCCATATGGAGACCTAGAGACCGAGGTCTATGCCAGCTCCAGAGACCTTCTATCACGCTTAACACATAATATTTCAATTAAAGTAAATATATCAGTTATGCTTATATAGCTTATAAGAGGTATTCAATAAAAGAAATGAAATGACATGAAATTACCTATTGTCATGAGAAAAAAGAACATTATAAAACAATGTAGAGTTCAGTGTGTACAGTTAATATGTATAGATAAATATACATCAACATGTTAGCAGCATTTACCTCTAGGTGGTAAGGTTATGAATGGTTTACATTTTCTTCCATATGCTTTCTGTCTGTACCAGATTTGGCAAACGTGCACCCGCTTTTGTGGTAAGAAGGAAAAAACTGACATGGCCTTGAAAGGAAGTTTCTGACAATTGTGAGATCAATTTTGTTCAATACTGCTATTAAACTTGAGAAAGGAATCGATAAACCTCAGGAAATATGCTGGTCTTTGCTTCCACTCTTACCACACACACTCTTGGCCCCTTCAAAAGGGCACAGTTTGCAAGATGAAATAATTTCCCTGTGTGCAGAAATCTAATTTCAGATCCCTTAACCCCTCTTTGGTTGTTTGGATACTCTAAAATGACAAATGAAAATAAATGTAGCATACTCACTAATAAGCACTCCACTGCTTGATTGTAAAGATACAGAGTCATGGTCACATTCAACTTGATTTTCTATGTCTAAGCTTGTAAATTTTATTAGGATAATTTTATTTTCTGGTACCATTATTTTCCAGATACATAAGCTGCAGAGGAGAAAGTGAAGAAAGTATAATAAATGGCAGAGTCAAGTGTGACAAATAAGATCTAATATCTGAGGTTTAGCTCATAACTCAATACTAAAATTTTACAGGATATTAGAAGGTAAAAGGCAAAGGAAATTCTTTATGTGAGAATAATTTGTTTATGCTCAAATTGCCATCATTTCTCCAAGAAATGGAGCAGTATTAATCAGAGAATGTCAGAAACCACCCTTTAAATTTCATTTAGTTATAAAATGCAAGAATTTTGATCAACGAATTTAAGAAACCTAAGATTCATCTCTCTAATTTATTAGTCTAATTGAAAATTCATAATATTCACCCAGAAGTTGAATTATGGATTATGAATTATGGATTGACCATGCAGCATATTTTAACCCAAAGCAGCCACATCCTCCTAGGTCAGCCTAAGTCATAATCCCTGTAGTTGCGATGTTATCCAACTTCCAGGAAGGTAAGCTGTGACCTTTTACAAATATCTTTAGAAACATGTTTAAACATTTTGAAAGTAGTTTACATAATTTAACACACAATCATTTACCTTTATTTTTCTACATGAATTCATACTATTTACTCAAGAAAAGAAATCCCAATCGGCCAGACATTCTCAGGGTCTTCTATGGCTCACATGTATGTGAGTTCAAAGTAATTGTTTTTTTTAATTGACAAGTGACCCTCTGTCATGATTTTAATTGTTCATTTATTTACTTTTTAATTTTTTTGAAGTATAGTTGATTTACAATGTTTCAGGTGTACAGCAAAGTAATTCAGTTATACATACATACATATATATATATATATATGTATTTTTCAGATTCTTTTCCATTAAAGGTCATTCCAAGATATTGAATATAGTTCCCCGTGCTATACAGTAGGTCCTTGTTGTTTATCTATTTTACATATAGTAGTGTGTATCTGCTAATCACAAATTCCTAATTTATCCCTCCTCACCCCTCTCCCTCCTTTGGTAACCATAGTTCATTTTCTATGTTTGTGAGTGAGTGAGTGCAAAGCAATCTTATCTGGAACCTAACATGTCAGAACGAGCTTCCTTCTAAAGCTCCATAGTCTTTATCAACAACCTGAGACCTGCTAACTGTCCCATTGCCCTTCAAGTAATAACTTCTCAGGACTGTAGGAGTTATCCAACCCTTTTATGCCCAGTTTCCAAAACCAAACACTGTAATTCTCACCAAACATCTTCTCCTTAACCAGAAACTCCTTGCTTTACGCTTTTTCTATTCAAGCTCATCATCCTGAACTAGATGTAAAAATAGACTGCCTAAAATATTATTAAAATTACTTTTTAATCACTTTGAGTTAAAAAGCAATAAGCTGCCTAAAATACGACGATGCCCACTTTTCTAAGCACTTTAGTCAGAAAGCACTCCATATCCATCTTCCTTCTTGGGATTCATTACCCCCCTCTGAGGTAGGCAGGAGAGAAATTACTCCCCCTTCTTCAAATAGAAAAACTGGCATTGATATTGAAAGAGTCATCACATCTCACATAAAATGGGAAATACAGTTTAGGCTTTATGACTTCAAAGGCCACTGCTTTCTCCTGTTTTCATCATATTATTTTCTAATTCAAAATCTCTAACTCAAAGATGGAAAATAGATTTCAAGTCACATGCCAACCTTGATTTATTGTTAGTGATTGCTGCATTAAAAGGATT
This sequence comes from Leucopleurus acutus, assembly GCF_964270905.1. Taxonomy (NCBI): domain Eukaryota; kingdom Metazoa; phylum Chordata; class Mammalia; order Artiodactyla; family Delphinidae; genus Leucopleurus; species Leucopleurus acutus. Next base: position 24,972,020 of record NC_139152.1, read on the forward strand.
GAGGTCTAGTCAAGCTGAGTGAGAGAGGGGTACCAGAATTAATCATTGATTTATTCATTCAAATATCTATTGAGCAGTTATTATATGCCAGGTGCTGTTCTAGGCTCTAAAAGATGTAATATCTTCCTTGGAAGGAGACCATCTGAATGCCATGAATCTGCCATTTCTGAGAGTCTAGCTACCACCTACCAGAATAAAGACAGGCTTGGAGAGACTATAACTCCCTGCTTCACTTTCACATTATCTCTTTCTCCCTTACCATTGGCTAATTAACTCCATTTGGAATTTAAAAGACCCTTCTTCCATCATTCAAGTTTGCTTAGCACGCTGGAGTCACTAAGTAGGTAAACTGGCTCCATGCCTTATTACATTTCTAAGACATGTCTTTTCACATTTGAACATTCTAAAATCAGAAGGATCTTACAATGGAGTCTTAAAGTTCGGTTAGAAGGATCTCACAATGTTAGTCTTACAATCAGTGTATTGAAAGAGTGTTTCAAGAGAGGATTTGTAATAGTTTTGGCCAGTCACCTGGGGGTTGACTGCATACTACTTAATTTTTCTGCTTGAGGTGTTTTAGACTACACTAGTGGTGAAAATTTTAGACTGCAGACTTGCATGAATATTAGCTTATGATTCGAATTCTCAGGAAGATTTGTACCCCTCCCTACATCCATTGCCAAGGTTGAGGCATGTAACTTTCCACATGAGTGGCCTTATGCCTTGTATAGCCTTACACTGAAGGTATAGGTGTCCCACTTTTATATGGAGATCTCCTAATCTTGGGTATTTTGTTTTCTTGATTGGTGGTACATAAAATAACAATGAACAACCAGTCTGTTTTCGATGTGTTGAAATATGGTACAAATTCATGCTGATATTGAGTTGTAATGTAGCTGAAAGTTTTATTCTCTTTAGTTGACTTCTTACTTTAGTCCCTACAAGCTATTTAATATCTTAACTATTTAATCTTAACTTCATTCTCTAAACATGAAGCAGTTCAAAGCTTAACAATTACTAAGACAGCATCTAGTGCAAATTCCTTCAAATATCCCATAGATTACCTTGGCATTTTCTGTTCCTTTCCCAGGAAAGGAATTATCTTCCTTCTTTCCAAAGCTAAATCTTTATTTGTTGTGTTCTCATGAAACTTCCTTCACATACATATGTATTTCTCTTAACTAATCACTCTTACTCTCTCTCCTGCCCATAAGAACAGTTAGCCCTACCCTTCAAAAAGCAAAATCCCCATTTCTGTTAATCCTAGTGTCCTATTACCCAAAGCCACTGTCCCATCTTCCTCCTTCTCTTCACTGCTCAACTGTCTTCCTCATCTCAAACAAGAGCAGCTCCTTCCTTCCTGTAGGTCACAAACCTTCAACACAATCTTGAGTCTTTCTCTCTTGAAACCCAAATTTTCAAGTTGTTAGCAAATCCTGTGGCTCTACCACTTCTCACCACCTCGACTGTTACAAACCTGGTCGAAGCTATCTTCATCCTTACCGGGATTGCTGCAGGAGCTGGTCTTTCAGCTCTTGCTCTTGCCTGTTCTATGGTCTATTTTCAACACAACAGCCAAAGAGATCCTTTAAAATGTGTCAGATCATGTTCCTCCTCTGCTCAACGTCCTCCAGTGGCTCCATATCTTGCAGTAAAATCCAAAGTCCTTCTTATGCTCTATAAGTTTGGCCACTCATAATCATGACCACTTTCGCCCTCTCTCACTTAGCTCTAGCTAAGTGCTAATTTTTTTTTTCTTCCAGGAATATCCCTTCCCAAGATGATCGTTTGATGGCCTCACTCATTTCATTCAAGTCTTTGTTCAAATATCATTTTCATAGTGCAGTCTTCCTGAACATCTTCCCCAATTATTGCACAACCCAGCACTCTCTACCCCTCCTTCTTGCTTTATTTTCCTGTATAGCACTTACCATCTTCTGCCGTATGTAATATTATCTGTATTATCCCCACTTTCCACCCCACAACTTGCCCCGCAAAGGAAAACATTTTTGTCTGTTTCATTCTCTGCTGTATAACTAGCACCTAAAATAGTGCCTGACACATCTTAGGGCCTCAATTAATTTTTACTATTTGGTGAAGAGGTACCAAGTCTTCAACAATCACTTAATGCATTGTGGATATAGCTTCTAGCCTTACAATTCTACTGAATCAGTTCCTAACTTTTGAATTACCATATCCAATCGCATTTTATCCGAACTCATTTTGACTTTTGCAATATTTGATACTACTAAGAACACCCTCTGTCTTGAAAGTCCTTCTTGCAGAGATCTCTTCAATACTTCATCTAAATTGAATCACAAGTTCTCTGTCTTTGAGGGTAAATTGTCTGTCATCTGTGTATATCTTATCCAATAGATAAATGCTTTCTAGAATCTCAGGCATAGCCATCCATCTTCTGCTCAAATATCCACTTATAAAGGAAATTCATTATCTCCTGCACAGGCCATTAAATCTCAGAAATCTCTCAAATTAGAAACTCCTTTACATTGTACTGAAATCTACCTTCTTCTAACATTTACCCTCTGCTCTTGTTCTCAGCTCAGCAGTTAATCAGAAGTCCAATTCTGCTTCTATGGTAGGCTTTCAGATAAATCAAGACAGTTCCTTCCTCCTGCCAAGTCTTCTTTGGAATGAATATATTCCTAGTTCCCTCCACCGCATCTCCCAAGGCACTGTTTTGAATTTCTTTTGATCTTGGTCATTGTCCCTCAGGCAATTTCCAGCCTATCAATGTTCCTCTCTAACGATTGTATCTAGAGACCTCTTGCCTACACCCCAGCCCCGGACTCTAACAGAATAGGACTCTGGATGCTATTCGTCTAAAAGTTTAAGCAAAGACGGCAAAGGCTTTATTGGTATTATATTATTACTAGGTTGACGCGCAGAAAGTCAACTTAGACTCTTAACAAGCCTTTTAAATATGGGCTGCAATTAAGCCACATCATTTCTGTCCTATAATTGTAATGGATATTTACATTTATTTTACATTAATTTTGTAAATTATAATCTCACCACCATTTTGACTTCCCATTGCCCATGGCATAAAGTCTAAGCTTCTTCACATGGAATTCAAGGTCCTCTACAATTAAGCCCTTTTTATCTTCATCATCGACTGCTACCCCAGTTCCTGCTTACATTAACATTGTTCTCCAGCTGCACTGGAACACACTGTCCAAACAGTCCTGATATTCTTCACCTCCTGACATTTCTAATACACAATTCCCTCTGCCTGGCATGATCTGTAGAAATCTCTTTTATGTTAGAGCTACAAAAGACGTCATGAGCAATAAAATCATAACTATACTTCACTGTCTAGTTTCAATACCATCCCCTTAACTGAAGCATCTCTACCCCTCCCAACCACAGTACACACACCTCACAAATCACTGCAATAGGAATTATTCTCTCCATTGTCAATAGTACCAACACACCTTGGTAGTGTGGATTATAAAGCTTATTTTACCTTGTTTTATAGTATAGTTATTTTTGTCCAGCTCTCTCCTCCTACCAGATTATAAACTCATAGAACTCTCATCTACCTTTGAATACCTTTCAATGCTCAATGCGATTTTAAAAATGAATGTAGAACACTTAAGAAAATGAGATATTTGCAAAATTAATTTTTAAAGCTTAAAGATATTCTTAGCCATATAGAGGACAAGGTAGGTAAAAAATTTTTTAAGATACTGAAGCTTATAGATCATGAACTATTTTCCCTCTTACAGGCAACACTGAACAAAGTATTACAATTATTACAGAAATAAGTGGGACAGGATTAACCACTAATTCCCAAAACAATCTCACTACCAGCTGCTGTTAATGTTAGATATTTGAATACATCAATTCAGGTTAAGTTCCAGTCTTTTTTTGTTTGTTTATTTTTTTTTGGCTGTGCCCCGCAGCTTGTGGGATCTTAGTTCCTAAACCAGGGATCGAACCTGGGCCCCCTGCAGTGGAAGCCTGGAGTCCTAACCACTGGACTGCCAGGGAATTCCCCTCGTAAGCTCCAGTCTTAATGTTGATGATTCATACTAACAGGTATCAGAAATACCAATTAGCAAATATTTGTCATCCAATACCAGATAAAATATTTAGGGTTTTATGTTAATCAAATAAAGTAATTGAGATACCAGATAAAATTGCCAAAACATGGCCCCTTAAAATGGCATGATTTGGGGGAAAAACCCAGGGATCATTCCTACCAGGGTTACGTACCGATTATGAGAATAGTTGCTCTCTTTCGAATGGGGATAACAAGTCTTCCCATTTTCTCCAAATAATACTGTTCCCTGAGGTCTACAATCTTCCAAAACATAGGAAAAAAAGCTGATTATTTTGCTCAGCCATGGACATTTCAAGACATATTGTACAGACTCAGCTTGAAGCTATATAATTTATATTATATAATTCGTATTTATGGAAATGCATTTGTTTGTAGGTGCCATGACCTATACTTTGTATTTGCAGACTTTGTTAGGAAAATTTCTAAATCATAATTTTAAAAATATATAATAATTTTATTAATTAACCATCTGATATTCTTTACAATACTTTTTCTCCCACTTTTACTGAGGTATAATTGACATATAACATTATATTAGTTTCAGGTTTATGACATGATTTGTTATTTATATGTATTGTGAAACAGTGAGTATAGTTAACATCCATCACCATACATAGGTACAAAAATCTTTTTCCTTGTGATGAGGACTTTTAAGATCTACTCTCTTAACAACTTTCAACTATGTAACATAGTATCATTAACTATAGGCATCATACTGTACATTTTTATCTCCAGGACTTATATTGTAACTGGAAGTTATAACTTTTGACTCCCTTCACCCATTTTGCCCACTCACCACCTCTGGCAACCACCAATGTGTTCTCTGTATCTATCAGCTTTTTTTTTTTTTTTTTTTAATTCCACATATAGGTGAGATCACACAGTGTTTGCCTTTCTTTATTTCATTCAGGATAATGCCCTCAAGTTCCTATCCATGTTGTCACAAATGGCAAGAGTTCATTCTTTTTTATGGCTGAAGAGTATTCATAATATTCTTTACCTGAGTTCTTCAGATTTAACAATTATCCAATTTTCTCAAATCATGAGTCATAGTGAAGCTGTAAAATTATAGTGTATGAAACTAATATGGTGTTTTCCCATCTCTAACTTCCTGGGTTATAATAAAATACCTTTGTATAATGATATTAAAGTAAAAGTACACAAATTGTAGCAATGACATGGCAAGTCTCCAGCATTCACTCAGAAATTTCAGACTCCTGTGTCACATTTTAATTGTTGGAAGCTAGAACAGGCAACTAGGCAATGAGAAGCTTAGAAAGATGATATTAAGGAGGTGTTATTTAAATAAATTACTTGTCACATTCTGATATTCATTTGACTGTGGAATTGATGGTTATTGCCTGATTTCATTGCCACTTTAAAATATTGTTACCATTAACCTTTGTTCAGCGCTTGTTAACCTTATGCCGGCCTCTTGCTGTTGTGGCCTCTCCCGTTGCGGAGCACAGGCTCCGGACGAGCAGGCCCAGTGCCCATGGCTCACAGGCCCCGCCGCTCTGCGGCATGCGGGATCCTCCTAGACCGGGGCACGAACCCACGCCCCCCGCATCGGCAGGCAGACTCTCAACAACTGTGGCACCAGGGAAGCCCTCCATTATATTTTTTTTGTACTCCAACACTCCCTACTTACCAAAGTTGGCTTTGTGTTTTAGATATAGCAGTGCAATATCAAAACACATACATCCAAGTCTGTTGTATTTAGGATGGATAATAATTTCTGAGACAGGAATTTTCTGTTCCTCTTTATCCTTCTGAAAGAGGTTATACTCCCCAGCAGTCACAGTCAGATGCTTAATTTGCTTCCTAAAACCAAACAAAAATCTTTCAATAAGTCTAGCTGTCTCCGCCAGGAAAGACAGTCTTGGTTTCATGTAATTAAATGAAAGTGATTAATGTACCTTTATGCATTTCTAAGTCTTAAAAGAAGATGTATCTTTATTACTGATTATTATCAATTGTTATAATTCCCTGTAAATTATAGGTATCTATAAAAAGTCATGGTTTTCAATCACAGAGTGTTTACATTCTGTGAACCCTTTCCCCTAGCGTCAATTGTCTTTCTGCATAAAATAGTTGTGTCTTCTTTTGTACATAAACCAGTCTATATATGCTCTACCATTTTAAGCAAGATAGAAAGGTTGTTCCTAGAACTGTCCTTCTTTTCCTTTTACTAGTACCCTCTTTTAATCTAGTCAAGTATCTGTTATTTCCACAGTATTTTCCCCTCCTAATTATTGAAACTCAGATTATTAGAACATTAGTGCATCTGTTCAACATTTGATGTTAATACTTTATTAAAATAAGTAACCATCACCCCTACCCCACCACTAACTCCACAGATCATAGATGATGTCTGGGATCTTTGGGGTCTCTGATTAGTAGAGTAGGAAGCACAAGAAATCTTGGGATATACACAAGTTTCTGGGAATCAGGAAGGTCAGTGGGTAGGTGGACCAGAGGGAAAAATTAAGAAAGGGACTAAGACTGAACCTTGTATGGTATTTAGGGCGTCGAATCTCCCAATCCTATTGCCATGGATCAAGGTTTGATAAGTAATGGAAATCCACAACTTACTCATCGAGGCTAGCCAGGCAGTGTGCTGCTGTAACCACCAGATCACCTTGAATCAAGCTTCCTCCACAGAAGTGGTGCCTACCTAATTTCAGGGAGACCTGCCCAAGAAAAAAGTTATGAACACAACTAATATACATCTCCACACAGATGTCATCTCCTTCAGAAACATTTGAAATCAACTCTTCTAATATGATGTCACATTAAGACACTGATATAAATTGGTTAGGAAGAGATTTCCTATGAAATAAACTCTTTGACAGTGAGGTCAAGTGGGGTCTGGAGAAAAATTACATGTTAACCTGGAGTTGTAGTATTTGAAACAAAGGAAATAATTCACCATTTTCTCATTAAGAAATCAATATCCTTCTTATACCCACCTGCCACGGGTGTCCACCAACTGTTGAATTTCCCCAACTAGTAACTCTAGAGAAGAACCCCGATTCCAAGATAGTTTCTGTACTTTTCAAATCAACTGCACGAATTCCGCACTTCAGTCCTGTGTGGGAGAGCATATGTGTGATCACACACACACACACACACACACACACACACGGCACCTTAGGTAAGCATTCATTTTATCCTGATTTCCACGTTCGGATTTTCCTGGCCTGGCTCAGATGTTCTGGTGTCACTCAGCTGCAGGCTATCCCCTTTCTTTTCTCAAGATACCCCTGACTCGTTGACTAGAACTTGCCTCGCCACTCCCTCTGCCCTTTACAGCCTGAGCTACCTTAATAAAAAAGACCTGGGCACTGCATGAGGGCCTCTCCCTTTGGTGGTGGATTCGGGGCTTTCTCTGGGACGGTGAGCATCACATAATTTAGGTGGAATGAAAGATACTGGAGAACATATGCTGCTCCGGAACAGAGCTATTAGGTTTTAAGTTACTTCTACTTGGTTATCTTTCCCTGGAGGAGAATCCTTAGCACAAGCATGATTAGCAGATGTGCCTAAAAACTTGAACTCCAGAATCCAAAGGATTGCAGAAGAAAATCCGGCCCAGGCCCTTCTTGGGCACACCTGGCTGTTCTCCTTTCTGCCCCAGGGAGGAATGAAGTCCCCTTGCCGGCGCTCAGCCGCCCGCAGGCTCGGCGGCGCCCAGCGCCGGGCTCACCTCTGCTCCGCCAGGGGCGGACCGCGAGCACCAAGAGCAGCAGCGAAGCAGCCCCAGGCGGCGTCCGCATAGCGCCCGCGCGCGGGGACCCGTCGGTCTTCCTCAGACGCCGGCGAGGAGAGGCGCTGCGGCCGCAGGGCTCGCGCTCCCGGAAGCGCACGCGCTCTTCACTCCCTCCCGCGGCGCCAAGGGGCCGCACCTGCCGCGCAGCCGGGCGCACAGCTTTCCCTCCTCAGGACCAGCCGAGCCTTGGCCGCTCTCGGGCCGCCCAGGTGTCATAGCGCCCCCGCCCTCCGCCCCTGGAGACAGGAGCGAGGTGACCTCGAGGGTGAGCCTGGGCCAGATGCGGGAGCAAGGGCATCAGTGGCCTAGAACGCTCAGCGCAGGTGAATTCTGTTCCCAACCAGGGAGTGTGGCCCAAGCCCAGGGTCAAGGAAGCTGGGCACCCATGCAAGTCACAGGCAGGCTGACCTCTGAAAAGAGGACTCTTGAAAACTTGAGTATGTAAAGGTACCACCCTGCTTCTAAGAAGCTTGTTGAAGACCGTGACACTCCCAAGTTTTCAAAGGGAGTGGATGTGAAAGATCAGGTTTCTACCCCGTTCCTTTTCTGAGTGGCAGTGTTATCATCAACTTCAGTGGAATGGACCAAAACTGTAGGGTTCAGCATTTAAGAGTATTAAAATGAATCCAGTAGCAGGATTATCATGTCAGCATTTTTTCAATAATTATTTTCTAATAAGTAATTTGTAACGAGTTAGCTTGAGATTGGGAGAGGAATAAAGCCAGAATTTTTAATAGATTTATAATTTATCAAAAAATGAGGGCAAGGCTAAGTGAACATTTTATATATATTAACTAACCTAGACACCAGTCCCCCAGCCCCAGTTATTTCACTTTTGTATAAAATAGAAATAAAAGCTTCTTGAGGTAGGAGGGTAAACAAATTAGGGAGACAGGCAGGTGGTAGACAGAAGGACAGGAAAACAGAGACAGTCGAGGTGGAGGGAATGCAGGTCCAGGGACAGGCAGCTGACAGTCAGAGAGGGGCAGAAGGGAGCAGGTGAATTGGGAAGCTTCTGGCAAAAAGCTTCAAGAATGTGATTGGCACCCAAACTTGAAACACACCATCTCAAGCCTTCTTGTCTTATGAAGCTAAAAGGGGTTTCCGTGATTTTTATATCCCAAGTCTTACAACACGGAAAAGCTCAAGTTGCACTGTCCAATAGAGTGGACATTAGCCATGTATGGTTATTAAAATTAATATTAACTAAAATAAAAAAATGTTGTTCCTCAGTCGCACTAGCTACATTCTAGTCCTCAATAGCCACCTGTGCCTAGTGGCTACCATATTGGACAGCACAGATATGGAACACTGCCATCATCAACAGATGGTTCTGTTGGACTGAATTGTTCTTGAGAGTAGCACCATTTTAAGTATTTATTTAAAATAGTCACAACTTGGATGGCAGTTTGACTGAGTAGATGACTCCTGGGTTTCAAGCTTGGGTGTCTAGGGCACACCAGGAGGGGACTTGGTAAGGTAAGCTGCTCTTTTCTGAAAATACACTGCTACATCTGAGTGCTGTAAAAGAACTCTCCAGGTGGTGGCTGTCTGAGCCACGGCCCTCACCACTCTCATCTCCGAGTTTCGCTTTCACTGTAGTGACCTCACGATTATTACCATAACCATCTGTGGCCCCAGGGGCACACTACTCTCCAATAAAAGCTCAGACCCTCCAAAGGGACACAAACTCCTCTCTTTCTTCTTAGCAAGAGAGGGTCAGATTAAAGTCACTACAAAGCTGTTACAAAATAAAATAGAAGGAAAGAAAAAATGAACATGGGCTGTGCACGTTGGACCCATGATGTTCAAGTTCATGGCTAACCTCATGAAGCTTACAGACCCTGTCCCCTTGCAGTCTTGTGCACATGGTACACACACAGCTTTGCAGGATCTTCAGTGGTGTGTTTCACACCTGGGAGTCTCCATGGGGTTGGGCACTGTCCCATTTCCTGTTACATCACAGCTCCCTTTGTTTCCAGAGTTCAAACTCACAGCCTCAAGTGAGACCTTGTCCTTCTATACAGGAGATTGATCTCTTTCTGGCTTGACAAAATAATGCCTTTCCATTAAGCAGAAAAAGAGCCATTCAATACGAATTGCATACATAACAAAAGCCAGGTCATTAGTTTTAGATTTAAATTTGCTAGTAAGATGATGGTTTAAATATGTTGGGTTTGTGGTGACCTTGAAGGGTCCAAATGGAAGGGTTCTCTTATTTTAAAACAAAACAAAACAAACCAGAACACTTCAGAAAAGGAAAGGATGTCAAGCAGAGTGGGCTGGACTTTCCCAAATTGGATTGGGAAATCTGCCTTGAATTTGAACATATATCTTCATTAGGGCAGCGAAATAATGATCTGCTATTGGAGGCCTTCCAAGACTCTTGATGGAAGCCCCAGCTCTAAGCACAGTTGTAAACTTAGGAGTGTTGGGAGACTAACCCATGAACAATGAGCAAGTCATGGGGTAAATAATATTTTGTTTAAAATATGTTTTTCCATTCCCGCTAAACCACTGGTCTAAACTCTCGAACGCTCTCCCAAGTCCCACAAGACCTAGGAATCAGCACTAAAGTGATTATTAGTGACGTTAGAAACAGCAACTTGATTTGAATATTTGTTGCAGAGACAGATTTCACTAGGTTGCAGAGAGAATGTGAAGGATGCAAGTAGAAAGAATGAGTGAAGACAATTTATTCAAAATAGTCTGGCTGTGAAGGACATAAAGAGATGCAGTAGCAGCCAGAGTTGAAAAGGAATAAAGGAAGGATTGTTTTCAAGTGATCTTGATGGTGGCTACCTGTATCTGTGTGTGTGTGTGTGTGTGTGTGTGTGTGTGTGTGTTTTCCGGTACGCGGGGCTCTCACTGGTGTGGCCTCTCCCGTTGCGGAGCACTGGCTCCGGACGCGCAGGCTCAGCGGCCACAGCTCACGGGCCCAGCCGCTCCGCGGCACGTGGGATCCTCCCATACCGGGGCATGAACCCGCGTCCCCTGCATCGGCAGGCGGACTCCCAACCACTGCACCACCAGGGAAGCCCTGTATCTGTCTTTTTAAAATAGAACAGAATTGATGAGAGCCAGAAAAAGGAAGAAGTTAAGGAAGAAGAAGAAAGAGATTAAAGAATGGAATGAATTTCTACAAGATGTGATTATCTAGGGCCGAGGGCCCTCTTCTTTCATTGTAGCAACAGGAGAGAGGGGAGAATTGGGTGCAGGTTAAGTTTGTAGATGACTGAGTGCAGGATATTGAGGGTTTTCTACCTTGTATTTACTCCATAAAGAAAGAGGTGAAGGATCTCAGTAAGATGAGGGGAAAAGATCTGGAATGGGTAAGCACTGAAAACAGTGGTTGTGGGATATGAAAAAGAGAGCAGACATAAAGCACACAGAACAATGCAATGAATGAATGAATGAATGGGGAAAGGAAGAAGGATACTCTTTTTTTCTTTTTAAAGCAGGCACCTACTGGTGACATGGATTTCAGTGGGTACTAATCACGGAGCACTTGAGAGATTGAAACAAGACATAATTATTTTCATCATATTTTATATAAAATAGACATTTACATAAATTTTATTTTGGAAAGATCTAGGCAAAGTGTACATAATCAGACTTAAATGGGAGAAATACTTTATGGGAGATATATTTCTAACTGGCACAGCAAAAGTAACAAAAATGTACATTTATATACAAATGATCAAGAACATGATGTAAGTATTTTCCTCTGACAAAAGGAGGGATGGGTGAGTCACAGCAAGTCAAATGATTTCCACATTGTAAAAGCAAGCCATGGGGCTAAAATACAGATATTTTAGTTCCTTTGGAGGAAATTTTTAAAAATCTCTTTTCCTTAGAAACGTAAAAAAATCGCTAATTTTTATACATACAGACTGCAAAATAAGAGTAGTTACCTCTGCCATAGTAAAGTACTTGGGCAGTTCAGTCACTTTTAGGGTTGTTTGTGTATGTGTTTTGCTGCAATGATTAAGAATTTCTAAAACGAAGGGCAACACTTATCAGTTATCTCTTCAGAGGCAGAGGGCTTTGCATTTGGATTCAGGGGACTCACAGAGCTTGATAGGTCCATAGGAGTAACCACTCCTTTAACGGACAATAAACATGACTGAGACACTTGGTAACTTGTCCCAGGTGAGGTGGCACCTCGGTGGCAGAGCAGGACTAGAATCCAGATCTCCTGGTTCTTGGACTGGGTCACCCCTCCTATGGACCAGCAACACAACCCCAGAAGGACATTATGCACATTGGAAAAGTCTAAAGTGATACAAATATGCAGCACGTGCCCCACTGAGAATGGGAAAAAACTCCTGGATTTCTGGACATAGACACCTCTTTTCAGTTTGTGGTAAATGCTGATCTAAACTTACAAACTGATAATGACTGCATATTATGATGGGTGCTAATTTTACAAGTTATATGCCCTAAAGGTTTTAATGGAAAGGATCCTTGGTGATAAAAATGGAACATTTTTATATGAGCCAATTGATAGATATTGATTCTGTTGTGACATTTTATTTTACTGACAGTAAACCATAGCTTTGATTGAAGTTATTTTATTTCTTCTCTTTAAGTTATATGACTACCAAAAAAAAATAAGGAAGTGCTATTTTTGGAAGAACTGTTCAACATATTTTTCACATTGAAAACTTCAAGAATAATCATAATCATAAACAGTTATATTTCTCCATAGTTTTTGGCATTGTAAGTTTTCATCCTATTCAATTACAGCCTAAATACAAGATTTGACAGGTATTTACTTTTAAAAGATGCCATTTAGATAGTTAAGTTTTGCTATTATTGGGACATACCAACATACAATTTAATCAAAGTAAATGTGATTCAGAAACCAGGAAAAAAATTAAAATAAACAGAACACCTATAACTACATTTGCTTTGAGTGTTATTACTAATACCCTCTGGATTTATTGATCTAAGGTGCAAATCCGTCACAAATCAGATAAAAAGTTTTTTTGTTGTTTTTTAAAAAAAACTGATTCTAATGAGTACAATTAAGAAATAATTAACAAAAGCTGACATGTGTAACCTAAAGAAAGAGGGAGGCATAGAGAACATGGCTCTATGTCATGGGCCCTTCTATGAGTCATAAACAATATGAGTTTTATATACCGGGTGCCTCGTCTGGTACGTGCAAATGACAAGGCAATCCCTGTCCATCTGAGAACCAAGAATTCTGTAAATATAAAGGTCAAATGCCTCACTGCACATTAGAATCATAACCTGGGTGGCCAGGGTCCAGGGATTCCTAAAGGTGTGCACGCAGGTTATCCTCAAATCCACCAGGGCCAAAGCACCTGTGTGTGAGGGGCGAGACCTCAGCTATCAGCTGAACCCGGCTCTTCAATCCGGGAGGCCTGGAATGTTTAATAGAGGCGATACAAAACCCTGTATGGAAAGGTCTGGATTTTCTCAGTCCTGTTGAAACGCAGTTGCACAACCACTGCAAAACCCTGCACCAAACCGAGGTACCACGTGTTAGGCACGTCAGACTCGTACACTGGGGGCTGTGAAGTACTGTGGGGAGTTGGAATCAAAGCGCTGATAATCCTCTTTGTTTTTTGATGGGCTGCAAAATAAACAGGCCTAAAAGATATATCTCAGGATTCCCTAAAATAAAATTTCTTTTCTCCAAGGTATTTAAATCTTTGGTTTAGTTCACTTACGTTACATCACTGAACCATGTTTTACGAATGCCGTTAACAGGTTGAAAACATCTGAATCAGTTTTAAAATCCTGAATAATTCTTAAGATTAACATAAACTTGTAAAGCCATTCTCGTGGCTCCATGTCGAAGGACATGTGAAAGGACTGCCACTTATTGGAGAATTTGAAGGCAAGGAGAACTGGTTCTGGTCAGACAGAAGGACAGGTTAGATAGACTGGCAGTAGGAGGGGAATATATGTACACAAGGAACTCTAAGTGTAGCTGAGACAAAATAGCCAATGCTGCACAGGGTAACAGTCACAAATGAAACTCTGCTCATTAGATCAAGTGTTCAGCTAGACTGAAGCAACTCCTGTCTTGTCCTCAGCTAGCTTCCCTCCTACCCACGACCCAGTGCAAAATGGAATTATTCAAAAATTACTGAGAACTTCAAGCAGAGAATTCAACCAAACACAAGGTGCTTCTGAGTGCAGGACTCTGAGGGTCTACAGAGACTGCAAGTCCACAAAGCTGGCTTTGCAATTCCATCTCAGAAAGGGGCTATCAACTCACAGCCAAGCATGCTTTTGTTAAGGGAACCTGGATGCATCTCCATGAGTAGCCAGGGCACTCCACTTTCGTTTTGATAAGGATGAATTCCACATATTATTTCATGTTATAAGAGCAAATAAAAATAGTTATAAAATACACTTAATATCTCTGAAAAATAATACGTGATTTATTTTCTTATAGGCACCACTCAACTATGAAAAGTATTTCACTGGCCACATATAAGTGAAAGTATTAACTCAGGACAGAAATATCTGGTCCAACAAACAGGCTTACTTTTAATGTTCAAAGAGATGCCAGTGAGCGCAGAAAGAATGAGACAGAGTGACAGAGTGAGAAAGACAGAGAGAGGGAGGGGGAGAGAGAGAAGGGGCGAGGGAGAGAGGGCAGGAGAGAGAGGGGGAGAGACAGAGAACAGAGGAAGAGAGAAAAGCACCCAAAAGAAGGCAGGAAAAGTCTCCTGAAGGCCAGTGACCATTTTCTCTCAGAAACTTTCAGGCTGTAATAGCCATTTCAATTATTCCAACAAATGTACTCGCCTATCTTTAGCAGCCCTTCAAGTAAGGCGTAATTGCTTTTCAAAATTTGGGGCTCTATCTTTTCCATTAACTTTCTAAGTATGAGGTTTTTTTACACTAAAACTAAAAAGTTGTAATTAAAGTCCTAGATATTGTTTTTAGCTAGGGCTTCATGTTTTTCATTTTGGGGATGGAGTGGTTATTTTACAATAAATACTTTAGTACATTTCTTGACCTTAGGGCTACAGAAGTATAATTTGGGAGGGAATAAAAATATTTTAAATGAAATTTTGGATACATTTATGATATATAACATTAAAAGACTATTAGAAACAGAAGATCAGAGTGGTAATATATACATTATTGGATTATTGATATACACAAACAGAATACACACAAACAGAATTTGCTAATTCAAATTCCGTAATCCTTCGCATTTAAAATATTCCTGGCATCATCCCTTTCCAAAGAAGTTTTTCCTCCTTTTATCTAGATTTACCTTGACAAAAAAATAATAATAACAACATAGAGAGGCAGTGGTCTCTGATACTGGGGTTGAAAAGAAGCAGAAGGCTTCTTGCTCTGGCCTGAGCGTGTGACATACGTGTGTCTTCAGGCTCCTACATGTGTATGACACCTGGCTTAGCCAGGAACAGCACTGACCAGAGTGGGTTTTTGTTTTTTTTTAAGTTTATGATGAAAACCAAATGAGAATCAGTATTCCAATTCCTTCAATTTCAAAATATATTACCTCCCAAACACTGAAGGCTGATTCCTAATTTCTTTAGCTTTAGCAAGTGAAGAGTCAAGACAAACTTTTTTAGGGGCTGTTAAAACTTAACTACCTTGTAATTTAGATTTATAATTTTTGTATGATCAGTTGTGAAAACTGCTATTAAAACCACTATGTACAGGGAAAAAAGTGTGTATATATTAAATATTTTATAAGTTATGAAATAAATAACACTAAAAGACAAATTGTAAATTCAACTTTGCCATCCCTATCTTTTATCTATAAATATATATTTTAAAGTTATGAATTTAGACATTTTTTCCTAGATTTTTTGAGCATTCTCCATGAAATCTCCAAAATTACAAATACAGAACCAGGAACTGCAGGTTCTATCATTCATGTTCTAAGCACAGAATTCTCATTAAGCCTAGGAAGACAAATCAATAGAGCTGTCCATCTATTTAGAGTCTATGAAGATTTCTGTAATCTACCATAAAGATTCCTCAGTGGTTAAATATATTTTCAAAAAATAATCTCAGAACGTCTGAGTGTTAAGATAATAAAGTAGAACATTTCTCTCAATTAATATCTTTAATATTTCTCATGTAGAATATACTATTTTTTTCTCCACCAAAATAACAATATATCTGGAGGCAGAAACATTTACGAGTTTTAAAAGCACTTATGAAATCTTAGAGCAGAACCACTACTCTAGTAATACTTGTAATAAAATTAATTTAAAACATTTCCATGAAGAGTCAGGGGTAGCAAGACCCTTGATTTTCCCCTAGGAATTAGAATACTCATACACAATTCCAGAAGCTTCCTTTTTGACATATTAGGCAATGGGAAAACAGCTTGTATCAGAGTGGAATTTAATTTACTTCTCAATAGGGCTCTAGCACTATCCTCAGAAGGATATTAGACAAACTCTACTTAGCTTTATCTTACAATAGCCCCTTTCCCCATATATTCCAGAAGGTTTTTACAAACACTGTTAGATACTCATTTCTAGTTCTGGATAATTAAATGAGCTACCTCTTGGTAGAATTTCTCCAATGGTTTATCCCAGAGGATTTACCCTCTCTGAAATATCTCCTCTCCTAAGGAAGAGATGCCTTCATAGCATTTCAAGCCTCTGTTTCTGAGACACAAATATCTACACTAAGAAATGGAATTAGATTTCCAGGTTGGAAAATCAGACAGACATATGAAAGGAAATCTGGAATTAAAGCAAACAAACATCTGTCAAATGTGTAGCTGCTGTTTTCCTTCCTTCAGGCCCTTCTAGCCCTTGCTTTGCTCCCTTTGTCTTCTTTCATGGAAATGCAAGTCCCCAGCACAGGGTTACCAGCAAGTGTCCCAAAATGTGCCACCCTGAACTCGAGTAAGAGGAAAACTTCATCGGTTGTGCTCCAACTGATGTGTAAGCAAGGCTTTCGTCTGTCAGTTCTTCCTCTTCCAAAGGCACCAGTACTGTCCCTTGGAGACTTGGTCAAATGCTGCTACATTTGATCCTTTTCTCGAACTTCTTGTAATCTTTTTTCTAGACGATCCAATTTGGCAAGATTTTCCTGCAGCAGTTTGCTGTCTGGAACCAGCTGTAAGGCTCTCTCATAATAAGCTCTTGCAGACACGTAGTTTCCCTGTTGAGAAAAAGAAAGAGAATAATTATATTCTGATCCATCAGATAAAAAACAGACCTCTCGTCCATTTTAACATTAACATCCTCATAAGGAGACCCTGTCTGCATGTGTAATTTTATCCTTATCTGTTGGTGCCTTTGAGAATCCATTTGTTTTAAGTACCAGACCAGATGGAGAATGTGAAGGATAAGGTTAAATGGCAGCAAAACAGATTTCCAATTCTACTAATACAGGGTATGAAGCTATAATTTCATAGCATTCTCATAGGGTTAGCACTGTTCCTTTGTAATCAAGTGGAGCCAACGCACTGGAAAGTCATATTGAGAGGGAGGAGGACAGAAAGAGGGTTGGGTTGGGGGAGAGGGGTGTGTGTGTGTGTGTGTGTGTATGTGTGTGTGTGTGTATGTGTGTGTGTGTGTGTGTGTGTGTGTGTGTGTGTGTGTGAAAGAGAGAAAGAGAGAGAGAGAGATGTTTTTGAACTTTCAAGAGTAATGATTAAAAAGTAAATAATTCAGGAGTCCACTACAGCTATTTAGTGGTAGGAAGTATTTTAATCTTCACCTTAAAACATAAAAGCAACTTTTGCCTAATACAGGCTTTAATGCAAATCTAAGTTTTTATAAAATAAAAAGAACTGATAATAAATAATATGGAGTCAAATTTATCCCATACTCAAGGTGTGTGACAGTATGTCTGCTGGATACTCTAAAGGCGGGGGGGGGGTAGGTATGTCACTCTGGACCTGCTAAAGACCCCTCTGTTGGCCCCCATCTGGTTTGTTCAATGCTTCCCTAACTGGCAACCATGCGTGCCTGGTCCCAGAAGGTCCCTGACAAACTAGTCAGAATTACTAACTTTTTTCCAGCCTCTTTTCTGCCACTAAATGTATTCCTTCCGTATGGTCAACCCCCTTTCATATCTGTGTGCTGCTAAGTCTCAGAACCAAGATCGGTAGAGATCTCTCCATTCCAAAAGAACAAGCATCTGCTGTGCTTTATTCTCAGTTACAGCTCCATGTGGATGAAAACTAGTTACTCTCTAAATTTCCACCACAATTTAAAGTAGTACCTCTTGGAGTGAAAGTACTATGTAGAAATAGCGACCTATATTTGTTGAATGCTTAACTACCTCCCAAGTGAATGAACACGTGTCAAGACCTCAGACCCTGCCTGACATAATGAGCACTCAATCCGATGCTGTCATTGTTGTTATTATTAAATGACTATTTACGTGTAAATGAGTAAACACTGCCTATTTCTTATGGTATTCACTTGTCATACCGGTGAAAGGGAGAGTAAAAATGACAGAACAGATAACTGCACATTGGGAATCCAGGAGCTGGCATGTGCACAAATGAAAATATTTCTGATTATTAACACTGATTCTGATAAGAGGCTGAACAGAATTCTGAACAAATGAGAACGTGGATTTAGCGACATTACTATTGTTTTCAATTCAAGTATTTATCTTCAGAGTGTCTCCTGATGTTTATTAAGCTTAGCACATAGGTGCAGATAACTGAACATCTGTGGTTCTTAGATTGCTCTCAAAACTGTGTTCCTACTGCGGTTGATTTTGAAATCGGTTTCCCAAGAGGTTTCTCTGAAGTTCGGCCTTAGCCTGGTGCCAGGCATCTCCTCTGATCACCAGCTTTCTCTGTCCTTTCACAAAAAGATCTATCATAGAGTTATTTTCTCCCTCAAGTTGCTCTTTTCTTGATGCAACTGGAAGCCTTAATTTTTTTTTTTTTTTTTGCGGCACGCGGGCCTCTCACTGTCGCGGCCTCTCCCGTTGCAGAGCACAGGCTCCGGACGCGCAGGCTCAGGGGCCATGGCTCACGGGCCCAGCCGCTCCGCGGCATGTGGGATCCTCCCGGACCGGGGCACGAACCCCTGTCCCCTGCATCGGCAGGCGGACTCTCAACCACTGTGCCACCAGGGAAGCCCTGGAAGCCTTAATTTTTAAAAAATAAATTTATTTATTTTATTTGTCTATTTTTGGCTGTGTTGGTCTTCCTTGCTGCGCGTGGGCTTTCTCTAGTTGCGGCCAGGGGGCGCTACTCTTCGTTGCGGTGCGCGGGCTTCTCATTGCAGTGGCTTCTCTCGTTGTGGAGCACAGGCTCTAGGCACGTGGGCTTCAGTAGTTGTGGCTCACGGGCTCTAGAGCACAGGCTCAGTAGTTGTGGTGCACGGGCTTAGTTGCTCCACAGCATGTGTGATCTCCCCGGACCAGGGATCGAAACTATGTCCCCTGCATTGGCAGGTGGATTCTCAACACTGTGCCACCAGGGAAGCCCTGGAAGCCTTAATTTTTAAAACAAGTTATAGCCCTTAATTCAATGTCCTCGATTTCCAGATGCTAGATAGAGAATTTGAATTATCCAATTTCTAGAAATGTGCTAGTTACTATGATAGCCACTAGTCATATGCAGCTATTTAAGTGTAAGTTAATTATGATGAATTAAGAATTCAGTTGCTCAGTGGCACATTTCAAGTGCTCATTAGCCATGTGGGGCTAGTGGCTACTACCTTGGACAGTACAGACATAGAACATTTCCGTCATCTCAGAAAGTTCTATTGGCCAGTTCCATTCTAGAAAATGCATTAATGTCATAAGGCAGGATTGAAAATAGTACTTTGTGATATGGCCCAGGTGATGCAACTCTTTGATTACAAAGAATGTATTGTAGGGGTTTCCCTGGTGGCGTAGTGGTTGACAGTCCGCCTGCCAATGCAGGGGACATGGGTTTGTGCCTTGGTCCGGGAAGATCCCACATGCCGCGGAGCGGCTGGGCCCGTGAGCCATGGCCGCTGAGCCTGCGCGTCCGGAGCCTGTGCTCCGCAACGGGAGAGGCCACAGCAGTGAGAGGCCCGCGTAACGCAAAAAAAAAAAAAAAAAAAAGAATGTATTGTAACTTTTTTGGTCCATCCATTTCATTTTACATAAAACTTCATGAAAAATATCATCTTTTATTTCCAAGTAGTATGAGCAAGGGTCAAGTCTCTTTTTCTCTCTCTTTGTGTCATCTCCTTGCAAAGCCTTATTCCAACTCTCAGCCTTGCACAGCCCTCAGTCCTTCCTAAGCTTCACCCAGGCTCAGGCACAGTGCGGCCCAGGAATGGCATAACACTGCTTGATGCATGCACTTCCTGGCAGTGCAAAGGTCACAGAAAGTTAATGGTTGTTCTTGAAGGCGTCATAATGATAATCCTGCACCCTAACGGTGACATCAAAATGACTACATCCATATATATTTGTATATTTGTATTGGATTGCATCTATGGTCTATATATTTGTATTGGATTGCATCATATGAATTTACATTTAAAATTAAACATTTTAAAATTACAAACATGGCAATTTTATATTGTTCAACCTAATACATTATGGCCACAAGATGAAAAAAGATAAACTAATTTTTAGTCAGTGTGTTTGTTATATTTTGAAATAATACACTCAGTAGATCCTTCTTCAATCTCCAGATACCTTTGCAGGGGAAGCACCTCTAAATTTAAAGCAATGGGTTCACTTGTTAATCTGAAAGAGTTCAATAAATGTACTATTTTCTCTTTATTTCCAGACTTAATGAACACTCTTGAGTGCATTTATTGTACTTTATCTAATTAACAATTGAACCCATTTCTTTAAATGCAGGTGCACTCCATCTAAAAACATATTAAGTGTATTATCTGAAAGTGCAACTATTTAATATATTATTTAAATATTTAAAATTATTATGTTACTGTTTTTAAAAGTAAGTTCATTCTATGTTTCCCAACTAGATACTGCTGGACACCCTAGAATGTCATTAAGATCAGAGCTTGGTTTATTGGGCTCTGATAGATGTCATGACTGGATTTGCCATCAATGTTCCTCTATTAGATCAAGGCTAATAGTTGCAGAGTAACTATCCCATTATCCCCTCCCATCTGTATAGTCATGGATCACCTTTTTGTTTTACTGTGTTTCTCAGAGTGAGCAGTTCCCACTTAATCGTAAACCCTATTTAGCCTTTGTTTAAATTCTAATCACTACCTCGCTATTTTGTCAGAGTAAAGACTGATAGAAGCCTGAAAATAAGTTAGCTAAACAAGAGTGATCCTTTCAAAACATGTCAGACCATGGCATTTCTCTGCTCAAAGTCCTCCAAGGACCCCAACTTGTTTGGCATGAAAGCTGAAGACTTTACAATTCCTTTCAAGGCCCTGCATCATCTGGCCCTGTGACCTCTCTGACCCAGCTTCTATCATTTCCTCTCACTTGCCTTCTCCCTAGTCTTCAAATACACTGGCACACTCACACCTCAGGGCCTTTGCACATGCACTTTCCCTATTTTGCCAAGTGGCTTGCTCCCTTCAGATCTCTACTCAGACATCACTTTTTAACTGAGGCCTTCCCTAACCACCTCAGTTTAAAATTTCAGTTCTTACCCCCAGCACTCCATATCTTCTTTCATTCTTTTATTCTCCATAGCACTTATAACCATCTGATATATTCTATGTATGTATGCATGTATGTATGTATGTATGTATGTGTTTATTTACTTATTGCCTATTTCCCCCTAACTAGAATGTTAGCTCCATGACGATAGAAATTTTTTTCACTTTTTTTTTTTTTTTTGGCGATACCCGGGCCTCTCACTGTTGTGGCCTCTCCCGTTATGGAGCACAGGCTCTGGATGCACAGGCTCAGTGGCCATGGCTCATGGGCCCAGCCACTCCGTGGCATGTGGGATCTTCCCAGACCAGGGCACGAACCCGTGTCCCCTGCATCGGCAGGTGGACTCTCAACCACTGCGCCACCAGGGAAGCCTGACGATAGAAATTTTTGTCTTATGTGTTAATTGCTGTATTGTTGGTACCTAGAAGAGTACCTGGCACATAGGATATTCTCTATAAATGCTTGTCAAATGAATTGGATGAATGAATGAATGCCAGTGAATCTTTGATTTCATTATAGACAATAGTCCTCCAAGGGTAATTTTCAATTATTCACTCAAAGGTAGCTTTTTCTTTTGAGAACAAACAAACAGCCTTGTTTTTCAGTAGGTTAGGGAATAAAAGATACATTAAGTATAGGAAATAGTAATACTTTATCTTGACAATGAGTTAAGCCACAGGAAAATAAGCTACATCAGCGTAGCGCCAACAGAATTTTACTTCATATAGCAGATTTTCTCTGCTCTGTGATGATACTTAAGTACATATGATTCTCTTTATGGTAAACAAAATCATGAAATCTAATTTATATATTTATTTTTTAAATGGATTCATGATATTCAATATCGAGATAATACAAAGTGAACATAAAACTGTCTAATTACATTTTTGAACACCTATGTTTTCAGTATTCAATTAATTCAAAGAGGAAATTAACAATAGTTTCTCAATCTTTTAAAAGAGAAGAAAGAGAAAATACAAAGGGAAAACCTGGTTCACATGGAAGTGAATTATTTTCTTACCTTGATGTGCTGGATTCCACCCATGTTCATCCAGGCCTGTGCTTGATCTGGATTTAATTCCACGGCCACTTTATAGCTCTAAATACATAAGAAATATCTTCAGGCTGGGAAACGAGAACCCATCTTTAACACTACAGACTGTGGAAACCATTTTCTTCATATGTGGAAATTAAAATGGTTAATAAAATGAACAGTCATCTAGTTCACAGATGTCCCCTTTATTTCTATTATTTTTCTAAGTTGATGATTCTAAAGTGGAGGAAACTGAAATGTGTAATTTCCTTGCAGAGCTAACCTCTGGACTTAAAAAGGCTGAAGGTGTCTGCCAGGAGTCCAGGTGATTTCTATTACAGTGCATCATTTCCCACTGGCCTCGATCTGCAAGAAAATGGTGCTCTTCGGCCTTTTTCACTATAAATGGAGTTTGTAAGAAAATTTTTTTTATAATCACAGAATCTTAGAGTAGTTTCTGAAACACCTTATATCTCTCACAAAATCTGATCTGATTATTCAGCCCATGCTTAAATTCTTGCAGAGACTGGTGTTCAGTGTCTCTTTAAGGACATATATTTTACCAGGGGATAATTTTAATCGTTAGAAAGCCTTTCTTTTTCTTCTGCCTTATAAAAGGTCTTCAAATGTTTGAAGAGAGTTACTTATTTCTCAAATACTTTTTTTGGTCTGAATAACATGTATCCCATTAAATGTCAGAGCCGTGAGGTATACTTTTAATATTTTGCCTGTTGTTTTGCATCAAAGGGCATGCTCACCACTGAGTCATGATTATAAGAGTGGTCACCTTAAATAAAACTAAAGGCTCAGCTGAAGCACGAAGAACTACAGTCCTGCAGCCTGTGGAACAAAAACCACATGCACAGAAAGACAGACAAGATGAAAAGGCAGAGGGCTATGTACCAGATGAAGGAACAAGATAAAACCCCAGAAAAAAAACTAAATGAAGTGATGATAGGCAACCTTTCAGAAAAAGAATTCAGAATAATGATAGTGAAGATGATCCAGGACCTTGGAAAAAGAATGGAGGCAAAGATCGAGAAGACGCAAGAAATGTTTAACAAAGAACTAGAAGAATTAAAGAACAAACAAACAGAGATGAACAATATAATAACTGAAATAAAAAAATACACTAGAAGGAATCAATAGCAGAATAACTGAGGCAGAAGAACGGATAAGTGACCTGGAAGACAGAATGGTGGAATTCACTGCTGCGGAACAGAATAAAGAAAAAAGAATGAAAAGAAATGAAGACAGCCTAAGAGACCTCTGGGACAACACTAAAAACAACAACATTCGCATTATAGGGGTCCCAGAAGGAGAAGTGAGAGAGAATGGACCCGAGAAAATATTTGAAGAGATTATAGTCGAAAACTTCCCTAACATGGGAAAGGAAATAGCCACCAAAGTCCAGGAAGTGCAGAGAGTCCCATACAGGATAAACCCAAGGAGAAAAACGCCGAGACACATAATAATCAAATTGACAAAAATTAAAGACAAAGAAAAATTATTGAAAGCAGCAAGGGAAAAATGACAAATAACAAACAAGGGAACTCCCATAAGGTTAACAGCTGATTTCTCAGCAGAAACTCTACAAGCCAGAAGGGAGGGGCACGATATATTTAAAGTCATGAAAGGGAAGAACCTACAACCAATATTACTCTACCTGGCAGGATCTCATTCAGATTCGATGGAGAAATCAAAAGCTTTACAGACAAGCAAAAGCTAAGAGAATTCAGCACCACCAAACCAGCTCTACAACAAATGCTAAAGGAACTTCTCTAAGTGGGAAACACAAGAGAAGAAAAGAACCTACAAAAACAAACCCATAACAATTAAGAAAATGGTAATAGGAACATACATATCGATAATTACCTTAAACGTGAATGGATTAAATGCTCCAACCAAAAGACACAGACTCGCTGAATGGATACAAAAACAAGACCCATGGGGCTTCTCTGGTGGCACAGTGGTTGAGAGTTTGCCTGCCGATGCAGGGGACATGGGTTCGTGCCCCGGTCCAGGAGGATCCCACATGCCGCGGAGTGGCTGGGCCCGTGAGCCATGGCCACTGAGCCTGTGCGTCCAGAGCCTGTGCTCCGCAGCAGGAGAGGCCACAGCAGTGAGAGGCCCATGTACCACAAAAAAACCAAAACAAATAAACAAACAAAAAACAAGACCCATATATATGCTGTCTACAAGAGACCCACTTCAGACCTAGGGACACATACAGACTGAAAGTGAGGGGATGGAAAAAGATATTCCATGCAAATGGAAATCAAAAGAAAGCTGGAGTAGCAATACTCATATCAGATAAAATAGACTTTAAAATAAAGAATGTTACAAGAGACAAGGAAGGACACTACATAATGATCGAGGGATCAATCCGAGAAAAAGATATAACAATTATAAATATATATGCACCCAACATAGGAGCACATCAATACATAAGGCAACTGCTAACAGCTATAAAAGAGGAAATCAACAGTAACACAATAATAGTGGGGGACTTTAACACCTCATTGACACCAATGGACAGATCATCCAAAAGGAAAATAAATAAGGAAACAGAAGCTTTAAATGACACAATAGACCAGATAGACTTAATTGATGTTTATAGGACATTCCATCCCCAAACAGCAGATTACACTTCTCAAGTCCGCATGGAACATTCTCCAGGATAGATCACATCTTGTGTCATAAATCAAGCCTCAGTACATTTAAGAAAATTGAAATCATATCAAGCATCTTTTCTGAACACATTGCTATGAGATTAGAAATGAATTACAGGGAGAAAAATGTAAAAAACATAAACACATGGAGGCTAAACAATACGCTACTAAATAACCAAGAGATCACTGAAGAAATCAAAGAGGAAATCAAAAAATACCTAGAGACAAATGACAATGAAAACACGACAATCCAAAACCTATGGGATTCAGCAAGAGCAGTTCTAAGAGGGAAGCTTATAGCTATACAAGCTTACCTCAAGAAACAAGAAAAATCTCAAATAAACAATCTAACCTTACACCTAAAGGAACTAGAGAAAGAAGAACAAACAAAACCCAAAGTTAGTAGAAGGAAAGAAATCATAAAGATCAGAGAAGAAATAAATGAAATAGAAACAAATAAAACAATAGCAAAGATCAAAACTAAAAGCTGGTTCTTTGAGAAGATAAACAAAACTGATAAAGCATTAGCCAGACTCATCAAGAAAAAGAGGGAGAGCACTCAAATCAATAAAATTAGAAACGAAAAAGGAGAAGTTACAACAGACACCGCAGAAATACAAAGCATCCTAAGAGACGGCTAAAAGCAACTCTATGCCAATAAAATGGACAATCTGGAAGAAATGGACAAATTCTTAGAAATGTATAACCTTCCAAGACTGAACCAGGAAGAAATAGAAATATGAACAGACCAATCACAAGTAATGAAATTGAAACTGTGATTAAAAATCTTCCAACAAACAAAAGTCCAGAACCAGATGGCTTCACAGGTGACTTCTATCAAACATTTAGAGAAGAGCTAACACCCATCCTTCTCAATCTCCTCCAAAAAACTGCAGAAGAAGGAAAACTCCCAAACTCATTCTATGAGGCCACCATCACCCTGATACCAAAACCAGACAAAGATACTACAAAAAAGGAAAATTACAGACCAATATCACTGATGAACATAGGTACGAAAATCCTCAACAAAACACTAGCAAACAGAAGCCAACAACACATTAAAAGGATCATATACCATGATCAAGTGGAATTTATCTCAGGGATGCAAGGATTCTTCAATATATGCAAACCAATCAATGTGATACACCATATTAACAAACTGAAGAATAAAAACCATATGACCATCTCAATAAATGCAGAAAAAGCTTTTGACAAAATTCAACACCCATTTATGATAAATACTCTCTAGAAAGTGGGCATAGAGGGAACCTACCTCAACATAATAAAGGCCATATACGACAAACCCACAGCAAACATCATTCTCAATTGTGAAAAACTGAAAGCATTTCCTCTAAGAACAGGAACAAGACAAGGTTTCCCACTCTCACCACTATTATTCAACATAATTTTGGAAGTCCTAGCCACAGCAATCAGAGAAGAAAAAGAAATAAAAGGAATACAAACTGGAAAAGAAGAAGTGAAATGTCACTGTTTGCAGATGACATGATACTATACATAGAAAATCCTAAAGATGCCACCAGAAAACTACTAGAGCTCATCAATGAATCTGGTAAAGTTGCAGGATACAAAATTCATGCACAGAAATCTCTTGCATTCCTATACATTGATGATGAAAAATCTGAAAGAGAAATTAAGGAAACACTCACATTTACCATTGCACAAAAAGAATAAAATACCTAGGAATAAACCTACCTACGGAGACAAAAGACCTGTATGCAGAAAACTATAAGACACTGATGAAAGAAATTAAAGATGATACCAACAGATGGAGAGATATACCATGTTCTTGGATTGGAAGAATCAATATTGTGAAAATGACTCTAGTACCCAAAGCAGTCTACAGATTCAATGCAATCTCAATCATATTACCAATGGCATTTTTTATGGAACTAGACAAAAAATCTTAAAATTTGTAATGAGACACAAAAGACCCCAAATAGACAAAGCAGTCTTGAGGGAAAAAAAACAGCTGGAGGAATCAGACTTCATGACTTCAGACTATACTACAAAGCTACAGTAATGAAGACAATATGGTACTGGCACAAAAAACAGAAACATAGATCAATGGAACAAGACAGAAAGCCCAGAGGTAAACCCACACACCTATGGTCAACTAATCTATGACCGAGGAGGCAAGGATATACAATGGAGAAAAGACAGTCTCTTCAATGAGTGGTGCTGGGACAACTGGACAGCTACTGGTAAAAGAATGAAATTAGAACATTTCCTAACACCATACACAAATATAAACTCAAAATGGATTAGAGACCTAAAAGACCGGACACTATAAAACTCTTAGAGGAAAACATAGGAAGAACACTCTTTGACATAAATCACAGCAAGATCTTTTTTGATCCACCTCCTAGAGTAATGGAAATGAAAAGAAAAATAAACAAATGGGACCTAATGAAACTTCAAAGCTTTGGCACAGCAAAGAAACCATAAACAAGATGAAAGGACAACCTCAGAATGGGAGAAAATATTTGCAAGCAAATGAACAAAGGATTAATCTCCAACATATATAAACAGCTCATGCAGCTCAATATTAAAAAAACAAACAACCCAATCCAAAAATGGGTAGAAGATCTAAATAGACATTTCTCCAAAGAAGACATACAGATGGCCAAGAAGCATATGAAAAGCTGCTCTACATCACTAATTATTAGAGAAATGCAAATCAAAACTACAATGAGGTATCACCTCACACCAGTTAGAATGGGCATCATCAGAAAATCTACAAACAACAAATGCTGGAGAGGGTGTGGAGAAAAGAGTACCTTCTTGCACTGTTGGTGGGAATGTAAATTGATACAGCTACTATGGAGAACAGTATGGAGGTTCCTTAAAAAACTAAAAATAGAATTACCATATGATCCAGCAATCCCACTACTGGGCATATACCCAGAGAAAACCATAATTCAAAAAGACACATGCACCCCAATATTCATTGCAGCACTATTTACAATAGCCAGGTCATGGAAGCAACCTAAATGCCCATCGACTTTCAAATGGATAAAGAAGATGTGGTACATATATACAATGGAATATTAGTCAGCCATAAAAAGGAATGAAATTGGGTCATTTGTTGAGACGTGGATGGATCTAGAGACTGTCATACAGAGTGAAGTAAGGCAGAAAGAGAAAAACAAATATCGTATATTAATGCATATATGTGGAACCTAGAAAAATGGTACAGATGAACTGGCTTGTAGGGCAGAAATTGAGACACAAACGTAGAGAGCAAACGTATGGACACCAAGGGGGGAAAGCAGCGGGAGGCTGGGAGTGCTGGTGTGATGAATTGGGTGATTGGGATTGACATGTATACACTGATATGTATAAAATTGATGACTAATAAGAACCTTCTGTATAAAAAAAAAAGATACTTTCAAATGACTGGTCGAGGTATTGTTTTAGGAGTTCAGAGGAAACAAGGTCACTGGGAGAAAGGATGGTCTGGAGGGCTTCCTGAGGGAGGACACAGGCCTGTGTTGGTAGATGAGTGGGAATCTGCAGGGGGTTGGGGTGGTGTGGGCACAATGTTACAGGATGTGTGGAACACCAAAGCTCTTCAGGCACTAGTCCAGCTGAAATAGAGGGTTACTGAAGGCAAACAGAGAGAAAAAGAGCGAACGAGGGGAGGAGAGAGAGAGAGGGAAGCTGGTTTGAGGGCAAAATGCAGAATGCTTTAAACATCAGGTTCAAAGTGATAATTCAGAAAATAATGCAGAGGTATCATGGAACTCCTAATAGCCAAAAACCAGAGGCTCAATTATAAAAAATTAAACTTATTATGTCAATTAATCAGAAAATTCACTCCACAAAACATGGCAACGATCTTAGCTTTTAATGTATATGCTTCATTAAAGATTGAGGGAGTATTAATTTTAATCCATGAATTTAATAACAATTTTATTAAGTCTTTATACCTCAAAAGCTTTGTCAAGAAGGTTCTGCTCTCTTAGTTGATTTCCTTTTGTGAAAAAAAGTTCAGATACAACTTTTGGGTCCTTTGGTTTCAGCTTCAGAGCCTTGTCTATAGCATCAAGTGCCTGTACAGTTTAGAAATTAAGACACAATAAATGTAGGTTAGATACAGAAAAACTAAGTTAAACGATAAAATCTATACTTTTTGTTTCCTATGTATTAGCTAGTGTGGTGAATGACAATCAGAACACATTTTTCATTTTCTCTGATGTTCTCATCAAGGAATAAAATAGCCCTGACAAAATAATTTCCCTATACTCCAGGTTTCCTATTTACATTAGTGACAATGAAATGTCCCCGATCACTTTTCAGGAAGGCCGTGTGATCCCATTGAAAGAAAACAAGATCTGAGGTCAGTTGTGTTGCCCTGGCCATGTGTCCATCTGGAGCACTCCAACAGCCTCCTTTTAGGACCCTGGTGCTCACTCTGCCCCCAGCACCCACTGGCCCACCCTCTGCAGCCAGAGAGCCCTTCAAAGCACAAATCTGATATGTTGCTCTTTTCCTTAAGACCCCAAAGCTTCTTCCAGGAAAAGGAACAAAACCCTTGCCCTGGTCCCAAGCCTTGGGGTTGAGTCCCCAGCAACCTTGGTGGCTACATCTCACAGGCGCCCTGCTCCCTCACGCCCATTCCTCAGACAGGCCATTTACTGTTGACACAGGGCCTTTGCATGTGCTTTTTCTTGCCTGGAACGCTATTCACTGCCCCTTTTTGCTTAATAACTCCTATTCATCACTCAGCCCTCAACTTCACATCACTCTGCAGGGAACCTAACCACCCAGACCACTTGGGTCCCCTGATTATATGCCCATTAGGGACCATGCTGCTCTTCACGACATCACTGGGCACAGCTATAATTCCACACTGGTTTCGTGATTACTTGCTCAATCTCTGTCTCCTCTTCGACTGTAAACTCCACAAGGACAAGGGCAATTTTTTTTTTTTTTTTTTTTTCTCTCACACCACTTTATTCCCACTGCCCACCACAGTGTCTGGCATATAGCAGGCATTCAATAAATATTTTGTTGAATCAATTCATGTATTTACCGGTCATGTGACTTTTAAAATGGAGATAAACAGTACAGTTGCAACACAGGGCCACTGACCTGCCTTAAAGGGTTGTTATAAAGAGTCTATAAAATATCTTTGAGGGAACATGGAAAATGATAAAGCATACAAATGTTAGTGTTTATCATTATCGAGTTAGCTGAAAACAAACTGAGATAATACCACATAAAATCTTCAGACCAAGGATGAACCAAGAAAACAGCGTCTCGAGGGGACATCTTAGGAATCAAGCAGGTATCTGAAAAGTGCCCAGAAGATACGCTCTGCCAACTGACGATGTTCAAGACCGCTCGGCCTTGTGAGCGTGTGGGCTGGAGGGTCATTCAGGTGCACCCCATTTTCTACCTGTGAACCCAAACGACTCCAAACAGCGTCCTCTCTACCTTGTCGTGCTGCTCCTGCTTGCTGTGGATAGCAGACAACAGGCGAAAGCATTCAAGGCACCCAGTCTCCTCTGACACAATGTGATTGGTCATCTTTTCAGCTTCTTTTGTCTGACCCATCACGGCCAAAACCTGAGCCTGCGAAACCACAGTGACTTTGGTTTAGAAGGTACTTGGCTATCACCTTATCAAATAAAGCACTCTTTATCAAATAAAGCATTCAGGAAACACTTCCCACAAAAGTGCTCAGAATCGCTTTGTGACTCACAGAGAAGGCTGACTTACCAGAGTTTATGTTTCTTTATTTAGGCATGTGCATGCATTTGTGTGTGAATGGCAGGAACATCAAAGCCATTCAGTGACTTGTGCCTTTTTAAAAAAGTTGACTATGTCAAGAGAAATTTTTTCCTATGGTTTCAACAGAACACTGTGTTTATAACAAGATAACAAGTTTGTTTTACTGAAAATCTAAGGGAGAGGAAGAGTAATGATCCAAAAATTGAAATAAAAAATATTGTTGATATTAATTTTCCTGAATTTGATAGTTGTACTGTGGTTAGGTTAGACAATGTCCTTGTTCTTAGGAACTATTTGCTGAAGTATTTAGAAATAAAGGGTATGAGATCTCTAATTCTCAGATGGCTCAAGACAAAATATCATGTATTAATAGTATGTACATGCACATACACATACCTAAATATGCACATACATATGTGTACATATACACATACATACATACATGAGAGGATGATAAACAAATGCATCAAAGTGCTAAAAATTCATCAATCTGGGTGAAAGAGTATATGGGAGTTATTTAAAATTCTTGCAAATTTTTGTAAGCTTGAAATTATTTCAAAACAAAAACTTAATAGCGTTTTTAGGGTCCATGTGTTTGGTGAATGGCTCTAACATTGGTTATATGAATATTCATTAAATGGATATAGTATAGTGTTCTAGTTCCCATTTTGAGGGAACTGACTACAGCTCCCTGTATTGCATGCCATGAGTGTATTTCCTACTCCATTTCCTTTCTTTTGTCCATCTGCTCACCAGTGCCAGGCGGAGTTCCCTTTGGGAAGGCTGAAGGGATGCAGCTTCCCGGTAAATCTGCAAAGCCTCTTCATATCTGCCAGTGTTGTAATACAGAGCTCCCAACGGTGATAATATCTCAGCTTTGCGTGTTACCTGCAAGGCGCTGAATTTTGAGAAAACAAATGGACAATTTTCTTCTAACAGGTACATCTCCAAAGGTTGAAACTTAGATTTAGGGACCACTGTACCCGGTTTGAGACTCTGCTCCCACATGGTTGTTGTCTTTATATCAAGAAGAATGTTAAAAAAAGATCATAGTGCCAGCCTCTGACTATAAGCATGTCTCTAGTGACCCACCAATACGTAAACTGAGCCCCAAGGATCTTTCCCATTTATGGTGATAGACTTGTTTTGATGTATGCACAGTTTTTCATCTGGATCCATTTTCGAAATTTGTATTTGTGGTTTGGGTTGTAGTCCTTAGCTTCAACGGAAAACAATGGACTAACTAAAATGGGAATTAAATTCCAACCTTGGTTTAGCACTATGCTTTAACCAGCAGGCAAAAAAGTCATTAACTGGGATATCATTTATCCCCAAAGTGCCATTTATTGTACTGTTCTCTTTGGAGAGGAGAATCTGTATTGCCTGCATTGGCAAAATTTGCTAGTATTCTGAAAGCATCTGTTCCAAATAACTAAGAATTTGATGGCCAATTGCAGAGGTCTTAGGATGACTTACAAAGTGAAAAACAGGAACTTTACCGTTTGTACCATTCTTCAGCCACGCTGTTGTCTCCCAGTGACCTGTAGAGTCTCCCCAGGTTCACCATGGCTACATGATGGCTCGGGCTAAGTCTGATGGCCTGTTGGTAATGGGTCACTGCCTTCTCTGGAGAGCCTGTAATCAACAGGTGGTAGGTTGGTAAGAGCAGAACATGCCTTAATTATAAAACACACAGACTTTTTTTTTTTTTTTTTTGGCTGCATTGGGTCTTTGTTGCTGCACACGGGCTTTCCCTGGTTGCGGTGCACGGGCTTCACATTGCGGTGGCTTCTGGTTGTGGAGCACGGGTTCTAGGAGCGCGGGCTCAGTAGTTGTGGCTCACGGGCTCTAGAGCACAGGCTCAGTAGTTGTGGTGCACGGACTTAGTCGCTCCACGGCACGTGGGATCTTCCTGGATCAGGGATTGAACCCATGTCCCCTGCACTGGCAGGCTGATTCTTAAGCACTGTGCCACCAGGGAAGTCCCTAAACACATGGCCTCTTTAATTTCTCTCCTGATGATCTTTTTTTCCTACAGCCATACCACCAATTATTCAGTTTGTAAATTAGCTCACATTTTGGCTTCTCCTTGCCACTGCCTAACTTTGGACCATTTCACTATTCATTTTCACTTCCAAAGACATTAGTAGTAAAAAAGCAGTAAAAACTAAAACCTGTTTCTTTTATTAAATGTATTATTTTAGTCAAACTGGTTTCTGGCCACTGCCTTAGTTAATATGATGTTTTGAGATTATCAATGATTGGCATTTATGTAAGATATTGTTGCTTCTCATTGTACAAAAAGTGGAATGGGCTGTTATAGAAAGAAAACTGTCCTGAAGTAATTTCTGAGGGTCTGTCACAATTACTATACCACAACCTAGTGATTGAGGCACTGCTTTAAATAAGCAGGCATCTTCTGTATTTTGAAAATCTCTTTTTAAATCATACATCTTTGTTTAGAGGGTATTTATTGAATGGGACTTTAAAAATAAAAATAATATCACCTTGCATTTGTGCAATGCATTGTATATTTTAAAACACTAATTAAATGATCTCGTGATTTTTGCAGGTATTTTGATCCTATTTAGCTGCCTTTTGATAGCACTTAGTTGCCTCTTGGGATTTAAAAGATATTAAAAAAATATTATCACTTTACAGATACAGGCTCTAAAGTGCAAAACCATTAAGAAACTTGACAAAATTCCCAGGGGAAGTGAGAATAAAGGTCAGAACTACCATCAAGTCTCTCTAGTATGATAAGGTTCCCCAAAGAAGCTTCCTAGTGAAATTATATGTAAGTGAATGAATTGTGGACAAGTCTGAAGCTCTACATGGCAATGGAATGTTTATTACCCACACAGACATCTTCTCAAGTCTACCTTCTTTGAATGCAAGTTTGACTAGGAGGTGCCAAAAAAGACTACGTACGTAGAGGTCTATGTATAGATCAAGATAGGGAGAATTTCAGTAGTATAAAAACAGAATACAGTGGGAGTGGGAGGAAAATATAGAGGGTGGTCAGTGAGATTTTGGGGGGCTGGGAGTTGGGGTGGGATATTTTGTTGTTGAAGTAGAAGGAAGAGGGCTAGATCAGGCCAACAGGTGGTCTCTTCAATTTTTTGTTTGTTTTTAATCTTTGATACCTAATTTATTATTATGTTGCCAAAGAACCAGCAGGTGGCACTAAGAAACAACTTTACATGTGAAAATAAGGGATGTTTCCTAGGTGTATCAGAATGTAAATTTATGTCCTAAGAAACAGAAGGGCTTCAGATATCCTAGAAAATAAAAACCCTTTTGAGCATTTCATATGGACAGAATAATTAAAATCGAATTTTATTGCAGGGCAGGTAGTCTAATAGTCAACGAGAACAAAGCAGTGTTTTTGTATTAAATTCAAGCATCTTTTCATTCTTTACAAGTATTCATAACATGCCAACAGTATGTGGGGTACAAACCATAAAGAAAACAGAATTCCTGTCCAGTAAAGTTTTACATTAAATAAGGTAAAATGGGGCTTCCCTGGTGGCGCAGTGGTTGAGAGTCTGCCTGCCGATGTAGGGGACACGGGTTCGTGCCCAGGTCCGGTAGGATCCCACGTGCCGCGGAGCGGCTGGGCCCGTGAGCCATGGCCGTTGAGCCTCCATGTCTGGACCTCAACGGGAGAGGCCGCAACAGTGAGAGGCCCGCGTGCCGCAAAGGGGAAAAAAAAAAAAAAAAGGTAAAATGTATTTTATATAGCACCTGTCCTATAAGGGTAC
Source organism: Leucopleurus acutus (assembly GCF_964270905.1). NCBI lineage: Eukaryota > Metazoa > Chordata > Mammalia > Artiodactyla > Delphinidae > Leucopleurus > Leucopleurus acutus. Next base: position 25,006,692 of record NC_139152.1, read on the forward strand.
TCTATCAATTATAATGGTACATTTTCTATAGTATGTATCACATAAAGAACAATGAAACAATTTAAGACTTTTTAATCGGCTGTAGAAAAGTATTTACCATCTGCCAGTAAATAGATTCAGAGGAAGGTTCTGCATCATTGTAGAGAACAGTTCATCATCATAGATTTATAAACTTGTATAAATGCTATTCAAAGGAGACTGTTGCTCATTAAATCATCAAGGCCACTTCCTGCCACCTGGGGAGATTTTCTTAGCAATCTGATTATAAGAACCGGCAGATTTTACTGAATTGAGCTTGAAGATTTAGAGAAATGACAGCCCCAAAGTACAATGTGACTGTCAACGGTGTGAGCTTCCTGCCAAGCCCAGTGAGTTCTACTTTTGAGGCATTATTGGTGTGGTTGCCATTTAGCTTGATAGATAATATTATCTCATCTCCACAGAACAGGTTCTCTTTAATCTCACTTACCAGTATCAACTAGGAAAACTCCATAGTTGTTGTGTAAGTCTGAGCTATCTGGGCAGTTCTTTATTCCAGCCTGGTATATTTCCTCAGCTTCCTTAAACCTCTCCTTTAAAAGAGAACAAAGAAAAATACATGAGAAAGTTTCTTAAAAAAATCAACAATAAACTGAATAATGGAAGTGGGAAGAGCAGAAAATAATTTACTGAGCATCTGTTATGCAACAGGTGCCAAGATCAAACACTATGTTTTTTTTGTGGTACGCGGGCCTCTTGCTGTTGTGGCCTCTCCCGTTGCGGAGCACAGGCTCCGGACGTGCAGGCTCAGCGGCCATGGCTCATGGGCCCAGCCGCTCCGCGGCATGTGGGATCTTCCCGGACCGGGGCACGAACCCACGTCCCCTGCATCGGCAGGCGGACTCTCAACCACTGCACCACCAGGGAAGTCCAAACACTATGTAAAGTCAGTGCCAACTGCACACATACCAAAGACTCATATTTGTGTTTAGCTCCTTCAGCACAAACCAGCTGATGTTTACTAAGAAGCAGTATCTGGAAGGATTTGCCCTACAGTTGGAAAAAGCCTCAAAATGGATATTTGAATGGGATGCCCTCCACCCCAGTAACTCTCTGGACGAAAATACGTGTGATCCATTCATATAGGAATGCCTTCCGAGGTGGCAATCTCACTGGGAGATAGGGAGGCCTGGCTATTTGACACAGCTGCATTTGCATAGCTAGCTCTCTTACCTATATTGTATGATTTATTTGGGGAGGTTTTGGGGAAGGAAGTGGGAGGGGAGGCTGATGTTGATTATGGGAGGGGTTTGCCTTATCCTTTCTTTACTCTAAATATTTCTGTAGTCCACCAAACCATTCGTTACTTCCCTTATCACCCCGCCCTTTCCACCTCTGAGCTGTTCCCTCCAACAGGAATATAGGGCCCCTCAAAGGCACACCTCCAACTCCTCCCTTTGTGGCAAGGCCCAGATCAATTGCCACAGCCTCAGTGGATCTTTTTCTAGTTGTTTTGCTCTTCTACTCTAACAATCCACTTTAACACACTTCAATAATTCTGAATTCGTTTTTTAGGCACATTTTCCACAACCATCTGAGATTGTCGTGTCACACTTTCTTTTACAATGTATAAGGTAACACCTAATTAATGAATCAAATGAAATGAAATCACCCAGGTTTTAACAATTACTCACAAGTAAACCATTTCCTAGTTTCCTAGTACTGCTATGAAGGTCAGGTGAAAGGCCATGGTTTGGTATAAATCACAAAGCAACTTTTCCTTTCATGTGCTCTGATCATGGACACCGTCCATAATTTTATCAGAAGTTACTACTACTAAGCATTCAACCAGACACATGAAAAGAGAATGTACAGCATCATTTTTCTCAGACCTGACACCTTGAGCTTCTGAATAAAAATGCCCTGAGTGCTTAGCAATAAGCCAAGAAGCCTAAATCTGATTTGACACTTGACTCTCTGTGGAATGACCAATGCCATCTCTTCAAATCCACATATTTAAGTACCATTTAGGGAACAAAGTGTGGTTTGAATTTGGCAAATTTCTCTTATTTGAATTACAAATCCATAGTCCAGCAAAAATGGATTTCCATGTTTCTAAAAGTGTGTTTTCCAGTTGCCAAGCTCAACAAACTGTCAAACTCAAAAGAAAATTAGAGATGAATGAAAAATCTCAAAATGTCTTCTTTCAATCTACTGAAGAAAAGAAAAACTTTCTGAAGGTATCACCCACTGTAGATCTAGCAAATTGGTGAGTGTGCATGCGTGTGTATTAAATGGAGACAGGCAAGACACAAATTACCTAAGACTCCAATCGAAGTAATAGAGAGTACCATTGCATATTTATTCATTTACGCATTCATTCAGCACATGTTTTCTGTAATTGCTATAGAAAGCATGGCATAGTAATTAAGAATTGGGCTGCTGTATGGAGGTTCCTCATAAAACTAAAAATAGAGCTGCCATATGATCCAGCGATCCCACTCCTGGGCATATATCCAGACAAAACTATAATTCAAAAAGATACATGCTGGGGCTTCCCTGGTGGTGCAGTGGTTAAGAATCCATCTGCCAGTGCAGGGGATGTGGGTTCAAGCCCTGGTCTGGCAAGATCACACATGCCGCCGAGCAACTAAGCCCACGTGCCACAACCACTGAGCCTGCGCTCTAGAGCCCGCGAGCCACAACTACTGAGCCCGTGTGCCACAACTACTGGAACCTGCATGCCTAGAGCCAGTGCTCTGCAACAAGAGAAGGAATGAGAAGCCCGTGCACTGCAACGAAGAGTAGCCCCCACTCGCCACAGCTAGAGAAAGCCCGCGTGCAGCAACGAAGACCCATGCAGCCAAAAATAAATAAATAAAATAAATAATTTTATTTTAAAAAAAAGATACGTGCACCCCTATGTTCATAGCAGCACTATTTACAATAGCCAAGACATGGAAACAACCTAAATGCCCATCAACAAATGAATGGATAAAGAAGATGTAGTGTGTGTATATATATATATATAATATATATATAAAATATATAATGGAATATTACTCAGCCTTCAAAAAGAATGGAATAATGCCATTTACAGCAACATGGATGGACCTAGAGATTATCATACCAAGGGAAGTAAGTCAGAAAGAGAAAGACAAATACCATATGATATCACTTGTATGTGGAATCTAAAATACAACACAAATGAACAAAACTACAAAACAGAAACAGACTCACAGACATTGAGAACAGACTTTTGGCTGCCAAGGCAGGGGGAGGGGGTAGGGAAGGGAAGGAACGGGAGTTCGGGATCAGCAGAGGCAAACTATTGTATACAGGATGGATAAACAACAAGGTCCTACTGTAGAGCACAGAGAACTATACTCAATGTCCTATGATAAACCATAATGGAAAAGAATATATAAAAAAAGAATGTATATATATGTATAACTGTACAGCAGAAATTAACACAACATTATAAATCAACTATACTTTAATAAAATTTAAAAAAAAAGAATTGGGCTGCCAGTGCTTGGCTACATGGATTGGAATCCCAACCCCACCATTTACTGTCCCTGTGACCTTACTTCCCCTCTATGTACCCAAGTGTAACAAAGGGATAAAAATAGTACCTATTTCAGAGGGTTGTTCTGAGGATTAAATGGATTAAAACAGGTGAAGCCCTGAGAACAATGCCTAGCAAACAGTCAGCATTTTGTCATGTTAGCCTCTATTCTTTTTTTTTTTTTGCATTACGCGGGCCTCTCACTGTTGCGGCCTCTCACATTGCGGAGCACAGGCTCTGGACGCGCAGGCTCAGCGGCCATGGCTCATGGGCCCAGCCGCTCCGCGGCATGTGGGATCTTCCCAGACCGGGGCACGAACCCGTGTCCCCTGCATCGGCAGGCGGACTCTCAACCACTGCACCACCAGGGAAGCCCAGCCTCTACTCTTATTACTACTACTAGGAGTAGTATTTCATGAGCACATTTAAAAACAGATGGCATTAGTGTCAAACACTAACACTGGTCAAATGGTAACACAAGAAACTCAAGATTTTTAGGAACTGATTAACTAGTTTAGGATTAGCCAGGGTATTTTTTTTTTCTGGTTGCCTCTAAGAAATTGTTTATTGACCTCCATATCAGAAGATGATTACGAAAAATTAAAAGGAAGAACACCCAAGTTAGTTATTTTTTTCTCATATGGAGTTAACTAAAGAGATTTGATGGGAAAGAAATTTGAAACTGTAGGCTAAAATGCCACGTGGACAGGGTTGTGATGCCTGACGTGGCCTCAGTAACAACGCCAGGGCACCTGAGCTCCAGAGCATCTGTATTTACCTCTTTACTACACTGCTCACATTGAGTTGTACTCCTTAGTTCATTTGTCTTTGAGCTCCTTAAATAGATGTATTTTGTTTTATTCAGCCCCATGTCTTTGGCATCTATCTCCCAGTGGTATAAGTAATAGCACCTCCCACATGTCAAGTATATAATGGAGACAGAAGAGTGGGTGAGACAGACAATCCTGCCCACAAAGACAACGGAGAGGGATTCAGGCAAGGAGACACTGTGATATACGGTGACAGTGTCACAAAAGGAGAAGCACAAGGTTCTTGGAAGGCAACCAGGAGTGATACCCAGACTGGTGTTTATATAGACAGATTCTCTGCAACTGTCATAAACCAAATGCCTGGAAACACTGGCTACCATTAACACCAGCAGCTGTGTAATACGAAGATATGCATGAAAAAAATCTGCAGCTACTTGAGGTCTTTAAAACATCCTTATAACCAAACTGTGGGAAAGTTGAAAGGTGTTTTTCCTGAAAGGAATAAAATTGACGTCCTCACATTCTAACTTGCTAAAGTCAGATACCACAGTTTTCAAGTGCAATTACTCTTATACCTGACTTAATTTTACCTTTTCCCCACATTCTTGTTGCTCCAGAATAGGCAAGAGATCACCTTTTTCATCTAAAACCCATTTTGGGGTTTATGAGCTGGGTCTCCACAGGAATGCAATTTTCAAAGTCCAAAGAAGTAATGGGATTTAAAAGACCATCCATGTCTAGAGCAAGGAATCACATCCCATACCTTCGGTAACCCCCAAGGACAGTCTCAAGATTCTGGCTCTATGACAAATGTTTTCAATGTCTATCTTTCTTGTCCTTTCATTTGACTGTAAATTTCAAAGAATGATTAACTCCACTTATTAAAAAACTAAAGGGACCACAACTGCAGGAGAAAAATACCTTCTAGATGTTTATTTAAAACAAATTCCACCTTCTCTGGAAGGGCAATGCATTTATCTTAAAAAGGAGTATCCTTAATCCCTCAAGTTCAATTTCATTTACCTCATCTGGCTAGATGTCCTGACCTAAGCGGATCACTCCCAGTCTCTACTGATTTGTGAGATCCAGAGGAAATGAATACGAGCTATTGATAGGACAACTTTAATTAAAAATGCTTGTGACCCAGAGAACGGTTCTGACAAATAATACTGTCACCAGAGTCCCCAACCAACCGCTGCCTCAACATGAAATCGGCCTTCGAGGGCAATGGTTAAAAATGGGCAGCACGCAGCCGTGGGCTTCTCTCCAAGGCTCAAAAGCATTTTCAGTGGGGTGGAAATGAAATGGGCCTCGCGGGATAGAGAAAACACCATCAACATCTCCATGTTTTACATGCTGTAATTACCGATATGGCATGTTTTTTACCTCAAGGAAGAGAAAGTGAAAAGTAGATCTGAAAAAGGATGTTTGACTGTCATTTATTCTCTTGGGCCAACTGATACACTTGGAAAAGATTTCTTATAGTTCAAGTTGCAGCAACCAGGAGGACAAAGGGACATGGGCTCAATGCAGCAATCTTCAAACTTCTTGGTTTACACTCCAAAATGTACTGAGGACCCCAAAGAGCTTTGTTTATGTGGTCTACATCTATCAATGTGTACCATAACAGGAATGAAGCTGAGAAATTTTTATTTAATAAACTAATAAATAAACTAATATTTATTATTTATTTAGAATAATAAAAAAACATAACACATGTATAAGAAAATAACTATATTTTCCAAAGCCAAAAAAAATAGTGAGAATAGTGGCATTATTATCTATTTTTCCAAGTCTTTTAAATGTCTGGCTTGATAGAAGACAGCTGGGTTCTTGTATCTATTTTTGTACTAATCTGTTTCTATATGTTTTTTAGTTGAAGTATGTGAAGAAACCTGGTCTCACACAGACATTTAGTTGGAAAGGGGAGAATATTTTCATACTCTTTTCACGACTGTGAATACATCATGTAGCCTCTAAAGAACCACTGTACACTGGGGAGAGAATGAGAGTAAAAAAAGGCAAATTACTTGTTAGTATTATAAAAACTGCACAGGCCTTCTTGGACCTCAGGCGTCCCCGGTCAACCCTTCGTGAACCACTGGCGTAATGAATGGCCTGTAACATATGTCCTTACTGTATGGCAGATATAGGGTGTGATGTTCCAAAGTGGTGAAAGACCTACAGAGATGGGGCTGGAAGGTTGTGCTCTGACATCATGGCCATGCGTCTGAGCTGCTTTCCATAAGTACTTTCACTCTGGCCAATGATACGAGCACACAGAGCTATCGTGTATCTCCCCATTAGCCAAATGACTATTACAAACCTGGGAAGTGTAGGACAACTGAATGTTTAAACTCATGTCAATGACTTTGCTAAGCAACTCTTTAAGACACAGCGGCTCAAAACATAAAGCAAAGATGCCTGCTTTCTCATCCTTTCCTTTGCTTTTACTTTCCTTACAAAACAGTTCTTCCCCCATCAGTCATTGACATGGACGTTTACGAGAAACGTGCCGCCAACATTTGAAGTCTAATTCTCTTTCTCATTCAACTGAAATGAATCAATTAACTTGGCATTCCTCCTCACCAAGGACATGTTAGGTATTTCTAATCCTGAATTTTCTCATCGCCCAGCAGACTGTAATCAATATCACCCTGTGACAATCTAAGAAAGAAAGAAATGATCACTTTAAAGAAGAAATGCCAAGAATCATAAAATAAAAGCTAAAGAGCAAACACTATGACAAGTGTAAGCGACCACAGCTGTGTCACACTGTCAAGAGACCAGGAAGACTGAGGGGAAGCTAAATTTACATAGAATCGCAGCTTTCTCCATCTCCAAACTCTTCTCATGCCCTTTGTCCTCATTCTCTGCACTTTCAGGCACATGACTTTCCTCCCATAGGAGGAAGGGATCGTACTGTTCCCCACCCGACAGCCCTCAGGTGGTCTAATTCCTGTAGCCAGAAAGCTTTTCCTAATAATTTTAATCTTGTTGATATCTGTAAGTTCTTAAGGTATCAGACTAAATATCACTCTTTGGCCAGTGCTCACTGTATTAGGTTAGGTCCCTATAACATTCTAACTGGTACTCTATTCTCTTTGCCCTTTTGTCACAACTGGGTTAGACATTGGGGAAAGGGTGGTAATTCTTCACTTAAGAGTATCCTTACCTTTTAGACTCTAAGTTCCATGAGTTGAGGCCCGTACCTTGCTACTTCAGCAATTTCTAATACTTGGTGATACCTAAATGTTCAATAAATATGTGCTGAATAATTTAATCAATAAATTATTACGGTAAGGTTCAGCGCAAGGTGACCTGACCACAAATGCGATGGTATATGTGCCTGAATCTACCCAAAAGACGGCACTTGTCAAAGAAGAGACACTGACCGTGGACCTCTCTTATTTTTGATCTATACTTCTAACTTATATTTTACTGTTCCAATTTTCTTTTCATTCTTGTATCAGGTGAAGTCATATCCCAAAATATATAAAAGAAAAATATTTTAAGTGTTATCAAATTAATTAATTGAGTTTTTCAATAGGCTATAAACCTGGGGCTAGCAATAATGTACAGTGGATCAAGTCATTATGTTAACTTCATTTCCTTTACTGCTAGTGTAATGCAAGCTATATAATCTATGGCAAGAGTAGGCTAGTTAAAAATGATGGTGGGCTTGTAAATGTTTACAGTCCTATCTGTGAAGCTGGAGTATGGCCAGTTCTGAATGCTAATAGAAAACCAAAAGAGGCTAGTAAGCCAGAGACCATCCGGACTTCAAATCCAAGAGTTTATTTTCTGTCCTGTCTTCTTGACTTCTATGCTGCAGTAGACACAGAGGGGCAAATTTATTCTGGATCCTTTTATATATCTAACATCTATGACAACTCATGTTATGAGGTTTCCTCTATCATTTTTCTTCCCCCCTCCCACCTGGCCACTTGTATACCTAACCTCATTAACTACAGCCCCATTACCACAGTCCAATCATGGGACCCCAGCATCATACAGTGAAAGAGCAGTGGGGAAGGAATCGAGTTACCAGGCTCCAGTCTTGGTCCTGACACTAGTTATTTGTATGACTTTGAGCAGTACTTAATTCTGTGCACCTCATATTTTTATCTACAAAATGAGAAGGTTAAAAATTCTTGAAGGTTTTCCTCCCCACACTACTCTTCATTTTCCCCTCAGAGGGATTACCTACTCATAATATAGACTCATTTATTTGAAGTCCTAAATCTATCTTTAGCCCTGATCTCTCCCACTGTCATCTGTCCACATGCTATTTCCATTTAAATGTTCCGCTAACATTCAAGACTTAGAGGCTGCACACTGCTGGTGGCACAGCGTATTGGTACCACTCTTTTAGAAAGCAGTTTAGTAACACATCTCAAAAGTCATGAAATGCTGATACTCTTTGATATGGGAATTCAACTTCTAGGAATCTATCATTAGGAAATGATTCAAAGTATTGTTTTAGGGCTTCCCTGGTGGCGCAGTGGTTAAGAATCCATCTGCCAATGCAGGGGACACGGGTTTGAGCCCTGGTCCGGGAAGAGCCCACATGCCACGGAGCAACTAAGCCCGTGAGCCACAACTACTGAGGCTGTGTGCCATAACTACTGAAGCCCACGCGCCTAGAGCCCGTGCTCCGCAACAAGAGAAGCCACCGCCATGAGAAGCCTGGGTGCTGCAACTAGTGAAAAGCCCGTGCTCAGCAATGAAGACCCAAAGTAGCCAAAAATAAATAAATTAATTAATTAAACAAACAAAAAAAGTAACTTTTCATGAATTTGGAGTTTATTAATTTAGAAAAGGAATACAACTTGAAACTTTTGGATACAGTATTTACTAAAACAAATTGCTTTTCACAATATTAACATGTTAATGTTTTATTTGTATAGAAACCATAGCACTAATTAAAGTGGAGCCTTAAGTTATTCATGAAAATATTCATTAGCACTTGGTGTTACAGGGGTAGTTTTAGACACTCTTAAAATGTTAGATCCATATAGCTATCAATTTTAAGATTTGGAAACTGAGGCTCAGAGAGGTAAAGCACTCCTCACCAGAGTCTGTACAGGCAAGGAAGTGGGGTCTGTTCATAGTCGGTACTATGAAGTGGGGTCTACAATCAGGCTGCCGCCCTGTTCACTGTCAAATGCTCCTAATAGCACAGCACAGGGGCACTGACCTCCAAAGTGCATTAAGTCCAGAGATGCTGTATGAATACCCACCTGCTTTATACAGTGAAGTACCCTGAGCCCTAGAGAAGGAACAGGCATACAAGGAAGACAAGGCTTTTCTTATAAAACTTGCAGTCTTGTGAGGAAAAATAAGCCTGACAAACTGTTTAAACTATAGTTCAGATGTTAATTCAAGAAATAAAAATATATGATTGGTTTGTGAGTTGATGCATGTTCCCAAAGATGTCACAGGAGCTCCGAGGAAAATCTAACAACTCCCATGTGACGGGGAGGTGGATGAGTGTTGGCGGAGGACGTGAAAGTTGAACTGAATCTTGAAATATGAGGATGATTTAGAAGGAGAGAAAGAAAAGACGGCACTATAGGAAGATGGAACTGTGTGAATGTCTGTAAAGAGCTCCCCCAAAACAACACACCGTGTCGTCACTGGTATTAGGTGAGTGACTTTGTCATTTACCTTCAGGGTAATTTGCATCAAGAAGAGCGCTTCAGTGTTCACTATCTGTCCCGCCAAGTTGTGAAAAAAGATATGACTGGGAACTCAATGCAATGCTTTATTTATTCACTTACAGAGAAACGGAGGCAGCTTTCAAAAATATAGAGCACAAATTGAATAAAATAAATTATTAAGAAAAATGATAAACCAAGTACAAGCAGCGCACACAGAAAAGCAGCCTATCCCATCCAGGTGGCGGTTTGTCGGAGGTGGGCCCAAGGGGGATGGAACTAGAACTGATTTTCTTAGCATTTGTAAGATCCTTCATGCATTAGATTAAAAATAAAGCAAAAAACGTGTAATTCAGGAGAAAGCTGGCCGTTCCTCATACTGAGACATGACAGAAATTTCTCCCTCGAGTCCTCATTCAGAAGCCAGTGAACCATGTAACAGGTGTTGGCCTCAACCCCGCCCCAACTCTGCAGTTAGAAGGAGTAGTTTCACCTGGCTGTCCTCACACCGTCCCTCAGTGAAGGACAAGGGCACGACGTGAGGCGCAGTTCCGTTATGAAACAGCATGGTGGCCCAGATGCCCAGCCCTACTTCAAATATGAGTCAAATCTAGATCACGTCCTGGATTGCAGGAGCTACATGGTCTTCAGTTCATATCCATTCATTTATTCACTCAGTATTTACTGCTTGCATACAACGTGACAGACGTGGGGGGAAAGCCTTGAGTAAAAGAGACAGCCATTCTCATGGAGACTGGCTCACGGAAATATTCCAGTGGTGGGAGAAAGATCACAGGCAAATAGATGTATGTTAGACGGTGATAAATGCTCTGGGGAGAAGTCAGCCAGGGCCAGGAGACAGAGAAACATGTGGGGCAGTGAGGGAGTTATTTTGAAAGGGTAATCACAGACAGCCCTCTGATATGGAACCATGTGGGCAGAAACCAGCATGAGACGAGGAGGGAACTCTGACGTCAGGCAGAACAGTATTGCAGGCAAAAGGTACAGTTAGTGCAAAGGCCCTAACTTTGTGTGCGGCTTGTCTGAGTAGCTGCAAGACACCCAACCAGGCAGAGGCAGGGAGGGTCTTCCTATGAAAATGAAGGAGCCAGGATGAGGTGAGAAAAGAGAATAATGATGGAATCAATCTTTTCTTCAGGAAACTCCCACTGTGTCTGCTTCAACACAAGCCAAAGGCAGCTGAGGACTGCCGTGTATACCATAGAACACGGCGATCGTCACTTCAGCTTAAACATTGTGCTAAAACAGGTATTAAAATCATCCACTACAGGGCTTCCCTGGTGGCGCAGTGGTTGAGAGTCCGCCTGCCGATGCAGGGGACACGGGTTCGGGCCCCGGTCCGGGAAGATCCCACATGCCGCGGAGCGGCGGGGCCCGTGAGCCATGGCCGCTGAGCCTGCACGTCCGGAGCCTGTGCTCCGCAACGGGAGAGGCCACAGCAGTGAGAGGCCCGTGTACCGCAAAAAAAAAAAAATCATCCACTTCAGACACAGGCTTTTGTCTAAAGCCCACCTACACTATATGGAGAATATTAGAGCAAGACAACTAGACTTATCATATCTGACACTTAAATATTCATTGAGTGTCCTAATTTTGTTTCCTGGTGAAACCTCCAAAGTTTTTGAAACGCAAATTGCACCCCTCTGTACCTGACATGCAGCATCAAATCATTCATTATATTTAAGCCAATGCTGCAGGGCATCTTTCAAAGGTGCTAAGTTTAATTTTAAAGACAATCTGGCAATTGTGTGGATAGCAGAATCTACCTTCTATTGTGGGCACTTATGTGTGTCAACAAAACTGTATCGTCAATTTAGAGAAGACAACTTATATTTGTTTTCCCCACAGCAGGGGGCATGCATCCAGGACACCAAAAGTGGGATCAAATGGTTTAGACACAGTGAGAAGAATGAGGGGGAATTAAAATACCCCTCTGCTTTACGCCGTGAGAAATGTTCTCTCTTAGGAGCCTGTCCTACAAGACTCTGTGATCTTCTAACAGTTATAAGACATAGGATCTATAAGATTATTGGTAATTGGTTCCATAATGAGTTCAGAGATCTTAGACCATTAGCAATTCCCCAGAAAAATATAAGTGAGTAGTAATAAAACCAGCAAATACCATGTATTGTTCTTGTTAGATTTTGTCCCAAAGTGATGGAGAATATAGCAATGGCCTATATAATGGACCATCTTTGTCTAGAGGCCACCTACATACACAAAGAATACTGGAGTGAGAAAACTAGGTTTGTAATTTCTATCAAGAAGAAAACTGACATAGAGATCAGTTGTCTAATATGAGCTTACAAGTTAAATGATACATATAAAAATCTGTGTAATATTAATTTATATATTCAACAGAAACATTTAAAAATATTATGTGAAACTAAATGGTAACAATTACCTGCTCAGCCAGTAATGAAGCTAAGCTTGAATATGCATCTGCAAACTCGGGACCATATTTAATGGAATCTTTCAGTAAGACGATAGCCTCTTCCTTTTTCTCCTGAGACCTATAGGTTATAAGAGGGTAAAAAAGAACACCTTTTAATAAAACTTTAAATCCTCTGATTAGACTTGAAAATCTCATTTCTTTTAGCAAAGATTAACGGATTCACTCTGATTTTACTGCAAATGAATTACATTAGACTTCCTCCAGGTGCTAATAAGTTTCTGTCTCTGAATTCTCAATGGAAAGAGATGTTAAGATATAAATGACACTGCAGGTTATTCACTGATTTCTCTACCTTCCATTTCTCGCTGTGTGCTCTTGAGAGTTTTATTTAAAAATGTACAAGTTTATTAAGCAGAAAGTTTGACCTTCAGAGGAGCAATTTTGGGCACATGACCTGGGTGGCATGGGAGCCAGTTTTCAACCATGTGGAGGATGGTTTGAACCCCTGCAGTACTAACTGCACCTCTGCAGGCTGGCTTCTAATGGGGTCTGAGCCACCTATCAGCAACAAGCCAGCCAAACTTCCTACGTTCATCTTTGCTTTTCTACCAAGAGAGATACCTTTTACACATAATTTGTGAAATTAGAAGATACTGTGACTACTGGCTGGCAAAGAATGATCAGCTCTTTTATCCTCATATTTTTTATTAAAAATCGGGCTGATGATCTTCATTTTAGTCTTCTCCCAGTGATTACATTTGTTTTTTTTTTCCTGCGGTACGTGGGCCTCTCACACTGTCGTGGCCTCTCCCGTTGTGGAGCACAGGCTCTGGACGCACAGGCTCAGTGGCCATGGCTCACGGGCACAGCCGCTCCGTGGCATGTGGGATCTTCCCGGACTGGGGCACGAACCCGTGTCCCCTGCATCGGCAGGCGGACTCTCAACCACTGCGCCACCAGGGAAGCCCCCAGTGATTACATTTTTTATTTAAAGAGAACTCAAGGCTTCAAAGTTGTTACCACTATTTTGGGCGAAAGTTCTCTTTCCTGTTAGTGTCATGGGGAAACACTGTGTCATTAGCCTGATATCAGTATCCCTGAAGTCAAAAATGTACGCTGGCAGTGATCAACTTTGCCATCAATACAATTCCACATACACTGACCACTTGCTAAATGCTAGACATTGTAATTGGCAAAAGAGGTGGAATGAAGAATAGAACCACTGGAACTACGGAGGGCACACAGCCTAAGGGTCCCCCAACTTTATGAGTTACCAATACTGAACTGTGTGCTTATGTTTTTACTACGTAGGGTCAACAATCATTTATTTAACAATGAATATGTACCAAATGCTCTGGTCAATTTTCACATAACATCATTAATTTAATTCTCACAGCAATCCCAGGCAGCAGGTATTACTGTCTTATTATACTCATTTTTCTAATGAGAAAAATTTGGATTCAGAAAAGTCAAGTGACTCATCATATTTCCATAACTAGTGTTCTGAGTCAAGACCTGGTGCTCTTCCATCACACTATACTTGCTTATTCTAACTACTTAGAAATCCACCTCCTATGAGCTTGATGCCCAAAGTGTGAACCATGGACCAGTAATCATCAACATCACCTAGGAGCTGGTTAGCAGTACAGAGTCTCAGGCCCCATCTGGACCTAAAGAATCAGACCCTGAATGTTAAAAAGATTCTCAGGTAATTTGTACTCACATTGAGATTTTAGTAGCACGGCTCCCTGAATTATCAAAGGCAGCTGAGAGTAGCTCCTGCTATATAGAACCCCTGTGTAGGGCTTCAGGCTCTGCAGGATGAAGATCTATAGGGGAAAGCTAGTATTGACTCCATACGTTTGAGTTCCAATTACTAGAAGCAACATGTTACAAGACGATTTTACGTAGAAGACAGTCTCCTATCACAGACCTTGAAAAAAAGGTCATGTTTCCAGCAGAGGCATTGCATTCAATGTCTCTCTTGCATTCAATATACTATTCAATGTAGCAAACGTGAAAACATTTGTCATTGCGTTAGCTATTTCCCAGGGGAGGTGGCTGTCCACACTATCCTCTCCTTAATGGGGTATAGCTAACTCAAACTCTGGCTCCTCTCGATACATAGTCCTGCCCTTGATATCAAGGTGTAACACCTGTGTCGTTAAGTGGCTCATCTTTGGGATGTGGCTTTAAAGTTGTGCGGTTATAAGAAACTGGCATTATAGCTCTCTCAGTGCTGCTTTCTTGTCAATTCATTCATTTAGTTGACATTCAGAGTGTCTGTAAAACTCTGTGGAAGACCACTATGTTTACATATGCTTGCGTTTCTAAAATATACCTTGAAGTAATTCTTTCATGGGCACATGTTTTTAAATGAAAACTGCTTTTTTTTTTTTTAACATCTTGTAACTGCTTTACAATGTCATGCTAGTTTCTGCTGTATAATAACGTGAATCAGCTATACATATACATATATCCCCATATCCCCTCTGTCTTGTGCCTCCCTCCCACCCTCCCTATCCCACCCCTCTAGGTCGTCACAAAGCACTAAGCTGATCTCCCTGTGCTATGCTGCTGCTTCCCACTAGCTATCTATTTTACATTTGGTAGTGTATATATGTCAATGCCACTCTCTCACTTCGTCCCAGCTTACCCTTCCCCCTCCCCATGTCCTCAAGTCCATTCTCTACATCTGCGTCTTTTTTCCTGTCCTGCCCCTAGGTTCATAAGAACCTTTTTTTGTTTTAGATTCCATATATATGTGTTAGCATACATATATAGTATTTGTTAGTATTTGTTTTTCTCGTTCTGACTTACTTCACTCTGTATGACAGACTCTAGGTCTATCCACCTCACTACAAATAACTCAATTTCCTTTCTTTTTATGGCTGAGTAATATTCCATGGTATATATGTGCCACATCTTTATTCATTCACCTGTCGATGGACACTTAGGTTGCTTCCATGACCTGGCTATTGTAAATAGTGCTGCAATGTACATTGTGGTACCTGTCTCTTTTTGAATTATGGCTTTCTCATGGTATATGCCCAGTAGTGGGATTGCTGTATCATATGGTAGTTCTATTTTTATGAAAACTTACTTTTAATCCTGGTAATTTAACTATTGGTTTCATGGTTAGAAGAAGTCTTCCTCCAAGGATTTCGTAAATCTTTATTAACATTAATTTGGAAATTTTCCCAAAATCCAAAGGAAGATATAGATTTAGGAAACTGAGTCTGAAAATTAAGCCCCTCAGGACATAATTTAGCTTGGATATTCTTTAAAATCAGCAGAGAAAAAGCCACAACAATTTGATAGCAAAGAGTTAATGATTTTCATTTGTTATGACTCACATCAGTTAGAATGACAGCTTAATCTTTCATATATAAACTCAGTGAGGTTAATTACCACTTACTACAGTGAGTGAATCTAAATACTTGAGGTTGCCCATTCACATTCATGTGACATATTGGAAAAGTTAGCATCAAAGTTATGTACAGGGAACTCAAATTCTTTATGAAAAACTGTACCTCTATTAATCTCTTGAGAGACTGACTTGATACATTTTTTTAAAAAAATAAATTTATTTATTTTTGGCTGTGTTGGGTCTTCATTGCTGTGTGTGGGCTTTCTCTAATTGTGGCGAGCAGGGGCTACTCTTTGGTGCGGTGCATGGGCTCTAGGCGTGTGGGCTTCAGTAGCTGTAGGCACGCGGGCTCATTAGTTGTGGCTTGCAGGCTCTAGAGTGCAGCCTCAGTAGCTGTGGTGCACGGGTTTAGCTGCTCTGCAGCATGTGGGATCTTCCCGGACCAGGGCTGGAACCCGTGTCCCCTGCATTGGCAGGTGGATTCTTAACCACTGTGCGACCAGGTAAGTCCCTGACTGATATACTTTCAAAAAACATCTCATCATGTAATTTCACATGGTATGTAACTATTACAAGATGCAAAAACTGGGGCAGATGAGATTTTTCCTCTTAGCTCTGCACTCTTGGATGACTCTGCTTTTCCCTGGGAGCCTTTGAAAGTCATTAGAGCCCAATAGGGGTCAGGCACATGCCAAGTTGACAGATATTTTTAAATGTTTTTTTAAGAAAGCCCAAGAAATGGATAAGTGGTAAATTTATTGTTGCTGTTTATGTTTCTGAAAGGAAGAGGAATAGCAGGGAAGGTATATTTCTTCCATGGTTTCTCTTTTGCTCACCCTTTGGTAGGAGTTTATGAAATTGGTGTGGTTTTGACACAATAACTTACAGCAAATAATCACCTAAATAGAACCTTCCTTGGCCATATAGTAACGGAATTACCACGTGAGAATTGAACTTCATTGCAACCTGTTTCTGAATTCAATAGCATCCTTTCAAATCTGCATTATGGCCCATGTTTCTTTGCTAATTATCCCATATTCAAAAACAAGGGCAATATTCCTACAATTCTATTGGATTATTGCAGCCTAGAGTGCATCTTACTGAGTTGTGCTTGCTAACAGCTTAGTTCACACCCTGTTTCTAGTTCCCTCTTTCTCCTCCTTCTATTTACAGACAACTAAAAGATACATTTTTTTCTAGAGCACTGCTCTCAACACATTCCCTTATATAAAAATCTTCATTAATGCCCTACTGCTTACAGATAGACTCTTAGTTTAAAACCCTCTATAGTATGGTCCTGACCAATGTTCCAAACGTACCCAGTGGTGTGGACGAGTGGGTACTAGTCCAGCCAGATTGAGTGGCCTTTGGTATCTATTCTACAGAACCTAAGAGATCAGTACTCCGCTGCTTCTCTGCCCTCACTGTAGGCTTAAAATCACTTGAGGTGCTTTTGTAAAGGCCTTAGTGTTCTGAGGTTGGGCCTTTTAATAGCTCTGATGATCCCCTTATCAGAGCTCCTAACCATGCAACACAATCAAAAACCATATAGATGCTACCTTTTGTAAATTTTGATTTTCTTTTTTGAGCCTCCATTAAGAAGAAAAGATAGGGGAATCGCTATTAAAAGCCTTGTTCTGGCCTCCAAGGGGGCAGCTGCCCTTTGTTCTTCAGCTCAACATTCTGAGCAGTAACTGGGCTTGAGCCTACTGGGCTTCTGCAAGGCCCTGGCACAGCACCTGAAGGGCTGCCCCAGTGCCTTCAGCGGAGGGGTGGGAGTCTATCAGTGAGGGTGCCACACAGGTAGGTTTTTAAAGCTTCAGGTTTCACAGTAGTTGTCTGCTGAACATTTACTCTCTGCTAAAGACAGAGTTAAGTGATTCCTTTGCATTATTTAATTCCCATTAAGCATTATGAATTATGCAAAATTATCTCCATTATAAAGATTTAGAAAACAATACTAGCAACCACCACCCCAACAAAAATAAAAACCTGAGATTTGGAGAGCTCACGATTTGCCCTGACCACACAGCTACTATACCACTAGGATTCGAATATGCAACTTCAACTTTCGCGTGTTCCATCACCAGGCCATGATTGGCCTTTCTGCATCCACTCTGTTAAACGTCATGTGATCTGTCTGTGACCATTACTAAGTTGTAAGCTCTTTCAAGGCAGGACCCATATCTTATTAATCTTACTTCTTTTATCCCAGAGACTAGTACAGTGATCTGCCCAAACAGAAATTCAATAATCGCTAAATTATTTTTTTAAAACCATGCGTTTTAATATTTTCTTTATTCCTAGATCTTCGTAAATCTCCTTAAATAAGCTTTCTTTTTAAATAACAGAGGAGAATGATATATTTCTCTATTTTATATTTCTGTTTCTACAGCTTTTTCAATATTGTAGAAGTGATCCTAGAAAAAGAGAAGCGTCCCAAGCCTTAGACTCGTAAGAAAATTACAAGTATAGCTTCCATTTACTGAGCACTTCTTATTTAGCAGGCACTGTTAAGCAGCTTCTCTAGCTTAACTCTGAAGAGTAGCTAAAAGCACAGATTCAAAAGCCAGAATGACTGGGTTATGACTCCATCTCCACTATTTCCTAACTGTGCTCCCTTAGGCAAATTGTCCGCCCTGCGTTTCTGGCACACAGTAGGTATTATATATTTTGGCTTTTAGTAGCTCATTTAAGGTTTCTAAAATCACCCATTAAAACCTATATTCCCCCCACCACTTTTATTTATTTATTTTTAATTAATTAATTAATTTGGTTTTTTTTGGCTGCGTTGGGTCTTCGTTGCTGTGCGCGGGCTTCCTCTAGTTGCCGCGAGCGCAGGCTACTCTTCATTGCTGTGCGTGGGCTTCTTACGTGGGCTACTCTTGCTGCGGAGCATGGGCTCCAGTAGTTGCGGCTCGCGGGCTCTAGAGCGCGGGCTCAGTAGTGTGGTGCACGGGCTTAGCCGCTCTGCGGTATGTGGGATCTTCCTGGACCAGGGCTCGAACCTGTTTCCCCTGCATCGGCAGGCAGATTCTTAACCACTGCGCCACCAGGGAAGTCACCTCCCCCTCACACACACACTTTTAAAAATGTGGTGTTTTTGAAATTCCTTCTAAAGTAATATATCAGTACTTTCACATTTCAAATTATTCATGAGAAATTTAAGTTAGATGTTAGAGTGATTTTTCCTGTGTCTGGTCTTATACCATAATGGATTTTGGGTGTAAAAATCATCATTAAATACACAACTGAGGGCTTCCCTGGTGGCGCAGTGGTTGAGAGTCCGCCTGCCGATGCAGGGGACGCGGGTTCGTGCCCTGGTCCGGGAAGATCTCACATGCCGCGGAGCGGCTGTGCCCGTGAGCCATGGCCACTGAGCCTGCGCGTCAGGAGCCTGTGCTCCGCAACGGGAGAGGCCACAACAGTGAGAGGCCCATGTATCGCAAAAAAAAAAAACCAAAAAAAAAAAAAAAAATACACAACTGAATAGCACTGCACTAAATGTAAAATAACCCAGTAATAAGCAGAGTCAAAACCCCTAAAAACCTCATTCTAAGGCAAATGTCAAGCTGAGGAGGCCTAAACGGCAGACTGATAGTTCAGAATCCACTCAGCTGCTATTAGAGCCACACAAAGGAGTAGGTCTTCATTTTGCAGGGGTGATGGCTAAAGGTGAATATTTAAGCAAGAAAGAATTAAGAGCAATTTTGAACTTCTTTTTCAGCCACGCCAGGAAAGCTTCTTAGAAAAGAAAGTTTTAAGCAGTTATTTCCATGTAAAAAGGAATAACAAGAGAGGCAGAAAATTTCAAATAGACTTTACAAAATTCTTAATAATGGGAATTACCTTTGTATTCTGACAGTACAGATCACCCCTGGGCCAGCATTAGACAGTATTAAAACTCTCTAATGCATTCTTTTGGCTCTATAACAGGCAGTTTAGTGAAATCCAAAGCCCATTATCAATGTAAGCCCCCTCTATATAGGAATACTCTGTTAGTCATTTAGACTGAATTGACAAGTCAATTCAAAAGGGGGAAAATATGAAAATAACATCTTCCTCTGAATTCACCAAGCATGTGATACAGGTAACCAAGTCCACAGGTTGTTTTTCTGAATTCCAGAGAAAAAGCTTGAAGTACGTAGCTCATAACAGGTGAATAAATTGACAAAATGAAGCCTCAGTACATCCCCTGTCCAATTAGGCACGGGCACACCTTTTGTCTGGAGTCACAGAAAGGAACACTCTGAGATCCTCTGGAAACTCATGTCACACTCAGGACACTGAGGTCTGTCTGAGCTTCTGTGAAGGATTCAGCAGACACTGATGGAACTATTAGAGATCCCTGGGTAGATGGGAGAAGCAGGGAGGAGTGAAGCGCTCCTGGGTTAGGAAATATTTATTGCCTCTCTGCATCCTGAATGTCTTCATCTGCCAAAGAAAGTCACCAGCCGATGATCGACAATCCTCCATGACCTAAAATATTCTATCTTCACTTTTTCCTTAGATCAACTGTTCTCAAATTTTAGTGCTTAAGAATCATTCAGTGTTTGATAAAATGTAGGATCCCAGGCTTCATAAGATTCAGTAGGTCTGAGGTAGGGCCAAGGAATCATTATTCTTAAAAATCTTAAAAAGCACCTCAGGTGATTCTGGTGAGGGTGGTCTTCAGCCTCTGCTTTAGAAACTCTGCCCTGGTTACTATGTGGGGTCTGCCTGATCAGTTGTTCCTTGATATAAGACTAAAATGTAACAG
This sequence comes from Leucopleurus acutus, assembly GCF_964270905.1. NCBI lineage: Eukaryota > Metazoa > Chordata > Mammalia > Artiodactyla > Delphinidae > Leucopleurus > Leucopleurus acutus. Next base: position 25,027,214 of record NC_139152.1, read on the forward strand.
GATGAGGAAAGGTAAAAGGAGAAAGAAGACTTTCTGGAACAATCGGAACCAAAGAGAAGGGTCACAGTGGCTGGTTGATTTGCCCGGATGGGCGATACTTCTGGACGCCAGGTGATGTGGGGAGGCTGCAGTGGAGGTGCCTGGAGGGTGACGCTGCAATTGGAAGAGGCAGTTTTCTCTCTCGTAGAAGCTCTGTGGTGAATGCCCGCTTTTGTGCATCCAAGTCTTAGTGCCGGTGTTAGCCATATAGGCATCAACAGAAGTAAAAATCTCCTAATATTCTGCAAGCAAAACTCTGCTCCCTTAAGTCTCCCCCAGGAATTTCCAAAAGGCTAAACTTCCTGAGAAGGGGTCCCTGGGACCAATAACATCTTCCTCATTGAATTCATAAGAGAAGCATTAAGTAGAAATTAGATCTTGTTCATAATATGCAAATTTCGGCATTCAACATTTGTAGTTTCCCAGGGAATTTTCCCTTTGGTTATACAGCAGTGGGGCTGTTTTTCTCGTGTGTTACGTAACAACATTTGCCTCATCTCACTTTCCTGGCTCGGTCTCACTGACAGATAGTTAGAAAAAGCAAATTTTCTAAAAACAAATTTTCTAAAAGCAATTTTTAGAAAATTCAGCACATTTTCTTTTAGTAATTAAGGACCTGTTAAGTTTGTCAATTTAGAAAACTTTTTGGATTCCTGAGTACAATCTCATGACACATCATTTAAACTGAAAGCAGATGCTTGCTTCGAAAGAGTATTGACATTTTGGGAGAATCTGGGAAATGCAATAATAGAAATAAATGGATGTGGCAATCCCCTTGGCAGTAGTAAAATTTCCTATTAACCAGTGTGAACTTGGAATGCCGGACAGTCTCTTAACTACCATTCCTTTGTTGGGGTGTTTTGTTGTTGTTGGATTCAGAAATAATGTCTCTCACAAAGGGAAAAGACTTTGATTTGGGGTGGGGAAGGGGGTGCTGATAGACTCTACCAGCTCCTCGGAAAAAACTGAACTGTGAAAGTCAAATTTTGAATGTCTGACTAAGGCTATCTTTTCAGAGCACATGTTTTTCTGTGGCTCTACTGTCTTTCCTAGTAGAAGGAAAAGAAGAAAATTGGATCCTACCCTGAGTAGCCTCTTTTATGTTCTAGTTTACTGGGCGATGCAATGGAAACCTAGTTTACAGGCCCTTGCCCTAGTGTTTCTGCTTGATTCTTTATGGAAGCCACATAGGAGAACTGTCTGGAGGACAGGTTCATGTTATGTGCTGGTGAAGACCGCAAAGCCACACTCACTATAGTTAGAATTATGAGTAGATCCCCTGCAATTCCCCCTCCCTCTCGCAGTGGGTTTGCAGGGCGAGTCAGGTCACTCACCGGAGAACAATGGGAGGTAGTCGGGTGCCCGCCACACCCTGTGTGGGGTGCCTGGCCTTTAACACCTCTCTCCCCAGCTGAAAGCTGAGGAAGGGAACGATGGACAGTTCTGACGCTGTCTCATCACATAGCTGCAGGCACGGAGACAGAGCTCACACAAAGACCTCACACAGGGGCTGGCACGGAGTAGGTCCCGAGGAAAGGTTCTTCCTGAGTCCCCTCCTCGCTTACTCCTTTGGCACTTGAGATCCTCATCTGCTCGGTGAGGTCCCTGCCCTGGACCCCGGCAGTAGAACGCTTGCCCACCGATGGCCTTGCTCCTGTACCACGTGTGCATGGAGGTGGGCTGGGAGGGGTGGGGGGACGAGTCCCAAGCCAGCAACTCTTCAAGGCACACAAAATATTTATACCAAGCTTTTCCGTGATTTGAAGGAAAGCGTAGAAACCATGTCCCCAGGTTGGGACCTGGAAGAGAAGGCAGCTAAGACTAGCCTGGTTTAGCCAGGATTCACCTACCCCGTAGATAAAGAGTCATTTTGATGATGCAGTGGAATGCACGTCCCTGGTTTTGGCTCAGGCGGGTTGCTGTCTAAATCCCAGCTCTGCCCTAACTTGGGTTAGATGTTCCACCTCCATGAGCCTCAGTGGCCAAATCTGTGAAAGGTGCACATTAATCTCTCCAGGCTCCTGTAATTGTGGGATAGACATGCAAGGGAATCGTGCTTAGCAGAGCATCGTGCACGTGGGGTGATGCAGTCCCTGGCAGCTCCCTGGGCTCCTTCCCCTCTCCAGCTGGAGTCTCATCTGGATTTTCTACCTGAAGCCTCACTGATTTCTCAGCAAAGGCAGGATACTGCTCCAAGGTAATATTGCCTCTGCAAAGAAAAGGGACTTCCAAATTCCTTTCTGATCTTCCATTTACATTTCAGTAAAGAGATTAGAACCTTGGAGTCATGGTTAAAACCATAGATTCCTGCAGCTAGACAGCTTTACAGAATCCCCTGGTCCTGTCTCTTATTTTGAAGAGAAGGAAACTGAGTCTCAAGGAGGTTGAATATTGCCTGAAACTGTTCAACAGCAGGAATAGAAAATGTGTTCCCTCCCTCTGATGTATTATTAACTTTATACTAAGAAGATGAGCTTCAAATTGAAGTGAGGAATTATACCCCTGGACTAGTAATAATTAATAATAACTAAGACTTATTTCATCTTTATTGGGGGCTAGGAACTATGTTAAGTACTTACACGCATTCTCCTGTTTAGGACTCATGGAGGACCTGGTTACTAGTACTATTTTTACTTTATAAGTGAGTGATTGGAGCCATTGCAAGATCCAGTTGTTCTCCCAAGGTCACACACTGCTATGTGGTAGAGCTGAGATCCAAACTCACTAAGCTCCACGACTCCTATTCCCGAAGACAGCATGGGGAGACAGTCAGCGCGGCCGCGGGATGTAACCAAATGGCTGGCTCTAGAGGTCCCACTTCACAGCTCGTGTCACATGATCTCCCTCACTGTCCCTGGATCTGTAACAGGGGAGTGAAGGTGCCTGCCCTCCACAAACACTCAGTGGGCAGGTTCATGAGACGTGAGGAGGTGCTTTGTAATTTGTCATTCAAGTGTTACTGTCCTTTTCACTTGGAGGAGGAGAGGTGGCAGAAAGGTTGAGGGCAGTCAGCCCTGCAGTGGTGGCACCGCAGGAAAGCACCAGGGTGGGCCCTGTACGACGGAGGGAGGTTGGCAGAATTAGTAAGGAGTCAGCAAGAAGGGAGGGAGCCTTAAAGCCTCCTTCACCTCCCCAAGGTGCTTCCTGGGACAGACCCCCGCAGGCCACAGGCAAGCGTGAGTCAGAGTGGACACAGACAACCTGCATATTTCTCTTTCTGTCCTTGGTATTTCTCCTCCTGGTCTACACAGAGCATTTTTAGATTTGAAAGTTTTTTGAGGCTCTCTAACAACTTACATTCTGAATTTAGCCCGTGTCAGGGCAAAGTTGATCTCCTACTGGGTTTGTGATTAAAAAGTTGATATGCCTGGTTCTCTAAAGTAAGACAATGTACGCAAGAAGAAATTTCCAGTGAATACATGCATTTCTAGTATTCTTTTAATTGATTTGTACCTTCTTTAAGCTATGAGTCAAGAGTTGTTCCAAGTCATTCCCCAGCACAGGAGCTTAAGGGCACTAGATTGCAAATGAGGCCAGGAAAGATTATGAGAGTTAAAGGGGTAGGAAAATGATTTTCGGGACAGGAAAGACCACTGAAAACTCCTATACTTGACAAAGCAGTCTGGTCTGTTTAATTATCCTCTGTCAGAAATATTTATGCAAGGAAAGAAAATGATGACCTTCCAATGCCTTCAAGAGCATAAAATTAAAGCTTGCTCTCCCTGACAGTACTTCCTGTGCAGAACTGTCTTCTGGCCTCAGGAGTGTTTATTGCAGCCATCACAGCAAAAGCAAGGGTTGAGAAAAGGGACCCTTCCTTCTTCCTTGCAAACCACACTATGGATTTAAAACAACTCACTCATGCTCAAATCATTGGTAAACACAGCATGACTGAGAAGAGTTTTGGTGGGGGAGAGTTACTTACAAAAATATTTTAATAATTAGCAATCTGTTTAGATACAAATAACTCCCAAATCTTGAGGAAGTAGGTAAACGTTCTCATCATTCCCTAGATAATTCAGTTTTGTACAGACATGGAATATAAGATGATGAAATGCAAATGAAACAATATTTTGGGTGAACTAGAAGAGCTGTTACTTTAAAACCTCTGTAATATTCTCTCAAATGTAGTTTGCATGTTTCTATTTCTCAAACAGTGACCAGGGGTCAGTTTGGCTGGGTGTCTGGGTTTATACAGTGTGGGGAGCATCAGAAAATAAGGAAGAAAGTGGCAGGATTACGGGAAGTCCTGAATGTTCATACGTTTGGACTGTATGTGTGTATGTGATGGAGAATCAATGACATTTAGAGGGAAGGAGGAAGAAGAGTAGATATTGGAAATGGAAAAGAAACAATGTGTTATAATACAAAAATGAAATAAAGAGCTTCAAAAACAGTGGGAGGTCAACAGGATCATATTCTTCACTTCAGAGAAATCATGGGGAGTGAGAGCCCAGAGAACCTTTGGAATTCACAGCTGATGTTTAGAGAGCAGCTCCACCGGAGGCTGAATGAACAGGTGCGGGGGAAGGAGAAGCACCAAGTGGCAACCGTTCTTCTCACCAATTTGATCAAAGAAAGGAAGGAGTGAGGAGAACCACTTGAGGGAGTAGCTGAACGGAGACGTTCCCCCGGGGAATGTGGGGCATGTGGAAGTTTGTGCAATGGGAAGAATCTGAAGACCTAAGAGAATGCCCATGATAATGGACAGGGAAAGGTAGAGAAAGAGAATTAAGAACACATGTGGATTTTACACTAATGACTAATGGCTAAAATAAAAGAGACTGATGACACCAGATGTTAGTGAGGATGCTAAGCAAGTGGATCTCTCACCAGTGTTGATGGAGTGAAAAGCGGTACAGTTACTTTGGAGAACTGTTTATTTGGCAGGTTCTTAAAACATTAAAGATACATCTACCCACAATTCTATTCCTAGGTATTTATCCCAGAATACTAAACATACAAACCTATAAACAAACCAAGTATCTACCCACAGGAAAATGGATAAACAAATTACAGCATATTTACACAATGAAATACTACTCGTCAGTTAAAAAAAAACATGTAACATGCAACAACATGGATAAGACTCAAAAAAATCATGCTACAGAAAATATCCAGATGCCAAAAAAGTATATACGTAATGTTCACCTTTAAATGAAGTTCTATGACAAGCTAAAACTAGCTTTTGGTGAAAAAATTTGAACAATGATTGCCTCAGGGGAGGGAGAAATTTACTGGAAAGAGGCATGAGGGGTCTTTCTGGGGTGAAATGTTCTCTATGCTATTTTGGGGGTAATTACAACAGTATATAAAATTGCCAAAACTCATTGTACTAAATACTAAAGATTGTGCACTTTTGCGTTTAATTATGCCTCAGTTTTAAAAAACCACATAACCGGGCTTCCCTGGTGGCGCAGTGGTTGAGAGTCCGCCTGCCGATGCAGGGGACATGGTTTCGTGCCCCCGTCCGGGAAGATCCCACATGCCGCGGAGCGGCTGTGCCCATGAGCCATGGCCGCTGAGCCTGCGCGTCTGGAGCCTGTGCTCCGTAACGGGAGAGGCCGCAACAGTGAGAGGCCCGCGTACTGCAAAAAACAAAAAAAACAAAAAAAGCAAAAAAAGCAAAAAACCCCCCACATAACCACAGGTGTGAGCACTAGGCTTATTAGGGAGGCAAGACAACCCTTCCTCCCTTGGAAGAACAAAAGAAGAGGACATCTAGGAATATGTAAGAAATGAGGTAGGAAGAAGGGAAGCTGCAAAAATTAACCTTAAATGGTTTGAATATTCTTAGTAAAAGTAAAGGATTATGTCATCTCCTGGGTGTGTGCATAGGCACTGAGGAGGGGAACAAAGGATACTTATATTAGGAAAACAGAAAATATTTGGGAGGTATAAGACCGTAAGGGATGAATTTCTAATAGCTCTAACTCCTGATCCTGCTTTTCCCCCACAATGCTGTCTTCAGAGTTTTGTAAGGGCCCCATCAGACTCAGATGTATGTTTTTACCTCCAACACTTGAGAGACTGGATGAGGGTCTAGGACACACATACAGAGACACCGCATCTTGGAGCGGGGGCAGTGCAGTGAAAGATAATGTCAGATTACATATAAAAACAAAATTAGTTATTACAGTGGTCTTCAGTCTCTCAAAGCTTGACACCACTACCTAACAAATCTTGTCCTTGAGTATTTATTTAATTGGGGGAGGGAGTGATTAGGGAAAAAGGCTTAAAGTGGTTCCCGGGGTGGGGAGAGGAGTGATAATGAGAAAAAGCTGAGAACTATTGGTCTGCCTACAAAATGCAGGCAATGGGGGCGGGTACCTTGAGTTGGAGGCACCGTTGAGCAAGTAAATGATGGTCAAGGTGTGAGTCTAAGCTGATGTCACATACATTAATGAAATAGATCAGATAACTGAGAGATGGGATTACACATTATACACATAAAAATCAGAACAGAGGTTCTAACAATAGTAAAGAGCAGGGCCACTAGGAATGAGGGAGTAAGAGGGAAATAACATTTGTCCCAGAAGGGAGTCATGTCAACGTCAAGGTCTTAAAGGGAGAGACAATGTGAGCACAGAGGGAGCTTGGAGGTGGCAGGTTGTTATCCCACGACCCCTTCCAAGGGTCAGAAGGAGTGACAGAGAGGGGAAGGGAAGGGTGGGAAGAGGTTAATAAGTGAAGGGCAAAGAGGAACCTTTCAGAATTCAGGCACTAGAGAATGAAAAGGTGTGCCTAATTAAAAAGCCCATGGCATGGCCATGTTGGTGAATGGTCAAGGTAGAGCAGAAGTGGCAGGCCCTGGAGGGAAGGCAGCAGAGAAGCTGGGTGATGGAGGCAACCAAATTCACTAAAGGTTGCAGAGTCCCTGAGGACAACAGGAGAATGTACAAGGCTGTGACATGGCCCTGATGAGGATGGGGATGGTGGCAATGAGCTGCTGGACGGGGCTTCAAAAGAGCTGGAGAAGAAGACCTGGAGAGAGACAGGTGTGAACTACATAAAGACCCCGAGGAGAAATTGCAATGGAGTTAAGACTACAGATAAGTAAGACTGGTGGTAACCTGGATGTTGTCAGGTCACCATGGGAGTGGGGGTGGGAGAAGGATTTTATTCCAAGAGGAGGACGCAGAAGTTGCCCACCCAAAGTTGACATCCTAATGTGGTGAGAAGGACCTCAAAAAGTTGTTCTTTATCCAGTGGGCTGGCATTTTGGATTCTCTGGGGTTTCAGGTAAAAGGTAGAGAAAGGGGAGAATTGCTATCTTGAGTGTATAAACTTCCTTTTTATGAAATAAAAGGCAGTGTGGCTAATGCCATAGCTATAAGGAAATTTATCCCAAACATTGAAATTTATTTCAGAGCTAATGGTTACCCTTTTTTCCACATCCTTTTATTCTTTAGAAATTCAATTTTCTAAAGGATTCACCTAAAGAAAATAAAATGTATATTGTTATCAAACTCATCTGCTAAATAGCTCAATTTTGGAAATTCTATTTCATTTTCTTCTGACTTTTGATTATAAGATTTATTGTAACACCCATATAACACCCATATCCTATTATGTGAATAGAAGGTAATTTTGGCAATGGGAGGGACAATACAATTCTTTAAAATGAAAATATGCTGTTTCAGTAGCAAATACCAGACACTGTTTTACCCAAGCAGTCACAGAAGCATTTTCCCATGCCCTGAATTAAAGTATTCTATTATGTTCTCTTGAGCCATCAGGGATTTCTGCTCTTTCATCCATAAAAACTGTATGCTAATCTTGCCTATTTTCTTTTACATTTTAGGTTCCAAGCAAAGCCAACAATAATTAATATAAACTAAGAATGCTGGCATGGAAAGCTGTTTGTTATCAATCTGTCACACTGTAAACGTGCTGTACAGAATCATAACAGATTAGCTTCAAAGTCCAGGGAAATGGTCATGAAAGAGGTCAAATATATTTGGATAAGAGTCAGTGACATGCACTGCTGTGAACAGGTCTAAAGCTGTCTGTCATATAACTCCAAGAATTCAAATGGAATTTGTCCTCAGTGCTCTAAGGTTTCTGGGATGCTCTGACAGAATCACATCTTATTTAGAGTTTCTGGTCTGGACAAAAACTCATTTCTCTCAAAGTCAAGGTCATTAATAAAGGTCTGTGCTGTCCAATATAGCAGCCACTAACCACATGTGGCTATTGAACACTTGAAATATGACTAGTCTCAGGTACGCTGTATGTGTAAAACATACACTGGATTTCAAATATTAATTGTAAAAAAGAATGTACACTATCCCATTAATATTTTTACATGTTCAATTTAAAAATTAATTTTCATATTAATTATGTTAAAATGATAATATTTTGAATATACTGGGGTTAAATAAAATACATTATTAATATTAATTTCACCTTTTTATGTTTTAAAATATGGCTACCTGAAAAATTTAAATTATAGACTCTGGCTGTCATTGTATTTCTGTTGGGCAGGGCTGCTCTGGGCTGTATCTCAGTTTTGAGATGAGCCACAAGGAGGCAGTAGAGTGTGGTGATTAAGGGCAAGGGTACTTGGACAGAAAGTTTGAGGTTCAATTCCCACAAACTCTATTTCCTCACTAAGGGACCTTGGCACCTAACTTACCTTCTCCAAATTTTAGTTTCTCATTTATAAAAGAGGAAAAGTGATAGTGTCCTCCACTCAGGGATGATCAAATCTAAACTCATATCTAAGGAGATCACCTGGGTTCTTAGAAGGAACATGAAGTTCTAGGTTACAAAAAAGAACACAATTTTTAAAAGTTAGCTGCCTAACGAGACATAGATAGGGTATAAAACTTAAATAGTAAAACGGATCAAATAAAAACATATTTAAAATATTCTTATCCTCTTTATGCCTTTGACCCATTGTCAGTTAGAGCAGAAAGGAAAGCAGATCCGACGTGGAGTGAACGTGGATTAGTTCTGCTGTTTTCTGGGTCACCTCTCTCTGCTACTAAAGGACATAATGGAAACAAACCTTACTGTTTCCTGATTAAAAAAACAGGAAGTTCCTTCCTCCCAAAAGGAAATCACATGCCATTTAATAGCTAAATATTAAGTAATTTTTGGATTGGAGAGTTATTTGGGCAGCATGGGTAATGGAAAGTGAATAGGACAGGGCAGGCAATCAATCCTGGGTCAGCAGAGCTTGGGCCAAGGTCACATGAAATCTCTAAACCTTGGTTTCTTCATCTGTAAAATGGGGATGAGGATGAGACTGCCTCTCACAGTAGTTTTAAAGATTAAATTAAATTATGGATATAAAACCCACTTGTCTGGGGCTTTCCTGGTGGCACAGTGGTTGAGAGTCCGCCTGCCGATGCAGGGGACGCGGGTTCGTGCCCCGGTCCGGGAAGATCCCACATGCCGCGGAGCGGCTAGGCCCGTGAGCCATGGCCGCTGAGCCTGCGCGTCCGGAGCCTGTGCTCCGCAACGGGAGAGGCCACAACAGTGAGAGGCCCGCGTACCGCAAAAAAAAAAAAAAAAAAAAAAAAAAAAACCACTTGTCTGTAAACTGGAAAATATTACATAAATGTTAGCTACTATCATGATTTTATTCTACTGGATTCTAAGACTCATCTACACAGATGGAGCCACTTTGCTCTCTGTTTAATGTGAAAGAGCAGAAGGTAAACAAGGGTGACTTTGTACCTAGCACTTAACCTTGGTTCCTATTCTTGGTTCCTATTCTTCCCTATCTAAAAGAGTCATTGGGAGGCCTTTATTATTATTATTATTATTTGCTGTATGCGGGCCTCTCACTGTTGTGGCATCTCCCGTTGCGGAGCACAGGCTCCGGACACGCAGGCTCAGCGGCCATGACTCACGGGCCCAGCCGCTCCGCGGCATGTGGGATCTTCCCGGACCGGGGCACGAACCCGTGTCCCCTGCATTGGCAGGCGGACTCTCAACCACTGCGCCACCAGGGAAGCCCCGGCCTTTATTATTTTTTTAAAAAAAGCACTCAGAGTCTTATACAAATGTGGAGCGTTTTTGGTTTGGATAATCATTGAGTTGATTTTACTGAAAAAGAGAAAAATCTTACGTTGAGTATCTAGGAGCCCCACCTACTGTGAAAAGTAGCCATTGTTATGTTCCAAAAAATATTTCCTTGTATTCTTAACTCACATACACTAATTCAAGGTAATAGTCAGAGGCAATAATATGTGAATTGAAAAAGGAAGGCTGCAGTACGCATCTCTCGTTCAGGTCTGGGCAAGATGAAATTTAAAAGAATCTCTGCCACCATTTCCAAGTAGGGCCACATTCAGCACAGTGTGATAATCACAACTGTAGGATATCATTCCTAACAAGAACTCTCATTTTGTATCCAGGCCATCAAAGCTGGTTTCTTTGTTAAAAAAAAAAAATACTCATCTGTACTATTTTTGAAATCAGTACTATATAATGCTGGTATCCCAAAAGACATGAACAGGATTTATCCACCCATTAAGTTATTTGGGCTCTAAGCTGGACACATACAGATGCAACAATGACTTTTAAAAATGAGTCCTTAGAACTTCACATAAATAAATAAGACCTCATAAAAATAGTAGAGTAAAATAAAAGCACCCTATTGACCTGTAAACAGTTATCTACAATAACTAGAACACATTTTCCCTACAGCTTTTGATTTGCTCTTATTTTTAAAGAGAACGTACTAGTGCTAAAAGGCTTTTCTGTCACAGTGTGTACTTCTTCATTTACTTGTTTTTCATCACTCTAAATTTGTTTAAAATTTTAACAAGCTATCTAATTTTTTTTTTTTTTTTGGCCACACGGCATGCAGGATCTTAGATCTTCAAGACCAGGGATCGAACCCGTGCCCCCTGCAGTGGAAGTGCAGAATCCTAACCGTTGGACCACCAGGGAATTCCCTAAACTGTCTAATTAAAAAAATTTATTAAGTTCATTTAGTTTTTGCTGATTTATACTTTTATTTTTTTCATTTTAACTGTACTTTCCTTGCATTTCTTTACTTTGGTAGAGTGTTCCCTTGATTTTGTGCTCCAGTATATGGATAAAGCCGTTCTTAAACAAAACTTCAGACTTGGGATGGCACCTATCGCCTTCTGTGATGTTAGACTGTTCTGTGATTACTTTCCCCAATGCTTCTGTTCAAATGGGATTAAATAAGAACATGCATTAACACATGTGCACACTAAGAAAAAGGACTAATATCTCTATGCATATGTAAAATTCAAGGAGTGGGAGGGAGATGCAAGAGGGAGGGGATATGGGGATATTATGTATACATATAGCTGATTCACTTTGTTATACAGCAGAAACTAACGCAACATTGTAAAGCAATTAAACTCCAATAAAGATGTTTAAAAAAATAAATACAAAAAAAATAAATACAATAAAATTCAAGGAGTAAAAAAGAATGCGAAGAAGATGCATCCACTGAGGTACTGTGGCAATTAAGCCCATCCTGTTAGGGAGAGGATCAAAGAACAAAGCAAACCATTAGCCCTAAAGGTACCGAATGTGCTCTGTGAAGTTCAGAGACAAGGAAACCAATTCAGTAAGTGTGTGGATAGTCAGCAACCTAACAAGCACAGACAAATGCATCACTACTCTCTGTTTCTAACATGTTCACCCTTTTATTCCCATTTCTGATGTCTTCAATCTTTTTTTTTTTAACATCTTTATTGGGGTATAATTGCTTTACAATGGTGTGTTAGTTTCTGCTTTATAACAAAGTGAATCAGCTATACATATACATATATCCCCATATCTCCTCCCTCTTGCGTCTCCCTCCCTCCCTCCCTATCCCACCCCTCCAGGTGATCACAAAGCACAGAGCTGATCTCTCTGTGCTATGTGGCTGCTCCCCACTAGCTATCTGTTTTACAGTTGGTAGTGTATATATGTCCATGCCACTCTCTCACTTCGGCCCAGCTTACCCATCCCCCTCCCTGTGTCCTCAAGTTCATTCTCTATATCTGTGTCTTTATTCCTGTCCTGCTCCTAGGTTCTTCAGAGCTTTTTTTCTTTTTTTTTCTTTTAAGATTCCATATATATGTGTTAGCATACAGTATTTGTTTTTCTCATTCTGACTTACTTCACTCTGTATGACAGACTCTAGGTCCATCCACCTCACTACAAAAACCTCAATTTCGTTTCTTTTTATGGCTGAGTAATATTCCATTGTATATATGTGCCACATCTTCTTTATCCATTCCTCTGTCGATGGACACTTAGGTTGCTTCCGTGTCCTGGCTATTGTAAATAGAGCTGCAATGAACATTGTGGTACATGACTCTTTTTGAATTATGGTTTTCTCAGGGTATATGGCCAGTAGTGGGATTGCTGGGTCGTATGGTAGTTCTATTTTTAGTGTTTTAAGGAACCTCCATACTGTTCTCCATAGTGGCTGTATCAATTTACATTCCCACCAACAGTGCAAGAGGGTTCCCTTTTCTCTACACCCTCTCCAGCATTTATTGTTTGTAGATTTTTAGATGATGGCCATTCTGACTGGTGTGAGGTGATACCTCATTGTAGTTTTGATTTGCATTTCTCTAATGTCAATCTGTTTTTCAAAGTGTAGAAGTTAAATTCCATATCCACCACCATTTCCACTATCATTATCACCACTACTACCACTAACATTGCCATCACCAACTTGCCTAGACTTTATATTAATAAAAATACAAGATGCAAAAGTACCCCTTTGTCTTCAGGGAGACTAACTGCACTATCAGTCTTTTCCAGGGCAGTGAGTGAAAAGCAAACACCAGTGATTATGCCTGGGATGTCTTCCGAGAGCAAGAGTCACCGTTGCTAATTCCAAGAAAGCCTCAGTTTGTTTCTTACCTATAGCACAAACTGCGCATGAGCTGTGGTTATGCTCACCTTTAGAGCTTGCTGCTTTTCCTAGATCAGCACTTTTCCCAAGTATATTCATGAAGTTCTTCGGAAATGCCTACCAAAAATGATTGACTTTGGGAAACGCTGTATTCCATACTCCCTTCTTGAATATTCACAGGGCATTTAGCATATTAAAGATTCTTGCAATAAAGGAACTACCTTTGCTTAATTCAGCATTTCCTAAGTTTATTTGTCCATGTAGCCATTCCGTCTTCCCAGCCCTCTACAGACAACCTATGAACATCTCCCAGAACTAATACTTCCAGAGACACACTCTGGGAAATACTCTTTTTGATTGATAAGGGATAGAATTAATTCAGATGAATATTGCATCCTCCCCAAACTTGAAAACCCTAACTATTCTGCCCTAGGAAGAGGAGATAGCACCACAACCAAATGAGTATTGAAAAGGAAAGGATTTCTTGAAACTACAAGGTCTTCTGATCAAAGGTACACGTTCTACTTACCTAAGGAGATTCCCAAGATTGAAAAGAGCCCGGTTGTGCTGTGGATTTAGCTGGAGAGCCCTCTGATAGTACATCTTTGCCTCTGCTGTGTCTCTGGTCAGTGTTCCAAGGTTGTTCAGGGCACTTGCATGGCGCGGATACAACCTGAACAATTAGAAATATTAAGCCATGATTGTTCAAAACCTTCAAAGTTGGTCACAATTTGCTTGTTCTTCACACCCCACTCCTCGCCCCAGGTATGCCACAACAAAAATGAAACACTGAATTCTTCCTTTATTTTAATGGTATGTCTATGTCACATCTTAACAGTCAACCGTTTGTGCACCTGCAGGCAAATAAACATGGCAGGAAAGCAAGTAATTGACACATGATGGCATAATTAAATTACCCCCAAGGAGTGCAAAAATAAATAGTATGCAAATCTACCGGGGTTGAATAAATTTAGCTTGGAGCATACAGTTACTTTCAACTTCCTTTGACTGAAAATCCTCATTGCCACCGGTGCTGACTTTCTGGCCTAGCGGGACTGCTGACTAGCTGCCTGTATAATGTCCACTATTTCCACAAGATGTTGGGGGTTCCCTGGATGAGGGATCTTCATGAATATATTTGAATTGGAGCATCAGTAAAACCGCCATTATTGAGAAGGTGATACAAACGTCTCCCCATAAAAATAAACTTTCTCCCTCAAACGGCTCTCCACCTTGACTCTCCTATTCCATTTTGTCTCATTTCCCCGCTACTGTTATTTGACACCACCTGCTCTGATAGTGGCTGGGAATGAAAATCCTGACAAACATATAAAAATTTCAAAAGGCACAATGACGTGAAAACAGCGATCCTAATGTTCAAAAGCAAATGTAAAGGAGGACTGCGTACACATCAGCAAGGCAAATTTATGGTGATTAAGAAAGGAAGAGAATCAGTTCACTTCCTTAACTAGAAACTATGAGGAAGGCAAACCAGCCTGCTGCTGCACACACAGCTGAGTTGATTCTGCTGCGCTCAGAGCCGACACATTTAGTCGTCGAACAGGCTCACTCCGTCTCTGTCACCCAGAGGATTTTGAATAAGCCTGTGGAGCTGGCTTTTAATGTAGGAAAGGCAAGATAATGCCCAAGTAATAAAAACAGGATCTGTACTTGTCAAGTCTCTTGACAATCAAATGCCATGCCTGCCCCCTCCCAGCCTGTTCTGTACCTTCTAAGAAGATCAATTTAATTTGGGGACAGAAGGGGTTCCTATTAAAAGGCCAAGGAAGACAAGCTGCATAGCTTTTTTTTTTTTTTTTTAAATCTTTGCCTAACCCAGAGTTTCCTAAGCTTATTGGACCATGTAATCCTCCCTTCCTTACTGCCTTATAGCTCAGCTATTAGCATCCCTCAGTATTTTCAGGAAGACAATCTGTGTAATGCTCTTCCTGACTGATAAGGGATAGAATCAATTCAGATGAATGTTACGTCCTCCCAAGGCTTGAAAGCCCTAATTATTCACAATAATTCTGTAGGCTGTTGGGAGAGATACATTATGAGAGGAAGTTGGGAAAAAACACACACACACAACGTGTTTGCTTCTTTCTAGTCACCTTTAATTAGCAAAGACAACCTGAGGGTACCTGGTACCAGTCCCTTAACACCCACCCTCACAGTTCCTGGGGTACACAAGTCCTTGGTGCTCTCTCATAGATGCATCTACAGGACAACAGAGCTAAGAGAAGATGCTCTCGTACCTGCCCACTCATTCCATGCCCAGAACAGCCTCCTGGGAAGCTGTGTCTAAGAATTACTTTGGGAATGGTTACAGAGAGCATATCACAGCCAGGACTTTAATTCTTCCAATTAAAAAAAATTTTTGGATGTTGAGCAAAGCTCTCTGACTTCCAAAAGATTTAAGAGGGGGGTCCTGTGAACATGGTGAGAACAGTTCTTATTTTTTCTCTGATGACAAACAGCAAGAGAAAGCATCCTGGTGACCTCTGCCTTCCCAGAAGAGGCAATTTCTTAAAACTTGGTCTTTTCCTTATTTCCTTATAGGCTTTGGAGCCCTCAAAATAAATGTCTGAGGTGAAAGCACTAAATATGGGAAAGGACAGCCTAAATTCAATAAGAGCATCTACGATGGGCTCCCTGTCACGCAGTTGCCCTCTCCCGCTGCTTATCAGCCCACCTTTTTGGACTTCATCACCATCCCACTGCCATTTAAAGAAATGGCATGGGGACTTCCCTGGTGGCACAGTGGTTAAGAATTCGCCTGCCAATGGAGGGGACACGGGTTCAACCCCTGGTCCGGGAAGTATACCACATGCCGCGGAGCAACTAAGCCCGTGCACCACAACTACTGAAGCCCACGCTCCACAACTACTGAAGCCCGTGTGCCTAGAGCCCATGCTCCACAACAAGAGAAGCCAACGCAACGAGAAGCCCGCGCACCGCAACGAAGAGTAGCCCCTGCTCACCGCAACTAGAGAAAGCCCGCGCGCAGCAACAAAGACCCAACGCCGCCCAAAATAAAGAAATAAATAAATTTAAAGGAATGCATGTATTGATATAATACTTTCCAAGTTCACTGACTACAAAAATTTTTCTCTCTCTTTTTTTTTCAAACCAGAAACAGAACATAAGTTCACAATGAACTCTCAAAAACAGAAACAAGCAGTGAGAAGGGAAGTAAAGAGAAACAAATATAAATACTATGAGGGAAAAAAAGGTCTTTAGCATGCCTTGTGCTCCAAGCTTAGGACAGGGCTTTGTGGTCGGGCACAGGCAGCGAAGAGGCTTTGTGTTAACAGAGTCCCAACCTGTCCAGGAAGGGGATTCCTGACGTCTATAGTGATTTACTGAATCTATTGCCACTCACAGCCCTCCACCTGGAAAACGTGTCATATTGTTTACTCCTGGTAATAGTAAAGATCTGCTAGCAACAGCCCCTCCCTCTGGGCATCTGATTAAGTTCACCTAATCATGAGCAAGCATTACATTATTTATGAAACAAAGCTGAATTTCATAAAAAAGATTCTTTAAGCAGGTCAAGAAAAAATTATCACTTTTAATTTTGATTTTTATATAGATGTAGACATTTTCTTAAAACATATACTCTTCTCTTGTTTACTGAAGACCTATGCAAGGACGAAACTTATTTTTGTGTGTTTACTTTTTAAATAAACTTGTTTAAATGAGCTTGGGTCTAATTCAACCCTGAGGTCTCCAAGAGGGGAATTCTCTATTAGAAAGATGAATAATTTAAGAGATGTCTATGTTGCTGCATCAATTGTCAGGATAAATTAAGTGTGTCTTGACTTTGACGCCTACAGGTACGTTTTACAAAAGTTCTGGTAGTGATTATTCCCTTCCCCATGTAAAGAACCTTGACAAAAGCTTCACTGAAAGGGAGAAGAGTGGTAATTTTCAGGCCTGTTTTTTTTGTTTGTTTGTTTGTTTTTGCGGTACGCGGGCCTCTCACTGTTGTGGCCTCTCCCGTTGCGGAGCACAGGCTCCGGACGCGCAGGCTCAGCGGCCGTGGCTCACGGGCCCAGCTGCTCTGCGGCATGTGGGATCTTCCCAGACCGGGGCACGAACCCATGTCCCCTGCATCGGCAGGCTGACTCTCAACCACTGCGCCACCAGGGAAGCCCCAGGCCTATTTTTATAAGACCAGTGTGAACAGCCACTGGATTTTCTTTCTCAGTCTTACTCAACATTTATATTGTATATGGGGGCTCTCTCACTATTTCCTTATTATTATGCTTTAAAATTTCACTGAGTTAAATTTTTAAAATTTATTATAGGGAAAATGTATAATATCGTCAAATAGTTCTGGGGTATAAGAAAGTTTATTCCTTCTCTTTAAAAAAGAAATCTAGGCATAGAGATATAATTCTATGAGCTGAAGAGAATATTTTTCAAGTACTGTATGATTTATATTCTCAATTTATATTCTCTATGATTTATATTCCCATTTGAGCATTGAAGGGCTTCTTACTTTTTATCTGGTGGCCTTTCCTTAAGCAGAATTAATAAAGTAGGTAGTTAAGGACATTATTATTCTCCTCCATTCCCAGGCAACTTATCTCTGAAGAATGAATATCAGCAACATGTTAACAGGAAATCATCACTGTGAGGGAACAGTTGCCTAAATGAAAAACAGAAGGCAGGAGCAAAAGAAAATGGGTCTAAAAAAACCTAGCATGTATTAGTGATACTTTACATTTTAGAGTGCTTTCCTATATACTATCTCATTTAACCTTCTAATTCTTCAAGTAGAATTATTGTACTATTTTAAAGTTGAGGAATGGGAGGATGGGAGAAATTAAAGAAAAAATAAATTACTTTTTTAAAAAAAGAAATATTTTCAGGAGTTGTGTTCTTAAGTGTTAAAAGTCAGATGGTTCCTGTAAATCTATTTATTTTCCCAAACAATCCATGAGTCATTCAACCTTCAGCAAATAAATATACTGCTATCAATTAGACCTTCCATTCAGAATAATTTCCCTTTCTATCCTTGGGCCAGTCCATTCAGCTATGATCCTATACAAACTACTTCTCAGGGACAGAAGTGAAATAAAGTCAATACTCAGGAAACGTGGCTGAGATTCTTCTTCGCTGGGAAAACTTGTCTCCTGCCATACAAAATACTCATGGTATCTCTAAAAACCACAGTATCATGGGAAGCTATTTGGAACTAACAACATCCAGTAAGTGTTTAAGGCATAGACACATGCTCTCCCATCTACTGTTCTTAAGCTTCAATCTCAACTAAAGATCCATAGAGATAAGATGTATATGACTAAAGTTTAGTTTTATATTTTATTCAGTCATTTACTTTAAATTTTGTACAATCTGTTCAAAAGTTAAGAATTCTATTACTTTTTCATTATTAAAGTACTTTCTAAGGCATTTCATTGTTCAAGCAAGACTGTATGTATCATGTGCTCCCCTTTGCAATTTCCTTGCAGAATATACACACCCTGATTTATTTATCTGATTTTCATTCCACACATTAATTTATTTGAGGTTAAGTATGCTAAGGTCAGATGTTTATTTTCTATTTTTTCTATTTCCTGTTGAGAAAAAAAAGAATCCAAAAGAAAAACATGACTGGGAAAAAATTTCAACCATGAGATCCAAAGTTCACAGAACTAAAAAATACTCAAAGTCAACTTCATTTCAGGAGTCAGCAGCAGCCGCAGCATATTTTCATTCATTCTAGTCCCTGCCATTTCTCAAGTGCCTGATTTTAAAATTTGAATCATCATGTCATTAAAGTGCACCAGAATGACATTGATCATTTACCAGTCTGCTTCTTTAATTGTCTGAAATCGCCATTAACACCCAGCAGCAAGTCTTGCCACTTTATTTTGGTACCGTACTCCTTCCCATCCATTAGACAGTCTTGGAAAAAAACCTCAAATGCAATTTAGGGAAGTATGACACACTCCAGTGAGGGGCCAACTAAATTATCTGATCTCTCACAATGGATGACCTCTAGTAGAGATCCAGGAGGACTCTGCCCAATTGATTTTTCAAAACAATTTAGAGTAAAACCATGCCCTCAGGAAATGACTCATTTTAAGTGGCTGAATTTCCCTGATTCCTGAGAATTTTCCTCTGGAGGTTGGGAAATGTATTGAATTAAATACTTCCTTGCACTTTTTTTTTTTTTTTGCGGTACGCGGGCCTCTCACTGTTGTGGCCTCTCCCATTGCGGAGCACAGCCTCCGGACGCACAGGCTCAGCGGCCATGGCTCACGGGCCTAGCCGCTCCACGGCATGTGGGATCTTCCCGGACCGGGGCACGAACCCGTGTCCCCTGCATCGGCAGCCGGACTCTCAACCACTGCGCCACCAGGGAAGCCCCTTCCTTGCTCTTTTAAATAGAAAATAGTGAACATATTTTACCTTTTCTCAAGGGCTTGGGGTGACCATGGTGAACTTTGGTTTTTGCGGCAGATGAATGGGAAATTACTTTGGTGGAGTGGAAATATAACTGTGATTGGAGTCAGAAGCCATGGGTGACTTTCTTGCTGTGTGATTTTGAACTTATGTCTGTGTTTTAGTTGCTCTCTCTATAACAATAAGGTCCATAACATATTAATCCTCTGTGTGAACAAATAGGATGGTGGATATAAGATGTCCACCCTCATACATGATACACTCCATACATTTGATGTTCTGGGGTTGGCTACAGGACCTCTGGGTGGGTGTACTTGGCTCTCTCCACAGCCCTAATGAACCCATGCCAGCAGGAAGCTGCCAGCTCTCTTTTCATGTGGATTTCTCATCCTCCAAAAAATCATTCTCCTCACTGCTAAGGCCTCTGACTTGCTTCCATCAGTCAAAATAACCTCCATTATTTCTTCATCACTAACCCAATGCACACTCAGGTTGTCTTGTATCCATCTGTTTGTCCCACACCGCAGGTGCTCAGCTGTGAAGGACATTTGGCCTTCTTCATTTTAAGAATGTAGGAACGTTCCTTGTCAAGCACTCACTCCAACAAAGTCTGTCAATCTTTCATCATCTGAAGCAAATGATCCCCACAGGCACCAGAGCAATTTCCTCCAAGCCTTTCCGATACGCTCAACACCAAACGGAATTCCCGACACGCACAATTTTAAGAGCTACATCCAAGGTTGTAAGGAGATTCAAAGTCTTATGTGACAGATCAATGTGCTCATAGAATCTTTATTGTAATAACACTTCGCAGCATGGATAGCACTCTGGCTATTAGATTGACTTAGAAAAAAAAGACAGTGTTGGGTAGGAAGAGTGTGTCCATGTCTGCAGTTAATAAGTGCCAACCAAGGACATCATGAGGGGTGGGGAGGGAAAGGCGTGTGTATCCTGAAGATCCACCTCAGGAATTGGGGGTCACCACTGGCATGTAATGGGAATGGGCAGTAGCTAGGGGTGTTAAATGTGTGTAAGCATATTAGAGGGTGGAAACTGCAGTGGAGAAAAATGAAGTGAAGCAGAGGAACAGGGTATGCTGGGGTTCGCAGGGAGACCAGGGTAGGCCTCGCAGACAAGATGACATCACCTGAAGAGTCCTGAAGGGAGGGAGGGAAGCAGCCATTTAGAGAAGGAGGGGAAGTGTTCTGGGAAGAAGGAAGGACAAATACAGAGTCTCTGTAATAGGTGTGAATGAAAAATGTTCCCTGCCAGTATCAGTAAACAAAGGATGTTGCAGCCATCTAGCCATCACATTACAGCCACCCAGATGGTGAGCCCTGAGGGAACTCAGGATAGAAACAGGATGCCCACCATCTAGCAGTTGGCAGCTGCAGCCACCCCCAATGGTGCACCCCAAGGAGACTCAGGAAGAGAAAGCACAGGATACTGGCCCCAGATAGCTCAGGTGCATATCAAAGGAATGATTTCAGTGAGCCCAGACTCTTGCATCTTCCCACACACAGAAAAGCACTAAATTCCTTAACTTGAGATAACTGGTTTTCTTTAATTAACAGTAATCTTTTGATATTCTGACTACCTGGTCTGTGTTGCAAAAACCCTTATACATCCTGGGTCCGCCCACTTGCTTCTTCGGAGCAGTCTCTCAGAGTTATCTGAGATGCTGTGTCTTGGGCTTAAGTTCTCAGTTTTGTCCCCGGAATAAAATGTAACTCTCAACTTTTAGGTCATGCGTTTTTTTTTTTCCAATTGCCATAAGAATGTGACGACTGGTGTGTGCCTGGAGCCCCGTCTGGCTGGAGCTGAGACAGCAAGAGGTGTAGTTGGAGGTAAGGTCTGAGAAGCAGCGGGACCAGATGGTGCAGGACGTGGAGACCACTGCACGGGGCCCTGATTCTCAGAGCAAGCAGAACGTTCTGAGCACAGGATTACTATGAACTTCCCTGTGGCTGCTGGGTTGAGAACAGACTGAAGGAGGGGAGGAAGGGGAAGTGAAAATGGGGGAAACCAGAGAACACTGCAGTAATCCAGGTGAGAGATGATGGGCAGTGGAGGTGGAGAGAAGTGGTCAGATTGGGGGTGTATTAATAACATTCACCGAGTTTATCATGGCCAGGTATTTAGACACTGCTTTACACCTTGTATGTGAATTATTCCAGCCCTATGAGGTAGGTAACACCACTCTTCTCATTTTAACAAAAAATCTAAATGATATTCTGTTGAACTGTCATATTTACTTATATAAGAAATCATCAATTAAGCCAGTGTAGTGGGTGCTGTTTTATACCACCCAGATACCCCTCAAGTCTGAGGCACTTGACAGCTCACAGCTGAGTTCTTCTCTGGGCATTGCTTTACCCGAGGCTACTCTTCTCTGCCTGGGGCCAGTGATTGGTTGATAGCGGGTATAAAGGTTCCATCTCTTTCATGACAACTCTGAGGGGCCACCCCATCTCCAGAGCTCCCTAAGGGCTCCTCTGAGCCCCTGCGAATGCACTGGATCTCTCCTTCCCCCTCTGCCCATCTTGCTTCCCTGGCGTTCCAGAGAGCACTCCTTAATGAACTTCCTGCTTGCTAATCTCTGCCTTGGATTTTGTTTCCTGGGGAACCGCAGTGAGGTTTTGAAGTGAAATGGTGGTTTAAGGCAGAAAAAAGAGAGAGCAGATGTTTTTGAATATAAATTATAGAACTTTCATTTTGAAATATAGTCCGTAAGTATGGCCACAATATGACTAAAATTCTAGTTTTCTAAATGAATTTCTAAATCAATTTCTTGGATTTAGTGAAAAAAGCTGCTAGACTTAATTAACACAAAATATACATAGTGAGAATATAATTTCATCAACAAAAAGGAACAAACATGATTTCAATTGTGCTACCGGAAAGCATATTTAGACATTTATAAATAAAAGTACCACACCAACGGAAGAACCCCTCTCCACTGGTTAAACTTGGTTAACAAATGGTATTGGAATTTTCAGTCTTTCCAGAAATATATGGCAGCTGGTATCTAAGGCCACCTGTAGTCATGAGAGTTATTTTAAATGTTCATTCAAAATAGCCTGGGTAAAGAAGGACTTCTTAAATAATCATTAAATCCTGATTAAAAAAAAAAGTTCAAACTCTACCAGTTTTATAGACAACATTTTTCAAAGGAATTATAATAATCTTATTGATATACTCAGGACATCAATGAGCAGTGGGTTCATTAGACATAGTTAGATTTCTTTACATTCTAACGATATGGCTTTCTTCAATAATCATTGTCTTATTACTTTCTTCTCCCACATACACTTATTATAGTCTAATGGAGTCTCTTTGTAGACTTCCAGTTATCCACACAGGAGGGAATACAAAGAATGAGAGCAGTGGGTACCATTATCATGAAAAGTCTCTATTTTATGCATTAAAAAATTCCAATCAGAAAGATTTTAGCTTCTCCTTTCCCACGAGTTAGCCAATTAAATATCAATTGTAGACTTCTTTTGTACAGGAGTTTTAAAAGTACCTTTCTTTCCTTTTAGTTATACCAATAAGAAGAGCCTGGTCAGGGACTTCAACCGCCCCCATGAACAGTTTTCTTTCCCTTCAGATTTTCTATTTAAAACATCAACAGCAGATACATTAGGAGTGGACAAGGCCCCTCTAAGGATACCAAGGCTGCCCAAACACACCTGAGTTCCCTCAGGGCAGGGTAATGCATCTCCTACTCAATAGGACTTATGGGAGGGGGGACACCTTAGATGATTTCTGTGTATTTCATGTGAAACCATACCTGTGAAAAGAAAATAGCTATCTGGGTGACTGAGGATCACAGCTCTTTTATAAGGATGAAATCTTGCATGTGGCTGATATCCAACCACCAGGGGCACATCAGCTAGTCTAGGTATGGCAGGGGCTTACTGTAGAGGCTGGAGGGAAAAGGACATCTAAGTGAACAAATGTTCAGTGAAACATGGGGCATTTTCCTACTGACAGTGAAGAGACTTTGTTGATCCACCTGAACAAAGGTGAACTCTATTCTCATTCCCAGGTTCAGGGTTCTTGATGACCAGCCCGTATTAACCAACCAGTAATTGAGCCTTGCAAGAAATCTAATTATAAGGTGAAAAACAATTTCCATGAGACTTTATCACCTATAATGAAGACTCTTTTAAAAGTCTCTTAATTGTGTCATCAGATTTGCAGATGTTCTCTGTTCTTTGTAAAACATATTGGTGGGTGCCTATAACATAATAAACCTTCTCTATAAGCCTGGGCCCTTCTGCTCCCTTAAGTTAAGCTACATGACTGCTAAGAGCCAGTTGTTCTTATTAACAGATTTATTCTAGTTGTTCATTGCAATTGCACAATATAATGAAATACCTTGCAAACTGATAAAATATAAAAGTAAAAAAGAGAGTTGTGATTTTTATGAAAACTAAAAAATACTCTGGAAATACTCAAAAAAGGGAAGTCACTCAAAAAAATTGCTGTTGAATTCGATGTAAGATTAATTGTAAAAGGCTGGAGGAGAAAAACCAGAAAAATCTCAGATAGCCTGTACATTTTGATTCCACTTTAAAAATGATCACGACAGAAATGAACTGTGGTTGTATTTTTTGCAGATTCTAATCAGTAGACTCTTACCCAAAGAAAAAACTTGGTTTGACATTAGAAGACTTGGTGAGTGGACATACACGTAAAATTTTAGGGTACAATAAAACATTCAAGAGTGCGCATGATTTGTTTTATGATTCTTCACTTTTAACTGACTTTTTAAGGTAATCAACAAGCTACCGGCCAAGTACACATTCAATGTCTTCTGCACTTTATTTGGGCAGGGCCACTATCTTTTCTTTTGGGCTTACTGAATGAGTCATTTCATGGGAGTTTCTGTATAGGAAGAGCTGAATGGCTGGGTGGATTTTCTGTTAGGGAACCATTGACCGAAACCGCCCACCCTAGCCAGGCACGTTAATAAGTGCTTGCATGAGTTGTCTCAAGACAGGAGGTCCCGATAAGGAACACAGTGCTGCCACCAAAAACTAACCAGGAGAATTCAGGAGGGGCCGAAAGGAGGGAGGGAGGAGATGCCATAGTATGTCCTGCCCACCTCCCAGAAACCCTCATGCTAGAATCCACCTTGGCTGAGAGAGACCCACACCACCAGGAAGGACCCTGAGTCAGACCAAATATGGGCACAAACAAGATGATTGGCCAGAGACAACCTGGAAAGCTAACCCATTACCATAAAACCTAAGACTGCAAGCCACATGGCAGAGCAGTTCTCTTGGGTTCCCTTACCCTGCTGCTCTCTGCCCGGGCGCCCCTTCCCAATAAAGTTTTTTGCTTTGTCAGCACGTGTGTCTCCTCGGACAATTCATTTCTGAGTGTTAGACAAGAGCCCACTTACGGACCTGGGAAGGGGCCCCTCTTCCGGTAACATTTCTACTCCCATCATACGCGGTGAAAATAGTAGAAACCTTGTCGAGAGTAACTCAATGGTCAGAAAGCTGTGAAGGCATATGGTAGCTCCAACAGTGGTGTTCTGATTTTCCAGCATAAACAATCCCAAACTTTTAACACCCCATTAGGTATAAATATGAGAGCCACTCCTCACAGAAAGGAAAGCTTACATTTGTGTTTATGGAGGATTTAAGGAAAGTATTCTGACAACTTTCTTTGATGATTTGGATCTTAATCTGACTCTGTATCCTCAGCTGCAGCATTTTTCAGGGGAGATCTCCCTTGTACTACAGAAATATAATACCTGAGGTGCACCAAAATGGAGAAGTCAGTCAGTGGTACTTTTACATTTAAAAAATAGAATAAAGTTAAAAAGTAGAAGAATATTCGTGTCATATATAATTACCAGTTTAATATAGTGTTATTTTTAGAACTGTAAGCCAGCCAAAAAGATATCGGTATAGATACAACCCTAATGGCCAATATCACCATTGCCTTTGGAACCTATACAGTCATTACAACAGGAATGAATAACTGTTGGGGCTGATTTCAGATAATACCACCTTTAATCCTGCATTTCCCTAATCATTCTCTTTATTACTGTTGCAGACGTGGAAAACATCAAGATACACCAAAGGTGAAGTAGGGTGGAGCAGTTGGGAGGGGAGGAATCCCTGTGTTAGCAACCTCCACAGAGAAGGAGTTATATTTAAGGAAGGGCAGTCTTCCAGTCACCTAGGATAAATAATCATCAAAATGATGAATAGTCCCAGTATTTTCCTTTTCTAACACAAAGAGTGACAATTTACTTAAATTAAAAAAACAAAAAACAAAAAACACCACATCCATTGAAATTTCACCGTGGAGGTATCCATAACAAAAATGATGATACTTTAAATCAGAACTATTTTGAGCCTGGTCTGAGATGCTGAAATATTTCACTAATTACTATGTAGTATATTCTTAGCTTTAATTGTCTTTACCCCATTTCTCAAGGACAAGTTTCTTCCACAAGGCCAGTTGCTGAAGCAAACATTTACTTTTATTGACAGTGGAAGTCCCAACCAGCTACTGTAATTTTGTAAGGTCAGCTGGCGGAGAGGTTTGCTTAATTTACACCTTTTCCCCAAGCTGTGCCTGAAGGTCTGCCTTATTTTTCTGTTTGAACTTCACAGAAAATAGTCTGTTAGAATGAAACAAATTTTAAAAGATACTGATATACTTCCCTCCAACCAATATTTTTCAGGCAAACTTACTGCTCTTTTCTTCCCTTTAAGAATGCCACCTAAAATCATGAAACACTAATTAATTATTAAAACCAAAACACGCTTTATTTGCTTAAATGTCCCTTGAAGGAACATGCCTTTTTAAAAAAATTTTTATTTTGTATTGAGAATAGTTGATTAACAATGTTGGGTTAGTTTCAGGAGTACAGAAAAGTGATTCAGTTATACATATACAGATATCTATTCTTTTTCAAATTCTTTTTCCATTTAGGTTATTACAGAATATTGAGCAGAGTTCCCTGTGCTATGCAATTGGTCCTTGTTGGTTATCCATTTTAAATATAGCTGTGTGTACATGTCACTCCCAAACTCCCAATCTATCCTTCCCCTCCAACCTTCCCCGTTGGTAACGATAAGTTTATTGCCTAGGTCTGTGAGTCTGTTTCTGTTTTGTAAATATGTTCATTTGTATCATTTTTTGGGGGGGCCGGGGGGGAACATGCTTTTTTAAAAATAACATTTCCTCATTTCAAAAATAATACATGCTCATCGTGGAACTCTGAAGCACAGTAGAAAGTATAAAGAAAAAAATTAAACCATAATCTCAACAACCAGAGATAAACACTGGAAATATCTGCATGAACTGGCTTGCAGTGAAGAATATGATTCTTTATTAAGTCTTTTTTTTTTTTTTTTTTGCGGTACACGGGCCTCTCACTGTTGTGGCCCCTCCCGCTGCGGAGCACAGGCTCCGGACGCGCAGGCCCAGCGGCCATGGCTCACGGGCCCAGCCGCTCCGCGGCATGTGGGATCCTCCCGGACTGGGTCACGAACCCGTGTCCCCTGCATCGGCAGGCAGACTCTCAACCACTGCACCACCAGGGAAGCCCCTTTATTAAATCTTTAAAAATGTCTTCTATTTCTTAATAAAAACTTCTTTCCTCAATAAAAATCTTTGTTACAATTATTCCTCTTGAATTTATATTTCTTGTTATCTTTGGAAAAGTATTTAGCAGGGAACTTGATGTGTACAGTTTAAAATTTTTACCATACTGAATACTAAATAACAGGTCCTAAAGTCTAAAAGATTTGATTGATGAACAACGTACTTAGGTAGAACACTGTTCAAAAGGATAACTTTAAAAATTAGGTCAGTTACTTTAAGAATGACAATTTCAAACTAAGCTTTGAGACAATCCTTAGAGGGAACTTCAGTGAAATGTACGATTTGTTTGGTACACATATTTTAGAGCACATCCCAAAGTGAAACAGTAACCAAAAATTCAACCAAATGTGGGACATACTGCAGAGGCGTGGAAACCTCTTTGAAAAACTCCTGTGAGCTTCACATTATTCAATAAAGGAGAGGATTTGCCCACATTGGGAGATTCCAAGGCTGTGTTTGCTTATCACGCCTCCACACGTTCCAGGTTAAATACATTTACTCTCTGGGATCTCTTAGGGAAGACTACCTTGAAAGTCAGAGTTGCAATTTAAAAGAGTACCTAAGAGCAATGCAGACAGCTGCTGGTAACGCAGACCTTACATTTGAATTTTCCTTAAAAGTCATCTCTAAAGCCATGTTTGGTATATTCTCTTTTAGTGGATGAGTATAAGGAGAGTGTCAGGGCTGTTCATATTTTAAATTAAAAAAAATTTTTAAAACATTAGAAAAACATATACTGTATATATATATTTATGTATATACATACCTTATTAACATATTCCCAATACGGTAGTCAAGTGTCTCCTCATTTTCCTTCTCTTTAATACAATTATCAGAGTATTTTATTTTACACTCCAATGTCTTTATAGAAACCCTCTTAGATATTTATGTAAAGAGGGAAGCCTAAGTTGGGAAGAATTCACTGGAGTAAATATCCTGAGAACTTACGAGTATGTTTTTGACAACCAGCTCTTATTGGTCTGTATATGTGTATTCAACTGTGTCACTTCACTGCATAATGTGTAGCAATGGAAATTTTTACAAGAAAACACTAAAAGTTAAAAGCAAGGTAGACTTAGACTCAAACACTGAGCCCAAAGACTTGGAGTCCCAGATCTTTACCATCTCCAAGGAGATGTTCACTGTCAAGAGAAACAAACAACCCCCCAAATACTGGGAGGGGTGAGTGAAATAAACAAGGGCCTAAGAAACACAACAGCCGACACCCATCTGCTGCTTACTTGAGGGCCGTTCTGTAGTGGTAGATGGCTTCCCTGTTCCGACCCTGGTCCTTCAGGAAATTGGCGTAGTTGTAGTGAACCTTGGCATTGTGGGGCAGAGTCTGAACTCCAGACCTAAAAATTAATAAATTTTAAAAAATGAGTAACAAAGAGTACTGCTTAAGAATGTTGTCAGTTTCTTTCATGTTTTACCCACAGTTTCATGAACCTGTATTTGAAATGTCCATTGCATCCATCAAGGCCAAGTCTTCCAAAATTTGTGAATTATTATGAGTTACTAAACATGTTTCTGTGGAAAACAGTGAAGGCTGTGCACATCTGTGCACAACTAAACAAACACGCTAACTGCACATGAAGCAGAGGTGGCAGGATGTGGTAAGAGATGAGTCTTTGGGGGAACAACCCAGCATGCTCAGGTTAATTCAGTTTTTTCCTTCCTTCCTTCATTTATAGCCTTCCTTTTTTTTTAAAAAAAAAAATGAGATTGTCTATAAAAATAAATCATTACAAGAGGGATGACTGTAGACTGACTTCCCTACTAAGGTTTACTGGGGATAAACGCTTCCCATGTAATAAACCAGGGCTAATTAAAAAAAAATACAGGTATGATTATTCTACAAGTTGCAGATAAGGAAAGGAGGTTTTGCTCAGAAAGGTTAAAAACTTTGCTTAAGTGGCGAGTGTGTTAGTGTGCTCGAGCTGGTAAAACAGAATACCTGGGGAGCCCCAGAGGGTAACACTGAAGCTTTGAAGATGACACAAGGAGGAAGACATGCTGTCGTTTGTAACTGCCTCACAAAGTCACCCTGCACGAGATCAGATAGCTGGTAACTGGCAGGGACGGGATTCTGACCCAAGGACTTTGCTCCTAGAGTCCCTGTTCCCTTACCTGCAAGGAGGTGGTGGCAGGGGTAGATGGGTTTGGGGCTGTCTGGAAAGAAAACTCCTGGAACCTACATGGGTTAAATGCTGGAATGGGGCAGGTGATGACAGACAGGAAGCAGAAAGGATAACAACCTAGTTTCCGGCAACTGAACTTTAAATGTCCTTCCTCTTCTAGGTGACATATTTTCATTTAATTTTTAATTCAAAGGTAAGAACACTAGGGGAACACCATACAAATTAAACCTGTTAGGATAATACGTCAGGGTATTGTAACCTTTGTTGAAATAACAGCCCCTTAACGTTATAAACCAAGAAAAAAATTGTTTTTAATTCAAAAAGAAATAAATTAAAATGTTCAAAGGCAAAAAAAAAAAAAAAAAAAAAAAAAAAAAGCCCAGTCCCTTAGGACCAGCAAAGACTGTTCCACCTAAAATCCACTGGCCAAGTGCTTGAGGAACTCTCCAGAGGAGAGAATTTACAGGGAGTGTGGGCAGCTAGCAACCAACCCAAGGGCAGCATCACGTGACAGCAGCAGACTTCAACTTACACAGAGCTGTTATGGTGATGTCAAATGCACGGCAGTAGCTAGGATGTTTTGTTGTGTGTGGGGTGCGGCTGGAAACAGATGGGCTGTAAATCTGTATTAACAGCAGTTAGACCCCAGATCCTCTTCCCCACCAGGCACATCCAGGTGACTATTTCCTCTATTCTTTCCCCATCCCAGCAAAAGGCAGGACGTTTACTCTCTAGAAAAGTTGAATCAGAGAGATCAGGAACAACAGGTACAGTCGAGGGCCAGAAGAGCTGTACCTCCAAGGTAGATTAAGTGAAAATATATATTCTGAACAGTGGAATCTCCCTCACCCCATTATACCCATGTAAAACTCTGCATACTGGAAGCCAGGATTGGACTCCGCGGAGGAGATTGGAGGAATCCTCTCACTGGAAACCACTGACCCAAGACAAAAGATTTACAAATGCTGCCATTTGGATGCCAGTGAAATCATCAATCTCCTTCAATTACCTTATGGCGAAGCTCACCAGCTAACACACAAAGCTAGAATTTTAATATAACATTTCAAATGGACATTACCCAAAGTATATTAGGTCATGGGGCAGGACCAAGTTCAGAGTGATAGTAATGGCTTTTTAAAAAATCCAATTTCTATACAGGAAAGTATCTGATTTTTCTATGCAGAACTAAATAGTGCATGGTACAGGGAGATTTTAAAGTAACTTTGATTTCAGCATAGATATAACTGGCATATTTATTGGAATTGATCCTCCCTTCTGTGTGATTAGCATAGCTGCTCTACTATGTTTCACCCGAGTTCAGCCTGTGGAAAAGCGTCCTTGCTAAGATGAGGGCATTGTTCAGTGATGGCAGGATGGAAGTAATAATATTTGTAGCAGGCAAGCAGGCATGGGTGGAGTAACTGAAATCCTAAGAACACACTGCTTTTCCCATTGTTGTTTTTGACCTTTACGTTCTCTCTGTGATATTTTACTGCTATGTTTTTCCAGTCTCTCATTTTACAATAAACAGTTTGTGAAAAAAAGGAAAATAAACAATTGACCAAAGGCAAAACTTTCCAGGTCACTCTGACTGGCCAAGTTGCTCCCTCCTTCCGGGGTCAGCCTCATCAGTTTGCTTTTGAGATGCTGTGATTGAGTCGTCCCAACTGTCTTAACAGAACGTGCAGCCTTACACATATTTACTCCATAAGGAAATGTAGGATTCATAAGTTATGGGGCTGGATCCCAAATCCTATTAATAACTACAACAAAGATTATGAATTAAGGTCTCCCTTTGAACTCAGGATCTTAATTCATGCACTTTGCATTTCTCCCTCACACCTCTCGTTTGCAGAAGACTTGAAAAATAACAGAGATATCAAGCCACTTCTATCAGGTATCTCTCCAAGTTTGTAGAACATCAGTTTGTTTTGTTGGCATTACTGGAACAATAGGTCAGGAGAATCACCCCCAAATTCCTGATTAGAAAACAAACATTTTAAAAAAATGTTCAGCCAGAGGTTAACAGGAAAGGAAAGTAAGAATTTATGGCTCTCCTCAATTGTGACCCTGTTTAACCTGAGGTTTCCAGTGCCACAATCAGGTTAGCCAGTGCTTATGGAGGCTTATTTTGAATCAAGTGCTGAGCTAAGCGTCCATTTCCATGGGCTCTCTCCTCTCACCCTTTCAACAACCTATCCGATGGGTA
Source organism: Leucopleurus acutus (assembly GCF_964270905.1). Classification (NCBI taxonomy): domain Eukaryota; kingdom Metazoa; phylum Chordata; class Mammalia; order Artiodactyla; family Delphinidae; genus Leucopleurus; species Leucopleurus acutus. The sequence goes on from NC_139152.1 coordinate 25,058,508, forward strand.
GTATTACTGTACCTCCCATATGATGAGGAAACTGAAGCTCAGAGAGATTAAGACCATTTTCTAAGGTTACAGACTGAGTAAGTAGTTGAGCAGAGATTTCAACCAAGATCAGTATAAGGTCACAATCATTCCTGAAGTCGGTCAACGTTTGATAAACCAAAAAGGTACCGCAAGATACTAGAAACATAAGAATTTCACTGGTAAACAAACTATGGCCTGATGGGCCACAGACACATCAATGTGTTTACCTTTTTACATAGATGTCTTTGGCCTCTTTCCCGAGACAATAGCAGAGCAGCTGCAAAAGAGAACATAGGGCCCACAAAGCCTCAAATATTTACAGTCTGGCCTTTACGAAGGAATTTGCCAATCCCTGGTTTATGTTCTCTGCCCTGGGAGGTCTGCTTATCTCTCTGGCTCAGCAATTCAGAGAGGAGGAAAGAGAAACGTATTTCCTACAGGGAGGGAAGAAGATCTAGGCCATAAATTCTTAACTGGTGGTCCACGGATCACTTAAATAGTTCATGAATGGGATTAAGAGAGACTCCAAACTGGATGCAAAAGAAAACATGCTGGCTTTGTCTTTCTAAGTGTTTTGAAGATTTGGGGGCGTGGGAAGAAAAGATTTCATCAAATTGTGTTATTTTGGTACCAAAATATAAAAGTCTGGGCTATCACTAGAAGCTATGCACTTACCCTCTCCTCAGGTTAGATAGCAGAATAATCTCCTGTTCTGGGAACTAAAGAAAATGTACCTTGCAGCTATGATTATGAACATCTCTCATTCTGTCTCTGTCTGTCTCTGTCTCTCTGTCTTTCTCTGTTTATATTGGGATTAGCTTAAGTTAGAAAACATAAAGCAAAACACAGGTGTGGTGAAGTAGATGTATTCTTTGGCTTTTACATCAGATTTGGGTTCAAACCTGACACCTCCTTTTCACAGCGATTTCGTCTTGGACAAACTACCTTCTCTCTGAGCCTCTGATGAGACACAAGTGCTGGGTTCTTGTGCTTTTGTGTGTGAGGTTTTTGCCAATAAAAGTACAAAGCTTCCATCTGTATCTCCTAAAAATACATCACTCAGTGGGATCTTTTTTGTGACAGGAGGCCTCAGCTGGAAACCCTGGAATTTGACTGAAATTTGGATCGTCTCTAACACAAAGGTCTGTCCTAAGATATTCTGTAAGATCGTTCATAGTATTGCCAAGCACAACCACTCCATATAATTAGAGAGGCCTCAACGAGACCATATGACCTAGGATGGTCAATGGGTTGACAGTCTGGAATAGAGGAGAAAACAGAAACAGGGCCTCTGTCAAGGGCATCACCTCATCTAGAACTACTGCAACTTCTTCTTAGTTGGCCAGCTCTTGGTTTTGGCCATTACGGCTAATTTAGGCTTTCCTTATCCTTCCAGACAGAGCTCAGGTCTACAAGAGAATGGTCCTTGAAGGCTTGGGTTGGTCCCAGTCACCTGCCTGCACTTACACAGCACCCTGCTCTGCCTCTGTCTACCACCTGCTACATTACATTAAAATGTGTACATGTGTCTGACTCCCATCCAGACGTCAGGCTCCTCTAGTGTCTCGCCCCACGCCCTGCTCTCTCATGTCCTAGAACACAGTGCAGAGCAATAATCTGAAAGCCTTACACAGTGTTTATCATACTGCCCTACGCATCTTTCACATACTCTACTCAGAAGATAGACACTATCATTATTCTAAATTTAAAAAATTTTTCCTTTTTTAAAATTTATTTTTTAATTGAAGTATAGCTGATTTACAATGTTGTGTTCATTTCAGGTGTACAGCAAATTGATTCAATTATACATATATACGTATATGTATATATATACATTCTTTTTCAGATTCTTTTCCATTATGGTTTATCACAGGATATTGAATATAGTTCCCTGTGCTATATAGTACATCCTTGTTGGTTATCTATTTTATATATAGTAGTGTGTATATGTTCATCCCAAACTCCTAAATTTTAAAATAAAGGAACTAAGGCATGGAGTGGTTAAGTAACTCACCCACGATCACACAGCTATTAAATGGTAGAACTTGGAGGAAAGCCAGAAAGCCTAATTCCAGACCCCACACCAGCCACTAATCCTATCTTGCCTCAAAGATTCTTGGTAAATGTTCAACTGATTTGAACATTACTCAGGAAAGATGAATACATATAAACAGCTGGTCTTGAAGGAAAAACAATCAACTTAAAGCCTCAGATACTTAAAAGTTTTCCCAGGACATAAATAAATTATAACAGGAAAAGTTTTCTAAAAATTATTGATAGCTTTGATTTGCACATTACACAAAATTCCATTTGATCACCAAAGGCCTCTCAAGACACAAAGTCTCTTTAAGCACATATGTGGAATGCCTGTGTTTTAGTAATCAACTGTTCACTTCCTACATGCTTCCATCTAAAAAACCAGAAGCCTCTGCATACAAGGTCAATGAGATTTTTGTTTTTCTGTTTTCCTTTTTTTTAAATTGCTGGCATCAGCTGTACAGGGTTTGAACACTAACTTGTTATCCTTGAGATAAAATGCTGTCTGCCAAAATCCTTCCTCAGAGTTGCACTGATTAAGCAGTAAACATCATTAGAAAATACAATCAGTCTTAGTACCTTTATTCAAGGAAAGGATTTAACACGGGGCAGAATCATTTTAAAGTTTCTCATAAAAGCACTGACTATTGAAAGTGAAAGAAAAAATGAATTAAGCCAACAGAAACCAGGAGGAAGTTATATTCCTGAACTTCCATGCCCCTGTGTTTACAGAATGACCTCAGCAGTGGGCAGTAAGAGGGAACAAGTCCATTGTAGTCTGTGAGAACTGCACTGAGGTCGGGGGTATGACGGGGACGGAACAGAATCTGAAGCCTAAAAGTGATATACAATTCCTAGAAAAAAACCCACAGGGCAACAGGTCCCTATAGTACCCCCTGAAGTAATAATGGTGACAATGATAATGATATAGTAACAGTAAATAAACTGGTAAGACGTGCATGCGTGCCAGACTAATTTTTTTTCTATTAAAGAAAGTTAAGTTGCCAAATAGCAAAATCAGATATATTGTTTTAAAACGGTAGAGGAGTACAGTGAACATGTGTCTTACTCCTTCATTTGTTCATTCACTCATTCACTCACTTCTGGCAGCCCAGAGTCTGTGTCCTTTTCCGGTGCTTGGGTTTCCTGTGGGGAATTCCCTCTTGCTGTGACATCTCAGTGGAAGCCCAGGGGCTCTGCCTGCCCTAACTCCCCCCATGGAAGTCAGGGGAGCGTCTTTGGCCAGTTCTGTCATCTCAGTGCCCTAGTGGGGACAAGGGGCAGGCACACGACCTAAGCTCAGGCTTAGTCAGACGATTTTCTTTTCCTAGGACTGTGATGTGAAGAGAGAGAAAATTGGGGTACATTTACCCTCCATTCATTCCTTTGCAGGTGCCCAGGTCCCCTCAAGACAGACTATCCAGACACCTGTTTCCCGTCTGCTACATGCTTGCTTCCTCACCTACTCCCCAATTCTGTGCGCTCTCCTATGCTCTTTCCATATTTTCTGCTTTTGAAAGTGATTCCAACTCTGTTTCAGTTGTTTGCCTCCAAAGAATAAGTGTTGGGTACTGGCTGATTAGGGAACCAAATAAAAACCACGTTGACAGAAGTGGCCAACTGGGTCATAAGTGAGGACAGAAGCTGGAAGCGGTCAAAGACTGGGGACCCCTGGGAGACTGGGAAATACTGCTGGGAGGCCAGGTGTGGCTGAGCCGCGGAGGCCAGGTGAAGGTCACCAGGGCTATGACATCAAGGAGACAGACTAAGCCCAGAAACACAGCATGATGAGCAACCCAAAGGATGTTTTATACTTTACAACAAGTTAGGGCTATAAACTGGCATTGTTATATTCAGAAACAGCTTCTACACCACATAAAAACCTACCACGAGATGAAAAAGTCTTTCACTTCCTCTCTCACGATTAATGTTCAAAACAAAGCAACTAGATTACAGATCACAACTTAATATCCTGGAATATTCTGCATCTCTCTTCCTTCTTGCTGTGTGCTCACCTTTCTCATTCACTCAGCTGAACAATGCAATTGGACTTACCGACCAATCTTATTTTGTTGATGGCTGATTTTACAGCCCAGCTCATTATCAAGACTTTCCATCTCAATTCACAGACCCAAAAACCTTCCCATGAGCCTTATTTCTATTAATTCACTTACAGTGAGCTCCCGTAAAATTTTATATAATACCATTTAAAAAATTAAAGTTAAAACCCAAAATAAAATGACATCTTCCATTTAAAACTTTACTAAAAAACGTTTCTGGATTAATAAATATTGCCAGATCCATGTTGCCTCGTTTGTTTGGAAACAAATGCGTCAGCAAAGAAATAAATGGGAAGAGATTCCCTTTTAACCCTCTAGTCATACCTGAATAGGGACTCTCTCGACAGCCAAATTTCATTCTGTCTCATGGTTTTCCAGGAGAAAAGCAGCAGCAGCAGCACAGTGGACACGCTCAGGGTGGCAGCCCCACAGCGATTCAGCCACGTGCACAGCTTGCTCATTCCATGCACGAAAAGGATGCAGTAGCCCATGCTGGAAAACAGGGCGGAGAAGCAGGTGACTTTGGGGTGCAATACGCCCTGAGTATTCCATCCCATGCAACTAACTTTTCAAATAGAGCTTGTCCTGTGATAGAAAACACAGACATAACCCGCCCTGTCTGACACATTTCCACGTTAGAGCTCAAATGGGCTCTACCGGCACACTGACTAGTTCTCTGGCACAAGTGTGGAGAATGACAGGTTCACCTTGCAGGCTCACATTGCCCTGAATTTCTGCAGCTCAGGCATCCAGAAAAGTCCATCCTGTGTGTCTTGGGTCTTGACTGGACCCTCTGACTCAGGCTCCCTTATGTTCCTGACATTGTATAACCCTACTGGCACCATGTGTTCAAATTTGGACCCTGAGGCTTTGTGGGAGACAGTCCCTGGGGGGGACTATCAGGTCCTGGAAGGGATGCTGGTCACCAAGGGGCATTGATTTTGGTCTCCGGACGTGCCACCTAGTATAACCCCATTCTGGCCAAAGTCCTTACGCTGAAGGAAGATCCTCCCACAGGCGGGCTTCTGAGCCTCACAGCGTGCAGCCTATCACAGACAAGCTGCACTGATCCGATTCTCATGCTGATTCTGGCTCAGCTTTCCCAACAGACACGAAGAATCCCTCACGTTACCGGAGTGGGGCTTTGGCACGTTGATATCACATCTCTAAAAGCTTTGGCTTGGTGGATGGAATGTGGTCCCTCGCATCACCTGTGCACCTGCAGAGAGGCTTCCTGCCTGCCGACTGGCCTCAGAAAAACACATTTAGTCTGTACTCATTATGCTGTGTGTATTTTAGTCAAAACTCATTTCTTTCCAAAGACGATAATACAAATTATTATAGAATATTTTAACAATGAAGCAAGCTTGTGTAAAGAAATCCTATATTAGTCAGACACTTATACTATAAGAAGCCCTAAATTAATATAACTCATTTACTTGTTCAATTAATTATTTGTTCTCTCTCTAGTATGTGACTGGCAGTATGCTGAGCACTAAAAAATACAATTATGAGTAAAACACAGATTATGTGCCTGCCACTGTCACAGGCACCAAGAACGTTATCAGTGGGTAAAACAATCATTCCTATCCTCCTGGAACTCACATGGATGGGAAAACAGCCACCAAGCAAGTAAGACCCAGAGTAGGTCACACTGAATATGATACATTAGGTGGAGAAAAATCAAGCAGGAAAGCGAAGGAGGGAGACCAGGAGGGGAAGGAAGGTGAGATATTCATATGGGCGGTCAGGGGAGGCCTCACTGAAAAAGTGACATGTGAAGAGCATACCGAAATGCAGGGGGCGCACCCTGCAGGCACCCAGATCCCCAGTGCCCGCTCTCTTCTCCCCCTGCGTTCGTAAAGCAGCACCTCTGAGGAGCAATGTTAATCGAGCACATCTTCTGTGCCGAGTACATTCTCTACAGGAGCTCAGTTCATCCTTATATCCCTGGGGGTCACTGTTAGCAGCATTAAACTCCTGAAGACACTGAAGAAGAGAAGCGAACGCATTTGCTGAATTCGGTCACACAGCTCATGTCCAGTAGAGCAAAGACAAAACCCCCGGAATTCCGGATTCCAGAGCCCACACTCCACCTGCTGTCCTGACATTGGGGTTCTGCCTTGACTGCTGTGTTCCTCACACCTTATCACACAGCTTCACCTACTTCCTTCCCAATCACTCCATACATGACATCTCAATGGTCATTAACTGCCTCCTTGTAGGAAACAGCTGTCATCTGGCAGAGCGGTGGGGAAGGGAAACACTGGGATTCCAACAGCTCCAGAGCAACGGCCACCAAGTGGCAGAACACGAGGATAATGAAGATGACAGCAACCAGATTAGCTATTTTGTACGTTTGCATGTTTGTTGAGTACTCCCTACGTGTCGGGCACTGTGCTAAGATCTTTATGAGGGCCTGTCCAATACTTGTAGGGTCTGGAACAAGGACAGTACTGGCTTTAAATATATTATCTAATTAAAAAGCTCAATCCTCAGTATCTCCCACTTCATAAATGAGGAAACTAAAGCTTAGAGGACTTAAATAACTTGCCCATAGCTCCAAAAGCTAGGAATAGAGTCAGCTCAGAAGTCCCACGGCCCTAACGCTGTGCTATAATTCAGGAGTGGGCAAACTTTTTCTGTAAGAGGCCAGAGAGTAAATATTTCAGGCCATATGGGCTCTGTCCTTCCTAGTCAGCTCTATCTTCGTAGCAGGAAAGCAGCCATTGACACTTATGTAAACGAATGGGCATGGCTGTGTTCCAACAAAATGTATTTATAAAAACAGGCGATGGGCCAGATTCCACTCACAGGCCACAGTTGTTGAGCCCTGCTACAGCCAAAACGAAGGAGAATACCATTCCTTCCACTCAGCACAGGCATCGGGATCAAGTAACATAATCATTTTTTTTCAGAAGCCCTTGTATTGACATATGGTTTAAAGAAATGCTAAGCCATATAAAATCATCTCCACTTAAGTTTGCAAATTTCTTAGAGGGTATCACATTCTTAAAAACTTGAACACAATATCAGAGATTAAGATGCTTCTCTATTATGACATTTCATCTTTCAACATCTGCTTTACTGCAGATCTCAGCTGCAGGGGGGTAGGACTGCTCTCTCCATTACTGGGGCAGGGCAAGTCCTCATTTTGAAAGTGGAAAATCAAGCAAATGAGAAACTACATACTTTTCTGACCTCCAGGGAAATGAAACCAGACTCCAGTTTGGTCTGCTTAACCTGGTTAAGGAAAATCTGGGCTCTGACCAGAGACCTCCCCAGAGAGCCCAAAGGAGTCAGTGTAAACCACTGACAACTGCCAACATCATAACCTGGAGAACCAAGAGCCCAACTGGCTGCTGAATGGCTTAGCTCGGTACCGAGAAACATTTTCAAAGCACGCTTGAGAGGCACCACGGCTGTCCCAGAGAAAGCAGCACAGAGATGATCTCTTGTTCACAGGCCACAGGGATCTGCAATTTTGAATGGGTTTTACTGACAAGCTGCTCAGCCCACAGTGCTTATAAAAGCTAAAGAAAGCTGCATCTCTCCTTTAAAAAATGCAAATCCAAAGAGAATTGAATAGGAAATATCAATCAGCAACGTCTGTCCTTTCAAATTTGAATAGAAAATGTTTAAACCTGTTGTTCGAGAACTTTGAGTAGTTAGTCCTCGTGTAGACAGTACAAATGTACTTTCACGCTCTTAAGTGATAAAAGAACAACATTTCCCCTTCCCATTTACATCAACCCTGGAGAGATGACAATTTTCTATGACTGGGCCAAGTATTTTATGATGTTTGTTACGGCTTCACTTTTTGTTTTATTATATGCAGCAAAGAGAAGTGTTTTGCTATTAAGTAGAATTGAAATTCTACCTTTTAACTTAACGAGCTCAAACAACCCACTGAGAGTATCTATAAATAGCATTAATGATACAAGACAGACACATTCTTCCTATTTTATTACTCTAAAAAATTCCCAACTTTAGATAGTTTAAATGAAACATGTTCCTAATGAACTTCATGTTGATCTGTTGAATCCCCATCTGGCAAATTATCTGACCTTCAGATCTTATTCTGGTCTCATGAATGTTGACCCCAAATGGTTAAACAATAAAGCCCTGGAACCATGAGCCCCAAATAGGTGTTTGACGCTATAGCACAGGAAGCCCCAGGGAGACAATGGTGGCTCCTCAGATCAGATTGAACCTGGAAGCTGGCCCAGGTTCATTAGTGTCCCCATTTCTTGCCTTTTCTTTTTTATCTCAAACACTTGATGGATGGGGAAATTTCCCAAAAGACTGAATGCATTTGGATGTGAGAGTTTATTCACATTCCAAGAAAAAGGTATCTCTCATGCATTTCCTTAACTCCCCATCCTAGGGGTGCTGGGCTGGGTATGAAAAGCTTCTTTACATTTACTTCTCCGTAAATAGATTTGTTCTGTTCTTTTCTCGGCATTACCTATGGAGCAAACTGGGAGAAAAACCCTTTGCTTTCACCTCCTGAGAGCCTGCTAATTCTCTTTTACCTCTTTGAAGATGACATGCTTCCTCTCAACCTCCCAGCTCACCTACCAGCTCTAAAATTTATGAGACCTCCAGTGGTAAGTAAGGCAGGGTCTGGATCAGAAAAAAACCCGTTTGCCTCTCAATTCTGACACTTACTGTTGTTTGATTTCAGACAAATTATTATTACCCGGTTCTTAATTTTCTTATTTTGTAAAAGGGAATAATAATTTTACACTGTGCACAATTGATGATACACACTAAACAATAAATAGCATTAATATTATGTTATAATAATAACAATATTATGAGGGCATTATTTTCTGCTAAATAGAGTAGAAGGCAGGAAATGTGCAGAGTTTACATGTATTCCAGGTGGAAACAGGTAACTCTGTATTTGGCTCCTGTAAATGTAGTAACTTCCTAAGGTAACTAGAGCACTACTAGGTGTAGTGGAACAAAAGTGTTCTAGTGCAGACTTTGGGGGTTTGCAGCGAGGAGAAGGATTTCATTGGAGAATAAAGAGCCTAGAACTGGGTCTAGAAAGCTGGGTTCTTCTCTGATACTGGTGAGCTCTGTGCAACATATTTACTTACAGAGCCTTATCGGGCCTTAGTTGTTTGTATTACAAGGGCTAAATATTGCCTGCCTTCAAGGCAGCTTAAAATGCAGCTAACTTGAAAGGTTGTTGCATGGAGTAAATGAAATAATATGTGTGGGGGTGCTCTGTGAACTGAATACAAGGTATCAGTGTTCTCAAGGGCAGTGTCTATGTGTTCATGTGTGTATTACTACATCAATAAAATATGTGGTAGATCTGTAAATACACCTCAAGAAACCTAGTTTATCAAAGTCCAGATTGACCCAAACTGTCTAATTTACAGGACAACTGTAAGTCTTTTCAGAGCATCCACCAAGAACACCCTTAAAACTTCAAAATACCTTGTACGATATTGTTGGCTTCTGAAAGGTATGACTCGTACATCATTTTTATAGAACAAAATACTGAAGAAAACAAGGTACACTGGTCATATGTGAAATACATATGGCCACATATTTAAGTTAATGAACGTTCATAAACCTCGACCACAAAAAGCACTAAGCAAATCTTCCCTTAGATCCATTTCAAATTTTTCTCTATTCTGTCTATCTTTGTGAAAGTGAAGGAAATGAAAAACATAAACTCTTCGGTGAATTAACGCATAATGAAGAGGCTTTTGTATTCAACTTTGATAAGAAATAAAGCATTAACTGTTTGGATGTTCGGGCCAGTTTTTAAGGATAGAGTACTGTTTTATTCATTTTTTCAGGCTAAGCACCTGCATGTAAGAGGGGCTGCTTCCTAAGTGTGATTGAACACTGCGGTGGAAGGTACCGGAAACTAACATGGAAACAAAAGTGAACTTAAAAAGGAATCAATCCAAGTCGAGCCCAAAGATGACTTATCACCAGCAGTACTGTCCATGCTCAGGGTGCAGTGTTTCCCTTCGCAAGCACCTTCACCCGAGCCTGGCTTACTTCCCTCTCAGCCTGGTTCCAGTAGCCACAACAAATTTTCCATCTGGGCCTGAGAGGCCTTTTGGCCAAAGCCAACCACCTCCCAAGTCACTCTGAATCTAATTCTAAAAAGTCAGAAAAACAACCTTTCTCAACCCTCATACAGTATACTCAGCTCTAGGACCTGAATTCTGCCATTTCTTCCATAAACCACCATAGAGTCAGGCATCTTCACTTTTGAAGCAAAGGCATTAATGGACAATTGATGGACAACTAATGGACAACACTAGGTGTTGCCGTCCCCTCGTCTCTTCCCCTATATTAGCACAGACCTGACTGTACATGCTGTGTCATATGTACAGTGTTCTTTAATTTTCTACAATACTCTCTAATGAAGCATCTATTTTTCTGGGTATTATGAGAAAACACAAACATACAAAATGGTGGTCCCAACTCTCACGAGGGCAAGACAATCCAGGTTTCTAAAACAGTGGGGAGGATATTTTAAGATTACTAAAATTTGTATAAGAAGTCACTGGTTTGAGATGTATTTCCCAGCACAGAATCCAAGAGCAAAGGAAAGAAATAGATTCACGACAAGGGGTCTTAATGGAAGGGAGGTTGAAATGGCAACACTTAAATCCATTCACACCCTCCAGGCAGGTGACTGGGTGTGTGATACCTACAAGCTAGTCTCTCCTCCACTCCCAGGGGCACGTTTCATAACCTCTTCCAGTTTTATGTTTCAGAATGCTAGCCTGCTAAGTTAGGGGTGTTCACTTTTTTAAAACATTGAGATATAAGTGACATATGACATCGTATTAGTGTCAGGTGTACAACATCATGATTTGATATTTCTGTATATTGCAAAATGAGCACCAGAATAACTCTAGTTAACACACATCACCTCACAGTTACGATTTCTTTTTCTTGTGATAAGAACTTTTAATATCTAATTCTCTTAGCAACTTTCAAACATACAATACAGTATTATTAACTAAACATTACATGCCCAGGACTTATTTAACTTATAATTGGAAGTTTGTGCCTTTTGACCCCCTTCACCCATTTTGCCCACCCCTCATTCCCTGCTTCTGGCAACCGCCAATCTGTTCTCATTGTCATGAGCTGAGTTTTTTTTTTCCTTTGGGGTTGTTCACTTTTGAGTGCATGAAGATAAAAAGGAAACAGAGGTTTATAGTACTGAAGGAGGAGGGGGAAAAGGGCTGGGAAGGAGAGGCCTATACTCTGCTACGTTGATTTCCTTCCACTTTGACTCACCCAATCTCCTCATTCGTACAAGGCAGACTGAAATAATGACTTGCAATTACCTAGCATAGCTTACAGCAATTTGCACATATATTATTCCATTTAGTCTCATCTGAATTCAGATTCTACTCTCCAAATTTTACGTTCAAATCCTGGTTTCCAAGACATTTGCTGTTCTCCATTAAGGACTCGGACATAAACATTCATCTTTTATAACTAACAGGGTTCTCTAATAGTAAGGCCATGATTCCAGTCTAGTAAATAACTGTTCAAGTTTATCCTCACTTTGTGCCGTTGGCTGAGCACAATTCATTGAGCACAACAGATTGGCCAACTGATCCTCAGCCCATGAGCACACTGACCTCCTCTCAGCTCACTCATTCCCACCATTGCTCTGTTCTATGTGACCTACAATCTCCAATTTTGTAACACAGTCAGTTGAGTCCCTCAGCAAAGCCCTGCTGCTTCCTTCCTGGAAGGAAGAACTCATACAGCACTCACCCTCACCATGACCTGGTGACCATTACCGAGTCCCGTGCAGCCCCAGGACCCTCCCTACCTGGGCACTGCCCTGGAAAGTAGCCCTCACCGGACAAGGTCTACCTCCCAGATCTCATTCCTCTTCTGAGTTCGGGTCTCAAGGGGATGAACACACTGAAGTCAAATCTTCCCATCCTTACCCCATGGTATTCTGAGGAACAACTTTAATGGACTTTTGAAAACCCAGTGTAGGGGGACAGAGGGACACACTGGACTCAGTACCTGTCACCCTGTGAGCAACCTTACCTGTGCTCTGAGCCCGGTTTCGATATTAGGCTTCAGCACAATTCCTGAGTCTCTCCTCACGACTTGATACGGATACACAAACGTCTGACCTGTTCTCATGGCTGCAACCTCTCTTGATAAGCTGCCTGCACCATGGCCCCATGGACGGGGCATCTGCCATTGCTCTTGTTGCCCCGCCCCAGTGTTTAGGCTCCTATTTCCTACTGGCACATACTCCTCACTGATGCTTGTCCATGGGAACTTCTAAACAACACATGTTCCTGCTGCTTATGAGGACACCCTATCAGCTCACGGAGGAGGCCCCACACCAGTGCTGCCCAGACCATCCCCTAGTGCCCACTGCCAGGCCCTTCAGAGAGCCTGTCCTCGTGGCAGATGAACTTCCTCTTTGCTCCTACCTCCCCCCAGGGGACATGTCCCCCTTCCCCTACTTGGGCATCTTGCTGAAACTGAGCAGGACGAATATGTGTTTCAACTCCTAAGAGGAAAAATTCATGCTTTCCACAAGGTTATTCTAAGTCACAAAGAGTTGAACTTGGGAGCTGAAAGGGACCTTCGAGACCATGCAGCACTATGGTTACTGGAGTTCAGATTTCCCAAACCAGCAAAATGTCCAAAAGGAGGGAGTTGGGTGGGGGAGGAGGAACTAATGGAGGGCTGTATATCCCCTCCTGCTCTCATCATGCAGGAAGAGAAAGGATATTTTAAATTTATTTATTTTTATTTTATTTATTTTTTATTTTTGGCTGTGTTGGGTCTTCCTTGCTGCGCGTGGGCCTTCCCCGGTTGCGGTGAGTGGGGGCCGCTCTCCGCTGTGGTGCATGGGCCTCTCACTGTGGTGGCCTCTCCCGCTGTGGAGCACAAGCTCTAGGCGCGTGGGCTTCTGTAGTTGCGGCTCTCGAGCTCCAGAGCTCAGACTCAGTAGTTGTGGCGCACGGGCCTAGTTGCTCCACGGCACGTGGGATCCTCCCAGACCAGGGCTCGAACCCCTGTTCCCTGCCTTGGCAGGCGGATTCTTAACCACTGCGCCACCAGGGAAGCCCGAGAAAGGATACTTTAATACCAAAAATATAGGAAACATATAATTTCATAATTTTTTAAATGAATTGATTTAACTTTATGAAAAACTCACTGCATTATCTTTCTTTCTCTCCTCACCCCCCAGTTTGGCCAGTCCAGAGACAACTGTGGCACGAAGATCTAAGCAACATTAGGGGATTACTGGGCAAGGCCAACACTCAGGTTTTACAGATACGAAAGTGATTCCCCCAGGACAGCCAGGCAGCACAGGACAGACTGGGCTGTGTTGATTCCCAGGTCAGTTCTCCTTCTACTGGATTTGCTAAAGTAAGGTTTTATTGATATCAAATGATTTCTCTGATGATTTGAGTATTTGGCAAAACTTTGATTCGCTCCCAAATCATCATCACTCTCTTCCAGCAGCTCTGAAGGGGCATATGCATAGATGGCTCATCAGTAGGGATCCTCAGTGTCAGATAACAGGGGTAGTGTTCTTTCAGAGGTGACATTTCTCACTTTGCAGCCTGAGGAATAAATACTGCAGTACTGTTTCAATAGCAACCTGTGTAAGATTAAAAATTCCATTTAGAATTAATAGGTGTGATTTGAAGGTATTTCTCAAAATTGAGTATGGAAAAGAGTCACTTGTCTTCCATTTCTCCATGTCTGATGTGTCCATTAGCTTAGGAACTATACAAAACAAATGGCACCTCTTTCTAAGAGTAGGGCAATTTAAAAATTTTCTTTCTTCCCTCAAACACAGGTGGTCTAACTTCTCCTTCTGTGATCCCAGTTTTTCTTGATCAGTTCCATCCACATTATTGGTTCTGCCTTCACTTACTTCTGTCCATTCTTTTCCCCTCTCCACTCATTCATGTTTTCTTAAAGTAGTTTAGGAATTTGCTCTTTGGCACTGAAGCGAATAAATCACCCTTAATTTGGCATGTGAATGGATCTCTGATCACATTCTACAACTTTATTGGAGAGCTCTCAACTACTATTTCTGCTTCATTGATTCTAAGAAATTTTAGTCCTTTGAAGCATTCTAATGTGGTTTTTATAAAATACAAAAAAGTAGCCATTAAATTATACGCTTCTCTTGAGATAAGAATAAGAGATCAAAACTTCTGTGAAAGAATGATTTAAGCCCCAAACTCTCCTGCCTGTTCAAAAAAGACATCCATAAAATTGGCATTTATCACCAGAAGAAAGGATTATTCCAATTTCTTTTGGTGGTAAAACTCTGACCCTAAAGCCATGCAGTGCCAAATAAATTGCCCATTTCTGTCCCTTTTATCCACAGATTTCAAAGTGCAAGTGAGAGGCAGGTGATATTTTGGGTCTGTGCTAGGTTAGGATGGAGGGAGAACAGAAGCTAGAAGATTTAAGTGGCTTGTTCATTGTCAGGCAGAAAGGCAGAGGATGAAAGAGCACTGTTGGTCCGACTCGTTCTGGGCTTTTCTTGTAAAATGGCCAAACCAGCTCCCTGGGATATTTTAATACCAAAAATATAGGAAACTCGCCTGGGCTTCGGTGAGGGTGGACGTGACCTCTGTAGTGTTCATGGATGGGATCCCAAGGCTGGAAACTTGCTCCTTACCTTGAATATTTAATGAGTAGGAAGTTCACCTACCAACTGAGCTTTCTATTTCATCTTCCTCTTGTTTGCTGAAGTTTTCGAGACAACATGGATTTTCTGCATAAAGATGATGATTTGAATTTTCAAGAAAGCCACAGAGTATGTGTGTTCCTCAAAGCACTTGGGTACGAATGCTATGGAGAATGGCTCTTTCTTGTCAAGGTCAATAATGGAAGGAGAGAAGAGAATCTTCCATGCAGAGAAGATTCCCGTGTGTATAGAAGGCTTGGACACATCCTTCAGCATCGTGGAAGCCAGCGTGTAGGTTTATTAAATGCACCGGGCATCACCTGGTGCTCTGGCACCTTCCAAGGAATGCCTGCAGCGTCTGCAACATTCTCTGCAGCCCTGAGGAAGATTCCAGCAGCTCCTTACCCAACTGTCTACCATTCTCCACTGAGATGGGGGAGGCTGGTCTCTGCTGAGTAAAATCTTTTTTGGAGAAAAGTCCCCATTTTCATGAAAACTGTCAGCATGTATAAACTGCCTCCGATGAAGTCATTAGAAACTCTCTAAAGCCACAGCACAGAAGTTTCCCCACATAGGTTTTGATTTCTGACTCAGCTGCACAATTTTAGATAACAATGGAATCCAGCACCATAATTAAAACGGCTCCCTTAGGGCTTCCCTGGTGGCGCAGTGGTTGAGAGTCCGCCTGCCAATGCAGGGGACACGGGTTCAAGCCCTGGTCTGGGAAGATCCCACATGCCGCGGAGCAACCGGGCCCGTGAGCCACAACTACTGAGCCTGCGCATCTGGAGCCTGTGCTCCGCAACGAGAGGCCGCGATAGGCCTGCGCACCGCGATGAAGAGTGGCCCCCGCTTGCCACAGCTAGAGAAAGCCCTTGCACAGAAACGAAGACCCAACGTAGCCAAAAGTAAAAATAAATAAATAAATAAATTAAAAAAACAAACAAACAAAGAAAAACAGCTCCCTTATGGTGCTACTTACAACAATGACTGCGAAGGAAGGCTGGGGTTTGTGAGAGGTACAATGGCTCTCTCAAAGACTCCTCGGCTTCCTCCAACCCCAGTTCCCCCAAATTTGAGTTAAACTCTCAGGTTTGTGCTCAGAGCTGTGTACCTGGACTAGTGACGTGCCCTCTTCCTCAGCCTCCAGGACCATCTATAAGGGGCAGGAGACACTTCCACTTCCTAGTCACATGGCCTTGGCATCTGCCAAGACCGCGGCTCTGGAGGGGGAAAGAGGCCTGGCTGGGCACAGTGATGATATGGATGTGAATCCAGGAGACGCTGGGCAGTAAAGACAAACCCTTGGAAAATGATGGGTGCTTGATATCAGCGCGACGATGCACAGATGCGGGAACTTGGAGAGAAAAGGGCAGCCATCTTTTTAATGAAGACCAGTTTCCTGAAATTGATTTTGGGTGACTCTGCACCAAGTTTGCCAAATGCAGCAAAATCCAAATGGGTTCTGAGAGGCAGGCACTTGCTCTTGGTAATATTGATGTTTTCTTTATATTTCAAACTTTTATTTTAATCCAAATCAGCTTACTCCTAGTGGAAAAAGGGCAGGGCATGACTGTCTGTTTTAGAGAAAAGAAATGGAGTCACAGAAAGGTCTATTGAAGATATGGCAGCACAGGAAGAGCCAGAGCTGGCATGATTCTGTGGGTGTTTGGAGGACACACCTACCTGGGCGACAGAAATCCCTGACTTTACATAAGACAGCTCACAAATGGTTGATGACAATATTATGGGCTTCTATAATGTTTACCTGAGGCTCTCTTCCAGAAGAATGAAATTTAACCTCTTGTTTAAAATTCCAGCCCTTTATGTCCTCAAAACATTTTCTCTTGTATTTGGATTAGAAAATCTTACCACACATGCACTCAGAACACCAAGTGCTGTGGATTCAGATCTCAGGACTCTTGAAATTATCCTGCACTGATTTCCAAATGGAGTTAAGCTGAAAGTACTTTACTGTGTTCGTATTTTCTTCATCTTTTTCAATTGAGGAGACGTTACTATCAGAGAAACAATATAACCTGGAAGGTGCCAGATCTGTCAGCAGACAAGGATCTCTATTCCATGGCTTTGCCACTTACTAGCTATGTCACTTGGGCAAGTTATTTAACCTCTCAGAGCCCAGGCTTTATTTCTGTAAAATGGGTATAATGGTATTAGCTACATCAGAAAGCTGATATCGGCGATAACACTTGCTATTTATTGAACATGTACAATATAAAGCATTTTATAAGTTTTTTATACAAAACATTTTTATAAATGGCCATCTCATTTAATGCCATTAAAATCTCACTGAGTTGGGCGCTATTATCTTCATTTGACACAGATGAGGAAACAGAGGCTTTGTGACATCACACTCATGTCACACTCTGACTGCAGGAACATGCTGTGAACCATCACATACAGCATGAATTAACTGATAAAATAAATATAACATGCTTAGCATAGTGACTGACCTATAATAAAGGTTCAATAAAAGTTTTGATACAATTAATGTTTATTGAGTATGATACTATTTTAAAGAATATCCAGCTCTGTTAAACGATTAGAGTGGAAGACACCATTTTGTTTTTAACCAGCAGTTAATAAACTCTTTGAGGGGAAAAAACCTGAGATTCACTTATTTTTGCAGCCTCAGATTGTAGTAGAGCATGCCTGGGACAGACGCTCTGTGAATATCTGTTAAGTGAAGAATAAATACAGATTCCACTTGGAATCAGGAGTCCTACAGACAAAGCCTGACTGAAGCCACTCTCAGCTGCTCTAAGCAAAAACACGTCTGGAACAGACACTGAGGTCCTCCTTTGCCCTCCATATTCCTCAGTACTGGCAAGCCTTCATAAGCCTGTTATTTTAAGTCAATATAGAACGCAAAGAAATTTCGTACTTTTGTCCTCATCAAATAGTTTTTATCAAGAAATAATCTCCTTCCCAAACTGTGCTGTAGACACATAAAGAAAATTAAGGGCCACCCTCTCCTTAACCAAGTCAAAACAAGATGCTGTTAAGTCTTAAGAAAGCTGTTAGGTACTTACTCTGGGGGGGAATCGAAGGTTATGAAATTCATTTCTAATTATATGCATTTTAAAATTTCTAACTCAATATCCATAAATGAAATAAATTTTACTATTTAATACTTAAATTAATCTCATTTAAATTAAGTTTAAAATTAACTTAAATTTCTAACTCAAAATGAAGAAATAAAAATGAATAATTTCCTGATAATATTTTGGTTTACTGTATTTATTTTGTTGCCTTTTAGAAAAGTTCATTCTTGGGACTTCCCCGGTGGTCCAGTGGTTAAGACTCTGCCTTCCAATGCAGGGGGCATGGGTTCGATCCCTGGTCGGTGAACTAAGATCCCACATGCTGCGTGGTGTGGCCAAAAAAATAAAATAAAATAAAATAAAAAATAAAAAGGTCTTAAAAAATTTTTAAAAGAGAAAAGTTCATTCTTATGTAAAATTCATCAAATTACTTAATCTTAGGAAGCTTAATAAAATCCTTATTTTAAAAATGAGAAAACATGGGTGCAAAAAAAAAAAATCTTCATGTGCTACTCAAGGTCACACAATGGATAAACAGCAGAACCATTTCAGGGACATTTTCAGGCTTTTGAAAAGAAACAGGCTTTGGAATGCTGACATTTGAATAAGACTAGAGAACAGACAAGCTTCAGCACGATTCAAATATTCAGAGCTAAGTGGCATTATGTAATCATATAAGTCTGAATGCCCTTTATAATTTTAACCAATTTTTTTCTCAAGGACAAGTTTCCTTCAGATTGTTCCTATTTTTAAATTAAAGAGCAAAGAAAGAGAGAGAAAGAAGATAGAAGTTAATTAAAATCATGCTACTTAACACAGTTAATAATTTTATCCAAATCAACAAATACTTCTAGAAAGTTACTATAATTATGTTTAATAAACACAGATACTTGAACAAAGAAGTCGTGGTAAATGATTGCTGCTAAAATTCTGAATATACTCTGGTCAATATTCTCATCCAACTTCCTCTTTGGCTGTTTTTAAAGCTGGGGTAATAAACACCGCAAAGATCTGTCATACACACAAAGAACGGTCTCTCTGGAGCCATCAGTGTTGGTCTGGTAAAGAGGAATCCAGAAGCAGTAATTACCTAGGCATGTATAGCACTCTCTCGGCCACCACGAAACCCACCCTGAAGAAGAGGTTGCTGGCTGGGATGAACGGGAAAACCAGGAACAACAAGCCCACCAAAACTTCCCTGTGCTCCAATCTCTGAAACACACAATAGTGGAGGACAAATTAATCTGGGTTTAATTCCACTTCAGTCAGCATTTAACCATCTCTTTCATTTTCAACTTCTCATTGAAGGAATGAATAAATTAGACCAATGTAAACCTTTTGATTAGTGTGCTGAATTCATCAGAGAAAGCCCTCAGGCTAAAACCTCTGGCTCATGGAAATATTCGCATGTACCCCTGACACACATTTGCCACCCAGAACATCTGCTATTTGCCTAACATGATCAGTGACCATTACTCCTTATTCGGGGCTGGCCCTACAGCCATCCTGCTTCTTGGTCTGGCTCGTTTTTAGAGTCCCTGTGCCCCCAGGCAACTCATTCCTGGGAGCAAAGCAGCTGGGTGGGATCAAGCTCACTAAGGCATCATGGAGAATTACTGTCCTCTCAGAAACAGAACACATTAAAAGCAAAACAAACAAAAACAAAGAAGAAGAAGAAGAAGAAAAAAAACCCCACACAAAGCCCACCAGGAGAGGCAAAGCTTAGCATGAAGAAAATTAAATGCAAATAGTGAAATGTGGGGCACCAATGAGGGAGATCATTTGAGCTGAGGTGTTTTTAGCATCTTTCCAAATAAGCCAGTAAGCAAGCATTTATTCCATGAAATTTTTTGGAATCAAAATTCATTACAATAAATCATTAAACTGACAGAACACCTTTCTCTTACACTGTATATATTAATTTGTAAAGATTTTTGTCACTTATAGTTAACATAAAATATTTCTATTTATTACTAATAATATGTTGTAATGGGCATTGTAAAAGCTAGTGTGTATTTCCAAATAGATGTATTTGAAGGAATTCCTATTTAAAACAAACCTAAATGTATTGGATGGTATTACTTTTTTCTTTTTAAAAAAAGTTTAAGGGAAAAACCAAATAGAACTTTCCATGTTACAGTTTTAAATTTTTTCTTATAAACACTTTAAATAGCCTATTACTTTTAATAATTGTGAAAGACTAAACAAAAGAATTTCTAAAACATAAATAAGATTCCCTAATACAACTACTAATATTTTAAGTAGACAAAGTAAAAGATTTCAAAGATCTTGAGACATTTGTCACCTGGATTTTATTAAAATCTTTGTTTTGCTGACTACAAAATATTGAATAACAAAGTTTCTAAGAGCAATTCCATATGAACAAATGTGATTTGGACAATTTCCTTTAAAAAGTAAGGGAACGTAAGTAATGATCTCATTTTTTACCTAGAGTAACCACACTCTTTAGAATTAAAAGATGAAAGAAGAAGAAAAAATTTTGCATAACAAGCCTTCAACTCAAATGGATACAATAATGTTGTATTTTCTATGACCCACTTAAATTGAAGGAATAAAACAGGTGAGAAGTAACAAGTTCATTATATTTAAAAACTGCAAGCTATCTTTGTAATTTAGATTTTTCTTTCAGTTTACAGAGTATATTTCAGTCCAAGAATTTAAAGACTTGTAAAGAGAATGTGATACCCCCTATTAATTAATCCTAAGCATGGAGGCAAGGGCAGGGGTTAAGAGAATTCTGACCAGGTCACCATCCAGGTCCCTGAATCGTGTTTTACCCCGTGAGGCGCCTCCCCACCTCATTGCGGTTATTGGAGATCAGCCCTCACTGCGGATCTGAAAGAGGCGTCGCCTTCACACCCCCAGTGTCACCCCTTGCTGCCTGACCGAAGGCCCTTCCTCACTGTGGTGTCGTATGTTTCCGGCCTTTACTCAGCAGAAGCCCGAGCTGGGGAGCCAGTAGGTTGGGAGGAGCCGGTGTCCGGGGAGCACAGAGGTGCCCTCGGGCTCCTCCCTCCCCAGTCCCGGAGCCCCTGCAGCAGGCGGTCCCGAGAGCTGCCGCCGCTGCTGGAGGTGCGGAGATGGGGCTGCAGGCTCCAGGCACGGCCTTTATTCCCTTCCTGGCTCTCATCCCAGTTGTGATTATGTATTTATCTGTGTGCTCACTGTCTTTAATTAACGTCTCCAGCAGACTGTAAGCTCCATGAGGACAGGAGCTGCTCAGTTGTGTTCAGTGGCGCGTGGTTTGTGCTCAGCTCAGTGCCTGGCACTTAGTGTTTAGAAATATTTGTTGAATAAATCAATAAATGAATAAATGTTCCATGTGAGAGAGAAAACTGGGTGTGAGGAGGGGAGAGGACAGAGAGGGCTTCCTGGTGGAGGGGGGACAATCTGGGGTTGAAACTTGAATGAATGCTCACAAGGTAGATGTGGTGGGCTTGGGGAGGGGGAGGGGGTCACAGCGAGGCGCATTCGGGCAGAAGATACAGAATGTACAAAGCAGGGAATAACCCTGGACATGTTGGCAGGTGACAAACCATCAGGGTGTTGTATGCTCTGTGTGGAGTTGACTTTTACCTACAGGCAACAAGGATGGAGTAAAGGGTCCCACACGCATAGAAAGAAAAGCAAGTGAGTGTCCAGCAGCTGATGTCCATGTTCCAGTTGTGGCCCTGCTACCATTAGTCACCTTGAGCAGGAATGAAATTAGCCCTTCCCTGTGTCAACTATTAAATGAGGTAAGTGAGGCTCACAGCTCAGCGCAGCTGGATCAACACAAAGGTTTCTTGATCAGAGAGAAAGTCCACATCATTGGAGTTGTGAGCTTAGAGCCTACCACTCCACATTGCTACCAGAGGGGCTGTCTTATGCGGTGTTTTACTTTGTTTTCAAAACATGCAACTGAAGACAGTGGCACAGTGCCCAAACTCAATGAAGTTTCACTATTTATCTCAAGAAGAATAACATTCATGAAAAAAATTCTTGAGTCTCAAATTAAACTGATGATAATCTTCTCTCCTCCCCATTCAGTCAAGAGAGATAGAAAATAGTCAAGAATATATTTCTTTAAACTGCAAGTTGATCAGCCAAGCAGAAAGTTGTAAAGTTAGGGAAAAAATATGTCATGAACACGGCTGAATTTCCTAGAATGAGAAAGACTGGGAGAGAATCCAATTTTGTGTCCTGTGGATCACAGATGTGACAAAGTTGGCTAAATAATTTATAGCTTATTTCACCCTAACAGATACAGATGAAACGCAAACAAAATAAGAGTGTGGGAAAAAGAGAAAATGCGTGGCATTTTCCAAAGTACACAGAGTGCATTCATTTCTAGGAAAAGAGGCAAATGGAAATTGATTCCAAATACACTAGGGGGTGAAAAGACATGAGAATTAAAACAGTTAATAATGCAGCCAATAATAATAATACACATTATTTGCCTGATTAACTGTGCAACTTCAGACAAATTAATTTACTTCTCTGAGTTTTAATTTGATGATCAAAAACAAAAAAGAGGTTACTGATACCTATTGTATCTGTAGGAAAAATGTGTGATAGATTCACTCTGATAGGTGTTAGTCTTGACTTTTTTCCTGGCTCGGGAGGATACAGAAAAGCATTCCCCTGAGCTGCAAAGAGAGAAAAATCCCTTAACATACCTCTTAGGGCGCCCAGAGAATCACGCGGCCACCATCAGCACAGTCACGCATCTGAGAGCCGCTAATGGAAAAGCAGTGAGCTTCTCAGAAACATAAATTACCTCAGAGGAGCACCAGCTCCAGAATCTGAGTCTAGCCTGGTCGCTTCTGGTTTATCCCATCCCCTTCCTACTCCCGGCTTCCTTTTCAAAGAACAAGTCATTGGTGAGGACACATACACAAGCACACAGACAGATACACACAAACACACACAGATACATGCATGTGCACGTGGCCAGCAGTGTGTGGATGAGTGGTCATGAGAAGAGGATGCCTCCCTGTCCCATTCAACCCAGACAACATCTACTGCAGGCTGCTTCCTTCCAGAACAGCAGAGAACAGGCCTCACTATAGTAATTATTACCATCATTCCCATCATCATATTTTCTCTCACCTCTAAACAGGTTTCAGATAAATAATACAGCACATTCAGCATGTTCTTACAGTTCTGCGTAGAGCATGGTTATATTTCAATCCTAAGGATGTATTTGGCAGCTCTAGACTCTAGCTGTCTGCATCTAATTTGTCAATTTCAGGGAAGCTGATGACAGTAGAGCTCCCTCTTCAGCCCTGGGAGTAAGGCATTTCCAAGCTGACAACTGGCAGGGCTGCATACTTACCAGGCCCTCTTTTCTCATCTGTTTTTGGGTCTACTTCCTCCACTAGACTATGCCTTCCTTGATGGGAGTCACCGTCTCACTTAGATTTATCCAGATACCTGGCACATACATAACTGGCATTCAGCAAACTGTGTTGCAATAAGAAAGATTAGTGATGGAAGTTGCATATACATCACTGAGGTTCATTTTAGAGACTTCTCACTAAGGAAAACTTGTACTTTTGGTAACCCTCTGAAACACAGTACTTGCAGTGTTAATTTGGGGTGAGAAGGCCTTGAACATCCAAAGTACCTCACAAGGGTCTGACAGAGCTGACCGACAGCAGTGAGGTACTTTTAATCAGGATACATGCATACCTTCTATGTCTCTCTAATTGCATTCATGGCTACTAACTACTACTTGGTCTCGCAAGGTCGTGGGACATTTCTGCTTAGGAAAAGTGACATCTTTCACATTATTGAAGTTCAATTTTAATTTTGTGAATATTTCAATGTATTAAAATAGTCAATAATTTATCACTGTTATTATTATGATGGAAATTCTTTTTAACTGAGGAAGGCAAGTTATTTAATCAATTTAAATCCCCATTGCTCTATCTGACTGCACAGTACTGCCTCATCTCTTGTTCTGAATCCCAGTTACTCAGCTGGGGGTGCCGGGCAGTGAGCTAGGCTCATTCTCTTGCTAAGTGACTCCCAAATTGCCACCCTGTAGCAGGCAACCCAAACTTATGCCAGCTTAAAAAATTCTGTTTAATCTTCACAACAATTCTGTGGAGCTGAATATTACTATCCTTGCTGTAAACTCAAATGCCTGAGACCTTTGGGTTCTTCACAATAGCTGCAACTGCAAATCAGCAGTTGTACTGTGTTATTTCTGTGAGAAACTTTCCTCAAGGCTGCACAGGACTTCAGGTCTCCTTCCTGCAGAACGGAACCTGGGCTCTCCCTGTGCTGCTTCTGTATATTTTAAGAATTTTTTGAAGCCCCAAACCCCTATTACTGTCCAGAGGAAATGCATCGGTGAGTCTCCACTTGAGCAAATCAGAGGCTCAGGTTTATTTAAAACATCATGAGCTCTGAATCTACACAAGCCCTTAGATGCTCCCAAACGATGACAATACAGACTGCATGAAATGGAGGGAGAACTGGTCTCAGAACACTAACTCAAGACCAGTATGGGAAGGGGCAAGCCAGAAGTAGAGAGAGAGAAAGCGCTTGGCTGTTTGGGCCAATGGGATTCTGTCTAAGCTCTGCACAAATGTACCTTGAACTTCTTCCCCCCGCCCCCCACCCCGGGTTGCCCTCCTGTCTACTTGACCTTCACTATTGTCTATATTTTCCTTTGAATTTTACAGCCCCTCCCTGCTTCACATCTGTCTGACAGTGGCTCAGTTTGCCTGTCTCCAGGCACAGCTCCTGTCTGGGGATCCTCTCCATGGTCACAGCTCTCACCTGGTGTTGGTGACAGTTCCCTCCTCTGACCCTTCAGGCCATCTGGTAGGTGTCCCTTGGCATGTTAGCTCCACTCTGCCCACATCACTGCAAAGGTCCCTTCATAAACTCTTCAGTCACCCCATGGGCCGTGTACTGTGTATCCTGCCAGGGCTCTGACTAATAGACCACAGTGGAAGAGCATGCGGTGCAGATGGAAGCAGAGATGTGGATTCTAAAGAAGGGTCAGAACACTGGCTTTTGTGAGCTATTAGGAGCTGGCTCCAGACCACTCCTGACTTGGTCCCATCCTTGCATTGTTGTATTTCCATTAAGTTTCAGCCCTTGGGTGAACCACCCTTTTTTGAGGCCACTGAAATTATAGAAAATTCTAAATGTTGTATAAAAACAGTAAAGACAAATACCAATCTAAGAGAGCTTTTATCTGGCAAATGATATTGAGACCAATCTCTCAGCAGTTGGAGAGGAGAAAGTTTTGAATTTTTACTGCTCTTACAATATGAAATGCAACAGACCACTTCTTAATGATTCCAACAAGATCTAGAATCTGAACTCCATTTCAGTAACGCAGGAGGCAAGAGGAATCTTGGGATAGTCTCAAGGGTAGAGAGAAGAAGAAAAATTGAAAGCTGATTCTCAGAGCCTCAGTCGCAAGTGCCAAATTCCTTGATGATTATATAGTCAACCGGGACCCTAAGTTAGGCCCAGTGGCCACAGTGCCACACTACGAGAGGCTGAAGGACAGTCCACCCATGACATAAACACAATTCGCATCTCACACGTAAGCATGGAAAGGTACCACTTGCAGCTTTTTTCTTCCCTGGTCTGAAATCAACGAAATAAGCCAAGTTGGGAGAGAAAATAGCTTTGGTTCAGGATCTCAAGAGCATGGCTGCCAACCCACACACTCCTTGGTTCAAGCTGGTGATATCACTTCCTCATTTTCATGTGCCCTAAAATTTAGTCATAAGTGCACATGGAAAAAATTTTTAAAGGGGAAATGAATGAAGAAATTATACCTCCTCGGAGACAAAAGTAGATTTGTACACTCTATCTTCTCTGAGCCAATTTAAACACTGCTTTTCCCACACCAAGCTTTCTTCACTGAGGAGCTTTGCCAGATGCACTAATGAACACAGAGCCGAAGGGAGATTAAAATAAGAGCATTCATAAAACGACACTTTGGATTTCGGGTCCTTGGTTGTGGACTTCATTTTTTTGCAGAGTTTTTTGTTTGATTTGTTTTTAATCAATAGTCTAAATCTTCCTGCCAACGATAGATCCTGGGATTGAAACTTCTTATCTTCACAAGAGCACACAATTATGTTGTTTCAGGATCAAACCAGGTGAAGAGGGAAGCTCTCATATTGTTTTACTCAGGTGAGAATGAACTATTTCATAACTTTATTTGGAAATATGTGTCACATTCAGGGTGTGTTTTAAATGTTTAAAGAAAAATAAAAGCAAAAATCTTTTAAAAGGCACTTTGGAGGAGGCATGATTGGAAAATATCAGTCTAGTGCAAAAAACACCATTTATTTTACGTTTTTTCCCTGTAATTGATCTCTAATCTCATAGCGTTGTGGTCGGAAAAGATGTTGATATGATTTCAATTTTCTTAAATTTACCAAGGCTTGATTTGTAACCCAAGATGTGATCTATCCTGGAGAATGTTCCGTGTGCACTTGAGATGAAAGTGTAATCTGCTGTTTTTGGATGGAATGTCCTATAAATATCAATTAAATCTGTCTGGTCTATTGTATCATTTAAAGCTGTGTTTCCTTATCAATTTTCTGTCTGGATGATCTGTCCATTGGTGTAAGTGAGGTGTTAAAGTCCCCCACTATTACTGTGTTACTATCAATTTCCACGTTTATAGCTGTTAGCAGTTGCCTTATGTATTGAGGTGCTCCTACGTTGGGTGCATACATATTTGTAATCGTTATACCTTCTTCTTGGATTGATCCCTCGATCACTATGTAGTGTCCTTCCTTGTCTCTTGTAACATTCTTTATTTTAAAGTCTATTTTATCTGATATGAGTATTGCTACTCCAGCTTTCTTTTGATTTCCATTTGCATGGAATATCTTTTTCCATCCCCTCACTTTCAGTCTGTATGTGTCCCTAGGTCTGAAGTGGGTCTCTTGTAAACAGCATACATCTGGGTCTTGTTTTTGTATCCATTCAGTGAGCCTGTGTCTTTTGGTTGGAGCATTTAATCCATTCACGTTTAAGGTAATTATCGATATGTATGTTCCTATTACCATTTTCTTAATTGTTATGGGTTTGTTTTTGTAGGTTCTTTTCTTCTCTTGTGTTTCCCACTTAGAGAAGTTCCTTTAGCATTTGTTGTAGAGCTGGTTTGGTGGTGGTGAATTCTCTTAGCTTTTGCTTGTCTGTAAAGCTTTTGATTTCTCCGTCGAATCTTGTCAGGTAGAGTAATCTTGGTTGTAGTTTCTTCCCTTTCATCACTTTAAATATATCTTGCCACTCCCTTCTGGCTTGTAGAGTTTCTGCTGAGAAATCAGCTGTTAACCTTATGGGAGTTCCCTTGTTTGTTATTTGTCATTTTTCCCTTGTTGCTTTCAATAATTTTTCTTTGTCTATAATTTTTGTCAGTTTGATTACTACATGTCTCGGCATGTTTCTCCTTGGGTTTATCCTGCCTGGGACTCTCTGCACTTCCTGGACTTGGGTGGCTCTTTTCTTTCCCATGTTAGGTAAGTTTTTGACTGTAATCTCTTCAAATATTTTCTCTGGTCCTTTCTCTCTCTCTTCTCCTTCTGGGACCCCTATAATGTGAATGTTGTTGTGTTTAATGTTGTCCCAGAGGTCTCTTAGGCTGTCTTCATTTCTTTTCATTCTCTTTTCTTTATTCTGTTCCGCAGCAGTGGATTCCACCATTCTGTCTTCCAGGTCACTTATCCGTTCTTCTGCCTCAGTTATTCTGCTATTGATTCCTTCAAGTGTATTTTTCATTTCAGTTATTGTATTGTTCATCTCTGTTTGTTTGTTCTTTAATTCTTCTAGGTCTTTGTTAAACATTTCTTGCATCTTCTCAATCTTTGCCTCCATTTTTCTTCCAAGGTCCTGGATCATCTTCACTATCATTATTCTGAATTCTTTTTCTGGAAGGTTGTCTACCTCCACTTCATTTAGTTGTTTTTCTGGGGTTTTATCTTGTTCCTTCATCTGGTACAAAGTCCTCTGCCTTTTCATTTTGTCTATTTTTCTGTGAATCTCACCATTCATTTTAATAATCAAGTACTAGTAAGGAGTTAAGGGAATTAAGTAAATTAGAAAAATGTTGTTCAATAAAACTTTTCCTGATTAGAATGAAACTATTACAGGAATTTATGGAGACATGGGAAAAGTAGAGAATGAACTTTCTTCCTCTCTCTCTGTGGTTCTGAACAAAAATGGAAAAAGCACTAGAAACATGTATTTAAAAAAAAAAGTGAGGAAGACTAGAGAGATGAAAGGTAGGGGCAAGACAAGATCTCTTCTAAGGTCATGTTCAACATGTAAATTATTACACACGTGCTATGGGAGACATTCATGCAGAGGGGGAAATAAAAGTCACCTGGTAAGCTGCAAATGCTAGAGAGTAAAGGAAGAACAAGCATCTCTCAAGCACATACCATATGCCAGACATTTGACTGAGACTGTCCCACTGACATTTCATGATAATATTACAATGTAGGTAATTATCCCCAGTTTATAGATGAGGAAATTGAAGCTCAGAGGGCTTAAGACACTTATCTAAGTTGATCCAACTAGTGAGAAACAAGGGTTTCAAACTGAGGTCTGATTCACCCCAACGCCTGTCCTT
Organism: Leucopleurus acutus; assembly: GCF_964270905.1. NCBI lineage: Eukaryota > Metazoa > Chordata > Mammalia > Artiodactyla > Delphinidae > Leucopleurus > Leucopleurus acutus. The sequence continues at coordinate 25,087,008 of NC_139152.1, forward strand.
TCCCCACAGTCCATGTAGCTTTGGGATCCCAAGGCAAGGTCAACTGTGTGCGTGGGGGGGCTGATTTCAGCCCTTTGCTGCCTCTTAGTTTTGTAGCAGAAACCCACAGAGCAGATAAGGCCCAGCAATTCGGAGGTTACTGAGTAAGGCACTGCTGAGCTAGATCAGAAATCTCACCCCTGAGTCCCTTTGCCAGATAAACGCCGACACGAGTATTCTACAATCTGCAGGGATGCAGCAGGATATGCTGCATGGAACGTGTGTTCTTTGTCAATTATTCTGTTTCAATAAATGGTTGCAGGTGGCCCACCTACTCACTCTGACAACCAGCCTCTGGAAGAGCGGACATGTCCATGTCCACAGCCACAACGGGGGAAGACATAATTTATTTGATCTTAGTTACTGAATTGTAAGTCAAAATTATATTTAAGAAGACTTGAGGGGGGATAATGATTATTTTTGACATAAGAAATCAAATACTGTGATGAAATCACCCTCTTATTAAGGAAAATAACAGAACATTCATATCCTAGTGACCACAGTGGCGTAATGAATAAGCTGAGTGGACAAAAGCCTTCTAAATTTTAAATCTACACATGCTCTGGAGCTTATTGCTCTAACATCCATTTTTAATATTCAACTGTTTATGTCTAAATCTTGCAGGAATGTAATACTGTGATAACCACTTACTCGTTCCTTTTTTTTTAACCTTTAAAAAACTTTAAATTTATTTTTTAATTGAAGTATAGTTGCTGGTCAGTATTATATAAGTTACAGGTATACAGTATAGTGATTCATAATTTTGAAAGGTTACACTCCATTTAGTTATAAAATATTGACTATATTCCCTGTGTTGTACAGTATATCCTTGTAGCTTATTTTATACATAAAAGTTTGTACTTCTTAGCCCCCTACCTATCGATAGCCCCTCCCTCTTCCCTCTCCCCACTGGTAACCACTAGTATGTTATATTTTTAAATTCCACATATAAGAGAAATCATACAATATTTGTCCTTCTCTGATAACCACTTACTTTTGTAGCATCTGTGATATTCATATTTATATCAGGTATTCACTCAGGAGGGTGGATTTGGAAAATCAAAAGAGTAGTGTAGCTCTAAGAGCTATGTGTTCATTTGTGTTGAGACCAAAGCTATCTGGGTGGACTCAGGAGAAAGGAGGAGCTGAGGGGAGGCATCAGAACGCCTATTAGATACCTCTGCCTTCAGGGGAGGCCCTGTCCAGAGAAGAATCAGTGGTACACTGGAAGGGGTCCTGTGTCAGCAGAAGTTCAGTCTTGTGCCCAGAGCCTGTCCAGAGCAGAGAGGGGAAAAGGCCACCACCTAGCAGTCCAGGTCTTCCATCATACTCCCCGCTTCCAGCTCTGGCTAGTGAAACAAAGATGACACAGGTAATGCAGCTGAATCCCTGGTTAAAAACTATAACTTGGGACTTCCCTGGTGGTGCAGTGGTTAAGACTGCCCTCCAGTGCAGGGGGTGTGGGTTCGATCCCTGGTCGGGGAGCTAAGATCCCACATGCCTCGTGGCCAAAATACCAAAACATAAAACAGAAGCAGTACTGTAACAAATTCAATAAAGATTTTAAAAGTGGGCCACATCAAAAAAAATCTTAAAAAAAAAAGAACTATAACTTAATAAAGTGACCTTAGGTGGGAGGGAGGCTGCTGCAATTAACCGATTTTTTCCCTCTGTAAGAATTCAATTAAGAACCAGGATGGATTTAAACATGCAAGTGAAGTCATGTGTGAATTTAGCTTTGATGATGAGGAAACAAGAGGCAGAGGATAAATTAGATGCATTTTCATAAATAGTTTTGTTCCTGTGAAAATATACACACTTGGCAGAAGTGGTCTTCTACCTATGACTACCGCTTAAATATTTCTAAGATGTCCCTTTGCCAAAACCTTCCAAAGCAGGATGCTATAGACTTATTTTCTGTTAAGAAAGAGACAAGATTTTTACTTTTTCACACCATGAGTCACACTCACTCAGAAGTATGGTTCATCTACCCACTTGGGATTGTCACACAGAGGACAGTCCCTTCCCTCTGTAATCTAAAATGAATAAGGAGAAGGAACCACAAAAATCCCACACAGTTTCACACAGTAAATGAAATATGTAAATGAAATATGAAAATATTTTAGAGCAGCATTTCTTAAAGACTATAATTCATCCTACTTTATCAAACAAATTACAGAGAGATGTTTGGCTTACTTCAAGGTTACAAGATACGAAAGTAATAATAAATTTAGTAAGCTTCTCTCTTAACAGCTAAAAACAGGGATTTTTACTTGTCCAATTGAGCTTCTGAAGTAACTGCTATGAATAATGGATTTGATTCCTGTTTTCCATCAATGTGCTCATCCAAAATTAAAATATCTTCTATAATCAAAATAGGTTGGATCTCATTGGATAAGACCCACTTTCCTTCTTCTGAAACATATGGTGATAAAAGCCTAGTGGATCATCTTTTTTTTTTTTTTTTTTTTTTTTTTGCGGTACGCGGGCCTCTCACTGTTGTGGCCTCTCCCTTTGCGGAGCACAGGCTCTGGACGCGCAGGCTCAGCGGCCATGGCTCACGGGCCTAGCCGCTCCGCGGCATGTGGGATCTTCCCGGACCAGGGCACGAACCCATGTCCCCTGCATCGGCAGGCGGACTCTCAACCACTGCGCCACCAGGGAAGCCCGGATCATCTTTTTTTATCAAAGTTGTTAAAAGCTCTTTTTTTTTACAAGTAACTGACATGATTAAGTAATGCTCTTCCCTTCCCGTTAACTGTGCATCTTCCCTTCCCTTTAACTGAACAGCCTAACTACCACAGCCTAAAAGGGCAAATTTAATGGACTAATGAATGTAACAAAGGATGGAGACAAAGGCTCTAAGTTTTAAAATAGTATCAAATGCTTGTAATTTTCCAAATTCAGACATGCCAACACCTATTATCATTTTTTCATTAGGCCTGCTTTCCACCAAACAGCAACAGCATAAATCTCTAACATGTAGCTAAGAGAGAAGCAGCATAATATGATCTATATAAGGCTTGACATAAAAGCAAGAATTTGACCATGTATCACTAATTGAGAGTCATTTTTCCCTTGGGACATTCTTACAAGGTAAAAAAAAAAAATCTTCTAGACAGAAAAACAAAGGGTGAAAGTGTTTCTCCAACAAGCCTTGGCATTGACTTATTCCCCAAGCAAAGACACTGTCCGAGTGAGCACCCAAATCTGTAACAGGCAGAAAACTAGAGTTTTCAGTTCAGTTCACTGGCCAAAGTCACCCACATCAAAAGGGATTATGGTGCCTTGGAATGGAGACAGTTTTCAAGGCAATGCCAGGGAGGCTGATGTTAATAAATGTTCTTCCCAGTTAATCGCTTTTTAATACCAAATGCCAGGGGGCTGGGTCACAAACTGACTAGGCCAATTTGGCCATCGAAAGTTGCCGTCCTTCTGTAAATACTGCTGGCCTCTGGCAATCAGAGCCAGACAGGACACAAAAGTGAAAGCAGGCTTTACATGAAATTCTGCCCAAAGTACAACCATTTATTATCAAACAGTCACACACTAGCTTATCATGAAGCTCCAGGAAGTCTTTTCTCTGTCCTCCAGCCTTCCTACAAGAAGTTTCCATGAAAGGACCTATGTTCTGTGGGAAGGACAGCTCACTTTCCACTCAGGTAAGGCATAGAGGTACCCTGTCAAGCACCTTCTTTTTAAATCAACAGTGAAGCAAATAAAGATACAATTTTTAGCTCTCTCCAGTTACAGGGAGCACTACACGTGCAGAGATACATGCCATGTCACTTTGGTTTCACTTGGAAAACTGTCACTTCATATAGGGATGAATCAGTTACTCAAGGTAATACTCACTTCCCCAACCTATGGCATTTGATGGACGGCCATGCAGTATCCTCATCCCATCATGAACCTTAGCAGTCACAGTCATTGCATCAAATACCCACATCCAAATTTCTAATTACAGCCTCAATCTGATGAAAACCAAGGCTCCAGGAATCTGGTCCAAGGCTGTACCTCTCACTTTTTCAGGTGGTATTGCTATAGGGATAATAATATGAAAATTATTTTGTTGATGCTGTGGTGGTGGCTATTGTTTTTGAAGGTACATATATGGCAGCAAGAAAGTGTTTAAACACTGCTGAAGAATGGACTCTCAAAATTCACTTAGCCACCAGCCCTGATATCTCCAAGTCAATACTTCCCAAAACATGCTATCATAACACTGATCCTGCAAGAAGGCCCTAAAAAAGTTTCCAAATTCAAATAAATTTGAGAAATGCCACTTACTATATACCCCATTTAAAAACTCAATAGCTAGGACATGGAAACAACCTAAATGTCCAAAGATAGATGAATGGATAAAGAAGATGTGGTACATATATACAATGGAATATTACTCAGCCATAAAAAGGAATGAAATTGGTCATTTGTAGAGACATGGATGGATCTAGAGACTGTCATACAGAGTGAAATAAGCCAGAAAGACAAAAACAAATACTATGTATTAACTCATATATGTGGAATCTGGAAAAATGGTACAGATGAACCTATTTGTAGGACAGGAATAGAGATGCAGACGTAGAGAACGGACATGTGGACATGGTGGGGAAGGGGAGGGTGGGACAAATTGTGAGATTAGGTTTGACATAAATACACTACCATGAGTAAAACAGATAGCTAGTGGGAACCTGCTGTATAGCACAGGGAGCTCAGCTCGGTGTTCTGTGATGACCTAGATGGGTGGGATGGGGGTGGGTTGGGAGGGAGGTCCAAGAGGGAGGGGATATAGGTATACATATAGCTGATTCACTTCATTATACAGCAGAAACTAACACAACACTGTAAAGCAATTTTACTCCAATAATAAACCAAAAAAAACCTCAAAAGGCTGCTTAGAGCACAGTAAAGGTTTTGTGAAGTCCCTCAGTAAAGAAAAATATATTTAACTTCTCTAAACCTAGTGCTTCTGAAATGCAGGATCTTTATTTAGAGTAACCTTACTTAATGACGTATATGATGCTAGAACATATTTTGAGAGATGCTGGTAGAAACTGCTCAAGCAGAATGAAGTTAAAAAGAAAAGTGTCCATCTTAGGAGCTTCTATAACCTGTCCCCAAAATCATCTCACTGTCTGCCAAATATTCCCTACATCTCTTTCATAGCCTTCATGCTACAGTTGAAATACATTTTCTGTCGCTCATCCTTCGTAGATGTAGAATAGATGATTTCCATGTAAAAAATCACTATACATTTAGAGAACTTTATCAAGCCATCCATCAGCATAGTCTTGGCTCCCGCCAGGACAAGTCCTAAGAGCAGGAAAGTTTCTTGGCAGGTGAGAGGCATATCTGTGTTTAGAAGGATCATTCTCTCAGAGCTGGGGGGATGGACTGAAAGTGGAGACAACCAAGTTCTTCAAGGTAGCTACTGGGTTTACTTCTATTTTTATTCTCCATACTCAGCATATATATATATATATATATATATATATATATTCTATTCTATATTCTATCTATATTCTATTCTTCTATTTTATATATATATATATATATATATATATTTTTTTTTTTTTTTTTTGCTGTATGCGGGCCTCTCACTGTTGTGGCCTCTCCTGCTGCAGAGCACAGGCTCCAGACGCGCAGGCCCAGCGGCCATGGCCCACGGGCCCAGCCACCCCGTGGCATCTGGGATCTTCCCGGACCGGGGCACGAACCCGCGTCCCCTGCATCGGCAGGCGGACTCTCAACCACTGCGCCACCAGGGAAACCCTCAGCATATTTTTTGGAACAAATGAATGATCGATAAATTAAATATCAAATACGTTATCATTTCCTGTAGGCTTTTCCTTTCTAAATGCACCTTCCTGCACTTACAAATTTATTCTGCTTGTCTCTAAATACCTTGTCAGCTTTTAAGACCAGTTTCTATTTCCAACACGCAGCTATAAATGTGGCTGCTGACTGCAACTGGTCATGCTACTCAGATTCCTGGCCTCTGCCTATGAGACACACAAAGTACAGGAGCATCAAGGATACTACAGGACACTCCCCACAACAGTTTGCTTCCTCAAAGTATTCTTGGTAACTTTTCCAACCTTAGCAATGAGGCCCTTGGTAAAACACTGTCACTGATTACTCATTCATTCAGCAAATATGTATTATTGCCTTCTCTTTTTAGTCTCTTTGGGCATTGTGCTTACAGGCAATCACTTAAAGCATATAGCAATCAATAACTTCCATCTTCTCTGTATTTTCTGGACACTATTCTAGGCTCTTTGGCATACATCAGTTAGCAAAACAGACACACACACACACAAAATGTTGCCTTTCCAGAGAGGGAAAAAAAAGATAGTCTGGTGAGGGGTATCTGCAATATAAGGTGGGTGGACAAGAAGAGGGTTGCAATTCTAAACATGGTGGACAGAGTACGCCTCATTGAGAAGGTGGCAATTAAGCAAAGACTTGCAAGAGATGAAGGAGTCAGCCACAGTATTCGTTTCATAGGAAGAAATGAATTCAAGAAGAAACCAGAAAAATAATGGGGACAGAGCATGTCAAACCTTTTCAGCCATTATAGAAGTTATGACTTTTACTTGCGAGAAATAAGGAGCCACTGAAAAATTTTAAGTACAAGAAAGACAGGATCTGATTTACATTTTTCAGAATCATGGTAGTCACTGTACTGAGAATATTCTTGACCACTGGCACTAGGGTAGAAGCAGGCCAACTAGTTGGAGACTATGGCAATAATCTAGGTGAGAGAGAATGGCTTGGACCAGGGTGACAGCAGTCAAGACACTGAGAAGTGGTCAGATTCTAGACATATTTTGAAACAAAAGTTGACAGGATTTATTGATGGGTTGAATGTAATATTAATGAGCAAGACAGAGAGGCAACAAGAAAACCCCAAGAATTTTGGCTTGGGCAACTAGTAGGATGCACAAAGGTGGGAAATCATGGTCAGGGAAACAATGAACGGGTAAGTTCAGGAGTTAAATTTCAGAATGTTGACTTGAAACACCATGTGGAAATGCATTTATACAGCACTTGCCTTCCTGAACAACCCCATGTACCATATATATTATTTCATTTATTCTGATTATATTTTAGGTGAGAAAAAAGTTTGAAGACCCTATTGTCAACATTTTGATGTGTAATAATGTAAATATAGAAACGTTAACGCTTGTATGACAAACTCGTTTTCTTTCTAATACTCCATGCTGCCTCTTTAGGCAAAGCATGTGTAAAAGTAAGGCATTTTAGTTTAGTTTTGTTTTCTTTTTTAATGAGGGGATTGATTCTCCCCACGTTGCATTTATCACTCCTTTATAGGCTCCTTGGGCTTTGTACTTAGAGTGAACCACCTAGAGAATCTGGCAATCAATCACTTCAGTCTCCTTTGTATTTTCCAATACAATAAGCATTTCCATTGGGTTTTCTGTTTAGAGGAACTTGTTTTAGCTGCTTTTAGTCTTGGGCATCCTAATTACGTATTTCACGGTTTTCTTCAAACAATATGGAAAGGGTGTGCTCCTTTCAATAGAAATGCCACATTCTGAACGGAAATAATGACAGAATGCCTTCAGGAGTTACAAAAATGTCTTTTGACCTTTTTAAGAGTTTAAAACAATCAGAAGCATTGCAAGGCTAAGTGGTAATGAGTTGCTTTTATGAGTGTATAAATCATTAAGTTAAAAGAAATAGTAAAATGTGTTAAAAATTAAGCTTATCACTCAAAAGGTGACAATTATTCTGAGTAAAAGCAAATAATAATACAGACTATAAAATCTTGCTGAGAATCATAAAGCATACAATCAAGAAAAATAAATAAAGCTGTTACTGATGTCTGAAAATTCCTTTTTTCCATTATGCAACTATCTAAAATTCTTCCATTAATAAATTCAGTTAGTCTTCCAGCTAAGGTATAAACATCAGAGGGGTAGGTGAGTCATTTTCTTATTAAAGAGTGTGACTTGTGAAAATGTAATTGCCGTGTGAAGGCAAGGAATAAAACAAATTATTTAAGGATGTGAAAAAACTCCTGCCAGGCCCAGATCAAAAACCAAGCAGAGCAGTGCAACCGAACTGTGTACTACACCAAACGTGAGAAGGATCTGCATTAGGTTCAGATGCAGCACAAGGAAAAATGACTTCCCAGGTGACATATTAGTAATAGACAACAAAGAATGCCTTGGGAAGACCGCACAAGGGCCTCTGATTTTCAGGTAGCCACTGAATAAAAAGATGCATCTCCAATGGTTATTTTGTTCCAATACCCAGCACTGAGTGGAATGGAGAAATCTGGTAATGACAGTAACAGGTTTTAAGAACAACAATAAAAGAAAATGAATCTTTTCTTGTATCTTGCTTATTCTGGTAAACTTTCAAATACCCTTAAAAACATCTATCATATTTCTATAGTTTGGAGGTTTAGGTGATAACTCCAATGTTCATTTGTACATAAGTCAGTGATATTTGTCACTATTCTCTTTCTCTTGATAAACATTCATTTTTTGAACTAGATAGAGTAGTTTTAAGTTAGGATTCTGCCCTTATATGATATTTGAACATATCTACTTCGAAATTCCAAAATACGCTTAAACATTAAACACCTGCAAGTATGTTACTACTCTTAGCTCTTAGGTCAAGAATTTAAACCTCTGTTACCTAGGATGGGGGAATAAAGGGAGGTGGGAGGGCAGGATCAATCTTCAGCAGTGTTATAAATATTTTTTGATGATCTAAAGCATGACTGTAAATTGAAATATACAGAATCAAAAAAAAAAAAAAAAAAAAAGCACTCGGGCTTCCCTGGTGGCGCAGTGGTTGAGAGTCCGCCTGCCGATGCAGGCGACGCGGGTTCGTGCCCCAGTCCGGGAAGATCCCACATGCCGCGGAGCGGCTGGGCCCGTGAGCCATGGCCGCTGAGCCTGTGCATCCGGAGCCTGTGCTCCGCAACGGGAGAGGCCACAACAGTGAGAGGACCACATACCGCAAAAAAAAAAAAAAGCAGTCAACTGGGTTACGTTTTTTCAAGACTGGTTATTCCTACAAAATGGAAACAAGTGGCCTTATCCTCCTGACTTTGAGCTGTGACAATTTCTTGATGATGCTGATGGTGACAAGGACTACAAAAACAGCTGTCAGGTACTCAGTGTTTCCCACATGCCAGCCACTGTGCTGAGTGTCCAGTGTGGTTTGCCATGGTTCAACCTCACAATAACTACAGTGCAAGAACAGGGCTGAACAAGGTGAGCTCACACGGGTCAGGGGCACAGCCTGGCCTGACTCAGGTCCGTGCTAATCATTCCACTCTGCAGCCTCCCCTCGTCCCAGCCTCGGGACTCTGGATCTGGAACTTGGGGCAGTACTCCTCCGCACCTGGGCTGCCTCTTACATGGAGGGGCCTGGCTCCCACCTGAAGTTGGTGGTCATGCATTTAAAGTAGACTACCAAATGAAATTAGAGTGACAGAACATAAGCCACAATTTGTATCATGTATGGCAAAGCAGTGATGTAAAAGTATGTGGGAAGAGGCAGTAGCAATGGATCTTTAAATGTGTTCCATTTTAAAATAAGGTGCAAATTCAACTTCTCCATTTTCCAATATCACATCTGATGAAGTGGTAAGCTCACTTTCCAACTTTCATCAGAAAAATGACGTAAACAGAAATCTCAGCTTTAGCGCATGGCCAAAATTGACTACAGGTACTGCCTTGGAAAACTGTGACCCGGTAGCAGGACATTATCACCACAGGTAAAAGTGGCAGGTGGAGAAGCTAGCTGAGGGCAGTAAGAAGAGCCTGGATCAACTAGGCTGGCCAAATTTGAGACAGAGAGACATCCCAGACAATGGTTCCTCCCAAAGCACTGGTGGTCACAGACAGATGGACCATGGCAAGACATCACAGGGCCTCTTCTATCAGTGATTGCAGGGGTTCCAAAGCAGGACAAACAGGATGGGTTGTAAATGAGCTGGAAAGATTGGACCTGTAATAGTATGAGGAGAATTCTTATGAATTGAGGACAAAGGATGGAGAACGTGAAGCTTCCAGAGAATGGAAACTGAAAAGAAAAATGTAGCCCAGAAGAAAAGAAAAAAAAAAAAACCCATTAATATTGGCACAAAGCCATTACCATTAAATGCAATCTTCATTCCTCAAGTTCAATTTTATCTTACCATTTGGTATACTACAACACGATGCTTATTTTACCGGGTTTCATAATGGCTATTCTGGAATTTAAAAGAGTTATTCCACAGTGATCTATGTGACACAATAATACCATAACGTACTATTTGGATAAGCTAAATGCAAAGTAATTTCCAGAAATCTGAAAGCGTGTTCAGTTCAACCGTAGGAATCTGTGGTAGTACAATGTTCTACAGCAGGGGTCAGCTAATTTATGCGACACTGGTGGAGTTGAATAGTTGTGACAGACTGTATGACAAAACCTCAAATATTTTCTGTCTGGTTCTTTGCCAAAAGAAAGAGAAAAGTTTGCCATCTCCTGGTCTGCCCTATTGTATTATGGTTATTCTCATAAGCTCCTTCTGTGCCAAGTGCTTTTGGGAATGAGGTAAGAATGTCAATGAGAAAATAATCACTTTCCGATCTCTCCCCCTGTTGAGTTGTGTGGGCGTTTTAATGAAAGAGAGATCTAAGGCTGACAGTCTCCATTTGTCCATCTGTCTGCTCTTTCACTGAGTGTGTTGCTGGAGGCTGTGATACACACTAGCATGGAGGCTAATCGAGAGCAAGGCTGGGAACAGGCATGAAGGGAGATCTCAGAGAAGAACACAGCCACCTCCCGAAGGAGAAGACGCAGCCTCTCCATTTCCACCAAGTTGTCACTGGTGGTCACCTCCACTGGTCAGGCTGCACATTCATCCCCATGCAGACCTGAGAATTTGACTTGTTTTCCAGGGCCCAGAGACGTAGCCGATGATTGGTGCTGGTTTCAAGGGAATGATGTAGAAGACTATGAATGGAAAATCTGGGGCAAAGCTGTGACCTCTACTGAAAATGAAAACAAAAAAAACAAACAAAACCAACCCTTAAAGCCTCATACCTGGGGGAGCGGACCTCCACTGCTTAATGTCTGTTCTCAAAAGACACCTCATTGTTGAGGTCATTATTGGGAAAGCTGGGTATCATTAACTTTCCTCTTTTTTCCTCACGTTTTACTTTTTTACAAGCATGCCCCATATTATAAAAGATATATAAAAGAAATCTTAACATCTCAAGATACCTTGTGAGAATGTAATAAAGAATCAATAACAAATAAATTACTCTTAAATATAACTTAGTGGTGCTTCCTCTGTAACACAGGAAATCGCATTAAAGGACATGGGAAAAGGGCAAGTATAAAGAGTAGGACCAATGGTATTAACTCCCGTAAACAATCCAAATGAATCCAAACTTTCCTGACATGCCTGACATATGTCACTATTTTATTGCAAGTCAACAGTCTGATGATGCACAGTCTGTAAGAAAAACCCAAGTACATTTTCAGCCTATTGTTCTCTTGGTCTATAAACATTCACTATTCATAGAAGAGAATGGAATAACCAGCCTCCATGGCTTAAGTGCTCTTTATCTCTACTGTACATACATTCCAACAGAGAGATTATCCTCATCACAACGAGTGTGAGCAAATTAGTTCACTTTAAAATTCATTGTTAAAAAAAATTCAATCCAATAATGAGTTTCTAGATTGTTCTCTACATTATGTAATATAAGCTCAAATGTATTCCTCGTGAATAAAGGGTGTGAATAGAAGGAGGTGATGGAGAGGCACAGAATAAGACAAATTTCACATTTAAATTCTCAAAGATGCAAGTGAGCTCTTTTATGATAAATAATAAACTACTCCCTGAGGTCTTAAATTTCTTATGCCACGAAAATAGGACAAATTAGAAACACTCTTTAAATTAATTCTGTGATTATTTCTAGAGAAAGAAAACCCTCAGATTCTGAGCCCTAGTTCTTCCACTCAACCCTGGACAAAAGCTTGTCAAAATTCAGACATCTGCTCTCTGAGCTGCTTACCTAGAGGGACACTCTAACTGGCTGTGGAAGTGGCCTAGAAGGGTCTGGTTTATAATGGTGTGTAACTTAACTTACTTGTATAAAAGAGAGAATTTGTTTTTGTTTTCAATAAGTGTAAAAATGTACAAGGACAAATGTTCAAAGCAGGCCTGCAGAGGGTGGGTCTCGGGGTGTGGTTGGGAATTGGGAAATAACTGCTGTTTTATTTCTTACATGTGGTAGTTTGTTGCTTTGTAAAGTCAAAATATTTTCCAGAAAAATTCAATTAAGTATAAATACAAGTGTATCAGGGTAGATTATATCCCCCTCGTCCAGTGCCCTGGTTGATAACAAGGTAGGATGAAAGAAGTGAGTTTGGTAAATTGGAGGAGAAACAAAGATTGTAAACATACATATTGCCCCAAAGCTGGTTAATATTAGCAAAAGAAAGATTTGTATGTCTTATAGATGCCTTATGGACCCCAAGGCTGCCCTTTTCCTTCAACCCTCACCTCTTATCTTCCACAAACACATATACAGAAACATCTAAATTCTTTACAAAGGACCTGAATTCTTTCCCCATCTCATTCCCCTCCATGGCCAGACCTTATCAACAAGAAAATCAGACAAAACCATCCAACAGTTAACAGAGTCAGAGACCCTGTGGAAAAAGCATGGCAGGTAAAAAGAAAGTAGGCAGAGGCTTAAAAGACCTAGGCTTGATCCTGTGCACACACGCATGCATGAACACACACACACACACACACACACACACACACACACACACACACTCCATCATCTCCTGGACATCATTTCATCTGGCTCTACCCTTGACCCCTCTGCTGCAGCTGTGTCAGCTTCCCTGCTGTTCTGTGAACACTCCACTACTTTCCTGCCTCAGGGTCTTGGCACTTGCTTTCCTTCTACTTGAAATACCCCTCCCCCAACAGCCAAATGGCTCATTCCTTCACTTCCTTTATATCTCTGCTCAATGTCATAATATCTGTGAGGCCAGCCCTGACTTCCTCCCAGCCCTTATCAACACCTGGCATGTAACGACAAATTTTAAGTGTTTAACTGTAAGCTCCATGTAGGCAAGACCTTCATTTTGTTCCCTGCTGTAATCCTGGCCACAAGTAGACAATCAACATTAAGAGAATTAAAGAGGAAGAAGTAGTGAGGCTAAAAAGAACATACTCTCCCCTGACCATAAGCCAAGGTGGCCTTTGTATGATTGAGAATCCATCAAAGGTGAAATAAAAGAAATATTTTCCATGATTCCCTGGACTCAATGTTTATGCTTGTTTATCCAATCATTTTTTCCCCTGGTAATGTATCATATGGACTCACTATCTCAAAGTTGAAGGAAATAGCCAGGGATTATAAAGTAATTTCAATCCAACACATTGATGCAGTACACACATCATTTAGAAATATTCTAGGTGGACAGAGCTGTGTTTATTTTGCTGACATTATTGTAAACATTTCATCCACTGTTCGTTTTTAGCACGGAAAAATGTCCGCAAAGCAAGACCTCTATTTTCATAAAATCTTAATTCTACTGTGTATTGTCTTGGAGTCAGAGCCCTTAGGATCCTGTCCTTAGTAACTAATCACCACATAGAATAACCAAGAATAACCGCTTCAAGAGCTTACGAATTAGCAGGAGAATCTGATTTTTAAGACCTTCCAATGTGTACGTAGAAAGTGCAAGTAGCCTCCAAGAATTGCCAGAGGCTTTAGTTAATGTTTGCGAAGAATTTTCAAGATGAAAGCCACCACAGAAGAGCTAGATCTTACTATCACCACAGCTGGAATGCTTTGCCAATGTTTTTCCTGATGCAGTAAAGTGATTTTGGAACAAATTCCATGAAAGAAAAGGATTAACAGCCTTCCAACGAGGAAGTTTCCATTCATTCATCATGTTACCACAGACACTCTGGGGATGGCCAAGGTTCGCCAATGTGCAGGGGTTTACTGCCAGCATGAAGGTCCAACTTTAACATAACCTGACCAAGGTGACAGCCTGTGGGGACTCACCACTCCCTTTAGTTAGCTGGGAGAGTGTCAAGAAAACCCCTTCCTGACATACCAGTCCAGCACTCTACCACATTTGCTCTTGCAGATCAATACCAGTATAGCAGGCACGTCAAACCACACTGAAAGGCTAATAAAACAAACCTCATATTGACTCCCAAACATTTCACACCAGTATTGAGCACAGTCTTTTTTAGGCTTTAAATACAGTTCACTTAAGCAAAAGGTTCTGCATACAAAAACTGAAAAAGAGTTTCTAACTTTTTATGATCTTATTCATTTAGATAATGTATATTGAGTGGCAAACAATAAAATTTAGCTAATAAATATTGGATGTGACAAACTCTTGGTGTTAGAAATATGGCATTGAACAAAACAGAAAATAATCTCTGTCCTCGTGGGGTTTATGCTCTAGTTGGAGGAAATAGACATTACATAAAGTGACAAAATTATATAGCATCTTAGAAACTGGAAGTATAGTGAAGAAAAAGTTAAGTGAAAGGGAGGTAAGATGTGGAGCAGAGGGTATGTGATTGCATTTGAAATAGGGTAGTTATGGTAGCCCTTACCAAGAAGGTGAAATCTGTGCTCATATAAAAATTAAGTCAAAATGGATCAATAACCTAAACATCAGAGCTAAAACTATAAAACTCTTAGAAGAAAACTGAGTGGGAAATCTTTGTGACCTCGAATGTGACGATGGAGTCTTAGATTTGACACCAAAAGCAATGAATAACAAAAGAAAACAATAAATTAGACTTCATTAAAAACTTTTTTGCATTAAAGGACATTATCAAGAATGTGAAATTACAATTTAAAGAATGGGAGAAAATATTTCCAAATCATCTATCTGTTGGAAATTTAATATCCTGAACTCTTACAATTCAACAACAAAAAGACAACCCAATTAAAAAAAATGACCAGAGGGGCTTCCCTCGTGGCGCAGTGGTTAAGAATCCGCCTGCTAATGCAGGGGACACGGGTTCGAGCCCTGGTCCGGGAAGATCCCACATGCCATGGAGCATCTAAGCCCACGAACCACACTACTGAGCCAATGTGCCACAACTACTGAAGCCCGTGCGCCTAGAGGCTGTGCTCCGCAACAAGAGAAGCCCCCGCAGTGAGAAGCCTGCGTACCGCAACGAAGAGTAGCCCCCACTTGCCACAGCTAGAGGAAGCCCACGTGCAGCAACAAAGACCCAATGCAGCCAAAAATAAATAAATAAATAAATTTATAAAAAACAAACAAATAAAAAAAACACCTTGTTAAAATGACCAAAGGACCCGAATAGACATTTCTCCAAAGAAAATACACAAATGGCCAAAAGGCACATGAAAAGATGTTCATCACTGATCATTAAGGAAATGCACATCAAAACCACAGTGAGATACCTCTTCATGCCCACCAGAACAGCTTTAACTAAAATAATACAAAATAACAAACATTGGCAAAGATGTAGAGAAATAGGAACCCCTGTACTTTCCTGGTGGAAAAATAAAAGGGTGCATCCACTGTGAAAAACAGTTCCTCAAAAAGTTAAACAGAATTACCATGTGACCCAGCAATTTCACTCCTAGGTATATACCTAAGAGAAATGAAAAAGTATGTCCAACACAGAAACTTGTACACCAATGTGTATAGTAGCATTATTCGTACTAGCCAAAAGGTGGAAACAGCCGTAATGTCTATCAACAGATGAATGCATAAACCAACTGTGGTATATATCCAATGAAATATTACTCAGTCAAAAAAGGAACAGAGTATTGATATACAGTACAACTTTGGATGAACTTCAAAAATACTATGCAAAGTAAAAGAAGTCAGACACAAAAGGTCACATATTGTATTACTGTAATTACTGTATAATTTATTTTATATCCAGAATAGGCAACTCCATAGAGACAGAAAGCAGATCAGAGGTTACCAGGGGATGGGGTAGGGAGAGTGTGTTTTTAACGAAATTATGAAAGAGCTCTGAAATAGAACAGGTAAGTAAACAACATTGTGAACACACTAGTGCCACTAAATTGTACACTTTGGAATGGTTAATTGTATGTTATGCAAATTTCACCTCAAATAAAAAAACAAAAATATTTTTCATCAGATTTTCAGGATCACATATTGTGTTTTATATTCTACTTTAAGTTCTGTATTCATTCTAGCCTTTAATCTATTTGTAACATTTTAATCTTTTTTTAAAACACACCTTTGTTGAGATACCATTCACATACAATAGCATTCACCCATTTTATGTGTATATTCTGATGAGTTTTGGTAAATGTACATATAATCCAGCAACTAAAACCACAATCAAATTTTAGACATTTCACACCCCCAAAAGTTCCTTCAAGTCTTTTTTACAGTCAATTCCCAACCTCAGGTTTTCTGTCATTAAAATTCTGCCTTTTCTAGCCATATAAAATTCTAGAAAAGGCAGAATTATAATGACAGACATTTCATATAAATGGAATTATGCAGTATTTGATCTTAAATGCCTGGTTTCTTTCACTTGGTAAGTATTTGAGGTTCATTTTTGTTGTTTTATGTGTCAGTAAATTATTTGTTCCTTTACATTTTTCAATAATTTACCACATTAAGTTTATCCATTCCCAAGGTGAGGTCACTAGACGATCTTTATTTTTCAACTAGTATAAATAAAGCTGCTATGAATATTTACTTGTAAGACTCTTGTATGGACATAAGTTTCCATCTCTCTTCAGTAGATACTGAGAAGCAGAATTGCTTATTTTTATGTTTAACTTCTTACAAAACTGCTGAATTTTTCCGAAGTGGCTGACCCATTTTTCATTCTCACCAGTCATGTATGAGGCTTCCAGCTGCTCCACATTCTTAGCCAACACTTACTATTGTGAACCTTTTTAATCACAGTCATTCTATAGAGTGTATAGTGGTTCTTTTTTGTGGTTTTGAGTTTCCCTAATGACTAATGATGCTGAGCAACTTTTCATGTACTTATTACCCTTTGTATATCTTCTTTTGTGAAGTGTCTATTTGAATCTTTTGTCCATTTTTAATGAGTTGCCTTCTAATTATTGAATTTTAAGAGCTCTTTAAATATCCGAGATACAAGTCCTTTGTAGCTATATGTTTTGCAAATATTTTCTCCCAATTTGTAGCTTGCCATTTGATTTAATTAACGTTATCTTTTGAGGAACAGAGTTTTTAATCCTGATGATGTCCAGTTTATCAACATTTTCTTTCATAATTTGCACTTTATGTATCCTAAGAAATCTTTGCTTAACACAAGTTCACAAAGATTTTCTATTTCCTTTTAGAATTTTTGGTGTTATTTAACTCTTTTGTTTAGGACTATGATCCACTTAGAAATACTTTCTAAGGGTATAGTATGAGTTAAGGGTTAATGTTCTCATTTTTCCCTTACAGATAATTCGTTATTACAGTATCTTATATTTCTCCATTGAATTACATTGGTAACTTTGTTAAAAATCAGTTAAGCTTGTAAATGTGAGTTTATCTTTGGAATGTGAATTCTATTCCATTTTCTACTGACTATTTTTTCCTGACTTTAGGTCACCTATTTCTTTACATGTCCAGTAATCTAATTAAAAACCCAGCATTGTGTGTCATACACTATAGTGACTCTCTATTCTAATGTTTTTTTTTTTCTTTTGCGGTATGCGGGCCTCTCAATGCTGTGGCCTCTCCTGTTGCGGAGCACAGACTCTGGACGCACAGGCTCAGCGGCCACGGCTCACGGGCCCAGCCGCTCTGTGGCATGTGGGATCTTCCCGCACCGGGGCAGGAACCCGCATCCCCTGCATCGGCAGGCGGACTCTCAACCACTGCGCCCAGGGAAGCCCTCTCTATTCTATTTTGTTCTTCTGAAATTTGATGGTTTCCTGTTTTAATATATGATAAACTTGCCTGGATTCAAACTGAAAAATCTCTTTTTATGTAGAGAGCTGAAATTTTTGCTCAGTGGGATTTTATTTGTTTCTTTCTTTCTTTTGCCTGGATCTCTGGGGAATCTCTCTTGTTCTTGCATAGCTTTGTGATCAGCCAATGATTTCAACAGAGGTTATATACAGACAACTAAAGCCAGTGAAGCTTCCACCCTCTGCCGCCCAACCTGCACTTGTGTTGAAGAATTCATTCAAATTTGCAGCAAATAAGTAAGTCTCCCCAGGCTTTCAGTTTTGCTCGCGCTTTCTAGGATGTCCCACGTGCACATGTTGTTTTCTCATTCATCCGTGAATGCACGGAGAGTGTTATTATCTCAGCCCTTCTACAGCTCTCTTGCTTCCAAAATCTACCCCTTAAATTGCTAGCTGCTCTGCTACTCTCCCAAACCAAATTAGCCACCTCCCGCCAGTAAATCTGTGAGGTTTATTTTGTTTGTTTGTTTTTGTTTTTGTTTTTTTGCGGTATGCGGGCCTCTCACTGTTGTAGCCTCTCCCGTTGCGGAGCACAGGTGCCGGACGGGCAGGCTCAATGGCCATGGCTCACAGGCCCACCCGCTCCGCGGCATGTGGGATCTTCCCGGACCGGGGCACGAACCCGTGTCCACTGCATCGGCAGGCGGACTCTCAACCACTGCGCCACCAGGGAAGCCCAACCTGTGAGTTTTTAACACTAGATCTGGGGGGATGGGAATATTCTCAGGCAAGAAGCATCTTATACAAGGCAGTAGCAGTTTTTAATAAGTAAATATTTTCAAGTTCTTTGCTGTCTTTGATCATTTTTGAAATGGTTACATTTAATAATTTTTTCCACGTTCCAATATTTTTCCAAGTTCCCAATATTAAAACTTTTAATAAAGTTTTGTACTATTATCTCTTTTTTTGAAGTGAGAATCACCCAGCCAACTCAGGCAGGCATTTATTAGTGTAAGCAGAATCTTAACCATATTTAAGCACTTATGAACATGTTATCATTATCTCATTTATCATTACATGAAATCAAATGAATTAGGTCAAAAATGAGTCAAACACTGCAAGAAAAAAATTTCTCATTTGCAAACATTGTAACCTTGGTCGATTAACCCCGATAAGATCTTTAAAATATATATTACCTTTCTGGAAAAATTTTAAATACACAAAGTTTTTTAGATGAATGAGTAAATTCAATTTAGACCCACACCCCCTTGCAAAAAAAAAAAAAAGTTACTGAGTATAGAGTATCTCTCTTGAAATGTAGAATTCATTTGAATCTTAAGAAAATTACCTTGACGGCTGCTAAACAATGAAGGCTCAGTAAGGCCATCACAACTGCCAGAAGGATGGTGGCTAAGTTCCGCGTGTCCCATATGGTCTCTACCAGAGGAATACTGCCCACCTGCCAGTCATAGCACAGGGTAACAGGTGCAAGCAGAAGCCACACGTTGAAGGCCAAGAGGTAGGAATAGGTAAGGAATCTACAAAGAGAAGAAGAGTCACTGAAACATAACTCGAGATCCATGACATTTTGCAAACATTCATTCACCATGTTTCTATTAAATAGCACTTCTATACTATCAATGTTATAGAAAAGACAAGGTAAGATGGAAAGTCATTCATTCATTTAGTCATTAAGTTGATCATTTTGGAATCTATTTAATAGCTGCTAGTCACTGTGGTAAGTGCTGGCCTTTCAATGATGAATAAGACAGAGTTTCCATGACCTATATCTAAAAATTATCATAAATAAATACATAACAACTGAGATAAATGGTATAGATGAAAGCATATGACATGAAATGCTGCCCTATTGGGTACTATTCCCTGGGTAAGAGACATTTGACCTGTCCCTTTTTAATAGTGCCCCAAATCCCGCAGTAGATATGAAAATATTAACCATTTTATAATAGATTGATCCATTTGGAACTATTTCAAAAAAATAAAAATATCTGTGGTAAGGAGATAAAGTCTCTTACAAATTGAGAGGCTAGCCTTTAAGAGGAGGGAAGTTAACAGCTGTCCTTGATAATAAGAATAGCCAGGTGGACCTAGGGAAGGAAATTTATGAATGGGGATGTTACTCCTGTTTCCTGGCTGTGTCTAGGCACTAAGGCATTCTAACTGACCCCCTTCCTTTCAGCGTAGAAGAAACTAAATTTACTTAAATTTGTTCAGTAAACACAAATTCTTTAACTTGTGTTCTAGACCCTTGAAAACTGCAGAACTTTCAGCATATAACAAACTCCATCCAAACCTCTGCACTAGGGGATGGCCAAACTCTAGTATGGCTTTTAGCAGCATAAGGCCATGTTCCTGGGATGACCCCAGCCCCTCCACTAAAATGCCTGCCTGAGAAAGATCATCATTGCCAGGAGAATTTACCTTTTTCTAGTTAATCCCTGACAAAAAGGCCCCTGACCTCCCTTTCTTAGAGCACTTACTACAAAGGACTTACAGTTGGGAATATGTACCTCTTACAACTCAGAACTGTCTTTCTCAAGGACCTGAGAGTCATTCCTTTAAAATGTAATCATCAGAGGAAGGGGCCTGTCTCCCAGACTGTGGGAGGACAGAATCCTAACTCTGATAACTGCCAGCCAGCAGACACAGCCTAAAGGCACTTAGACGATCAATCCTTTGTAATTTCTTACTTCTCTGACTCTGCCGAGCCCCTTTTGCCGCCCCTCCCATTCTCTCTTTAAAATACCCAGTCAACCCTGCGCAAATCAGAATGGAGCTCAGCTCTTCCCTGAACTGTCAGTAGTTACTGAATAAAGTGTGTTCTTATTGCTCTAACTAATGTCCAGCTGTGTTTATCTTTGACACTCTACATGGGGCTAAACCAGAGAAACAGATAAATCCCTTGCCCTCAAGGAATGTAAAATCCAACAGTGAAAATAAGATACGCAGAATTAAAGAGGCAGAAGGCGATGAGTGCCATGAGGGTTCAGACTGTGAAGGGAAGAGCTCCCTCATCGCCAGATCCTGTTGGAGGAAACCTTGGATGCGCAAAGAAGCTGGATCAGATAATTTCTAGGCTACTTTCCAACGTTAAGAGTCAATTCACCCTGAATTCCTCTCAGTAAGTAGCTCTGGTTTAGAACACCCCTCCTAGCCCTTTCCAATCTGTCTCCTTCCCTTTCCTCCTCTTCCTCCAAGGTTGGCCGTGGAGAAATCATTAGCAATGATCAGGAAAGGCTCAGGGATGGGGATTCTTCACTGCCTTTGCTCTCAAACCCCAACAGAGAAATGGGTCAGATATTTCAATGGTATTTCTCAACACTCCCCTCCCTGTTGTTATTTTAAATAAAATATGAATGTACAGATAGTGCAGTATATACTGAAAGTTTGATGAAGTCCAAGCTTTGTTATTTATCAAAGATAAAAACAAGTTATCTTATCCCTTTTAGGTTTGGGCCTGTGAAACTGCCTCGTGAGAATGCCAACTCCACAGAATGATGACTGGGTCACTTAGGGCTTCTTCTTTTCACAGAGCTTCTAAGCTCATGCTATATACTTCTTAGCTCAGTAAAGATTCTTCATGACCTGGCTTTAAAGGAGAATGTTCAACCACCAAACTTAGCAGGAGAGTCACACACAGCTATGTCACTCGGTTACATCCCAACTCTTAGGAATTACTTTAAAAAATAGTATCTCTCCTTCTTGCTATAATAGATCTAGGCAATGACCATAAATGGCTGCTGAAATTATGAGGTGAAAAGCTGATGGGGTATTTTATCATGGATGGATCAGGCTAAATCAGGTGCCTAGAACTTACTAATCAATTTTAACATCACAGAAAGGGAGACTAATTCCTGATGGATATACACAGAAAGCTGATGGGCTGCTTTTTTATTTGAAGCAGTCTTGTCAAATAAAAAAGAAAATTAAACTTGAATGTAACCAAGCACTTTATTACCAGTTTACATCAAATACAGAAAACACCAGAACATGTTAAATAATACCACAGGGAGGCAATATGCTAAATCCAGAATGTTACCAATTCCACGGAAAAAATGACGGCAGTTTCTTCAACAAATACATTGCAATGGGAGGGGAAAAAAGGGGAGAGGGCACCTATAAATTAAGAGACTTAAGAGACATGTCAAACAAAGTGCAGGTTTTGTTTAGCTTCTAATTCAAATAAACTGCTATTAAAAATAACTGCTTATGAGACAGAAAAAATGAAACGCTGATTGGATATATGATAATAGAGAATCACTGTTAATTTCTAAAGCATGATAACAGTATTGTGGTTCTAAGTATTTAAGGGTCCTTGTATTTCAGAAATACATACGAAAATATACCCATTTGAAACGAGATTATGTCTGGGATGTGCTTCAAAATGATGGATTGAAGCGACGCGGAAGAACCGGGTGGGAGTATGAATGAAACAAGATTGGCCATGAACTATGACTGGGAGAACTGGATAAAGGGTAGGTGGAGATTCTTTATGCCGTTTTCTCCACTCTTGTACATATTTAATATTTTTCATAATAAAACAATTTTTAAGTAGTGATAAAGGCAACAGAATTGCAACAGGAATGCTTTCTTAAGTCTGGCTGCAGCTTGACCATGGAATAGCTGCAAACACCATGCAGAAACTTAATGTTCAGTTCACATTTTGAACTTGCCCTGCAAGTTGTCTTCATTCAGTCTCTTATATTTTCTAGACTTGCAATACCATACTGACAAAAAACAAATATCAAGAATAACATTTTTTAAAAGTTACAGTCTCAACGGAGTTACTTACATATTTTTTTAAATGCTCAGTTGTGACTTTTTACACAGATTATAAGCAAAATAGGTCAAAAAAGAAAAGTAAACCACAGAACTAAAACTTCACCTTCCTATAACACTAGAAAGGTCAAAACTATTAACTTAACCCAACACTATTAACTTAACTAACCCTCCTTTATTTTTGTTGAGGTATCGGTGATTTATAATATTATATTAGTTTCAGGTGTACAACATAGTGATTTAAAATTTTTATAGATTATGCTCCATTTAAAGTTATTATAAAATATTGGCTATATTCCCTCTGCTGTACAATGTATCCTCGTAGCTTATTTATACATAGTAGTTTGTACCTCTTAATTCCTCACCCCTAAATTGCCCCACCCCCTTCCCTTTTCATAACCATTAGTTTGTTCTGTATGTGAGTCTCTTTTGTTATACTCATTTGTTTGTTTTATTTTTTAGATTTCACATATAAGTGATGATATACAGTATTTGTCTTTCTCTGTCTGACTTATTTCACTAAGCATAATACCCTCCAGGTCCCTCTAAGTTGTCACAAATGGCAAAATTTTGTTCTTTCTTATGAGACTGAGTAATATTCCATTGTATGTATATACCACAGAATCTTTATCCATTCACCTGTTGATGGACACTTAGGTTGCTTCCATATCTTGTATTGTAAATACTATTACTATGAACACTGGGGTGCATGTATCTTCTCAACATAGTGTTTTTTGGGGTTTTTTGTGATATATACCCAGGAGTGGAATTGCCCTTTTTAATATATATATATTATCTCCATTAGCTCAGAAATATACACCTACCTTTCATGCATATGAACTCAGATAAATGTTGCAAGTAAACTCCTTAAATACTATTTGAAATACTGAA
Organism: Leucopleurus acutus; assembly: GCF_964270905.1. Taxonomy (NCBI): domain Eukaryota; kingdom Metazoa; phylum Chordata; class Mammalia; order Artiodactyla; family Delphinidae; genus Leucopleurus; species Leucopleurus acutus. The sequence continues at coordinate 25,110,665 of NC_139152.1, forward strand.
ACAGCATTGGAAAATTTTTGCAAATTTAAGCACAAAGAAGCCACTTGGAATCACCCCGAAAGCTAATTACATTTGAGAGGGCTAGTTGAGCTAGCTTTAATCAGCAACTGATGTATTTCTTTTTAACTCATTGACTATGAATTACATTTCAAACTAATCACCTTGCTTATTTCTGCAAAAATTTCAGAAATAAAACAATCTTTGAATATCTCTGTCCCACTGGGTTTTCTTTTTTAAAGCAGGGGCAAAAATAAAATGAATTATTTACCAATTTTCTACCATGAATTCTGCTAACAGGAGGAAAGCCACTAGAATATCTGGCAACAAAATGGAATATACAGCACTAAAAGCCAGGAATTCAGCTTAAACAACTTAGTGATGTATTTTCATTCATAATCCAGGAATGAATGAAGAGGTTTCAGCATGAAATACATGAAAGGGAAAATGAGGCCGGTGGGGAACTGGCATCAAATGGCACCTAATCAAACTGTGGCCCTTTTTTTTTTTAACATCTTTTTTGAAGTATAATTGCTTTACAATGTTGTGTTAGTTTCTGATGTACAACAAAGTGAATCAGCTATATGTATACATATACCCCCATATCCCCTCCATCTTGAGACTCCCTCCCACCCTCCCTATCCCACCCCTCTAGGTGGTCACAAAGCCCAGAGCTGATCTCCCTGTGCTATGCGGCTGCTTCCCACTAGCTAGCTATTTTACATTTGGTAGTGTATATATGTCCATGCCACTCTCTCACTTCGTCCCAGCCTCCTCTTCCCACCCTGTGTCCTCAAGTTCATTCTCTACGTATGTGTCTTTATTCCTGCCCTGCCACTAGGTTCATCAGTATCAGTTTTCTAGATTCCATATATATGCATTAGCATAAGGTATTTGTTTTCCTCTTTCTGACTTACTTCACTCTGTATGACAGACTCTAGGTCCATCCACCTCACTACAAATAACTCAATTTCTTCCATTTTATGGCTGAGTAATATTCCATTGTATATATGTGCCACATCTTCTTTATCCATTCATCTGTCGATGGACATTTAGGTTGCTTCCATGTCCTGGCTATTGTAAATAGTGTGGCACTCTTTAAATCTAAATCTTCTTTTTGTTTTTGCAGTACACGGGCCTCTCACTGTTGTGGCCTCTCCCGTTGCGGAGCACAGGCTCCGGATGCACAGGCTCAGCGGCCATGGCTCACGGGCCCAGCCGCTCGCAGCATGTGGGATCTTCCCGGAGCGGGGCACGAACCCGTGTCCCTTGCATCGGCAGGTGGACTCTCAACCACTGCGCCACAAGGGAAGGCCTAAATCTTCATTTTTATCAAGAAAAAAATTAGAGTGCTTTAACTGCTAAAATATACATAAATTCTGTTGTCTTTGAAAAAACCTTTTTGGCTAAGAAATAACATGAGCTTAACATAAAGATGCCTATGATAGGTACATATGAAAAAACCATGCACTGCAAGCAGAAACATGCAGCACTTGCTTGTTTTATATAGAAATGTTTCTGCTCAAAAGATCCTTCTTTCTCTTTCACCTACAAAATCCTCCACCATTTCATAAATACGGGACACTGGGTCCACTGTATACACACTGCCTCCTCTTGGGAAGGGCACTGGCTAACACTGTCAAAATAGCCACGGTACCTCCAAAGTGGAGCACCCCACCTCACCCTGACTCTACCTCTGTCCACTGGGTTTGGTGATCTGTCCTGCCCCTCCCTAGGCTCTCCCTTATTTTTATCCTCACAACTCCTGTATTCCATTGGTGCTTCAAAAGGATCTCCATGGGCTTCCCTGGTGGCGCAGTGGTTGAGAGTCCGCCTGCCGATGCAGGGGACACGGGTTCGTGCCCCAGTCTGGGAGGATCTCACATGCCGCGGAGCGGCTGGGCCCGTGAGCCATGGCTGCTGAGCCTACGCATCCGGAGCCTGTGCTCCGCAACGAGAGAGGCCACAACAGTGAGAGGCCCGCACACCACCAAAAAAAAAAAAAAAAAAAAAAAAAGGATCTCCATAGTTTCACTGTATCCCAGCAATAATGACAGGCCTTTGTAGGCATAACCTGCTTATTGTCATCATCAGCATCTTCTCCTTATAACCTTCCCTGGGACTAGCCGAAGAAAGCCATTTACTGAACTAAGTTCTCAATGAACAGGAGACCCTGACATGAACTCAATAAATGTTGAACACTTACTCTGTGCACTTTTACAGGTGCTGAAGGGTAATCAGTGCTAGCCCTCATCTTCCACAAGGACATTTTCACAGCATCGGTGGTGAGAAGACATGCACATATTACATGGTTGGGTAATAGTGAAATATAGACACCAAATTTCAATGGAGTTCTAAGAAGTGACAGATTAATTAAAAATAGAGGATTAAGAAATGCCCTCCCAGAATCTATGCAGAATTTAAATAGGTGGAAAGATGGCAGATAGAGAATCCAGGCAGGACCCCCAAACAAAAATGGCTTCAAATTGTAAACGAATGTGACATGTTCTGAGGACAGTTAAAAATATGGGTAAATTAGAGTACAGGATTAAAAATGTACAATATACAAATGATAAGATGACTCCTGCTAAAATGTCTAAAATGAAAAAATATGTCAAATGTTGGTGAGGATGTGGAGAAACCGGAACTTTGAAACATTCCTGTGAATTGATTAAACCATGTTGGAGAAATTCAGGCAGTTTCATGAAAGTAGAATAAATGCATACTTCATGATGTAGCAATTCTACTCCTAAGTTCCTACCCAACAGTGCTGCACACATATGTTAACCAAAAGACATTTACAAGATTGTTCATAGCAGCACTATTATTTTTTTAAATGTTTATTGAAGTAAGTTGATTCACAATGGTTCAGGTGTACATCAAACTGATTTAGTTATATATGTGTATGTATGTGTGTATACATATATATATACATTTATATTCTTTTTCAGATTCTTTTCAAATATGGTTTAGTACAGGTATTGAAAATAGTTCCCTGTGCTATACAGTGGGTCTTTGTTTTTTATCTATTTTATACATAATAGTGTGTATCTGTTAATCCCAAATTCCCAATTTATCCCTCCCCCCCTTTCCCCTTTGGTAACCATAAGTTTGTTCACTATGTCTGTGAGTCTATTTCTGTTTTGTAAATAAGTTTATTTGTACCATTTTTTTAGATTCCACATGTAAGTGATATCATATGATATTTGTCTTTCTCTGTTTGACTTACTTCACTTAGTACGATAATCTCTAGGTCCATCCATGTTGCTGCAAACGGCATTATTTCATTCTTTTTATGGCTGAGTAGTATTCCATTGTGTTTATTTATACACACACACACACTCTCACACACACACCGCATCTTCTTTATGTACTCCTCTGTCGGTGGACATTTAGGTTGTTTCTATGTCACGGGCAGCACTACTATTAACACCCCAAACTGGAAACAACCCAGATGTCCATCTACGATAAAAATCGATACATACATTGTATATTCATTGAATGGAAATCCATTCAGCAATGAGAATGAATACAACAACATGGATGAATGTCCCAATGGGTAATGTGGAACAAAAACAGGTGACACAAAAGAAAAGAAAATCAGGGAAAACAATTTATAGGCAAGGATGGGATGACTGGAAGCAGGCCCTGATCCCCAGCACACAGGGCTGGGGCAGAAAGCTACAAGGCAAACCCAGCTGAATGGCTGGTGGAGAAGCTTGTCTACGGCCCTCATCCCTTAGCTCCTTGGTGGCAACAGAGTAGAAGGTGCCAGACAAGTGCTGAGGCCTGCCCTTGGGGCATTCCATCCATGGGCAAAGGCCCGTAAGTAGCACTGAATACTGATACTTGCTGCTTTAGCACCTGGGAACAGAGATGGCAAGACCATTTCCAACTACTCATGAAATAGGAAAAGAGATCCAAGGGGGTCTCCAGCCAGTTTCTCATTGTGTTTTGTTTTTAAAGTTCTTCCAGATTATGAGGACCAATGGTCTAATCAAACAAGTTAAAGGGAGAGTTATTTTTTAAATTCCCGTAAGAATCAGAGGACAGGAAATTAAGAGCAAAACCAGACTTCTTAGGAACCAGAACCAAGCAGCTACAAGAAAGGTAGGCTTCTCTCTAGGCCACAGGCCTTCTTCACAGCTGCTCTGCTTCTCTTAGCCTTTGCTTCATCTCCTCCTCTGCTCGGGGGCTCCTTAGTCATGCTTCTCATGACTGAGGCTGGAGCATGGTCATCAGGGCTGCCCAGCTCTCCTTTCCTCCTGCCTCCACACACCTGTCACTTCAGTCTTCACATCCTCATTCTTAGGTTTCAAACTCCTGAGAGCAGCACCTGACTGGCTCACCTCATCTTTCGGAATCAACTCTCACAGGTTGGCCAAACTCCAATTCCTGATTCTTCAGGTCCCAACAAAGGTGTCACTTCTTCTGACAGGCTTTCCCTGTTACCACTCCCCCCCACCCCCAGGCCAGGCTGGAGTCCCCTATATGAGCTCCCACAGCCTCGGGGCTTACACACTGCCCTGTAACTTCCCGTTGATGATGTGTCTGTCTTCCCACTAAAACAGAAGCTCCTCGGGGACAGGGTTGAGTTTTATTTATTTATAGTTATTTCCCCAGCACACAGCTCTTTAAGTAGATAGGTTTTCAGAAATTAACCTGATAGTAAAATAATGCCTAAAAATCTAAAAATATTTAAATTAGATACTTTTATCTTGGCCTGAGGCAACTATATATTTTTCTAGTCCCATAAAAGATAACTGCTAGACTTCCAGTTGTCCACACTTGTAGCTAAAGGGCACAGACTGAAGATTCTGCCCTTGTGTAGTCCCCTCAGCACCTTGTGTAACGCTGGCTACTGGGACACCATCTAGTAATGAGGAGTGTCTGAGTAAAGGCACTCACTCCCCTCACATGTCACAGAGCATCCTTATAAAGCTATGCCAAGCTTACTTTTTCTTATTTTGCATTAAACTGCAATGAATAATAGTTCAAATGAGAATTCTTGTTACCATGGATAAACTATAAAGTGAATCTGAAATGCCATTAAGTCTCTTTGACCTTTTAAATGCACCATTAATACAGTTATCTTATTAACAGAGACAGTCTCCTCAGAGCAGAAAATATGAATTTCAACATCTAAGACTTCCAGCAGCAACTTCTTACCCATTTATCTCTAAAAAGGTAAACAATTCTTTCTGCAAAATAAATACTAGGTTCATTTCTTACCTAGAGTCTGTTTCTCTCTATAAAGCATTTAACATCTTTATTTCAAACCAACGTTCAGGTGTAACTTCCACTGAGCAAACATACCAACTGCTGACCATATATACCTCAGGTGCAGGTTCCAGATTCCACACAGAATCCCGGTGGTCTATTAATGAACTACATCCAACAACACTGAACATCCCTTAGGCATGTACAGCATTTTCTAGCTTACAAAGTATTTGCATATAGGGATTACCTGATCCCAACTCAGTCCCTACCCTTCTTGCAGCAAGGGAAACAGCCTTAGAGAGGCAGACTTGTTCAATGCCCCGCAAGAGGCCCATAGGAGACCCTGCATACAAGACAGGGTTTTCTGGCTCCTCATACAATGTAAAAGGAAATATGATGGGTCAAATACTGGTATTTCATGGAGAAACACCTGCCTGAGATTTTGACTTATTCCTCGAACAGTGCAACCTGGATGAACTTGACCTTTTATACCAAAAAAAAAAAACCAAAACACAACAAACCTTTAAATTTTAGTCGAAGCAGGGCTGACAAACTTAAAACCAGTGTGTAGTCACCTCTCCAACACAGTAAACAGATGACTGCACTGATGGAAATATTTGTTAGAGCATCATACGGCAAGAAGTAGAATCAAATTAAAAGCTTGGGTTTGGCATTTTATTCATTATGAAAAGCAAGTTTTGCCTTTATGTTCCATTGTTAGCAAAAATAAAAGAATCGTCTCTAATTTTTATCAGCTTCTCATGGATTTAATATTCTAATGGAAACACAGTAAGTAGATTTAAAGCATTCTATATTTTCTTCAAGCAGTAAAGTGATCCAGACCAGCCTTTCCCAGCCCTGCTCCCTAGTCCACAGGTAGAATTTGCTACCACCATAGTCTCCCTCCTCTTTCTTCTTCGTTTTTTTCCCCTTCATTCCAGGGGTCTAAGACAATTAGAGGAATTACTATTACATAGTGTCCTTTCAGTTTGGGAAACTACACTCAGTGACCTTGACCATCTCTTTCATCCCCAAGCTATGTTTCTAAGAACATGATACAAAATACACGATGGGGACAACGCACACCTTGTAGAGCACTCTTCAGCTACAGAGGACGCAGTTCATACCTGAGGATTTCAGAAAGGGTAACACCTCCTCCTCCCCCCCAAAACAATTAGGCTGCTGATCAGATACAGAATCTCTCACCCAACCTTGTGATCCATTCGATCAGAATTTCTCCAACCTGAATCAGAAAATCTTATTTTTAGCATACTTCCCAGGGTGACTCTGATATTCACTCTAGTTTGGTGACCACTGCTTTAAAAATCAGAATAACTTCAGTTTCATTTCATGTGTGAAGGCCCTGCTAGTTGCTGACGCGAAAACAAAGCAGCGACTTTTGCTCGACTCTCTTTAAGCACAGGGTGGTTTTGTTTGTTTTAAAATATAATTTAAATTTTCATTCAGTTTGTTCAGTGATACGTTATGTTATAAGATAGCCCCCATGTTAGGGGCTTTAAGGGCTATAAACATTACTAAGACATAGTGCCCTAAGGCTGTAACAATCAAAACCTAAAGTTTTGTGCCTGTTTGAAATTATCAGCTGAAAATGGAGACAGAAAAAGAAGCTTCTTTAGAAGGAGAATGTTGAGTTCTATCTTAATCTCATTATTTCATACCTTGATGTCTTCCAACAAGTAATACAAGACTTTGTCTGGATAGCTGAACAGCAGAAACACATCTATCTGCTTAAGAAGATATATTCCATCTGCTTATCCAGGACCACATCTCATGAAAAAACATGATGCTGATAGGAGGCCTTACATTCACTGAAAAATCCTATTTTATCTATATCCTGGATTTGAAAGACAACCATTTTTAATATTAGAAAGGCAATACTTCTTCGGTCAAGCATGTACTGCTTTATGTTCCGTTCTCTTAGAATCTGGTTAAGGCAGAAAACCAGTTACTAGACAGCAGGCAGGCACCTTAGTAGTGGAAACAACGTTATCCCTTCTGCAGGGTCCAGCTCTATGCAGAAGCCATACTTAACCTCCACTTTTGTTTTTATTTTTTATCCAAGATTTCCAAAATTGAATGTCAAGGTACCACATTTCTAAGGACACACATAGAAGGAAGTAAATTCTGGGCTAAATGACAATTCTCTGACAGAACAAGCTGCACACAGACCTATTCCATGACTCCTCAAATGCAAGTCCACCATAACCACCAAAGCAGAATCTTCGGGCACTGGACCCCAGCACTGATGTTTCAGCATGATTCACAAGTGTTTTCAAGACACATGCAGGTTTGGCAATCTGGCTGGAGTAAAATCATAAAGCCCGGGACAGCTGCAGTCAGGGCATAATTTTGGGTGGTCATTTATAAGAAGTGTCATGAGCACCCGTGGTCTTGGTCCCTAAAGGACACTTTTTTCAGGTGGGACTAAGTTAGTCGTCACACGAAAAGATGGAGTGCAATAAAATCCCTCCACCACTCAGAATCAGCTGAGTGAAACACACGTTGGCAGACTAGAAGAAACCACCCAAACCAGAGGCAGAGGAAGGCTGCAGAGCGCACTGGGTGTACTCCACTAGCCAGTCCTCCAACCTCCCTGTCCTTCTCCCAAAGCTAAGCCAAGAACCCCAGCACTTATTCTAGGCCAGTGCTATCCACAAGAAATATAGTAAAAGGAGGCATAATTTCAAGGTTTTATTAGCTATGTTAAAGAGAGGAAAATGAAACACGGTAAATTAATTTAATAATATATTTTGTTTCAAGAATATACTCAAAATATCATTTCAACATGTATATAATTTATGGGGTATAATCAATATAAATGTATTAATGAGGTATTTTGCATTCTTTTATTCTTACAGAATTTTGTCTTCAAAATCCTGTGTAGGCACTTCCCTGGTGGCGCAGTGGTTAAGAATCCGCCTGCCAACGTAGGGGACACAGGTTCGAGCCCTGGTCTGGTAAGATCCCACGTGCCATGGAGCAACTAAGCCCGTGAGCCACAACTACTGAGCCTGCGCTCTAGAGCCCGTGAGCCACAACTACTGAGCCTGCATGCCGCAACTACTGAAGCCCACGCGCCCAGAGCCCGTGCTCCGCAACAAAGAGAAGCCACAGCAATGAGAAGCTCTCACACCACAATGAAGAGTAGCCCCCACTCACCGCAACTAGAGAAAGCCCGCGTGCAACAATGAAAACCCAACGCAGCCAAAAATCAAATCAAAAAAAAAAAAATCCTGTGTGTACTTTATTTATACTTACAGCACATCTCAGTTCAGACTAGCCGGTAGCCTCATGTGGTTCATGGCTCTTGTAGTGGACACCACAGATCTAGACAATCACTCTGGCCCTCAGCCTCACCCTCCACCTCCCCCAACATGCAACTGTTCTTGGTTTAATCTTTAATTTGGGATTCTTACTCAAAACCCACCCACAACACTTGGCTCTAGCCCCTTTCTACATTTAAATCCAATTTCAAAATTTTCCAATCTCAAATTTCCAAAATCGCTAACCTGTTTTGTTTTGGTTTTTGTCTGTTTTAGTACATGGTTTTTGTCTCCATTCACTCCCTTCTACCTCTGGTGAAAACTTCTAGCTCTTGTTTCTACAGAAATTCCACAAGGGATGGGAGGGATTTGGACATATGAGGGCAAAATTTTCCAACTTGCTTGTCGAGAAAAAGTTGTGCAATCAAAATACAACACTTCTTCTGTTCTTCAACTTCTTTTTCGGGTTTTAATTAATTTATTTTATTTTATTTATTTTCGGCAGCGTTAGGTCTTCGTTGCTGTGCACAGGCTTTCTCTAGTTGTGGCGAGCAGGGGCTACTCTTTGTTGCGGTGCCCAGTCTTCTCATTGCGGTGGCTTCTCTTGTTGCAGAGCACGGGCTCTAGGCGCACAGGCTTCAGTAGTTGTGGCCCATGGGTTCTAGAGCACAGGCTGAGTAGTTGTGGCTCATGCGCTTAGTTGCTTCGCGGTGTGTGGGATTTTCCTGGACCCAAACCCGTGTCCCAGGGTTTGAACCCATGTCCCCTGCATTGGCAGGCAGATTCTTAACCACTGTACTACCAGGGAAGCCCTGTTCTTCAACTTCTAATGACACTTTTCTTCTCAAGTCAAAAGCAGAAACATGTATCATTCAATGTCATGTCATTCAGTTGATCCACACAAATCTCAATTACAGATTTAAAAAGTTATTCATCTGGGCTTCCCTGGTGGCGCAGTGGTCGAGAGTCCGCCTGCCAATGCAGGGAACACGGGTTCGTGCCCCGGTCCAGGAAGATCCCACATGCTGCAGAGCAGCTGGGCCCGTGAGCCATGGCCGCTGAGCCTGCGCGTCCGGAGCCTGTGCTCCGCAACGGGAGAGGCCACAACAGTGAGAGGCCCGCGTACCGCAAAAAAAAAAAAAAAGTTATTGATCAGTCCCATAGAATTACTGACAGTTAATACAATCTGAATGTTTGGAATAAAATGGAAAGGTAGAATATTAAGGGCTTGTTGCCAGCGTATCCTGAATAATGATGACCCCCTCCCCCAATTCTGTATGGATCTATCTTGTTGATTGGACATGCCCAATGGACAAAAATTAAAAGCCAAATTATAAATGGCCTCCGAAATGCTGTTAACATAAACTGTATCAAAGTACAATTTAAAAAATATTAAAAACATAACCCTGTACAAATACACAGTGAAGACTAAAAGTTTACATAACTTATTAATAAGGGAATCAGACATTTGACAAAGCCAATTTAGAAGAGAATTTGAGTTAGGCAAAACCCTCTTAGATATAACAGCAAAAGCATAAGTAACAACAACCAAAAAACAGATAAATTGGATTTCATCAAAATTAAAAACTTTTGTGCCTCAAAGATCACCATCAAGAAAATGAAATAACCCACAGAAAGGTAAAAAAAAGTTCATAAATCATATATGTAGAATATATAAATATCATATGTAGAATGTATAAAGAACTATTATAACTCAATAATAAAAAGACAAATAACCCAATTAAAAACTGGACAAAGGATCTGAACAGTTCTCCAAAGAAGATATAGAAATGGCTAATATATATATAAAGATGCTCAACATCATTAGTCATCAGGGAAATGCAAATCAAAGCCACAATAAGATGCCATTTCACACCCACTTGTATGGCTATAATTAAAACAACAACAACAAAAAGACTGTCAAAAAGACAAGTGTTGAAGAGGATGTGGAGAAACTGGAGCCCTCACAGACTGCTGGTAGAAATGTAAAATGGTAAAACCGCTTTGGTAAACAGTCTGGCAGTTCCTCAAAAAGTTAAATATAGGGGACTTCCCTGGTGGCACAGTGGTTGGGAATCCGCCTGCCAATGCAGGGGACAAGGGTTCGATTCCTGGTCCAGGAAGATCCCACATGCTTTGGAACAACTAAGCCCATGCGCCACAACTACTGAGTCCACGCACCACAGCTAGTGAAGCACACGTACCTAGAGCCCATGCTCTGCAACAAGAGAAGCCCCTGCTCGCTGCAACTGGAGAAAGCCCGTGCGCAGCAATGAAGACCCAATGCAGCCAAAAAAATAAAACAAAATAAAATAAATAAACATCCTTGTGCTAAAAAAAAAAAAGTCAAATATAGAGTTAACATATATGAGCTGGCAATTCCACTCCTTGGTACATATGCAAGAGAAATCAAAACATACATTCAAACGAAAACTTGTACATGAATGTTCATAGCAGCATTATACATAATAGCCAAAACATTCCATTACATGGAAACAACCCAAACGTCCATCAACAGATAAAGGGTAAAATAAAAAGTGAGGTATCTATAAAATGGCATACTACTGCAGAATAAAAAAGAAATAAATATTAATATATGTATGCTATGACACGATGAATCTTGAACACAGTTTACTAAGTAAAAGAAGCCAGTCACTAAAGATCACACATCATATGATTCCATTGATATAACATATCCAAAATAAGTAATTCTATAGAGATAAAAAGTAGGTCAATGGTTGTCTAAGGCCGGGGGACTGGGGTGAAATAGGGAACAGCTGCTAATGGATATGAGGTTTCTTTTTGGGGAGGTGTTCTAAATTTGATTGTGATGATAGCTGCACGGCTCTGTGAATATACTAAAAACCATTAAATTGTACACGTTAAACAGATGAATTATATGCATTTAAATTATATCTCAAGCTGTTATTAAATATAAATATAAATTGAATATATATAAGAAACATATAAGTATATATGTGTCGATATATACAAACTAAATTTGAAAAACAAGTTTTCATGGTTCATGAAAAAATAAAAAGGAATGAGGCTGGTGAATTAGATACAAATTTGCCCAATGTCTTGCAAGGCAATAAAACTAACATTTGAAATTTTATTTTCTACTTGAGAGAAAAGAAATAATCTCACCTGTCAGATTTCTATACATAAAATTCTAAGTTGACAGAGTTGTAAAATACAGTAAGTGTGAATAATAAGTCAACCAAAGTTGTATTCCTCTAGGTTTGTGAGACAATGTTCTACATTACAGTGAATGCCACGGTCATGTTTTTTCTTATTCTCATGTCTGAGATAATTTTTCTTAACAAAGGTTTCTCATGAGCATACCACCACAATTTTGCATCTGTTTTGTTAGGCAGAAAATGGCGGGGTATTTCCTCTTAGCTAAACACATGGGAGTGGATCACCTAAAAGAGAAGGAATCTCAGAACTAAAATCAGAAGAAGTCATGTGAAACAAACCAAAAACCAAAGAGTTGACCGAGCAACTTTTTTTTTTTTTTTTTTTCGGTACGCGGGCCTCTCACTGTTGTGGCCTCTCCCGCCGCGGAGCACAGGCTCCGGACGCGCAGGCTCAGCGGCCATGGCTCATGGGCCCAGCCGCTCTTTGGCATGTGGGATCTTCCCAGACCAGGGCACGAACCCGTGTCCCCTGCATCGGCAGGCGGACTCTCAACCACTGCGCCACCAGAGAAGCCCCCGAGCAACTTTTAAAATCTATTAGGATATTTTTTAAAACTACATGTAATTAATAACTATAACAATTATTAAGAGAAGAGAAAGCTAGTTGGAAAACTCTCACCTGATAATAAAGTTATTATACCTACTTTAAAAGAAGATATCCTTGCAAGATAGAAGCCAAGATGCTATAAAAGTTGTTCAGTTTATAAATCCAGTAAAAGATGTGAAGCAATAACGAGATCAATTGACATAGCTGACTGACAAACCTTTGACTGGTAAAGACAGATTCACAGAGCCAGCCAAATCATAGCTAAACTGTACAGCTGATGAGAAGAAAAAAAAAAAGCCAACAGAATTGGAAACAGACTAAGGTAATCCAGTTTAAGAATCATCATTATACCAGAGGTCAAACAATTATGCAAGAAGACTAGAAACTTTACTCAGGAAAGGAATTAAAGACAATGTTCTGGATGCTTAAAAGAGTCAATTATAATGCAGCTATCTTAGAGGAATGTGAAAGGCCATTTACAGCAACTGTCACTGAAATGTCCCAGGGTGTCTATGTATTTTAAGGATGAAACACAAAAACAGAAAGATACGTGTTTTTTTTTTTTTTTTTACAAGTGGGAGAATATAAAGATGTTAGGATATTCTGTTCTATCACTTTATATTGATTGAATTGCCTGAGAATAGTCATTCAGATGGATTCACAGACAGAAAGTCCTGGATGAAATGTGTATCAGACCCCTCAGAAAAAATACGTAAAAACCTTGGAAGTGAAAGGTAGAACATGGTGAATGACCGGCCCAAGATCCTAATTCTGCCAGAGGTTCCACCAAAGAACTTTTTTTGACCACCAGCAGGAATAAAAATGCAACCTGACCCCCCTGGCAGCTAAGATGGTATAGACAGAAGGGCAGTGAGCCAGAGACAAAAAGCACCTTGTCCTGACACCAAGGACAGTGGGGTAGGCACGTGTTTGCTGATGACAGAGATAAGAATGAAATGACTGGTTGGTGAGTTGAGAGCAATACGTTCTTGTTCTCATCCATCTGTTGCTTTGTGCAGCTTGGCGTTTGGAGACTGGTACGCTCGGGGAATGGGCTGCATCTAACTGTAAAGACAAGAATGAATGCTCAAATTCAGCAGACAAGAAAGCTTGGAGGGAGACCAACCGAGGGCCAAGGGAAATGGAGCCAAAAGCAAGACCAGGATCTGGCAAAGCTTTTTTTTCGCTTAAAGGCAGAAAATAGCTATTGAAGGAGCTGCAGAACCTGAAACAATTTCTCAATGAGCTAAAAATATCCAGACAAGGAGCCCTGGAGATGTTGAAAGCCAGTGAGAGAAACCTAAAAGGACAAGTAGATTGCAATATTAACGAAAAGCTGGCTACAGATGTCAAGCTTAATGAATGGACTAATTGAACAATATTTTGAAAAATATAAGACATAAACAACAATTTATAAGTCTCTAGACTATCACAAAGGGATAAGCCAACACTGGAGGCTGTATACCATATGGTTTCTGAAGCATATTCAAGATTTTTTAACACAAATAGATGTTGCAAGTAATGCAAACAACTGTGACATAACATTTATTAGAAAAATGGGTCAAACAAATTGGAAGTATCCTTTTTGAATGGAAAATAGTCTTTAGAAAGGCAGAAAACACTGAGAACAAAAAAGAAGACCATACAATGAAAAAAGAGTAGAAATTTATCAATTAAAACATATAAAGTAAATGAATGAAATAAAGCAAGCCTGGCTTTATAAAAACAAAATCCAACAATCTCCCATCCCTAAGAGATACAAGTAAGCTGAAATATAAATGTGCTGTTGGTCAAGGTTTCAGATTTATTATGTCTTTGCAAACACAGAAAAGGGAAGGTCACTATTACAAAAATGATATTAAACATTAAAAAGAACATAAAACTATGAAAATTTAAGAACAGTACACCTTAATGTATCAACATTATATAATAATATATCCTGAAGAAACGTTATGAAAACTGTCAAATATAATTATATCTGAAAGTGTCAGGAGTACATCACAGCAGATTGGGTAAGGAATTAAAACCCTCTCAATGAACAAGATTCATTGGTCAACGTCACTTCTTGATCCACTATCCTAAATCTCTTAAGGACAAATGGTAAGATATAATTGACTGTATCTTAGCAAAAATTGTTGTTCATTTCTGTTCGCCACTTTCAACTTCCCTGCTGATTTTAACCTTACAAGTAGTTATAATGTCCAATCAACCTCTACACACCTCTCAGTGCATTGTCCTGTAACATTTGCCATATGAGCCACTCAAAAGCTTTTTTTTTTTTTTTTTTTTTTTTTTTGGCTGCATTGGGTCTTCATTGCTGCGCATGGGCTTTCTCTAGTTGCGGCGAGCGGGGGATACTCTTCGTTACAGTGCGTGGGCTTCTTGTTGCAGAGCACGGGCTCTAGGCACGCGGGCTTCAGCAGTTGTGGCACGAGGGCTCAGTAGTTGTGGCTCACGGGCTCTAGAGTGCAGCCTCAGTAGTTGTGGCGCACGGGCTTAGCTGCTCTGTGGCATGTGGGATCTTCCCGGATCAGGGCTCAAACCCGTGTCCCCTGCATTGGCAGGCAGATTCTTAACCACTGTGCCACCAGGGAAGTCCCTCAATAGATATTTATTATTGATAAGTGCTAACAAAATGCTTGTTGAGTAAACAAATATATACCAATATGAGAACAATACCAATAATATTGACAAAACAGCACCATTTGTTGAAAAGAATTCCAAACATCTAAACAGTAGTTTCTTTTCTCCACATGCCCTGAATAGAACACAACCTTTCTTTCCTTAAAATGCAAAGACAACATATCGTTTAAGATTATTTAAAACAACCAGATAAATACCAAGTAAACTTAAAAAAATGTATTTCTACTGACCTTGTAAGAATGTAAGGTGAAAATGAAGCTGGATTATCCTGCTCTGAAAAGAGGGGCATAGATCCTCCCATTATCCACAGACGGAAGTACAGAACAACAATAACCTTCAGAGAAAAGAAGATTTGGTAAGAAAATCATTGATTGTCAAGAGTAAGCCCCACCTTTCTGGAGGATACTTTCAGATGCTTTACAAATATTTTGATCTACAAACACTTTTCCTAGCGAACATTTCTGTAAAATCCTTACATTGAAGATGAGTAGGAAAGTAATTGGGTAGAGGGAAGAGTAAACAATGAAGGTGAGGATGGAAAGGCAAGCAAATCTTAATAACAGTCATCAGTTTCAAGCACTTATTAGCTGTTATCCATTGTTATCCACTAAAGGCTTTCCATCCACCTGAGGCCTCCCAATTTGCCCAGAATCCCACAGCTAGTAAATTACAAGATCCAGGAGTTGCACCCATGTCATTGGTCTCCAATGCCCAGGTTATTAACCATCCCTCTCACAGAGCCCCATGAAAGTTAACTTAAACTCTAATAGATGATACTTCTGTGTCCTGAATAAATACATTTGGAAGTGCTCCAACTCTCAAATGCTCTGGAGCAGACCACTCATGCAAGAGTTATTTCAACAACCCCAAGAAACACCTTTTGTGTCTACTCAGTGGAATTTTATCACTGAATGGTGCTATCCTGTTGCAAAGATGCATAAGAAAACCAGAGGCCAGAGACACTTCTGTGGCGATAAGTTCTGTTTATAGAAGAATGCACCCACACAGACCTTCTAGATGTCATTCTCATTTCAATAGGACCAATTATGTTGTTTCTGATAAAGTCAGAGGGAAATCTTTGCTTCAATAAAATGTAAAGATTAATTTTGGGAGGTAGTTAAGCCTGGACTTTTTCCCATGAATATCACTGGCTTACTTCATGAATGCTTTTTATATAAGTGCAGCACTAGATAACCGATACAGCCAGGTTTGTGTTGCAGAGACAACACAGCATCAGCACCTTGAAAACGGCACAAAAAGTATTATAGTTAATACTGCTGGTGTCATTGAGTTCACATATCCCTAGAATGCTTCCATACATACATTCCAAGGCTTTGTAACATTTATAGCGTGTAAATTCTTTGATCGTAAGATCATATTGTTAGACGCTACTGCTGACTCAAACAATCTGGATCATGTCTCTGAGTCAAATTAAAGTGAAATATTTCTTATCAGATATTTCAAAAGCATATATGTACTTACATAACTTATGACCAAAATGGCCCTTTTTAAGAATGGCCTCATGGTAAGCAAGAAATTTCTATTGCGGCTTGCTGTCAGATACCTGAAACAGGAAAGAAAAAAACATCTTAAATAAGTGTCAGAGTCTACCACAAATAATGTTTTCCTTTCAAAAGAAGGCTGGAAAGGTTCATACCTAAGAGCATGGCTTCTGGAACCAGACCAAATGGGTTTCAATCCCTCAGCTCTGCTGCCTACTGTCTGGATGATCTTGGGCAAGTTTTCTAATATCTCTGCACATCTTTCTCACTTATAAAAGAGTGGAAAATAATAGTATCTACTTCACAGGAAAGTTGTGAAGAATAAATGCGATAATATATGGAACACAACCTAACTGTAAACTAGTTAGCTATAAATATTACTATCCCATCTAATCCCAAATAACCCAGGTATTCTGGCAAATATATGATTACACTAGTCACAGGGATGATCTTAAACAAAATAAGATTTAATTTGCCTACTGAATGTAATTTGAGAGGGATAATGTCTTCCACCCACAAACTAGATCACAAATGTCTTACCCCTAAAAAAAAAGGATGCTAAGATTTTATGAGGTTAAGTAATTTATCCAAGGTAACAAAGTTATTAAGCATTGGTGGTCAAACAGAGCTCACCCATATGCAGTGGATAATTTCCTCATCTGCCTATGACCTTTGGAACCAGACTAGGTTACAAGAATGTCACTTCTAGAGGGGCAGCAACTTGTGTGGACCCTGCATCTCCCACAGTTCACCCACTTGTACTCATCCACATAGAAGACATGTGATTGGCTGGTTTTAATAAAGACGATGAAAGGGAAGCAAGAGGAGATTGTCAACAAACTTCAGGAAACCCTAAAGTCCTTTTCACCTACAGGCAAATTTCTGTACAAAGTGTAGGGAAAAAAGTCAAACTGAACCACATAATCCAGCAAACATTTCCCACCTCATCCTTGTTTCCCCTGCCTTTTTTCATTTTTTTCTTTTACTTTTTTTAGTCTAATTTTTCCTCAAAGGAATCCTCCCCCAGAAACTCTTAAAATCTGCATTTGAATGTGGTATCTTCACACAGCAAGGATGTTCTATAAGGAGAGACATCCTTTTGAAGGCCTGAGTGGGTTAGCAGCTCACAAAGAAATGTCTAACTTGACTGCTTACAAAATACATGTGGTTCCTGTTTTGTTACAGCTAAGTGCATCCAAGTGGCACCGTAAGGAGGAGACAGTGTCACTAAGGGGCAAGTCCCTTCCTTCTAGCTTCCCTTTTCTTCTTCCAAAAAACAGTACACAGAGCCACCTCTTAGCAAGCTCTGGACTGGATCCACCACCAAGCATTACATTTAAATTCTTTCTTCTCTCAGCTCTCAAAAGAGAGCTTGGCAAGGAGTAAGGCCAGGAATACTGTCAGCTCTCAGGAGGCAGGTGCATCTTTTCTGTCCTGAAATGGGCTTGAGGGAGTTTACCGCTTCCTGAAACTGCACAGGAGATTTTGTGTATGTCTGCATCTGTGCATTTCTTTGAGGCAAAGTCCTTGACTTTGATCTCCAGTGTCAGCTAGGTCTGTGATTCCAAAAAGTTAAAGCACTGCTACGTGCATTTTCTCAGCTCCCCCTCTATCACCATCATTTTCAGGCCAACTCAACAAAGACCAACCCTGGACATTTCTGCTATTCCTTTACAGGGTGTGGATAAGTGGCAGCAGGAAGGGAAAGGGAATGGCAGTGTGGGAAGGAAAAGGGTTGCAACACTTCTGAATGAAAAAGTTCTTCTTGGGTTGGTCTGCTTTTAGAAACTTCATTTCTCAGGTTCCCTCTGTTGCTTGTTTATTTTAACACACTGGAAAAATTAGAAGTGGTTTGCCTTATATAAAACAAACCACAGGGTTTCAGATGTTAAACTTAGGTAATTCATATTTTGTTTCACTGAAAGCTCACTGTGATGGTTATTTCAGAGACATTTATAAAGTGTCGCTTTGTTTGCAAATTCTTCCTCCTTGAGAAGTTCTATTTCCTCAAAAAGTTCAGTTAAAGGTGTCAGATAAGTTACTCTTTAAATGTAGCATCCCAAAGCAATGAAAGCCTAGAACGACACAGGGAGCAGTGGCTGAAAAAAATGACCTCCTTTCAAGATTTCAATTTCCAGTTGTTGACCAAAATTAAATGAGAAAATAAGCCAAAATGACATGGCCCCCCTTTTGTGGTAAGCACGAGGTCAGAGGCTGAGGTTACTAGCTCATACATGGAGCAGTCTAAGAGGTGAATTTTCTGCATCTTCTCCTCCTCTCCCTCCTACAATGAAATTGGACAGTAGAATTTTTTCCCCCTTAGTCCATGATGTCTGTGAATTAGAAACAACAAATAATAATAATAATAAAAATAGCAAATAATATGTATCAGATACAAACGTAAGTGATGTACTAATTTCTTTGTAATTTCAACAATTCCTTGAGGAAAAACATTATAATTCCTTTTTTTTTTTTTTTTTGCCGTACGCAGGCCTCTCACTGTTGTGGCCCTTCCCGTTGCGGAGCACAGGCTCTGGACGCGCAGGCTCAGCGGCCATGGCTCACGGGCCCAGCTGCTCCGCGGCATGTGGGATCTTCCCGGACCGGGGCACTAACCCGCGTCCCCTGCATCGGCAGGTGGACTCTCAACCACTGAGCCACCAGGGAAGCCTGTAATTCCTTCTTAATAGAGGAGGACACTGAAAAACTAGAAGTAATACTTAACCATATTATCAGATTATCTCAGCTACTCATTTCAATCACAAGTTAATATAGCTGAGCATGACTTAGAAACACAAGGATATGCAAATGCCACCACTGCTAATTTTCAACTTCAGTCAAATTCTCCATTGTTTTCCCTGCAAAGCCAGAGAACATGCCAACAACAAAACCAAACCACTAGAATGGGAAGCAAGGGTCCAGGGTTCTATTCTTGTGCTTCAAACTAATTTGTTGCATAACTTGGTAGAAATCTACAGGAGCTTCATTTCCTTGCTATATCAATGACAGTTAGACTCAGTGGTTTCAGGGTCCCTCTCAGGTTCAAAATATTATGATCCTTGGATATTCTCACCAACTGATGACATCAAAGATGACAAATAAAGAAAAACATAGAAAAACTTACTGACATTTTAAAAA
Source organism: Leucopleurus acutus (assembly GCF_964270905.1). Classification (NCBI taxonomy): domain Eukaryota; kingdom Metazoa; phylum Chordata; class Mammalia; order Artiodactyla; family Delphinidae; genus Leucopleurus; species Leucopleurus acutus. Next base: position 25,130,196 of record NC_139152.1, read on the forward strand.
AGGAATGCCAAGCAATTAGGGTGAAGCAAATACTAGTTGATCCCTCACTTTTAAGCAGACCCTTGAAATTTGCTGATGCACATGAAAAAAATATTTTAACATTAGCTTGGGGTATCGGCATTACCAAATTCTGCATTTTTAACGATTTCTGATTTTAGGCAAATAAAGCAAGATCAAGATTATCCAAAATGAATTTCCTAACCTGTGCACCTCACACCCCAAGTTTTCTGACCCCAAATTTTCTAACTACTAACACCCACCTCCTCAGTTGATCATGTTCAAATACTCAGAGCTAACTGGGACTTCTCACTGAGGTTACCCTCCATAGATACTCGGTCCTCAAATGCCATTGAGAGGTCTTAGGTGAGACCAGGACAACCTGCCACCCGAAGTTGTAAGCAGCTTTTTTCAGGAAAGAACTCTCTGCAGGAGGTCCCTTTTGTCTTTTCACTTTAGCAAAGCTATATTTTAACTAACTTCTGGCCCAAACCTTTCAAATCTTTTGATCACACAACACTTTGCCTAACCTGTTGGTTCTTTCCTTAGATCAAAGAAATAGAAATGAAGAATAAGTAACGAACAGATGACCAGATCTCTTCCCTAGCTTTCCCCTTCAGTAATCTCATAAACAAACTGTGTGAACAAGATAAGCATCTAAAAAAAGATCACAGGGGGCCCACAGGCCTGTGCACAGTGGGGGATGGCAATGACTCTGACCCCCTATTTCAATGATTAACTGAGATTACTTCCCCTTTTTCCCTTTAAAAACTTTCAGAGTCACACAGAACATTCAGAGACGGTTTTGGGACACAAGTCCGCCTTTCCCCCAGATAACCAGCTTTCTGATAAAAGGAACTTTTCTGTCTCTACCAGCGCTTGTCTCTCGTATCCGAGATCTGAATTCGGTAACAAAGTCACCAACCCCATAATCTTTTTTCTTTTTTTTTAAATTTATTTATTTTTATTTTTGGCTGCGTTGGGTCTTTGTTGCTGCGTGCGGGCTTTTCTCTAGTTGCTGCGAGCAGGGGCTACTCTTCATTGCGGTGCGCGGGCTTCTCATGGGGTGGCTTCTCTTGTTGCAGAGCACGGGCTCTAGGCACTCAGGCTTCAGTAGTTGTGGCTCGCGGGCTCTAGAGTACAGGCTCAGTAGCTGTGGCGCACGGGCTTAGTTTCTCTGCCACATGTGGGATCTTCCCAGACCAGGGCTAGAACCTGTGTCCCCTGCATTGGCAGGCGGATTCTTAACCACTGCGCCACCAGGGAAGCCTCCAACCCCATAATCTTGAGGGTTAAATGAATGCTTATTATTTTAAGTCACTGAACTTTAACACAGAATTATTGTGTTAATAGCTAATTGATACATACAGCAAGATGATCAATAAATGTTTAGGGACCCTAACAGAATTTTAAAAAGATTTATCTGCCCCCACTCACCCTCTTTTCTTTATTTGTGTTTTCCTTACCCTCCAGTGCTAGACTGGGTACAAACTCACTGCTTGGGGTTTGGACAGTGAGCTGAAGGATTCCTGGTGGATTAAATGAGAATACTATATTAGACTATCCAGCCCTTCTCAGAAACCTGATAATTTTTGCCTTAATAACAGCTCCAGTGGCAAATATCTCAGCTACAAGTTATTACTATTTAGTAATACACTAATAAACTGGGACTTCCCTGGTGGTCCAGTGGGTAAGACTCCGTGCTCCCAATGCAGGGTTCAATCCCTGGTTGGGAAACTATATCCCACATGCATGTTGCAACTAAGAGTCAACATGCTGCAACGAAGATTCCACATGCTGCAACTAAGACCTGTCGCAGCCAAAATAAATAATTTTTTAAAAATCAATATACTAATAAATTATAGAAAGCTATATACAAAATTCCTTCTAGAACACCTGTCATACTGATTTAATTTCTCCTGCTCTTTCAAGGTAGTAAAGAAAATTAACAAAGAGTCACATACTATGACCAAAAAAAGAAAGAAAGAAAAATAATTTGAATTCAGGGCTTTTTAAAGTAGGAGTTTAGAAATCCTACTTCTCTTTGAAACAGAGAGAGAAAAGATCTCTCAGTTGACCAAAGTAGCAAAGACATAGCTCACATTAGAAAAGATGAAAAGATTAACAAAAACAACAAAAGAAATTTAAGTGTCTTCGGTTTGTCTCTTTGATTGCACTCTCCTTGAACCCATAAAGTGCCTCACCTAAATTGCAATAACCAGTGGCATTCTATAGAGGAGCAGAACTACTTTTGATGTCTTCTTTGATATTCAAATGCAGATTCCAAAGGGAAGGAGCTGTTTTAAGATAAAATGAATTTCTAAGTTCAATCTACTCAGAAACCCAAAGTGACTTTCAGTACCCCATTCTGTGGCTCTGGTAACATTTCTTCTTGAAAATTTAAACTCAGCTCAGCAGGTTACTTGCAAAGAAATATTTAGATTATCACACATAGAATAGTGGAAATAAAGACAGAGAAGGCAAAGGGGGATATGATTTCAGCTCTTTTAACCATTCTGAAAATCAGAGTTAGAAATGGAAGGGATCGAAACAGCTCAGGTAGTTTTACAGGTGAAAAGAAAAAGAGCCCCAAAGTGTTATTTGACTTGCAAAAGGTCACATTCCTTTAGTGTCAAAGGTCAATGAGTTCAGGCTTCATTAATTTAGTCAGAGGGGCTAATTTATATTCCTGCTGCAATGAATTTAGTCGGAGGCACCAATTCTTATTCTTTCTATACGTAAACCAAAAATTCAGTTTTGGTGATTATCACTCTTGCTTGTCATTAAAGTAGCAGGCTAGTTTCAATTCATTAATAATAGGGGACACTTAATGCATTTAATATATGTCAGTCACTGTGCTAAGTGCTTTACCTTTTAAATCTCATTTAGTTCTCATACCAGCGCTGTGAGTCCATACTTGTCCCCACCTTGTTAATGAGGCTGAAGGAGGTACTCACTCAGGATCCCGAAGCTGGCAAGTGGCAGAGGTGAGATCCAAACCCAAATCCACAGCACCCGCTACTCGATACAGCATAAAAGTAAAACGGAGTTGCTTTATTCAGTACACTTTCAACATGGATTATTTATTAAATGGCATTTCTGCTTGGTAACAACACAGTGACTTCTACTTAATTAAAAATGATAAAGTTCATCTTTATCAGTTAGTACTGATCTACAATAAAACCTATAATAAAAACTTTTCAAAGCAATGAATGGGCTGAGGCAGTGCACAATTCTTGAGGCGTCTTTTAAGAGGTATCCATTTAAACGTTAATGTATGTAGTGATTGCTGCAGGTCGAAATGCAAACTCCATGTACAGTGGGTTGATTCAGAAATTCTAAATGAGAAGAGATGGCTACAAGGAGAAGGTGAACAGGATTAGGAGGGTGTGACTGCACCGTGATATGGATCAGCCAGCCCCACAAGGAGGAGCTGCAAGCAGAAACGGAGAGGGAGATAAGGATGCCCCAAGAGAGGGACAATGAAGCTGACACCTGAGGAAGAGGAGGGGTGAATTGGGCGAGGAGAAAACGTGAAAAACACATATACGAAGGCCTATGATTGAGAGTTGGGAAGCAGGATGAGGAAGTGAGAGACGGTCATCTAGCTGCAGGATTTAATAGTGGCAGAAGGCTGAGCGGGGAGGCTGGAGAGGCAGGCTGGGGCCACGTTACCATGGTTCTTCACATCCCACTGTGGAGTCTGGGCTTTGTTCTGACGGTTGTGAGCAGTCAGTGAAGGGCTTGAGGCAGAGATGACCCAATCTGATTTCCAGAAGTGGGGCATCGGCACTGTATGACACTGGTACCGCGTCCACACTGAGGTCCATAACAGAGAGCAAAGGGCCCAAAAGTCCAAAGGGGAACATGGTGGACAGAACTTATTCTGGAAGTTCCTGAGATATCAGATTTAGAAACAGATGTGAGGTTCTAGTCCAAGTAGGTGGAGAGACCTTTTCATAAGGATAAATAAGAAAAGCTTGTGTTGTTACGTCTATTTAGCAGTATGATTTGGGTGTTAAGTTTCTTCTTAACATACTTTAATTTTATGTTAATTGGTCATTAATTTAGTGCATGCATAAAATCTTTATACTAACCAGAATATTTAATTTGCCATAATAGGAACGTATCACAAGAAGATGCATATTACGTATTTGTCTGGCATTTTCTATGTCAAAGGGCTTTTCAATCCAGTCTAACATTTAATCCTCCAAAGATCCACATGAGGTTGCCAGACAGACAGCACTGGCCTCATCTTGCAGATCCAGACCTGGTGAGCAGTGAATCCAAACCAGAATTGACTTTTCTGATGCCCGACTGCACGCCTTTTCACTGTCTCGTCTCCAACGATGCTGAAAGACAGCACTTGCTATGGGTTTTCCTTTATGCCCATCAGTCCAAACTCGTACACCAGAGTCTCTAAGAAACCCATGGAAATGAAATCACTGCTACTTGCAATACATATTTGTGCAGATACACAAGTAAACTTTTGCACTAAGAAAGAGATTAAAAACAGACAAACTATCATCACACCTTCTGATTTTATCCCCTTTATTGGGATAAGTGGGCTGAGAAATTCAAGTACAACTAAGCTAGTGAAAAAGAGTATTTGATATTGGATTGTCCTGGTAAACTGAAGAAACACACATTCTGTTAACAATAATAGTAGTGAAAGTTTTTTGTGCCCCTGGCACAGTTCTTATGTGTATAATCCTTAGCACATTCCTATAAGATGTACACTCTTAGTATCTTCCTCTTACAAGGAGAAAACCGAGGCATTAATGGTCAAGTAACTTGTCCCAAGGTCCCACAGGTAGTAAGCCAGAAGAGTCAGAATATAAAACCACCCTGTGCTCTTAACCATCAATGCTCTTCTATCTTTCAATCCCTGCCAACTGAATATGTTTTCACCTTCCAGGAAGATGATTAAATTTCAAATACTACTCTCAGAAGTACAAACGTACCAATAACATGTTTTAAAGGATGTTAATTCAGGATACCAGAAGATACCTGATCAATTCAGGAAATCAACAAAAAGGCCGCTACAACTACATCTCTGTGAAAAACAACAAGCTATTCCAACAACAATGTTTAATTTTTTTGTTATATAAGTTTCAGGTTACTGCATTATAGTTCAACGTCTGTATACACTACAGAGTAAGCACCACCCCAAGTCTAGTTATCATCCATCACCATACAGTTGACCCCTATCACCCATTTCCCCCACACTCCAACTCCTCCTCCTCTGCTAACTATTCATCTGTTCTCTGTATCTATAAGTTTTTGGGTTTTTGTTTGTTCGTTGTTTTTTTTTTTTAAATTCCACATATGGGTGAAATCATACATTACTTATCTTTCTCTGTCTGATTGATTTCACTTAGCAAAATACCCTCAAGGTCCAAATGGCAGGATTTCATTCTTTTTAATGACTGAGGAGTATTGGATGGATGCTTAGGCTGTTTCCGTATTTTGGCTATTGTAAATAATGCTGCAATGAACAGAGGGGTGCCGAAATCTTTTTGAATTAATATTTTTGTGATATTCAGATAAATATCCAGAAGTGGAATAGGTGGTTCATATAGTATTAAGAGTTCTACTTAATTATTTTGAGGAATCTCCATACTGTTTTGTACAGGGGCTGCACCGATTTACAGACCCACCAGTAGTGTACAGCAGTTCCCTTTTTTCCACATCCTCTACATTTGTTATACCTTGTCTTTTTGATATGTCATTCTAACAGGTGTGAGGTGATATCCCATTGTGGTTTTGATTCACATTTCCCTGATAATTAGTGATGTTGAACATTTTTCCATGTGCCTGTTGGTCATCTGTAGTCTTCTTGAGCAAAATGTCAATTCAGATCCTCTGTCTAATTTTTAATTGGGTCATTTGTTTTCTTGTTGTGTTTTATGAGTTCTTAATATATCTTGGGTATTAACTCCTTACTGGATATATAATTTGCAAATATCTTCTCCCATTCAGTAGGTTGCCTATTTGTTTTTATGATAGTTTCTTTTACTGTGCAAAAGCTTTTCATTTGATGTAGTCCTGTTTGTTTTTTATTTTATTTTTTATCTTGCCTTTGGAATCATATCATAAAACATATCATAATCATAAAAAACATTGCTAAGATCAAAGTCAATGTAGTTACTGCCTACATTTTCTTCTGGGAATTTTATGGTTTCAGGTCTTATATTCAAGTCTTTAACCCACTTTGACTTAATTTCTGTGCATGGTGTAAGATAATGGTCTGATCTGATTCTTTTGCATCAGTTTTCCCAACACCATTTATTGAAGAGACTGTCCTTTCTTCATTGTATGTTCTTTGTTCTCTGTTGTATAGTAATTGTCCATAGATGAGTGGGTTTATTCCTTGACTCTCAGTTCTGTTCCATTGATCTACGTGTCTGTATTTGTGCCAGTACCATACTGCTTTGATTACAATAGCTTTGTAGTGTAGCTTGAAATCAGGATGTGTGACACCTCCAGCTTCATTCTTCTTTCTCAAGATTATTTTGGCTGACAGAGGTCTTTTGTGTTTCCATACAAATTTTAGAATTAGTTTTTCTAGTTCTGTGAAATATGCCATTGAAATATTGTCAGGGATTGCACCAAATCTGTAGATTGCTTTGGGTAGTACAGACACTTTAACAATATTAATTCTTCCAATCCCTGAACATGAACTATCTTTCCATTTTTTGTATCTTCTTCAATTTCTTTCATCAGTATTTTAGTTTTCAGTGTACAGGTCCTGTATCTCCTTGGTTAAATTTATTCCTAAGTATTTAATTCTTTTTGATGCAATTGTAAATAGAATTGTTTTCTTAATTTCTCTTTCTCATAGTTCATTATTAGTATATAAAAAGACCACAGATTTCTGTACATTGATTTTGAATCCTGTAACTTTACTGAATTCATTTATTAGTTCTAACAGTTTTTTGGTGTAGTCTAGGATTTTCTATATATAGTACCATATCATCTGCAAATAGTGACAGATTTACTTATTCCTTTCCAGATTGGATGCCTTTTATTTCTTTTTCCTTATATAACTGCTGTGGCTAGGACTTCCAATACTATGCTGAATAAAGCAGCGAGAGTGGGCATCCTTGTTTTGTTCCTGACCTTAGAGGAAACATTCAGCTTTTCACTGTTGAGTATGATGTTAGCTGTGGATTTGTCATATACGGTCTTTATTATGTTGAAGAACATTCCCTCTACACCCACTTTGTTGAAAAAATTTATCATAAATGGATATTGAATTTTGCCAAATGTTTTTTCTTCAACTAATGAGACAATCATATGATTTTTATCCTTCATTTTGTTAATGTAGTGTATAATGTTGACTGGTTTGCAGGTGTTGAATGATCCTTCCTTCCTTAGAATAAATCCCACTTTATCATGGTGTATGATCCTTTTAATATAGTGTTGGATTTGGTTTGTTAATATTTTGTTGAGGAGTTTTCCATCTATGTTCATCACGGATATTGGCCTGTAATTTTCTTTTTTTTGTGATGTCATTGTCTGTTTTTGGAATCAGGATAATGCTGCCTCTGTAAAATGCATTTGGAAGGTTTTCCACCTTTTCAATTTTTTGGAAGAATTTGAGAATAGGCATTAAATTTTCTTTAAATGTATTATACAATTTTCCAGTGAAGCTGTCTGGTCCTGGGTTTATGTTTGTTACAAGCTTTTTGATTACTGTTTCAATCTCCTTGTTAGGTAATGGATCTATTCAGATTTTCTATTTCTTCATGATTCAGTCTAAGAAGACTGTAGTTTCTAGAAATTTATCCATTTTTTTCTACTTTGCCCTATTTGTTTGCGTATAATTGTTTATAGCAGTCTCTTACAACCCTTTGTATTTCTGTGATATCAGTTGTAACTTCTCTTTCATTTCTGATTTTATTTATTTGAGCCCTCTCACTTTTTCTTGGTTAGTCTAGCTAATGCCTTGTGGATTTGGTTTATCTTTTCAAAAAATCTTTGTTTGGTTGATCTTTTCTATTTTTTTTAAGTCACTATTTCATTTATTTCCACTCTGATCTTTATTATTTCGTTTCTTATATTAATTTTGGGCTTCATTTGTTCTTCTTTTTCTAGCTCCCTTAGGTGTAAAGTTAGACTGTTTGCTTGGCATTTTTCTTGTTTCTTGAGGTAGGCCTGTATTGCTATGAACTCTCCTCTCAGAACTGCTTTTGCTACAACCCATAGATTTTTGATATGTTGAATTTCTGTTTTCATTTGTATCTAGGTTTCTTATTTCTCCTTTGATTTCCTTGATGACCTGTTGGTTATTCAGTAGCATGTTGTTTAATCTCTACATTTGTAGTTTTTTCCGTTTTTTTCTTGTGATTGATTTCTAATTTCATACCATTGTGGTTGGAGAAGATGTTTGATATGATCTCAATCTTCTTGAATTTATTTAGACATGTTTTGTTACCTAACATGTAATCTCTCTTAGAGAATCTTCCATATGCACTTGATAAGAATCTACTCTGCTGCTTTCGGATGGAATATTCTCTCTATATACCTAATTAAGTCAGTGTGGTTTAATGTATCATTTCATTTGATGTTTATTGATTTTGTCTGGATGATCTATCCATTAATATAAGTGGAGTGTTAAAGTCCCCTACTACTATTGTATTGCTTTCAATTTCTCCCTTGAGTCTATTCATATTAGCTTTATATATCATGGTGCCCTTCTGTTGGGTGCATATACATTTATAAACGTTATACCTTCCCATTCAAGGGAGGTCCCCTATGTAGGCTATGTGTCCTCTAGTTGAGATGGGGCCATGGCTGCTGCTGTGGTATGCTGGTGGGTGGGGCTGGCCTCCAAAACAGTTGCAGGGCCTGGCAGGTTATGAGGCTCGGCTGAGGGTGCAGGGGCATGTGGGGCTCTCAGAAAGACGTGTGTACTGGTGCTAACAGGTTAGATGGAGATTTCCAAAATGCCACCTGCCAGTGCCAGAATTAGCAAGGTAGCCTGAGGTCATAAAAATGATCCCCACCATTGTCTCAGTTCCTGGGGAGCATCCCTCTCCAGCAGATGCTTCAAGACTAGTAAGTGGGTCCCCTTCACCTATGCCCCATGCATTTTTTTAATATAGTGTTTTCATACTGGTTTTTGGTTACAGTGAGTCTATATGTAAGCCCTTTAAAAGCAGGTTTCCATCCCCTGTAGCTCTATGGCTTTCCTGGGTGTCTTCCCTGTTGGCTTTCAAAGCCAGGTGTTTTGGGGCCTCATCTCTCCTGTGCAGAATTACAGGGTTGGGGCGCCTGACATGGAGCTTGGATCCCTCTCTCCTCAGGGAAAGGATCCATACCTTTATGCTCCTTCGGATTGTGCATTGCTGCAGCTGGGGTGTGGCTTGTTCTTTGACAAGATTGTATCTCTGTTTCTCCTACCCATCTCAATGCTGTCCTTCCACCCTTTATTGTAGAGACTCTGTTCATCAAGTTTTCTGGTCCTTTTCAGAGGGAATTATTCCACATGTAGCTATAGATTTGTTGTGTCCATGAGAGGAGGTGAGTTCAGGATCTTCCAATGCTGCTATCTTAAACCCTCTCCCCAGCAATATTCAATTTAACAAGCAAAATATTGAATATTAGAAGCAATATATGAAAGGATTAAATGCATATATTTAACATTTAAATAACAGCTAACATTTATTAGGTGCGTAACATAGGCCAGAAATTGTTCTAAGCACATGCATTAACTCTTTAAACACGCACACACCACCAACAACAACAAATAACAACTATGAAGCAGGCGTTATAGCTATTCTCATTTTATAGATGGGGAAACTGAGGCATAAAGAAGTGAATGAACTTGCCTGAAATCATAAAGCCAGTAATTAGAAGAACTGGGGCTTGAACCTATGCACCTGGTTCCCTAGCCCACGTCTCAACGCTACACCAACCTTTCTGTACTTTCTTAACAGCCCCAAGGAGCAGTTCACTTGATAAAGGACTAAAGGAGTTCAGAGAAGGAAGAAATCAACATGGGCTGGAAAAGGAAGGGAGGATGTAGGGAATAGGCGAGACTTGACCTGGGCCTAGAGGGACAAAAGATGGGAGAGCAGGGGAAGCCAGAAGGGGCTAAGAGCAGGGGTGCCCATATTGCTGCACAGGGACTGGAGTAAGCACAGCCTGCCCTGGGCAATGAGGGCTCCCTGCAAACACAGCAAAGGAGCCGCTACTCCTGTACTTGCTGCACTCCTCAGTGTTTCACAGTCAAGTGTCTGAAATCTGAATGCAGAAAAGTTAAATTGAAACTATAAAACCCTGATGGCTTGAACAGCAGTAGAATATACCTAAATATGATTGATGCTGATTCCACCTGCCTTTTGCTCAGCCACATGTGGGCAAAGCCATCTCAACCAGGCAGCTATCTTTCCCCTAAGCTTCCTCACCTGGTGTCACCCTTGTCATTAGGGCTCTTTAAGTACCTGGAGCAGGACCGCCTCTCCCCACAGTCCCAACTCTGACCTGCTCCCTAGGTACCCAGGACATAGGCTGGGCCACCACTGCTAATGGGAGAGGACATCTTGTGTTACAGGTCAGCATCCTTTCTTGGTCTCTCCTCCACTGTTGCATCTATGTAGAACAGAGGCCAGGCTGGCCCAGCTAGGTCTCTCTCTATCCCACTTTCATGCTTGTAACTGGGAGAGGAACTTAGGCTGGGGTCTGCGCTACAGATCCAGGCAGCTTAGATTTAGGGCAGGGAGAGGAGAAAGTCTCACTTAAACCTTTACAAAGTCACTTTCCCCAATCCAGCTTTCAATCTAAAGCCTTGCATAGCCTACTCATCACCCTCCCCCGCCCCCCCCCCACCTCCGCATCCTGACGCACACTGTAGCAACTCGTAACAACAGACAGTAAATCCAGAAGCTCCCAAGCACACATGGTTCCATTCATTGAGTTCATGTAGAGGCCAAGGAGGACATTTGGCAGACTGGGCTTCCTGCAGACCATGGCTACTCCTGAAATAAATAACCTCCCTGCAGCATTGCCCTTGCTGTGGTCAAAGGCCTGCAGCAGAGTAAGTGGCCTAAGGAAACACAGTACCATTCACAGGGACGTAAGCAGTGGTGACACAGGAGAAGAGAAACAAATATCCAGAGACATCCCATTTCGCTGGCTCCAACCCCTAAAGCCCTTTATATTTAAGGCAAGGAGGACTGACTGTCGGAGCTGCAAGGACCAGAAAGTGGGGGGTCAGTCATTCCTGTGTGATTTTGGCAAACATTTTTAAAATTCACTTTTCCTACGAGAATCCTACTTTGGGGGATTCAAGTTTTATTTTCCTTGGAACTCCATTTTTTACATTGAGCGTAATGTATGTTATGACATTTACTAAAAATTCAAGACTTTTAATACTTCAACTCTGGGCAATCTGGTTTTGTTTTTAAATTCCAAAGCTCATGCACACTGAAAGATCCTGAGGAGACAGCTATAACTAAGATTTCACAGTAAAAACAAGAATCACAGCGGTTCTTAGCACAGAGTACACATAACATAGAAACAACCATTAGTCATATGAATTGTCAGAGTTTTAATGTTTGCATATAATGTCTATTGTTATTGCATAAGTTAGGAATCCATAATAATTGTCTACATTTTTTTTCAAATGCATATTTCTTTGGGTTACATAATTTTTAAAACTTTCTTCTAATTTCCTTCTAGACCGAAGGGTTACATTTTAAACATACTATAAAAAGCCTAAGTAGAAAAGTTGCCAAAGGAACTAGAACTTCCAGTCCCTGTAATATTATTCATATATATATTCACATGTTTAATTATATTTATTTATATTTTGCTTATATGTTCCAAACTAAACATTTAGAAAATACTGTTACAATATCACAGTTTTCTAAGTTTTAATTATCTCTGTATATGATGCCTGTCTGCCAGGTGAAATCTCTATGGGTCCCTCATCCTAAGCTCTCAGATTATGCCTCCCTTGATATACAGTGGATGCTGGACATGGTGAACCTGGGAGACGAGGCAAGCCCGTTAATCTCCCTTGGTCTCGGGAACCTCAGCCATAAAATGGTCATTATAATTTCTACCTTACAAGGTTGTTGAAAGGATTTCAATGAGGTGAGCTATGGAAGGTGGTCAAAACAGTGCCCAGCTCATAAAGGCACCCAAAGTAGCCATCATTATAATAGTGACCACAACCCAGCTGAAAATGATTAAACCCTATGGCTTATCCTTCATGGCCACAAAACAAAAAACTGTGAAGTTCAGCTAGGATGAGGATGGAAAAAGGGTTTCATCTCTCTCAAGTTCTATCAGCTCCCTCCTTCTTGGAAGGAGAAGGGAAAGAAACAAAATATTTTCGTAGAAGACCAAGCTTTCATTTGGCTTTTGGCATTCTTCTTGTTCATGGGGTTCCTTTAATTCAGCTTGGATACTGAAGTCAGATGCTCAAATGCAGGTTGTTCCTGCATGAGCGAGCTGACTGAGGAGTGGAATTGAGGGGACGAAAAGGGCTGGAATCCAGCTCATGCGCCAATCAACAACCGTGCGCCCCGGTGCTGGCTGCATCTGCCCTGAGGAAGGGGGCCTTTCTCCTAATTCACCCCAAAGAGCAAAAGGTGCCCTGGCCCAAACATCAACCACCCAACATGCCTCGTGCCCACACAGCTTTTTCCCCTTCATATAATTTCCGCTACAGACCAACAGCTGCCCTGATCCATTATTATTTAATACCCACTAGACAGCTTCATTGTCCTAATTACTTCCAGAGCCACTTGTTTAATCTAGTTCCCATTTCCTTTGCAGCCAATTTCATTTTCTCACTGACATACTATCACAGTGTTGCTATGTTTCCAATCACCAAACCATGTGCAAAGTCACTTAATGTTCAATTAAAGAATAGTGCTTCTTTGTGTCTTAACTCAGCTGAGTTTCCTTTGTAGATTCAGCCTAGTGTTTTGCACAGAAGGCATTTAATTCATCAAAATGAAAATTTAAAAATCTTGATCATGTAAGTCTTAACACTCCCTTTACAAACCCCACTGATATCAGGGCCCAATTTGAGACAGCTATTTTAACAAATGCATTTTTCCTGTCCTAAACTAAATTTAAGCCCAACTAAAAGTCCTCTGAAAATTGTCTAGTCTGAAGTTTCCCGAGCCTAGAGATTTCCATACACGAGGCTGGACTGACATCAAGTGTGACCAACCAGTCCAGTCTTCCTAGTACTAAGGAGCTTGCTGGGACATGGGACTTCCAGTGCCCAAGCTGGGAATGTCCTGGGAAAACCAGGAGGAGAAGGTCACCCTGTATGCCATCCTCTAGCAGGTTAGTGGAGTGAAGTAGAATAAAATGCTAAGGAGTAACCAAACCATAAATTCTGCAAAATTAGTTTTTTTCTCCCTGCTATAGACACACACACTCTCTCTCTTAATCCATGACTTGCTGTTTCTTATGAGTGAGAGTTTAACCAAAAACAAGTGTTTCTCTGCTGGAAGATATCTACTAATTGGTTGAGCTTGTAAATTCTGGAAACATGAGAACTAGAGTTTTCTCATCCATATTTTCTAGCTGTCAGACAAATCTTTTCTACTTGGATAAGCCAATATAAGGTATTCTTTACAGTACCATTTTGTTAAAATAACAAAAAGAAGAAGGGAGAGCAGGAAGCAACAAGTGTTTAACAACCATTAAAACTGTACCGAGTCCCCTACATGTGCAATCAATGGAACTGTAACGACTGAATTTACTGGACTATAAAGCTGCCTGGTTGATTGTAGTAGAGGTTGATATTTTAAAGCTAAATTCAAATCAAGCTTACACCAGAAATTAAAAAGAATTTGACAATCTTGGGTTTCCCTGGTGGCGCAGTGGTTGAGAGTCCGCCTGCTGATGCAGAGGACACGGGTTCGTGCCCCGGTCCGGGAAGATCCCACATGCCGTGGAGCGGCTGGCCCCGTGAGCCATGGCCACTGAGCGTGTGCGTCCGGAGCCTGTGCTCCGCAACGGGAGAGGCCACAACAGTGAGAGGCCCGCATACCATAAAAAAACAAAAAACAAAACAAAAAAGTTAAAAATATGTAAAGATAGAATCTTCAAAAGCAGATATGAAAAGCAAAGGCTAAAGAGCAGACAAAAATGAAATCATTTGGGCTACCTCGGTAATTCTTAAGGAGCTATGACAGTATAATAGTGATGACCCTAATATACTGCTATGGAGTAGTCTCTAGGATATATTACTCAGTGAGAAAAAAGTATAATATGCTACCGCTTATTTAAGATGGGAGGAGGGAGAGTTATTTACTTTAAATTAAAGCTAAACTAAACTGAAAAAGAGAAGGAAAAGGTGAAGATAAAGAAGGAAAAAAGAAGAAAGAGTTACCTACAGATAGAGGGAGCCAACGGAGCAGAGAGGACTGGGATAGACCTCTCTGAGTGACCTTGTTTTGTAGATTTAGAAGCAGTGTTTATATGATTATAAAACAAAATCAAAGCCAAGAAAATAACAAACCCTAAAAATCAAAAGCAGCATGAAACAAATGAGCCATAACTATACAGACAGGAACTATATCAAGTAAGTTTAAAACAGTAATTGTACGGTATATATCTCACACCATATACTTTAAAAACAAAAAGAATTATTAAAAACTCACAAACTACTTTTAATAATCATATTGTTCCTGGTCGCATTGGTTTTGTTATTTTGAGACTGTCATGTGAGTAATGTGGGGTAAAACGAATATGTAATTATGCTGGTGGTGTTGGGAGCCACAATTTTCAGTGGCAGGAAGGGAGATAGAGATGCACCATGGATGCGGTGAGGTCAAAAGCCTTGCAGTTCTAAATGTGAATTGAAAGTATCAGAATGAACTCATTACCTACTTTCATATTTTAAAGATAATCAATTTTGACAGAACTTGCCACTGAAAAGTCCTAGAAACAGTCATTATTCAGTAGCAATGGGCACTGTGAAAGCCCTAATTTTGGTCCTATACATCACTCACAAAATGAACCACAAGCTTTTGGAGAAATGGGTTTCCAGGTCTAGGGTAGAAAATGTATAAGATGATCATGGAATATCTGGAATATCAGGGAAGACAACCATGGCTGCATCAAAAGGACTTAGGGACCAACCTGGAGAAAGCTTCCACTGACCAAAGATGGACATTTGAACATCAACAGAAAAACTAGCAAATAAAGCACAAAAATCAAGCATCTGTGTTGCTTATAAAAACTGTACCCCCAGGGTAACCAAATATTTCATGAAGGAATGTTTCTCTTGGTAGATATTCCAGCTAATGAATGAATAGAGAATGACAGAATTAGAAAAGCACTATTTTCCAATGCCTACTGAAATAATGGATCTAGGCATAAGGCAACTCACTTTACAAAAAGAAAAACAACCAGAATTATTTACTTTCTCCTGGAAGTATACAACACCATCTACAAAGTATTCTTGCCAAAAATAGAAAGCCTGAATGCAATCAAACCTCTAGATCTAGCTATCAATTTACAGGAAATACAGCAGATAGAAGAAAACATTAACTGACATCATGGAGATGCACTCAGCAAAATGCAGACTGCGGGGAGCATCAAAGGACAAAATGAAAAAAAATAATAACAAAAAACAGAAACAAAAACAAAAAGCCACAGCAAAAGTGAGATGGATAAAGTCTCTGTGGGAGGATAAAATCCTCACTTCAGTAATTACCAGCTAGCAGACACAACTAGCCTAATCACATTTACACTTACCAATCCTTCATAATTTTTTGCTTGAGTCTCCACTCTCTCCCCCTCCCCACTACACCTCATTCTCCCTTTGAAATGCCCAATCACCTTTGCACAAATTGAAATGGAGTTCACCTCTTTCCCCTACCATCAGTAGTTACTGAATAAAATCTGTTTTCACTACTTCAACTAATGTTGGCTGTGTTTATCTTCGAAAAAAGCAAAAAATAAAAACAAGAAAGAAAAGGAAAAAGTGAAAGAGTAGCTACTTATGGATTAACAGGGACATCAGAGGCCTATCAATCAACTGCAATGTATAGACATTATTTGTATTCTGTCTAGAACAAACAAGTGAAAAAACATGAAAAAAAGGGGAAATGTAATGACTGGCTATTTGATGGTATTAAGAATTAGTGTTCTTTTTAGATATGACAGTTCTATTATAGTTGTGTTTAAGAGTCCTTTTAGAGTCCTATTGACATGTGTATACACTAAATAATATAAGGTATGTGATTTGCTTCAAAATAAGTTAAGGGTATAGAAGGTACTGATAATGGTTGAAGGTGAAAAATGTGTACACGAGGGTTCTTTATTCTTTTTTATCTAACTCTGTACTGGTTTGGAATTTTCCATAATAAATAGTCTTTTTTTTAAAATTAGGATAGTCATTTGACAAAGGACTAGTATCTATATTATATTAATAACTCTCCAAATTCATCAGTTAAAAAATTTTTAAAAATAACAAGCAATCAAATTAGAAAATGGCAAAGGACATGAAATGATATTACACTGTAGAATATTTATGGATGGCCAATAAACACATGAAAAGATGTTCAATGTCACTAGTCATTAGAAAAATGAAAATAAGACCAGAATGAGATAACACTGATATCACTTCACATTTATTGAAACAGCTAAAATAAAAAATAGTGACAATACAAAACGCTGGGGAGGATTGCTGGAGGGAATATAAAGTGGTACAGTCAGTCTGGAAAACAGGTTGGCAGTTTCTTAAAAATCTAAACATACACTTACCTTACAAGTTAGCAATTGCACTCTTGGGCAGCTATGCCAGAGAAATGAAAGTTTATGTTGACACATGTGTCCTGCACATGAATGTTCATAGCAACTTTATTTCTAACAGCCTAAAATTGAAAAAAAGTCCCTCAACAGGTGATGGTTAAACAAACTCTAGTAAGTCCATATGGTACATCCATACCGAGTAACGCTACACAGCAATAAAAAGAAACAAACTACTGATATACACACCAACTTGGAAGGATCTCAAAGACATTACGCTGAAAAAAATCTTAAGTGGCCACATGCTATATGATTCAATTAGTGTAATGTTCCTGACATGGCAAAATTACAGAGATGGAAAGCAGATTAGTGGTTGCCAGGGTTTAAGGTGATGACAGGGTAGAGGGTAGGTATAACTACAAGAGACAGCATAATGGACTTCTTTGTGTTGACAGAGTAATGCAGTAGCTTGATTGTAATGGTGCTTATATGAATCTACAGACATGATAAAATGGCTTAGAACTATACACACACATTGTACCAATGTCAATTTCCTGCATTTAATATTGTACCATAGTTAGGTACAGTGTCATCTTTGGGGGTAACTGAGTGAAGGGGTGAAAGGGACCTCTTTACTATCTTTGCATCTTACCGTGAATCTCGTAGGTATTTTACAATAAAAAGTTTTTTAAAAAATCAAGCTAATCTAATTCTAAACCTCATGTCTGTTTCCCTGTGTCATGCTGCCTCATCGAAGAACATTAAGCTCAAAGCATGAACAGGTGTTAAAAAATCATAGATTCAGCATCTGCAGTTACCTTATTTTGAAAAGCTGAGTACAAGCTGGATTTGGTTACTGTTGTCAGCAACTGAATTTTCAGAACTCCTGTCTTCTATCCTTTAATATACCAGATTTGGGATTCAATTGCCCAGACGGTTTACAACTGAAATCAGTGGAAACTTTGACTTTTAAGAAGCAAAGTTAAACTTATTTATATTACTCTTCCCAAAAGCATCCAGAAACTTAATGTAAGACCCACAAAAATAGAAGATGTGTAAAATTGGGATAAACATTGTCATTCTAAACCAGAGAGAAGTAATTTAAAGAAAACCTTCAAACATCTGAACCTAAATTATACTCACCAAAGCTCCACATAAACCTCAACAGCTAAACATGTCTATATATATATATATAGTCAATTGTGTGTAACATAAACATACACTAAACCATGATCTCTCTTGCCAGGGTGCTTCTGAAAAGTGCTGCTAAATGTACTGTACAATCCTCTTTTTTAGATAATTCAAGTTCATGGGGAGCAGAAAGTCCAACAAAAGATGAGAAAGAAAAAGAATTTAACATACCTGAAAAAAGCAGAGCTTGAAATAGCCTTACCTAATTATTAAAGAATTACAATGTTTTCACTAACAGGGTAGCTAGTTAGTAAACGGAAAATAATTTATTTCTTATCACTTTAAATAGAAAAAAGACAGCATCGGTGGGACAGAATGGTTAAAAAAGAAACCAGTCAATTTTCCACTTTTATTCTTTTTCTGAGTAAAATATGGGATTTCCAGAGCTGTTTTATTGCTATTGACTAGTTAGAGAAAAAGAAGGCTAAAAAGAAAATTTGAACCTCAAATATTTGTAAACTCTTACAAGTTTGAGCAAAACTAATAGTAAATAATTTCAGCCAGATTTTCTCATATTAGAGAAAATATATGTAGTTTAACTCATTTGACTATATACATTGCATCCAAAGATAACAATTATAACAACAAAAAGATGGCCTTGCCTTTTTTTTCACTTAATTTTAATTCTGTTTTTAATCATTATTCCTTCTTGTTTTTAATAAATTTATTTATTTATTTGTTTATTTTTGGCTGCGTTTAGGTCTTCGTTGCTGTGCATGGGCTTCTCATTGCGGCAACTTCTCTTGCTGCGGAGCATGGGCTCTAGGTGCATGGGCTTCAGTAATTGTAGCGTGTGGGCTCAGTAGTTGTGACGCGGGCTCTACAGCCTCAGTAATTGTGGCGCATGGGCTTAGTTGCTCCATGGCATGCGGGATCTTCTCAAACCCGTGTCCCCTGCATTGGCAGGCAGATTCTTAAACACTGCGCCACAAGGGAAGCCCCATTGCCTTTCTTTTTAATCCTACATTAGCCATAAATTGCTTTGAACAAATTCATGTCTTATTCATTTTCTAATGTTAAGATATATCAGACTAGGGTCATTGGGAAATGCTTCATTTGTTTATTTTTTTTTTGACCCTCTTTCTCTGCTAAAGATATACTGCTCGAACCTTGGTATAAATAGCATATAAGATCTCTGGTTCTAGAGTTAGATAGACCTGGATTCAAATATTGACTTTGCTGTTTCCTAGCTCTGAGCTCTAAGTGTGAGGATTAAGAGAGAAAATACAGTGAGAGCACTGAGCACAAGGCATGCTTCCATCACCACACACACAGACACACGCGGTGATCATCATCACTTGCCAACACTGTTACTGCAAAGGACTGGCTAGAGTGAACATAGAGAATTTTCCAACTCACTAGTTACACAGAAAATGTGGTAACAAGTCCCTTGCTGTTCAGATATATCATGCTATTTTTAATAAAACTCCAAAAATTTTTTTCCTTTCTGTTACAAACAGCTCTTTCCATTGCCATTTGAAGAAACTACTTTTTAAGAAGAGTAATTGGGCATAGGATGAAAAGATCACCTCTTCCAAAACACATTTTTATTTTTACAACTAAAATGGATTCACAGACATTGTCAATGAAACTTAGTTCAACTCAAGGAAAAGATTTTCCTAATTAGATAACAAGAATATTATTCAGCAGCAGCAAAATAAATCAACTAGTACCATATTGTTGGCACAAAGATTCAGAAAACCAATTCCCAGGCACAGTACAAAGAAGTCTATATTCCAAAATTTAAAACTGCCCTATTCACTTTTATGTAATTTTTCCTGTGTTTCTCTGTTCAAATGCAATGGTATAGTATCTGGTGTTTCCAAATTTACTTTAGAAAGAAAAACCTTCCAGGAAGACACAATATTAAAACCAATATTAAATGCAATACATGAAGATTTTTGTGCTTAAAGATTCACTTTTGCTTTCCCCCCTAAATTAAAACCAGTTTTTTTAAAAAAACAAAAAGTAAAGGAACAAAATCTCATTCTATATACCTATGGTTCTCAAAAAAACTTTCATAAACCTGACCACTGATGTTTAAAAGTGCAAATTACTGTTTTAACGAGTATTATTTCCTATTGAAAACACAACTGTCAACAAGAAAAGACAAAGAAGTCTGATAGACAGTAGAGCAAATAATACTCCTAAGAAGCTTGGTAAATGAGTACAATTATTTATTGAAAATTGCTTTTAAGTGTTATGCCGTACATGCTCACAACATCGATGGGTAGCCACAATACCAAGATTAAAATCAAGTTTCTAAACTTTCTAAATCGGTTCCCTCCTTTATAAGCAAAGTATTACAGCATCTACAGAAGTTGAACAAACCATTCTTTCAATTCATGCTTATTATGATCTAAAACTGTAGACTGTTACATAGTAGAATTGTTTAAAAAAAAAAAAAAGGTGTTCACTTTTCTCATTCACCAATCCACAGCTATTGAATTTTACTAACTCAATCCATGTGCTCAAGTCACTAAACTAAAACTTCCACTAAGGTCCCCAAACAATCTAATAGCCTAACCCACATGGACATCTTGCCTACATGTGACATTCTTTATCAAACCTTCTTTCTTAGAAATCTCTACTCTCTTTGGTTCTTTGAAACTCTTTACCTCTAGTTTCCCCTAAACATTTCTTCATTTCTTCTGAAACTCTTCTGTGGCTTTTCTCCTTCCACCCACCCTGAAAAACACCATTCCCAGACTTCTTTCATTACCATATTTTATTATCATATTAATAAACACAAGCACTAAATGATCTCATTCAGTTTCAAGACTTTAGCGGTCACAGATATGCCAATGCCTCTCAACACTAGTCTACTGGTAAACTGGCTCTGGTGGGGAGATGAGAAGTGGACGGAAAGACTTGGTTCGTATCATTTGCTGATTTATGTGGTGTAAACACTCCCTCCATGACTTTAGTTCAAGGCATCCATGTGATGGCGCTAAAGATGGAGTTGGGAAGAAACGTGCAAACTTGGCTCCCTTCTCTGGCACACATCTGCTCTCCAACCCATCATCTCCTGCCAGGCACCATCCCTGAGCTTCAGTTTCAGACATCAAACCTTCTTCTCTCCCTGAATTAGGCTTTTCACAATTTCAACTTGAGACAGGCTGGGCCCTGGGCCCCTTTGCTGCAATGCTTGCACCTGGACAAACATCTCCTCATGCAACAAAATATAAAGAAACTACAAGGGATTGAATATAACTGTGCGCATGTGCAGTTGGGGCAAATCATGAACAACAAGATACAAAAAGACCAAAAACCCAGCTGCCACTTCTGAGGATCCAGGAGCCAAAAGCAGGGTACCGCACACGCACCCTGCACACAGCACCACTAAGGGGGTGGGCAGACCACCTAAGCTATCCCTCCAGCCTGACTCCTACACCCACCCCTCCCCTTACCCCATGTAAGGACCCAGCTCATCTCACCTCGGGAGCGAGCAAGGGAATCTGTTACCTGTTTTCACTCCCTTGTGCTGCATCATGAGTCCTAATAAAGCCTTGCCTGAATTTCTTATCTAACCTCTTATCAATTTCTATTGATTAAGGAGCCCGAGAACCCTGGTCAGTCACAATCTCATTTCTCAAATTAAATTAGAACAACTGGTGGCCAAGTCCCATATCACACTCTTGAAACTCCCTCCACCTTTCTGATTCTACCAAGAAACAAGAGTCTTAGGTAACCCAAAAAAGGAGGTTGCCAGACATCTGCTCCCCACCAGGGAACAGTCCAGCAATAAACCAGTCTTCTGGTGCCATCTCTGCCGCTCTGTGCAGCCTGGAGAGGTGCAATTCCTCTATCGGAGCAGTCAGGTCTCAGGTATCCATGTCCCTGACCAGCCAGTGTGGCCCCTCGTGAGGAAGCTCCAAGTCTGGGCCTTCCCTAAGCCAAGTGTCGCCAGATATGGGACACAGCAGCTACCCAGTGGTGCTGTGCATGTGCTACCTCTTTTGCTACTTACTCATAACAACCCTTTGAGGTTAGGATTATCCTCTTCTCATAGATGAGAGAACTAAGACTCAATAACTTGACAAAGCTTCTAAGTAAAAAAACAGGAAAATAACAGTTATATTTTATGACTATACCCTTCCCTCCAGTATCCATTCTCCCCATTTTCTTAGTAACAGAAACACAATTCTTAGCTGGACTCATTGTTGACCAACTAAAACATTAACATTTTCCATCCTTCCTTATGGCTATGTGTGGCATGTGACTAATGAGACATAACCACAATTATCAGGGGGACCTACTAAGAAATCTTAAGGAGTGGAGAAGAATCCTATTTGCGTCCAACCTCAATCCTGTCTCCTTGAACTTGGATGTAATGGCCAGAGTGCTAGCAACTATTTTAGACTACAAGGGTGAGCCCTGAGCCTCATAACCTAGCAGTCGAAGAACAGAGAACTTGAAAAAACCTGGCAGAACAAAGAGAATTAGAAAACTCTGTGAAGCCTACTTCTAGGCTTCATTTAAACGCAAGAAAAATAAGCTTCTATCTTGTTTAATCCATGGGGTGTGTGTGTTGTGTGTGTGTGTTGTGTGTGTGTCTTCAATATATGCAGCTGAACTTCTACCACGTACATTCTTTTCCTAGTAAAATATATATAACGTGGCTGGCTCTGGACCTTGAACTTCATCTCTCCGCTTTCTAACTTTTACAAGGTACATAGTTGAGAAAACTAAGGCATAGAGATTTTTAATACTTCCCTGAACATTGAAAACTTAAATGTATGATGCATGTCTGGATGTTTTAAAATTAATGATAAGTATCTTCCAGGACTGTTATGATGAATAAGTGAGTAAACGTGCCCCCTTCTGTGTTCTCATAATCTGTCCTCTCTCATCTACTGTGGAGGAGCCCCTTCCCCTAGAAGCCACTTATTCACCAACGGCTTGCTCGGTTGCCAAGGTAAATGGCTTGAATCTTCACATCTCTATTGCACAGTAACAACTGTGTGTTCTTGAAAATGTTGTTGACTGTGATAGGACAGATCACTGCATATTTAACAAAGTGGACAGATCACTGCATGTTTAACGAAG
The DNA here is from genome assembly GCF_964270905.1 of Leucopleurus acutus. Classification (NCBI taxonomy): domain Eukaryota; kingdom Metazoa; phylum Chordata; class Mammalia; order Artiodactyla; family Delphinidae; genus Leucopleurus; species Leucopleurus acutus. The sequence goes on from NC_139152.1 coordinate 25,153,167, forward strand.
TCCTTTACCTGAACGAGAGTGCATCTCCCAACAGCCACTCACACATCAGTGTTGGTCCTGCTTGATAATCTAATAGATAATGGAATGAATGCACACCTTTTGAAACGCATACCTCCCAGAAGACAATTTGCTAAAGTGTCTATCGTTAAAATGCATGCTGACTCCTCTCATAGCCTCCTAGAGAATTTTTTTGTAATAGGTGGTAAAAAGGGCTTGGTACTAAATTCTAGTAGATGCAGAGGAAGTAACTGCTGCAATCCCTGCATTCTTCATTTGAAACTTATTGGTTCTGTTATGAGATGAGATGGAAGGTAAACATATGCTCCTATCTCAAAACAGGCTGAACCAAGTACCAGGCAATATATGAGATAGGAATCTCCATTTATAATCTCAATTACTAAGGCATACTGCTTTTGCATCTTATATATGAGGTGTGACAATAAAGTAATGAAATAAGTTTTTTCATTTGGTTTGTAAACTGGCACTGATGGAAAGTCCAAAATAAGATGGAGGAATTGCAAAACGGATGAAATAAGTTTATAGCCAAGATGGTTCATTTCAAAATACATGACATTCATTTATATATGTAAGTTCTTGTCTATTTATTAAAACTATAGTCACAGTACTTGATCTTCACAGCTCACATATACACATATGTTAATTTGGTGACAAACAAAATTAAACACTGAAGAGTATGTGTGTTTTCCTATTCTTTGAGTTTTTTAAGAAAGTCTTTCAAATGTGAGTAGGCATTTTATTCAACTACATTTTGGAAAAATCTTTATACTACCCTTTGAGGCCAGGATTAAATAGCTGGCTTAAGATGAAAACTCTAAATTTTGTATTCTTTACCATGACTTTTCAGCTGACCATCACTTGAAGCCAAAACTGAGGAAACTATTCTCAATCATTCAAGTATTTGTATTCACAGGGGAAATACCTGAGCAGATTTCATGAGGCATTATGATTATGTGTTAACACCTCCTGAGCCCCAAAGTAAAAAAACAAAACAAAACAAAACAAACCCATGCCCCCCAAATCATGTACTCATGTCTTTGATGAAGGCAGCAGAGGCAGAGAAAGGGCAAGACAGAATGGGCTGCACAGATGCACGTGTGTTAGTGGGAAGAAAGGACGTGAAATTAGGGATTATTCAGGCACAACACTATGAAGCTCAGATGGACACCAGTGACCATAGAAGACCTGACACTGTGTCCAAAAGGTGACAGTTCACTGAAGGAAAGGGCATAACAGAAGAAGGCCTTAATAAATCAAAGAAAGAAGCTATGAATAAATGAGAATGTGGTCTTTTTGCAGAGACTAGACAAGTGTAATGGATAATAACTCAAAAGTACTCTTAGCTCCTGAGCACATTTTGATTTAAATTAATGACACTGTCATTACCCTAGACAGACAAAGTTCAAATAGTTACCAATGGTTCTAATGTACTTATGTGTTTTTTATCTTCACTGATACCATTCTAATATGACTTGGCTTTCCAAACAACACAAGTTTTTCTTTTTTATATACTCTTCCTTCTCCTGCCCTTTCCCATAATCATGCGTGTACTTTATTATAATTTCTTTCCCACACCATCCTTTTTTTTTTTTTTTTTTTTTTTGCGGTACACGGTCCTCTCACTGTTGTGGCCTCTCCCATTGCGGAGCACAAGCTCCGGACGCGCAGGCTCAGCGGCCATGGCTCACAGGCCTAGCAGCTCCGCGGCACGTGGGATCTTCCCGGACCGGGGCACGAATCCATGACCCCTGCATCGGCAGGCAGACTCTCAACCACTGCGCCACCAGGGAAGCCCCCGCACCATCCTTTTTATTTCATTTTTTTCTCCTCAATTCCTCTCATACCTTTTCCTTTTCCTGTTGTGTGTTCTATGCCATTCTTGGTTAGGAAAAAAAATTACACAATTGAGTCTTGAAGACCAATGACAGGAGTTAAGAACCAAAGTTCACCTGAATAACCTTAAAGGAGGCATTCAACATCACTAGTCATCAGTCAAAACGAGATACCACTTCATACCCACTAGAATGGCCTTAACCAGAAAGACAGCCAATAGGAATACTGGTGAAGATGCAGAGCAACTGAAACCTTCTTACATTATTGGTGGGAAATGTAAACAGGCACAGTCAGTTTGTAAAACAGTTTTGCAAAAATGAAAACATGAACTTACTATATAACCCAGCCATTTCCCTCCTAGGTATTTATTCACTCCTCCAAAAAGGTAAAAATAAAAACATATGTTCAGGGATTTCCCTGGTGGCACAGTGGTTAAGAATCCGCTTGCCAATGCAGGGAACACGGGTTCGATCCCTGGTCTGGGATGATCCCACATGCTGCGGAGCAACTAAGCCTGTGCACCACAACTGCTGAGCCCACGTGCTGCAACTACTGAAGCCTGCACGCCTAGAGCCTCTGATCCGCAATGAAGAGTAGCACCCGCTCGCCGCAGCTAGAGTATGTTTGTTGGCAGAAACAAACACCCAACACAGCCAAAAATAAATAAATTCATTTAAAAAAAAGTATGTCCATATGAATATTTGTATGCAAATGTATACAGCAGGATTATTCATAATGGTCTGAAATGAAACTATCCAAAATATCTACTAATTGGTGAATGGATAAACAAGACATTTATAAACAAAATACAACTGAATAACTATTCAGCAATAAAAACTAATGAAATAATGAAATATGCTATAACATGGATAACCCTCAAAAACATTATGTTAAGTTAAAGAAGTCTGATACAAAAGAAAACTTATTTTATTATTATATTTATACAAATGTCTAGAAAAGGTAAATCTACAAAGAGAAAGCAGGTGAGTGGTTGCCTAGAGCTAGAATCGAAATGATTGCAAATAAACACAAGGGGTCATTCTGGGGTGGTGGGAATGTTCGAAAACTAGATTGTAGTAATGTTTGCACAACTCAATAAATTTATTTAAAAGATTGTAACTGTATGCTTAAAATAGGTGAATTCTACAGTTTGTAAATCATGCCTCAATAAAGCTTTAAAAATACTCTATGAGTATATCATTTTTATATGGTAGTGATAAATATTACTATGACAAGTATCTATTCAGTGAATTCCATTGTAAAACTAGAGATATATTTTCATGAAAAAAAAATCTGACAGCCTGAGTTGGAAAGGCATTAAAATGCCCAGGCAGATTCATAGCACGTTGGATGTTACACTTTAGTTCTCTTAGTATTTATAGAGCAGACTGAAATATCTCCTTCATGTAGTATATATATTCCAGCTTAAAAATTCATCAAATTCAAGGCTTTAGGTTATTGATTGCATCTTTTTATATTATTAATAGATATATTATGAATAGCTTATTTTATAAAAATGCTTTCATTTAAAAACCAAGCATTGCTTGCAGCTGACCTAAATTTGACATTTTTCAGAAAAATGGTGGTATCCTTTCCATGTTCCCATTATTCATATACATCTGTATATCTTTGGAATAAACCTTTTCACACTGTACAGTAATGCCGCATCCTACGTCTGACTCATTATACTTGGGTAAGCTTCTTGTAGGCACCAGGCAGTATTCCCAATGGCTTGTATCACAACTAACATACCACTGCTGCTCAATGAATCTTGGTTAACCCTGTATGTATTAGTTTCCTGTGGCTGCTGCAACAAATTATCACAAACTTGCTGGCTTAAAACCACAGAAATTTATTCCCTCACATTTAGAAAGGCCAGAGCCCTAAACTCCAGGTGTTGGCATGGCCATACTCCCTTTGGAGGCTCTCAGGAAGAACCCTTCATGTGCCTTCCAGCTAATGGGTGCTTTCAACATTCCTTGTCTTCCTTGGCTTCTGACCACATCACTCCAAGCTCTGCCACTCCAATTTCACAGGACCTTCTCCTCTTCTGTCTCTTATGAGGACACTTCTCATTGGATTTGGGGCCCACCTGGGTAATCTGGGATGACCTCATCTCAAGATAATTATATTTGCAAAAACCTTTTCCATGAAAAGAGTCCCATTCACAGATTCCAGGGATTTGAATGAGGACATATTTTCTAGGAAAGCCACACTCTACTCATTGTACTACATAATCTAAAGATTAGTTTTAAAGTTTTTTAAAGAACTTGACATTACCCACATTAAAATAAGGCAGCTTTGCCACCCTACTGATTAACTTTTGACTGGAAAATAGTTCCCTTTTTTTTCACCTATGTCTTCAACCTAAGTTCTGGTAGTAGATCTTTCGATGGCATTGACTATGGCCTAAAGGGAACATATAAAGCAAGCTTTTCCATGACTGAAATAAAAATAGTTCACTGAAGCATGAGTCAGCTGCATATTATTCTCCCATGCTTTTAGTTTTTTTCAAATTTTTCCTTTTGATTGATAGCAGTTGTTTTCCATGGTTCCTATAACTTTCCAATGGTGTTTTTCCACGGAGGTATATTTGAATACATCAAATATACTGAAATAAAGTATTTTAATTAACTGAGGAAAAATATAAAAAGGAATTCTGCTCTTTATCTCAATATTTTATCATAGCTGTCAGGATCAGAAGCACTATTATCTCAGTCTTTTATATATGTATTAGTTTGTGTTTGGGGAAAGGATGTGAGCAGTCACACACATCTAGGTCTGAGTCACTGCAGTTTACACGAGTACAGAGTTCTACTGCTTTAATGGGGAAGAAGGGAGGGAACAAAAGAATAACATTATTATTAAATGTTTTAAAAATGAGCCAACAGCTTTTTAAACCTAACTTCTGGATGTGTCTAGAAATCAAAAAAAGTCAACCTTGACTACCCCACCCTTAAACAAGGAACCTTGCCGATACTGTAATACATTTCTACACTTTTTCATCTAAACTTTAATTTTTTTAATTTTATTATTATTTGTTGCCCATGCTGTGGGACTTGTGGGATCTTAATTCCTGGACCAGGGATTGAACCTGTGCCCCCTGCAGTGGAAGCACGGAGTCCTAACCACTGGACGGCCAGGTAAGTCCCCATCTAAACTTTTAAGGATACTGAGAAACTCAAAAGAATATCAAAAGAAATCTTTTGGTCTGCAAAAATTTGAGGCAACCTCACCAATACTAATGTTATTCCTTTTTCCCCCCAGTTACACCACATTACACCACTATTTGCAGATGATCTTGAATCTTCCCATAATACACATTTCCAAGAAAACTAAAAGAAAAAGTCATGGATCTTAAATTTCTTTTAGAGCTCCTGACTTATGTTTTTTCAAAGACAGCACATGACCCCTTCCCAATTTGCATGATTCAAATACTATAACATACATTAAGATGAAAAATTTAAATAAACTTAAGAATCAACCATAAGTGTTAAAACCTACAATTTTTATTTGCTTACTTTTCTTATTAAAAAGGATGAAAACTTATTATATTTTATCAACCTATAGCTTTAAATGCTAATGTTTCCCTAGGATCATTAACGTGCTAGTTAGATACTTAAGTTCTGCTGAGGTTGGGTAGGATGATAAAAAGAAAAGAAAAGAAAAAGAAAAGAAAAGAAAAACAAACCCTTAATACATGGAGAAGGTACTTCGTGCAAATTAACATTACTTATTTTTAAACGTTTAAAATTTTCATTTCCTTATTTCTAATTTGCATTACAATAAACTTGAAGAACTTAAAATAGCTTTATTAATAAGTGACACAGAAGAAATATTACTCATATTTAAAGAAAGATAAAATGAAAGGATGTAAAAGGGTTTCGGAAAACCATGAAATTCTACAGAAGTACGTTTTAAGTTTTCTTAGAAATCACACACATGCACTATAAAAACTAGAACTAGAAGTTTCATGCAAGCAGGAGACTTCATAGCTTTGTTTATCAATTTATTTCCAGAACCACGAGCAGTGCCTGGCTGGTGGTAGGTTCTCACCATGTATTTGTCAAATGAAGGAAGGAAGAAATGAAAGAAACCAAGAGCACAATCCTGTAGCCCTAAGCCTACCGGTTCTATTGTCTACTACACACTAATTGAGTTTCCCTTCTTCCCTCATCACTTTGCACTTGGAATAGCCCCTGCCTGCAAAGGTCTGCCTCCCCGGATTCTACTGTAAGGCTCTCTGCATTCCCAGTGTCCACCACGGCACCCTTTCACATCTCAGACAGTGTCCAAGGATGATGACAGTGATGGGGGACTGGAAAGCCTTCTCTATATTTAAGGGGTACAGTGTCTACACAACCACCTTTACAAATAATCTAGCATATGTGTCCTACCACATCTCTGCTAGAGATGTTTACAAATAAAGTGTCCCCTTTCTTCTCATGTTTTTAAGTTGTAGAAGAACTTTGTAGAACACCAGGGAAAGACGTTTCTTCTTCAGCTGTTCCAGTGTCTCATTTGATTGATTCCCCAACCCCCCCAAACACAGTCATACTTCAGCACCTACACTCTTGCCTGAAATTAGACCTCTGGTATTAATCATCACCATATTATCAAATTCAAGTCAGAATCTCACAGTCTTGCCAGAGTATGGACAGATCATTACTATCATGAAAATCTTAATGATCTCTCTTACTCATCCTTGGAGCCCTGACACCTCCCTATAAGATCAAAGGGAAACTGGGAAGGAAAGGGTTAAAAACCTCATCACTGGAACCAACCCTCTACTCTCCAGCTGGGAACAATTAGGCTTGTCAGCATTCCCTCCAGGAAATTCCTGCTGCTTTATTAGGATGAATGGGAAACAGAATTTTGACTTTTTGATAGATGGGGTTATAAATCTACCATCAAGACTGAGAGGAGATGAGAGTTTACATGAACAAGTTGGATCTTTAATTCTGGACCCCACAAGATGTTCAATTCAGGAATGCCTTATTGTGTTCCAAGGCAGAAATGGGAGGAGATGGAGAAACTAGGTTTGTAACTAAGGAAGTACTTTCTTTAAAGGGAATCATATAAAAAGACAGGTAACAGTTGTGCAAAGCAAGGTCTCTAAATATTCATGCCGTGTCAATCTGGAAGTATTTGCTCATACACAATTCTGCTTTTTTCATGGTTAGTCACGATTTTATGATTTTCTCTGAACTTCGTATCTAATTTTTAAATAAAAAATTATTCTTTTGACATAAAAATGAGTCATATAGCTCTAAGAAAATAGTAAAGGTGAAAGCAACTTAATTTGAGTTTTCAAAGGAGGACATACCAAGAACCTGGATTCTACTATACATTAATTAAAGAACTTTCCAATCTCTACTCCATGAGACAGAATCCTTCTATTTTTCTAATATAAAGTACAATTTTTCTAATATGGGAATTGCCTGTGCGCTTTTTTTTTTGGTCTTCTTATACTTCATCATCTGATGGCAGCTATATCCAGAACATAGGATAATGCATTCATTGAAAACAACAACAGGGCTTCCCTGGTGGCTCAGTGGTTGAGGGTCTGCCTGACGATGCAGGGGACGCGGGTTCGTGCCCCGGTCCGGGAAGATCCCACATGCCGCGGAGCGGCTGGGCCCGTGAGCCATGGCCGCTGAGCCTGTGAGTCCAGAGCCTGTGCTCCGCAACGGGAGAGACCACAACAGTGAGAGGCCCGCGTACCGCAAAAAAAAAAAAAAAACACAAACATACCAAGCAGTTAAAGACTGTGGCCCTTTTTAAATTAAAAAAATAAACAATCAGTCTGAACCAATAGCCAGTGCTTGGGATGCACAAGATGAAGATGTGGGAAGAGAAAAACAAAATCAGGAAAACTGCCTTTTGAAAGCATGAAAAAGTCATGTGAGGTCCTCAGGGAATCACTGTTTTTTACTGATATGTAGCAACCTAGAAAATCTTCTTTCAAAAGGGAAGAATTTTCTCTTAATTGATTAAACCCAGAAAAAGCTTGAAGTTTGTCATTATCAGGAGAATATTTTTTTTTAAAAAGCAATTATTTCACTGCAAATTTCCATGATTGGTTTAAGGATTCGTATAGCATCTTACTGTTGGCAGCATCCAATTCAGCCTGCAAAATACGGTAAACTGTTCTCTTTACTGACTTAATTTGACGAAGAATCTGGTTGGTTTTTCAAAAGTGTCACTAACTTTGATTAGATTTTGCTTGACCCCAAGCTGCATTTTTTTGCCAACAAAAACCACAATGAGGCAATGAGAGCTGTACAATTATCAGAACTTATTCTGCTGAGAAGGACTCTATCGTCCAGTCCAGCCCCCTTGTTTTATGCTCCTGGCTGTCAGTCTTAGAGGTTACCTTTAGCAGAGTTTCTCTTTAAACTTTCATGGCTCAGTCCTTCATAAATTTGTACAAACTCTTTGAAACCATTTTATATTTCCTGCCATTAACACCTCTTGGGAAACTAACTTTGAGGTCACAATTACTTTGTTCCAAGACTCATGGCTTTACTTAGATTGATTTCTTATAATAATTGGTACCTGATTATCAGCTAAAAATGATAATTTTATAGATTTCACTGATCTCAGTTAAAACCAATTTTATATTTGTAAATTCATTCCTGGTTTTCATTATATAATACCATGACACTTTAATGAGAAAACATTCTTATGCTTTATTAAAAGATAACAGCAAGTTCTGCCAAGTCCAGCTTTGTAGCATCAGAAAGCAAAGTGGCTTAATTTCAAACCATGCACCTAGAAGGACTAAAAAACAAGTGAATAAATGATTGATGATGGAAAGTCAGGATGGAAAGGAATGAATCTCAGGGGCATATGCAGATGAAGTCGTTTCACAAGGAAACTGCCTACTTGGTTACTTCAACACCCCGGATTCTTAAAGACGGTGCAACTTTGGAGGCTGGGGGAGAGATGACAGTAATTACTATAATGAGTAATTATAGTAATTAACAGAATAAAAACCCAAAGAAATCTCAAACAGACAAGAGTGGAGCTAAATCTAGTAAACTGAAATTCAATTGGACAATTTTTTAGTATCCAAATTTAAAACTTTATAACTTCAAAGGTAATGCGCAGAAGCGGAGGAAAATGAAGCTTAATGGGAATATAAGATCTTGCGGGGGAGGGTGCTGCTAACAGTACATTTACTGTGACCCTCAAGTGGTCTGTCTGGCCCGAAGACTTGACACTAGGCTGTGAAGAGTAGCAGAATATGCCACCCCAAAATATGCCACTTTGGCGTAAGAATTATTTTGACCCGAAGGCAACTGAGAAGCAGATGTAAGAAAAGCTCCCTGCCCTCCCACTATCTGCCTAAAAGCAAGACATAAGTTTTCAAAGGTGTCCTTCCTCCCCTCTCTACCAGGAAGGACAAAAGTTCATCACTGTAGACAACTTTAGACCCTTAACAACCTGGAGACAGCACCAGAGGAATCTATGTAACAAACTTCAGTAACTGGCCTTTCTCTACTGTTAGCTTCCTCCAATATATTTACCTTCCCATAGTTGCTGCCCTTGGAATCCTAAAACTGCTTTCCTTTGTCTTATCATTTCTTTATGAATTTATTTTTCTCTGTTGAAGATGCTATATAAGCCAGAGTTTTAAGCAACTGTTTTGAATTACTCATTTTTTCCCTAGGTATCTCCCATGAATACATGAGGTGTACGTGTTAATAAACTTCTGTTTGTTTTTCTCTTGTTGATCTGTTTTGTATTATAGGGTCTCACCCAAGAACTCAGAAAAGTCAAAGGAAAGTTATTTTTCCTCCCATACAGCTGCATGAACAGAACCCCAGTCCGTAAGGAAAAAAAAGCAAGTTCTACTCCTCTTGGAGTAGAATTAAAACTCTGGGCATCTCACTTCTTAGAGATGTTGATTAATTACAGCATATCTAAGGAAGACCGACCAGAATAACAAGAACTGGTATATGAAAAAAACTGGTTTATGGAGAATGGCATATGGAATATGGAAAACTGGTATATGCAGAAAAGCTAAAGAATGTGAAGGTGTTTCTCCTTCAAAAGAAATGACTGAGGAAGAGAAAATGCTGCCTGAAAATATCTGCAGGACTATTGGTAGAAGAAGGGTCAGACAAATCTTCCTCATCCCAGAGGAACAGGCAGCCTCAGGAAGCAGCGAGGCCAAGGTTGTTCAGAGTTCATAGCAGAGGCCAAGCTCAGATGGCGCTACACTGAAGAGGGTGCTATGGGAGGGGTTGATTCTATGACCACCAAGGTCTCTTCGAATCCTGAGTCTACAATTGATCCACTGGCCAAGCTCAGGGAACTGTTCTCCAGTCACTGGCTGCTAGGTCTAGCTTACCCTAGAGAAACCTCAGGATGTGCAGGTTGATCCCAAAGAATCATAACCATGTGTTTTACTTCTTACATTACCGAAGCTTCTAATCCCCAAGATATGTCTGCTTCGGGCCAGAAAAAAAAGCATCATATAAACTATAAAAAGCTATAAAAAGGAAAGCTGTAATTCCCATTACAATTTATCTCTTTTCTCATTTTCACTGGTTCCCCTGGGGCCCGGGGTATATTTCCTACAACTCTCCCTCGGCTTCCTAGAAATAAAAGCAATCTACCAAAGATGTTGGCTCAGAGGCAGGAGAGAATTTTGTCACCCCACACATTAAGTCAGCACATGGTACCCAAACAACAATGCCATCAGCATTCAGGGAAGGTGCAACAGGTACCCAGGAAGCACTTCATGGAGAGGGCGAAATCTGACCTGAGCCCTGCAGGAAGAGAAGGTTCTAGGTGAGGAGGGACGTGCATTTCCCAAAGGGCAAGAGCTTCCCAGAGGGCAGCTAGGGACATTAAAGGCAGAGACAAGAACAAAAGTAATACCACCCCCTTTGTGGTTCCCTATATATTGAGACATAAAGGAATTGCATTTTCCTTCTGCTCAACCATTACACACTCATTTTATTTCTGCTCCAAAAGAATGAAAAATGTATCTCAGCTCCTGAATGAGCCACAATGCCAGTGAGGTAAAGCCATTAGCTCCAGGATTTAGTCTGAGCTAAATCTAGTCTGAGCTAATTTAGCTAATCTAGCTAAATTTAGTCTGAGCTTTTGGCTTCCCCCTTGAAATGTGGGGATGTGAAGAGGTGATTCTGGAAGTACTTTAACAGGGTTTGGAGCAGATGCTTTCATCTGGAACACCAACTCCAAGAATGGTACACCACATAGAGATGAACATCCATAAACATATATATATTTTTTTCACACTGCATGGCTAGAATCAGTTCTCTGTTAATTCTGTAGATGACATTTCACATAGGTGTTTTGGGTAAACTTTAGTTTCTGTGCTGAGATTTCTCTTTCTACAACACCATTTTGTTCATGATGATGCCTGTGTATATGTTTGTGTCCAAAAAAACAGTGGGCATAAAGAAGGGAACAGTGGAGAGAAAGGACTGAAAACAGCAGTGAAAAAATACATTGCATTGTATGTGGGAAACATGGGTGTTAGGGTGAAGGCAGAAGAAAGCAAAAGGGCGCAGACCCTAAAGAAGAGAAGCGGTTCAGCCTGGAGGCCTTGGGTCCTACGGGGTCAAACAGACCCGATGGCAAACAATTACTTGGCAGAAGATTCACTCCCCACAGAATCGCTGTGCTTTACTTTGTGGATCCTGAGAGGTGGCTGGGGAATATGCTGGGGATTGTCTTGTTTTAGCGCCATGCTGCAGCCCGCCCCAAACCCCGTGGCAGGCATGGGAATACCCCTTCCTGGGACCACTTCTGCCACAGCAACCATTTCTTTGGTCCTCGTGAAGTCCCCGAGTCTTGATGTAGCTTGGCCGACGTATATTCTGCATTCCCTTCTAGAAAAAGGCACGCTTAGCTACCACGTGCAATTTCTTTCAGGATCTTGCCTTGTGCTACCTTCACTTCCCCAGTCCCCCCCATACACACACACACACACACACACACACACACACACCCCATCTTGCCCTCCTCTGCTCAGGCTTCCTGTGCTACTAGGCCAGGGGTCAGAGGGCCACTATTACTCCCAGCACTTCCCTTTTTCCTTTTTGAAAGCCCCTTCCCCAACACAAATCACCAAGAGCTGCTAGCTCTTCTTGAACTAAGCCCTGATTTTAAGAGAGAGGCAATGGAAGACAGCCCCACACTAGGAAAACTCTGTAGACTCCTAGGTTATCCCTGGGTTACGGCTCTGCACCGTGGGGCCACCCCACATCCTGTTCTCCAGCTGGGTCTGAACTGTTCTCTCTGAAATTCTTCTGTCCCCCATGTCCTCCCCTCACCTCCACTGACACACCTTCCCTGTCTGCTGGGCACCCCCATCTCTCACCTACCACAGCACTTGACAACTGAGAGGTTTCAGACACATCCGCTCGCCCCCCTCCACTGCATTACAAGCTCCTGGAGGGTGGGGATCGAGCTCCACAGCACACAGCCAAGCCGAGCCGTCAAATTCCTGGGGACCCTTTATTCACAACGGATGTGAAACGGACCCCTGTTCAGACACTGGGCTCTCTAAAGTGACACAAAGACGTCTTCATTCAACAAATACTGTTCCAGATCCTCTTATCTGCCAGGCCGTGTCCCCAGCACCGTGGGATACATGCAAGCAGAAAGCAGACAAGGCCCTCCCCTCCGGTAGCTTTCAGTCTCCTTAAGGAGACATCACATAAATACATAATTATGAACTGTGATAACAGCTGAAATGGAAAGACATAGGACTGCAGGATGACTGTATAGGGCTTCCCTGGTGGCACAGTGGTTGAGAGTCCGCCTGCCGATGCAGGGGACACGGGTTCGTGCCCTGGTCCGGGAAGATTCCACATGCCGCAGAGCTGCTGGGCCCGTGAGCCATGGCCGCTGAGCCTGCGCGTCCGGAGCCTGTGCTCCGCAACGGGAGAGGCCACAACAGTGAGAGGCCCGCGTACCACAAAAAAAAAAAAAAAAAGACTGTATAACGAGGTGACCTGATTTACTTTAAGGGGACATGGCCTTTGCTTTTGTACAGTGCCTATACATTAAGGATTTAATAAATAAGTGAATGAATAAATACAGTTAAGGGATGAGAAATTTAAAACAAGGAAAAGTAACAAAATTTTAATATACTTTATTTACTAAATAAATACATATGAAAGGCACAGAGAAAATCCAGCTATAATGGACACTGAAAATCACAGGAACAAACAATCTGGTTGTAAGTTACTTCAGAGACCACCCAAAACCACCAAAAGTGATTCCTAACCACTGGGCCCCTCTGACAGTGTGAAAACAAATCAAAGTTGCACAGAGCTGCAATGGGACTCTCTAAGCCCTTGGACCCAGTTAAGGACCCTTAATATAACGATATTTTACCCATAATCCCACTCAGGACAGGACCCCATTGCGCATTTCCAAGCAGACTCCAGTGGACCCAGACTGGCAGGTCCTTTGAAAAACCTGGGTCAGCAGAATAAATTCTAAAGACAAGATACTTTCCATGTTAGAGCACATGCACGCGTGCGTGCGTGCACACACACACACACACACACACACACACACACACACAAACCAAACCAAACATACATCTAGAATCCATGTAAGAGAGCTTCAGTGCAATACCTCGTATGTTAGGAAAATAATGTAGGCAAGAGAGTGAAAAGGAATAAAGGAAGAAAAGGGAAAATATTTCCACATTAGACACAGATAAGGAAGAAGAAGTCATATCCATGTGCCACTTTTTAAAATACGAGCACATTCAAAAGAAAAATTGTGAATGAAAAATCTCAAGACTTTCAAAAGAGAGAGCAGAAAAATGGAAGAGAAATCAGAGAAAATCCACACCTCCTGAAGCCTGTCTACCTTTCTCTGCCCTTCTTTCCTCCGCAGGAATTAAATGCCAGTCAGTAATGGAGCCGATCATAACTGGACCACACTGTGCCAGACACACACATGCCTTCCAAAGCGTGTTTAAAAATTTTACAATGCCTTTAGAGTTACATGTTTTTAAAAACATGCTTTTCCTAATTTAAGTCTTGTTCTTTCCTGTACACTAACTTGAGAGACAGGCTTCTTGAGGCGTCTGCTGGAGTCTAATGACACAGTGGAGACAGCACCTCGAAAAGCCAGAAGTGCACTCCGATGGCACAAAAGGAGTCTCCCTGTCATCACAGACACGATCTACAGCGTGAGGGTAAAATACCTTGAAATGCTGCTAAGAGAAGAGTTGATAGAGGGATAGGATTGGCCAGGGCTGTCGTGCTACTGCACCCCATCACACTCACCACTGAAACGCGTCTCTCCCCACCTCTACTCAGACAGAAGTTAGAGTCTATTTCTGTTTTCTCACTCGTTTCCCTCATTTCTACTGAACAACGTTCTTTAATCAAGCAGCTGCCGCGCTGCTAGCTGGCTTCCAGACCGAGTTACTCCAGACGCAGCCTGCACCCCCTTGCCGGGGTCTGCAGAGCATCTTCATGCCCGTTAGGACACAGCGGATGCCTTGTAAGTCACTTGGCTGCTCGTGCTCCCGCTGCGTGCCAATTAGTCTGCAGGCTGCTCTTTCTCCGCAGCCTTCGAACTGCACTCCTATCTCAGGGGTGTCTCAGGAACCACGTGACTGAGACGCAAAATGATGCTGATGCCCAGTGTTTGTCATCAATCTGGACCTCAAACGGCCTTGGCAAAACACACCTGAACCCTTAGAAAACCATTCTTACAGAAGGAAATATAAAAGTTAAATATTTTACAAGGTAAGAAGGGGAAGTATTTACACAGGAACTAGTTTTCTGTGATGATTTGGAAAGGAACACTAGAAAGGATTATTGATGGGCTTCTATGAGTTCCCCTGCATTAGCACTGTGCTTTCCTTTCCCCTGAAACACGTCAATATGATCTACATTACCCTCTGTGTTCTAATACCAAAAGTGAAGATCACTGAATTGAAATACTGATGTCACTGGTTTAACTCAAGCTGTGAACTGCATATGGCACCATATTTCTCACATTGCTATAATGAAGTGAGGAGGATTGAATAGTTGGAGCAGCAGTGGGAGATATTCAGGGATTTGAGGCTGGGGGCAGGACCTTAAAAAGCTGTTGGAATTCTGCAAGCACTTGGCAAATGCTCTCAGAGTCACTTTGCAAAGCAGCCCTGTTTCAGTCTGTGCACTAGCATTTAGGAAGCTTTTCACAGGAGGTCACTATGCCCCAGCAGAACATGGATTTCTCCTCAAACAAATCCTACCAGGAAGCCAGTCCTCCAATTAACCAGCATTCATCTCACATCAGGCAGCCCTGCCGCCAACACTATTGTGGGACCTGCAAATCAGTTTTACGTAAAGACACTCATTAAACACTCAGGTATTCAGACAGGTTAACTAACACCTCAAGAAAAAGTTTAATCCTCACATGTGTTGCTGTCTTAATGAGAATTATTCTTTCCCCAACCTATCACCTCCTTTTTATTAAAGTAGCAATTATCAAATAATTGTCTTGTCTAAGGACACCTTTCATGCAAAAATTACTGAAGAAACCAAAGAATTTTTGTGTGTTCTAACTAAAAAGAAAAAAAACTTAACTTTTAATCCTTAGTAATAACAATAAACCCATTGCCTATTAACATTTTATTTTAAAAATCTACATTTTCTAAACCAAAAAAATTAGTGAAAAGAGTAGAATTTTAAAAAATATTTTTGTAAATTTCTTTAACTAGCTGCCTCAATAGAAGAGAACAGAAACTAAAATTCTGTCTTTCCTTCCACATTCAATCTGTTGCTATATGTTGTTTCGGTGGAAGTATGGGAATAAAATCTGTCCTTCCTCAGACATAGTTTGGAAAAGGTAGTATTTTCATAGTTTTTTAGGTAATTGTGGGTATCCTTTGATAATACATCACTCAACAAGTGTTATTAGAGCTTAGCTGCAATGTAGAATCCACTGGTCTATCTTGAACTCTGAATAGCTCTTTTACCTATTGTGATGGTTAATTTTATGTGCCAATTTGGCTAGGCTATGATGTCAAGTTATTTGGTCAAACACCGGTCTAGATGTTGCTGTGAAGGTTTCTTGTAGGTTTGATTAATACAATATTTAAATGAATAGACATTGAGTAAAGCAGATTACCCTCCATAATGTGGGTGGGCTTCATCCATTCAGTTGAAAACCTTAAGAGAAAAAGACTGAGGTACCCAGAGAAAAAAGGAAATCTGCTTCCAGACTGCAAAGTGAAACTTCTTCCTGAGTTTTCCAGCCTTTGTACTCAGAACTACATCAAACCGTTACCTGAATTTCCAGCCTTCCGGCCTGCCTGCAAACTTCAGACTTACCAGCCCTCATAATTGCAAGAGCCAATTCCTTAAAATAAATCTCTCCCTCTAGCTATACATATATATACCTTATTTGTTCGGTTCTCTGGAAAACTCTAATAGGCCCATGCATGATTCTGTAATAATATCATGCATTGGTCATTTGAAAAATATTAGGTCACTGAATTACACAAAGTTTCAAAATGTTTACACATTTCATTATACAATATCTAGAAAATTCTATTTGCTAATGTCACAACCAACTTCATTGAAAGCATTTTAGTATTGGAAAGTTTGTTAAGTTCACAATGTCCGTTTAAAGTTTTCCAAAATTCTCATTTCTGCTGGAAAACTTGAATTTTAGCACTAGTAATAAATACTGTCAGTTGTTTTCTTTGAAGTGTCAGTTTCATTGCTCATTTTGGAGAAAATGCCTATTAAAAAACAGAGTCTGAATAACCAGTTTGTCAGTAAGTCTTTCTACTAAAAACAATGTTTCATTTTTAAAAAGTGGCTAGCATGGCTTTCCACTCAAAACGATCACACCATATTTCTCCACCAGACACTGCCCTCCAGTGCACAGCAGAAGTGCTTTGTGCAGACTGCCAATTTCATCACACAGAATATTAAAAAGAGATATACTCAACTGTTAGGGTGTAATACAAAATTTACTGCTTCATCAAGAACATTCTTGAGTGAAAACAGAAAATTCTTTTTAAAATGCAAGTGTGTGTGGCAGTACATACAAGGACCACTAGCACAGTTTGGTGCCACTGTCTCGGTCTGCGATAAGAGGCCAATTGTTTTGCCCATCACAGCCTTTGCATTGTCAATGCAAATATCGAAACAGTAAAAAAGACAAATACCTTCTTTTACTATTATGAGAATGGTTTGGACCTCACAGATCCCCTAAAAGAGTCTGGGGCCTCCCATACATCTGCAGAGCACAGTTTAAGAACCACAGAACTGACCTGCCCTCTCCCAAGCTCACAAACCAACAAGATCCAGAGAGGAAACCCAAGCTGGCATGTAGATGCCAAGCAAGGTGAAGTTCCTGGTTCACACTGCTCACAGAAAAGGGATGGCCCCAGGAGCCATGATCTCTGAACTAGGGCACACGGACCAGAGTCCACAAAGACTCCCCAAAATTGATTCATTTCAGAAGCAGTACAGTCCAGATGACATTTCTAGTTCTCTGCTTACACCTGCCCTTTCACATTAGTCCTGACACCCTCTTTGTACAAGAAATGGTATCTCTTTCCCAGCCTGTGTTACAATAGTGCACTGTCTGGAAGGTAAATGCTTTCAGGGCACCTAAAAAAAAGTATAATTAGAAATGCTGGTATTGGTGCTGCAAAAGAAAAGGATTATGAAGACTGGAGAAAAATCATTTTCTAAGTGAAGTGGTTTCCAATTGAATGCTTTCAACAAATTGAAGCAGGAGTGAATGGAGTCATTCACTGAAAGATCATTTAAAATGATATTTGAGAAAAGATCAGTAAGCGATTTTTGGGCACATAGTCCAAAAGGAGCTCAAGGAATTGAGAAACTTTGTTATATCAAGACTCCTTTCATTCTCATCTATTTATCTATATAAAAAGCTTTCTCATTCTAAGCACATAAATGAAAAGTTGAGATAACCGTGATGCTGAACCCAGAGTCCTTCTGGCAATAAATAATATTCATCATTTAATACATGAGCTAATTATAAAAAAATTTTAAAAGATACCTCCATCTCATTAAAAGATGCATTTCCAATAATATTTTACTTTTCATCTTTAATAAGTATGAACAGAGTAATAAAGCAAATACTTTATAATATTTATTATGAGCTAGAAATTATTCTAAGCACTTCACATATATTTACTCACTTAATCCTTAAAACATTTGTATTAGGTTAATATCATACTTAATCCCCATTTTACAGATAAGGCAGCTGAAGGTATAAAGCAACAAGAGTTGGAGCCAGGATTTAAACTCTGGCTCCAGAGTCTGTGCTTTTAACTACTGTACTATGCTACTTTGATACATTATTTAATATATTTTAATAAACTGAATATTAATACCTAATCCAGGCAAGTCAAGATGGCGGTGTGGGAAGATGCAGAGTTCTTGTCTCCGCACAACTAGGGTGCCAGCCGGATGCTGGTGGGGGACCCCGACGCCCAAGCAGATGGAAAGAACCCCCAAGTAAACCGGTAGGACATGGGGGGACTGAGGGGGCAGGAGAAGTGGAGGCCAGACAGAAGTGGCGCCCCTGAGGGGTGGCTGAGAGGGGGAGGGGTTCCCACGCCTAGAGGGACCCTCAGGGGCTCAGATCAAGGGGGAGAGGGCCCAGTGTTTCCCCTGCCCAATCAGTTGGGGAAGTCTGCCTGGCTCTCGGGCCAGGTCCTACAACCTCAGAGGTTCCCTCCGGCTGGGTTGGTCTGCGGGCATAGAAGGGAGGACAGGAGAGAACAGGAGAGGCAGGCAGGAGGGGAGCTCCAGGACAGGAGGAGCAAGAGAGGATCTCCCCAGCCTCCCTCCTATGCCCCCAGGACCCACGTGGCCCGGAGGGGGCTTTGGACGGGGCGGACTGGCCTGGGAGCTCAGCAGGCTCACCAACCTTCAGTGGCTGGGGCAAACGCAAACGCCCTCTGCTCCTTTCCTGCTCCTCTGGTCCTAGAGGGCGTTTGCCCCACCCACTTGCACCAAGGAAGCCTGCTGGGCTCCCAGGTGGGGTTCCCCGCCCTCTGAGACTGGGGGGGGGGAGGGGCATGCCTGGGCCCCTTTTATTCTGTTGAGCCTAAGCCCCACCCACCACACCCCAGCCCCACCTTTTCCAGCCCTGTTGGTACTAAGCATAGGCCCTGCCCACCACCTGATCCTCACCCCTGCTTAGGCTCCGCCCTCCACAGCCAAGGCCATTTCTACCATTTTTTTTTCTCCTCTTCTTTTTCACTCTTGTGGTTCTGCTATACCTTCCGGTTGTTGCTTCATCTATATTTTTATTTTTACATTTTTTCTAACATAGTTGTTATTTTCCTATTTTTTACTTCGTTATTGTTTTCCTTTGTTTTTGCCACCTGCACAGCTTGAGGGATCTTGGTTCATGAGCCGGGGATCAGGTCTGAGGTCCTGCAGTGGGAGCTCCAAGTCCGAACCACTGGACTAATAGAGAACCTCAGACCCCAGGGAATATTCATCAGAGTGAGGTCTCCCAGAGGTCCTCATCTCAGCACCAAAACCCAGCTCTACCCAACAGCCTACAAACTGCAGTGTTGGAAGCCTCAGGCCAAACAACCAGTAAGACAGGAACACAATCCCACTCATAAAAAAAGGAAAAAAAGAAAATGAGATGACAAAAAAATATGTCACAGACGAAGAAGCAAAGTAAAAACCTACAAGACCAAATAAATGAAGAAGAAATAGGCAATCTACCTGAAAAAAAATTCAGAGTAATGATAGTCATAAAGATGATCCAGAATCTTGGAAGTAGAATGGAGGCACAGACTGAGAAAATACAAGAAATGTTTAACAAAGATCTAGAAGAACTAAAGAACAAACAAACAGAGATGAACAACACAATAACTAAAATAAAAAATACACTACAAGGAATCAATAATAGAATAACTGAGGCAGAAGAACGGTTAAGTGACCTGGAGGATAAAATGGTGGAAATATCTGCCGAGGAGTTGAATAAAGTAAAAAGAATGAAAAGAATTGAAGACAATCTCAGAGACCTCTGGGACAACACTAAATGCACCAACATTCGAATTATAGGGGTCCCAGAAGAAGAAGAGAAAAAGAAAGGGTCTGAGAAAATATTTGTAGAGATTATAGTGGAAAACGTCCCTAAATTGGAAAGGAAATAGTCACTCAAGTCCAGGAAGCACAGAGAGTCCCACGCAGGATAAACACTAGGAGAACCACACCAAGGCACATATTAATCAAACTAAAAAAAATTAAATTCAAAGAAAAAATATTAAAAGCAGCAATGGAAAAACAAAAAATAACATACAAAGGAATCCCCACAAGGTTATCAACTGATTTTTCAGCAGAAACTCTGCAGGCCAGAAGGGAGGGGCAGGATATACTCAAAGTGATGAAAGAGAAAAACCTACAACCAAGATTACTCTACCCAGCAAGGATCTCATTCAGATTCAACGGAGAACTCAAAAGCTTTTCAGACAAGCAAATACTAAGAGAATTCAGCACCACCAAACCAGCTTTAAAACAAATGCTAAAGAAACTTCACTAGGAAGGAAACACAAGAGAAGAAAAAGACCCACAAAACAAACCAAAACAATTAAGAAAATGGTGATAGGAACATATATATCGATAATAAACTTGAATGTAAATGGGTTAAATGCCCCAACCAAAAGACAAAGACTGGCTGAATGGATACAAAAACAAGACCCATACATATGCTGTCTACAACAGACCCACTTCAGACCAAGGGACACATACAGACTGAAAGTGAATGCATGGAAAAAGATATTCCATGCAGATGGAAACCAAAGAAAGCTGGAGTAGCAATACTTGTTTCAGATAAAATAGACTTTAAAATAAAGACTGCTACAAGAGATTAGGAAGGACACTGTATGATGATCAAGGGATCAATACAAGAAGAAGATATAACAATTATAAATGTTTATGCACCCAAGATAGGACCACCTCAATACATAAGGCAAATGCTAACAGCCATAAAAGAGGAAACTGACAGTAACACAATAATAGTAGGAGACTTTAACACCCCATTTACACTGATAGACAGATCATCCAAACAGAAAATAAATAAGGAAACACAAGCTTTAAATAACAGAATAGACCACATAGATTTAATTGATATTTATAGAACATTCCACCTGATAGTGGCAGAATACACTTTCTTTTCAAGTACACATGAAACATTCTCCAGGATAGATCACATCTTGGGTCACAAATCAAGCCTTGGAAAATTTAAGAAAATTGAAAGCATATCAAGCATCTTTTCTGACCAAAACACTATGAGATTGGAAATCAATTACAGGAAAAAAACTGTAAAAACCACAAATACATGGAGGCTAAACAGTGTGCTACTAAATAACCAAGAGATCACTGAAGAAATCAAAGAAGAAATAAAAAAATACATAGAAACAAATGACAACGAAAACACAAGGACCCAAAACCTATGGGACACAGCAAAAGCAGTTCTAAGAAGGAAGTTTACAGCAATTCAATCTCACCTCAAGAAACAAGAAAAATATCAAATAAACAATCTAACCCTACACCTAAAGCACTTAGAGAAAGAAGAACAAAGAAAACCCAGTCAGTAGAAGGAATGAAATCATAAAATCAGAGTAGAAATAAATGAAATAGAAATGAAGAAAACAGTAGCAAAGATCCATAAAACTAAAAGCTGGTTCTTAGAGAAGATAAACAAAATTGATAAACCCTTAGCCAGACTCATCAAGAAAAAAAGGGAGAGGATGCAAATTAATAAAATTAGAAATGAAAAAGGAAAATTCACAACAGACACCACAGAAATACAAAGGATTAGAAGAGACTACTACAAACAACTATATGCCAATAAAATGGACAACCACAAACAAATGGACAAATTCTTGGAAAGGTACAATTTTCCAAGACTGAACCAGGAAGGATTAGAAAATATAAACAGACCTATCACAAGTAATGAAATTGAAACTGTAATTAAGAATCTTCCAAAAAACAAAAGTCCAGGACCAGATGGCTTCACAGGTGAATTCTATCAAACATTTAGAGAAGAGCTAACACCAATCCTTCTCAAACTGCAGAGGGAGGAACATTCCCCAATTCATTCTATGAAGTCACCATCACCCTGAAAAAGATATCACACAAAAAGAAAATTATAGACCAATATCACTGCCAAACATAGATGCAAAAATCCTCAACAAAATACTAGCAAACTGAATCTAACATATTAAAAGGATCATACACTATGACCAAGTGGGATTTATCCCAGGGATGCAAGGATTCTTCAATATACTCAAATCAATCAATGTGGTACACCATATCAACAAATTAAGGAATAAAAACCATATGGTCATCCCAACAGATACAGAAACAGCTTTTGATAAAATTCAACACTCATTTATGATAAAAACTCTCCATAAAATGGGCATAGAGAGAACCTAACTCAATATAATAAGGGCCATATATGACAAACCCACAGCAAACATACTCAATGGTGAAAAACTGAAAGCATTTCCACTAAGATCAGGAACATGACAAGGATGTCCACTCTCGCCCCTCTTATTCAACATAGTTTTGAAAGTCCTAGCCATGGCAATCAGAGTAGAAAAAGAAATAAAAGGGACACAAATTGGAAAAGAAGAAGTAAAACTGTCACTGTTTGCAGATGACATGACACTATACACAGAAAATCCTAAAGGTGCCACCAGAAACTACTAGAACTAATCAATGAATTTGGTAAGGTTGCAGGATACAAAATTAATGCACAGAAATGTCTTGCATCCCTATACACTAAAAACAAAAAATCAGAAAGAGAAATTAAGGAAACAATCCCATGTACCATCGAAACAAAAAGAATAAAATACCTAGGAATAAACAAACATACCTAAGGAGGCAAAAGACTTGTACTAAGAAAACTATAAAACACTGATGAAAGAAATCAAAGATGACATAAACATATGGAGAAATATAGCATGTTCTTGGATTGGTAGAATCAATTTTGTGAAAATGACTATACTACCCAAAGCAATCTACAGATTCAGTGCAATCCCTATCAAACTACCAAGGTCATTCTTCACAGAATTAGAACAAAAAATTTCACAATTTGTATGGGAACACAAAAGACCCCAAATAGCCAAAGCAATCTTGAGAAAGAAAAACGAAGCAGGAGAAACCAGGCTTCCTGACTTCAAACTATGCTACAAAGCTACAGTTATCAAGACAGTATAGTACTGGCATAAAAACAGAAATGTAGATCAATGGTACATGATAGATAGCCTAGAGATAAACCCACGCACACATGGTCACCTAATTTATGACAAAGGAGGCAAGAACATACAATGGAGAAAAGACAGCTTCTTCAGTAAGTGGTGCTGGGAAAACTGGACAGCTGCATGCAGAAGAATGAAATAGAACACTACCTAACACCATACACAAAAATAGACTCAAAATGGATTAAAGACCTAAATGTAAGACCAGACACTATAAAACTCTTAGAGGAAAATATAGGAAAAACACTCTTTGACATAAACCACAGTAAGATCTTTTTTGACCCACCTCCTGGAGTAATGGAAATAAAAACAAATATAAACAAAGGGGATCTAATTAAACTTCAAAGCTTTTGCACAGCAAAGGAACCCATAAACAAGACGAAAAGACTACCCTCAGAATGGGAGAAAATATTTGCAAATAAAACAATGGACAAAGGATTAATCTCCAAAATATACAGACAGCTCATGGAGCTCAATATCAAAAAAACAAACAATTCAATTAAAAAATGGGTGGAAGACCTAAATAGACATTTCACCAAAGAAGATATACAGATGGCCAAGAGGCACATGAAAAGATACTCAACATCACTAATTATTAGAGAAATGCAAATCAAAACTACAATGAGATATCACCTCACACCGGTCAGGATGGCCATCATCAAAATATCTACAAATAATAAATGCTGGAAAGGGTATGGTAAAAAAGGAACCCTCCTGCACTCTTGGTGGGAATGTAAATTGATACAACCACTATGGAGAACAGTATGGAGGTTCCTTAAAAAACTAAAAATATAACTACCATATGACCCAGCAATCCCATTACTGGGCATATACCCTGAGAAAACCATAATTCAAAAAGAGACATGTACCACAATGTTCATTGCAGCACTATTTACAATAGCCAGGACATGGAACCAACCTAAATGTCCATTGACAGATGAATGGATAAAGAAGATGTGGCACATATATACAGGGGAATATTACTCAGCTATAATGAGAAACGAAATTGAGTTATTTGTAGTGAGGTGGATGGACCTAGAGTCTGTCATATAGAGTGAAGTCACAAAGAGAAAAACAAATACTGTATGCTAACACATATATATGGAATCTAAAAAAAAAAAAAATGGTACTGATGAACCTAGTGGCAGGGCAGGAATAAAAACATAGACATAGAGAATGGACTTGAGGACATGGTGCGGGGGAGGGGGAAGCTGGGGCGAAGTGAGAGTAGCATCAACATATATACACTACCGAATGTAAAATAGCTAGTGGGAAGCAGCAGCATAGCACAGGGAGATCAGCTCGGTGCTTTGCCATGACCTAGAGACATGGGACAGGGAGGGCGGGAGGGAGGCTCAAGAGGGAGGGGATATGGGGATATATGTATGCATATGACTGATTCACTTTGTTGTGCAAGAGAAACTAACAGTATTGTGAAGCAATTTTACTCCAATAAAGATCTATTTTTTTTTAAAAAAGGAAAAAATATACCTAATCCACAAATTTTAATACTTTGAGACTAAGGACATAGAAAATTTTTAAATCATATTATTTGCAGATTTTTATTGCAAAGAAATATGATATAGTGATTAATGAAAACATAAAACTGTATTACATTAGAGTGAGATCCTGTACGTCAAATGGAATGGAAATATGAGTTCAAAGTGGAAAAGAATAATGTAAAATTCCAAGTGATAAGAGGGAAGCTTAATGATGTGTCTTAAAAATGTATGATGGTGCTTCCCTGGTGGTGCAGTGGTAGAGAGTCTGCCTGCCGATGCAGGGAACACGGGTTTGTGCCCCAGTCCGGGAGGATCCCACGTGCCGTGGAGCGGCTGGGCCCGTGAGCCATGGCTACTGAGCCTGCGCGTCCGGAGCCTGCGCTCCGCAACGGGAGAGGCCACAACAGTGAGAGGCCTGTGTACCGCAAAAAAAAAAAAAAAAAAAAAAAAAATTTATGATGGTTGGTAACAAATCACTTTTAGCATTTATATTCCATTAGACATATTTAAAATAGGGATATAACAATTTTTTTAAAAATTGTCAATACATATAATATATGGGAGTATATGGTCTTTGTAAGTGCTGAAAACTTATGAAGAAAAATTTTGGATGCCAATCTAAGTGTAGACAGAGCCCATGGTTTTTCAAAATTAATTTAGAGACTATGTGGATCAAAATGTTTAGGATACTGTCCTTGACGAGGGATAAGTTTCAAGAATCATCTCCCTGGCCTGAAGAATTTTGGTAGAATGACTTGAAGTCCATTCAACTCTGAAATGAATGGTGCCTGTGGAACTCACCTAGGATGGCTCAGCCTTAGTTGACAACTGTATCACTGCTTATTTACCAACTGGCATTCCATTGGAAATGTGACCAGCTTTATTTATGAACAAAGTTCAACACACCTGTACTCCTGAATAAAAACTAAATATATTTAACAATTTCTAAGAGTTTGAAGCAATTACCGTCTTTAGTTTGCTTCATTTTAGATATGAAGTAGTACTATCCTGTAACCTTCACTTTCAACTTGATAGCAGCATAATCATTTAGTAATTGTTATGGGACTTTTAACGTTTGAGATTTATCATTCCTTCCATAAGTGGAAGGTTGTGTACTTCATTATAAACTAATGACCCAATAATTACTCTTCAGTTAGGCAACATGTATGTTGAACTTGCAAGTGATTTATGATGACATGCACAAATGACAGGCACTTACCAAAAAGAAATACTCTATAACACAATGCAGATCACTTGGAATAAATTAAACCACTCAAACACTGTTTTCCCAATTACTATACATGTTCTAAGTTAAAATGTCAAAACAAGTACAGGAAGGTTCTGTTTCCAACAATGGAAAAAAAAAGCCTCCCACGAAAGGAGGAGGCTTTAGTGGACAAGGTGGACAAAGCCTCCCATGAAAAACAACTTTCAATTTTGTACTAAATATCATAAATAACTACTGAAGGCACTGGAGAGTGATCAAAAGCAGGCAGAAATCAGACGGAATCAATACTCTGAGGAAGGGAACAGCACTGTTTTTTATGTTATTTTTTTTTTCCTGTTTTTTGTGGTTCTTCATCTGAGGGGAGGGAAAATCAGCTCCACTCCATAGAGCAGCTAAAACTGATAGAAACTCCTAGTCCTACCAGCTTGAAGAACTGTAAGACAGAGTCCAGGACAACCATGTCGGCTCTAACGTGACAGAGAATCCCATAAAGAAGAAAGCCACAGAAGACTGTCCCCAGTTCTGTATATAAACTCTGCCCAAACCTCTGGCTGGCATCCAGTATACATGGCAAAGCACAACTCCAAACAGACTATAGGCTATAAGATTGGAACAGAGATTTCAGCTGCCATCCCATTCCAGAGGAAAGAGTTGAGAAGTTTGTTTAGCCATGTTAACTGCCTACCAAAATGAAAAAAATCAGCACTCTTTAGAGGAATATAAAAGAACTTAGAATCTCTATAACATACCATTAACGATATCCAGGATACCATCCAAAATCACTAGGCATATGAAAAACAGGAAAATGTGACCCAAACTCAAGACAAAAGGCAGTCTGTGGATACTTAGGTATTATTAGGAGACAAGAATTTTAAAGCAGTTATTATAACTATCCTAGGAAAATATGCTCATAATGAGTGAACAAATAGGAAATCTCAGCATAAAATGCAAATTAGATGAAAAAGTACTAAATGTAAGTTCCACAACTAAAAAAAAATATAAATCTAAAATACAAATTCCCTGCATGAGCTGAACAGCATATTAAAGAGTTAGTAAAATTGAAGATAGATCAAAAAATTGATCTAATCTGAAGAAACAAGAATAAAATCAAGAAAAATGAACAGTATATCAATAACAATATGGAACATCTAATATCCACATAATTGAAGTCCCAGAGGAAGAGGAAACAGAATAGAGCAGAAAAAAAATTTTAAAGAAATAATGGCCAAAATATTCCCCAATTTTGTGAAAGGCATAAATTTAAGATTCAAGAATTCAGTAAACTCGGGCTTCCTTGGTGGTGCAGTGGTTGGGAGTCCGCCTGCCAGTGCAGGGGACACGGGTTCATGACCCGGTCCGGGAGGATCCCACATGCTGCGGAGCGGCTGGGCCTGTGAGCCATGGCCGCTGAGCCTGCGCGTCCGGAGCCTGTGCTCCGCAACGGGAGAGGCCACAACAGTGAGAGGCCCGTGTACCGCAAAAAAGAAAAAAAAAAAAAAAAAAAGAATTCAGTAAACCCGATAAAGTATAAACGCAAAGAAAGCCACACCTAGAAGAAAATAACACATTAAATACAGGGGAACAACAATACAATATCCGATGACTTGTTACTGAAAAGAAAGGACAATATAAGGCCGTGGACTATTACCATTAGAATGCTGAAACAAAGCAAGTAGGGGGCATTTAAAAGTAAGTCTAAGAAACTGAAAAAGACAAAATGATTTCATGAAGATAAAATCTCTCTCCTGCTACATGGTAACAGTGGTCACTTCTATCAAGGACAGAATAGAAACAACAAGGGGACTCAATTTTCACTGAATGCCCTTCTGTACATTTCATACTGACTTCTGAATACCATTCAGCTATTCAGAAACACTAAATATTTTTAGAGCCTAAATAATAAAAACAATTACATCTTCTATCTGTTATAAAACCTATGTTCCTTTTAATTTGCTATTTCATGCCTAATGATATTGTTAAGAGTTATTAAAATATACCTTCATAAATCTAGAAGAAATGCACATGAGCACCCAAGAGAGAAGTCAATGAAGTCAGTAAAACTGAGGAGAAAAAACTGATACGAGAAAACACGAGACTGGGCTTCAGAATACAGAAAGAAGTGCTTCCATCTGTTACAGATAAATTATGCTCCTTACGAATTTGCTTTTTCATTCCTAATGAAATGGCCCCAAATTACATACCTTAATAAATATACCTTACTAAATCTAGAAGTAATGACAAGAAGCATCCCAGAGATAAGTAGAGTCAGCAAAACTGAGGGGGGAAAATATGAGTACAAAACAAGTTAAGCTTCATGATAGTGAGAGGTGGTCTGGAATTTGGGAGGAAAGCTCAACCTGCATTTAATTTTCACAGTAACTTCCCTTTACAAGGTATAGGACAGACTCAGAAAAAAATATGATTTCATATTTAAAAGCCACAATTCAATTATCTGTACCATTTTACCAGAAAAGCAGCTTAGCATAATGGTTGATAGCACAGTTCTGAGCTGGCCTAAATAGCTTCAAGTCATGGTTCTGTCACCTATTAGCTGTGCAACCTTGGATAAATGCCTCAGTTTCCTCATCCAGAAAATGGGAATAATAACAGTACCTATCTAATGTATTCTTGTAAAGATCAAACGAGGTAGCACAGTACTAAATTGTTTAGAACAGTATCTGACACATAATAAAGTATCAATAAATGTTTATATATGTTTATAAATGTTATATAGTATTTTAATTAAGCATTACCTGTATTAAAATAAACTCTGTCGCTTAAAAACCAATTTGTCTTTGTGCAAAATATCTTCAATGATTTTTCTATTTGATTAAACTTGATAAGTATAAGCTATTGAAATAGTGTACAAAAGTTTTTTAGTTTTACAATGGCTACAATCTGCTGCTCTGGAAAAAGGAATCTCCCTTGCCACACAGTGCCATGTATACACTCCACCAGGGCTTTTCTCAAATGTAAATAAACTCGAAGTGTTTAAAGAAAGGAAAATTAAACATTAAAAGTGGAATTCTAGGGGACTTCCCTGGTGACGCAGTGGATAAGACTCCCCACTCCTAATACAGGGGGCCCGGGTTCGATCCCTGATCAGGGAACCTGATTCCACATGCATGCTGCAACTAAGAGTTCCCATGCCACAGCTAAGGAGTCCACATGCTGCAACTAAGGAGCCTGCCTGCCGCAACTAAGACCAGGTGCAACCAAATAAAATAAATAAATAAATATTTTAAAAAGTGGAACTCTATATGTGAATTATATTCCAATAAAGCTGTTTTAAAAAAGTACTTAAACAAGCTCTCCTTTAACAGTTGGAAATTTTGCAATTCATTTTTCTTCTTGTACTTTTCCCACAGAAGTGTATCTTGATACTGTATACTTTACTGGTCAAGCTGTCATTCTTATCTTAAACAAAATAGGTGTGTAAACTGAAATTAATTTTAAAAGATAATATTTCCCGTAGGGGAACAGGGGTGGATGATGACTTGATTGTCAGTTACCTCACTCCAAAAATTTAAAAGTTTCACTGACAAAGAGATGTTTACTCTGTGCGGCCTACACATCTTCACAGCATCGTGTTCATTTAACAACCTGCAGAAAGGTGAGCACAGAAATAAGGGATGCATTGAATAGCAACAGGACAAGTGTGACCCTGAAATTCATGGGAACAATCCGAATATCTGGTGTAGATTCATTTTGAGATTGCAGATGGAATTTCCAAGATTCAAATGTTCCTTAAGACATGCGACTGTGGTTCAAAGAACTAAACTGCCACATAGAGCAGCACAGGGCTCAATCCACATTATCTCTGTAGTCTGGAACAGACAGAGGTGAATTTCTCATTCGGGTAGTGTGGCAGCTAGATCCTCCCATGGAAAAACAAAATGCTAGATAAAATATTTTTAAAATCCAGTTTGCAAATATATTGATGAGCTGAGTAAGAACTTCTCAGAGACCAAAAATTAGGTGCAAATGGAACACCAAAAGGGTAAGGGGACTGCAACAGCATTTGCTAAGCAAAATTGTAGGGCAGCTTTCTAGTCCTTAGCCTTACAGGCACAAGAGAATAAAAGAAAATAGCCCAGTGACCACCCAAGATGGGGAGTCAGTAAAAGACTCTTACCCTGCATAAGGCTGGGATTCTAAAGGATTATGCTCTCAAGGTAAGGGCACTGCAAGGAAACTGAACTGACCTAAATGTTGGCAATGGATAGGGGGGAAAAAATCTCCCTTCATTAGTATAATCACAAACTGACGAGCATAAGGTTTCACAGCTTGAATTCATACCCCTGTATTCTCCACAAAACTTCAAGTTGAAATGTAAAGTACTCCTGGGTTTTGCACTGTCCTCCAAGCAAATGAAGTAAATGCAGACTGTGCAACCAAGGCATCCAAGTAGTCACACAGAAAAAGTTCCAAGAAATACAGGCTCAGAGTAAATCATCGAAAAACATGCAAGGAACAAAGCACCATGAGAGAGCCTGCAGGAAAAAAAAAAGCCAAAGTGAGACCCACAGAGACTTCATAAATAAAAATTATCTGAAACAGAATACAAAATTCTGTATTTTATCAATCTAAAAAGCCATCAATTTTAAAATGCACCATTATTTTATTTAACGCAAAGAGAAAAACAACACCGACAATTACAACTGTAAGCTGCATCCCAATTTCAGAGATGCCAAATATAGGGGGAAAATGTTTATCTTAGGAGGACTGATATGCAGTTATTACATCAGTATGTTAGTACTGAGTAGTAAGAATGATCTTGTTTAGGACCGACTCCCTGACGGCTAGCTTCCTGCAAAGCTCCATGGAATCCTTTTACAACTGACTGCTTTTCAGAGTCATTCCTGGTCGATTACTGAGACTACAAATCAAGCCAATGGTCTGCTATTGAGCTGCAACCAGGCTTGGACCTCAGACTCCTTCCTCATCAAGCTAAGGGAGGGGCTGGTGTTCCCCTGACCATGAATACTGAGGTGGCAGAACAGAGATGAAGGCCAAGGTTTAGTCATGTCATAATGCTCTACCCAAAGGTTTGAACTCCATTCATTTATCGTATTAGGAGAGGAGCGATATTACCCGTCTTGCAGCTTAAACATTCCACAACCCTAGATCCGTACTCCTTTTCCTATTGTTTTCCCACTCTCCATGCTAGATCTCTGAGCATATCCCATAATATAATGGGCAAGGGGGGTGATAAGCACATCTACATGGACTACTGTTCTGTGAATTTCCCCCAATATAAATGGCGCCCAGTAGCCCAAGGTGTGTACTCTTAGGTATTTCACATTTTCTTGCTCTGTAATATCTAAGGAATCTATAAATATTTCTAAGAAGGAAAGGAATATTAAAAAGACTAAGATTTGAATGAAAACCAAAGAGAACTTCTAGAAATAGAAAGTATAATAGAGTACTGTATTGTATATTTAAAATTTGTAAAGAAAGTAGATCTTATGTGTTCTTACCACACACATAAAATTAATAATTATAATAAAGGAGGTGGGAAGAAACTTTGGGAGATAGTGGATGTTTATGGCCTTGATGGTGATGATGGTTTCATAGGTAAATACTTATCCCCAAACCCAATGAGTTATATATTAAATATGTATCACTTTGTATATGTCAATTATATCTCAATAAAATGTTTTTTAAGTATGTTGTGAAATGTCAAACTCCATGGACAGTTTTACAAACACAGCAAATCAAAATGACAAAAGAATTGGTGAAGTGGAATCAAACCTAATTAAATTATCCAGAACATAAAGAGACAAAAAAATATCTGAAAGCAGGGCTAACAGAAATGGAGGAGTGAGAAAGTTTAAAAATAGGAGATTAAAGGAAAGATAAGAAAACAAGAAGTAGAGACAAAATTTAAGTAGATAATGGCTACAAATTCACACACACACACACACACACACACATATACAGATTGGTGAAAAGCCCAATCCATGGGTTCAGGACTTCTAACATATCCCAAGCAGGATAAGTAAAAATAAATCCACATCTCAACTACCAAGATGAAAATGCAGATGACCAAAGAAAAAATCTTAAAAGTAGTCAAAAGGGGGACTTCCCTGGTGGCGCAGTGGCTGGGAATCCGCCTGCCAATGCAGGGGACACGGGTTCAAGTCCTGGTCCGGGAGGATCCCACATGCCACGGAGCAACTAAGCCCTTTGCACTACAACTACTGAGCCTGTGCTCTAGAGCCTGCGAGCCACAACTACTGTGTGCTGCAACTACTGAAGCCCGTGCTCCACAACAAGAGAAGCCCTCACACTGCAACGAAAACCCAACACAGCCAAAAATAAATAAATAAATAAGATTAAATAAATATATAAATCCTGTTTTAAAAAATAAAAAGTTGTCAAAAGGAAAATACAGATTTTATCGCAAAGGAGTGACAGACTGACTGGTGACTTCTTGACCTTAACAACGGAAGCTAGAAATCAGAACGTTATCTTCAATCTGCTGAGTAAAAAATAACTCTCAGTCCAGAAAGACAAATGTAGATATAAATACATACAAAAATATCCTTCAAAAATTAAACTGAAATAAAGATAGTTTAACTATAGAAATCTAAAGGGGTATGTCACCATCATACACTTACTTCAGGAATCCTAAGAAATATTTTTCAGGCGGAAAAGTGATTACAGATAGGAGGACTGAGGTCAATAAGAAATAAAGAACTGACGTCAAATACTGAAGGTCTCTGTGTGTGTGTGTGTGTGTGTGTGTGTGTGTGTAGACAGGGGTATTTATAAAAATGAGAAAGATGAAAATAAAATACATAACAATAATAGGACATATGTCATGAGAGGGTGACTGTATTTCTTCATTTACTGAATAATTTTTTTTAATCTTTATTACCTGTCATTAGGTAATGAATGTTTTTTTTTTTTCTTTTGGCCACACTGCAGGGCATGTGGGATCTTAGTTCCCTGACCAGGGATCAAACCCACACCCTCTGAATTGGAAGTATGGAGTCTTAACCACTGGACTGCCAGAGAAGTCCCTTGAATAACTTTTAGTATGGAACAGTAAAGGTTCATAAAATTAATGAAGACAACTATAAAGAACTACAGAGTAGCTATTTTGCTGATATTAGAATTATTATTTTAGGGCTACAAAAATTAAGAGTAGGTAGTATTAGCATTGGGAAGACAAAGGAACACAACAGAGAAACCAGAAACAAAAACACATATGTAGAAATTTAATTTATGACAGTCCTGGCCCTGTAAATCAATGGTAAAAGGCTGGACTTTGCAAATCATACTGAGATACTTGATTATTCACACGAAAAATAAGAAAGGAAGGAAGGAAGACTTAGGTAAAATGAAGACAATATAAAAGTCAAAACTATGTTTTAAAAATGTTTAGAAAATAATGTAGGAGAACATATTCATGACCTCAGAACAGAGAAGGATTTCTTCTCTATTTCTTTAGAATAGAGAAGGTTTTGCATAAAAGGTGCAAACCATAAAGGAAAAGATCAATAAGTTCAACTACATTAAAATTAACCACCCTACAGAAAAAAATTTGGCAAAAAAACTTGAAAAGGTACTTCACAGGAAAAACAAAAGCAAGTGGCCTATAATAATCATATAAATGTATGAATAATTTCATTAGCATTTAGGGGAAAAAATTAAAACACTGTGAGACAATATTTTACAACACAACAATCTGGCAAAATGCTAGTCTGACAATATCAAGGGTTGAAAAGAATATGGAGCAGTATGATTACATACACTCTGCTGAATGTAGTATCTACTGTTACAATCAGTTTGGGGGAAAATGGCGTAATTAATGATGAAGATACACATGCCCTACACCCTGAAAAATGTCCTTTGTAGGAACACAACCTACCTATGGGCATATATATGCATTAGACATGCAAAGAATGTTTATAAAAGCACTATTTGCAATAGAAAAAACTGGGAATCCAAATTTCTTTCCATCATATTCTAGATAAATAGTGATAGGGCCATTACGCAGTTTACACAGCATTATACAGAATATTATACAGTTGTGGAAATGAATATAGCTACCAGTAATAACAAAGATTAATCTTAGGAACACAATGTTGAGTGAAAAAAGCAAGTTGCCTAATAATATATATTGTATGATACAATTTACACAAATTTATTGTTTAGGGATATAAACATATGTGGTAAAACCACAAAGAAAAGAAAGGAGAAAATAAACACAAAATTCAGGATAATGTTACCTCTGAGGAGGCTGGGAAGACAATGGGTTGGAGGAAGGATGCCCAACTCAACAGGAACCACTGTATTATTAATTCTTTATACTTTCAATAAATTTTAATAAAATTCTTTAATCAAAATTTAACTTTCAAAGTAAAACAAACAGAAAGATTATATAAAAGTGAACCAGGTTTCCCTGGTGGCACAGTGGTTAAGAAGCTGCCTGCCCATGCAGGGGACACGGGTTCG
Organism: Leucopleurus acutus; assembly: GCF_964270905.1. Lineage (NCBI taxonomy): Eukaryota > Metazoa > Chordata > Mammalia > Artiodactyla > Delphinidae > Leucopleurus > Leucopleurus acutus. The sequence continues at coordinate 25,187,494 of NC_139152.1, forward strand.
AGCCCTGGTCCTGGAAGATCCCACATGCCACGACTACTGAAGCTCATGAGCCACAACTACTGAAGCCTGCATGCCACAACTACTGAAGCCCGCACTCCTAGAGCCCGTGCTCCGCAACAAGAGAAGCCACCGCAATGAGAAGCCCTTGCACCACAACAGAGTAGTCCCTGCTCGCCACAACTAAAGAAAGCCCACGTGCAGCAACGAAGACCCAACGCGGCCAAAAATAAATAAATAAATACATTAAAAACAAAAAAGTGAACCAACAAACACAAGCTAAAATGCCATATAGGGCTTCCCTGGTGGTGCAGTGGTTGAGAGTCCGCCTGCCGATGCAGGGGACACGGGTTCGTGCCCCGGTCCGGGAAGATCCCACATGCCGCGGAGCGGCTGGGCCCGTGAGCCATGGCCGCTGAGCCTGCGCATCCGGAGCCTGTGCTCCGTAACGGGAGAGGCCACAACAGTGAGAGGCCCACATACCGCAAAAAAATAAAAATAAATAAATAAATAAAATGCCATATCGTTCACATTTTTTATTACAAACGATAACCTAAAATTCATTATAAAACTTGGCTGTATATCTGCCAAGTTCTTAATGTAGTAATTTCTCATTTTGAATTATCAGTTCATATAATAAAGGCAGAATTGAAAGACTACGTGAATAACTGTGTTTATAAAACAGAACCCAGATAAATGACAAAAGTACTATAAAATATATGTTCTTTATGCCTGGTTCATAATTAATTATATGCCCTAAAGAGACAAGATGCTCCAGTAATAAAGTTTTTGTCATTTTGGGAAAGATATTTATTTGATCTGCTATTTCAAAATAGCTTACCATTTGCTACAGCATTCAATCTTCCATAAACAGCATTTCAAAGTCATCACTGAGCTGACTTCCAGGGGGAAAACGATGACACTTAAGACCCCTAATTGTTAAAATCCAATCTTCAAAACTTTATTTTTTAATTCTGCCAATGATATTTCAAAGAAGTGCATCTGAACCCAAAGAACAGGCTGTCTCCTGGAAGTAGAATTCCATTCTAGCCTCTCAACTTTTTTAAGACCTAAGCCTTTAAAAACAGACCCACCTAGGCTCAGAATTCCACAGCTCAACTGGTTGGTTGCCAAGTATTCAGCCTGAACGGAATTAAAAAACATACACCGTGTTCTAGTTCCTCTAACACTGCTCTGGGAAACAACAATGTGGTCCCAGGGGACACCACCCACCCCGCAAGCCTGGGGGAGCTGCTGCCTGAACTTTGGCCTGCTGAGCCAGAGATGCAGAGAGTTAAGGAAGGGGGAGCAGCCTGTCTCATGAAAACATCCCAGATTTCTGTCTCCATCTCTGCCTGTTCAATATCTCAAAGCAGCTCACCATCTGTACGTGACATCTTTACCGTAAGACATAGCAATTAACATGAAAGCTGCTCTTTATAAACACCAGGGACATTTCAATACAGTATTTTTACTCTCTTAGTAAATACCAGTGATTTACTAAGTAACAGCGATTTTATGCCATCTCCCAATGTTAATATTAACCCAGAGATGCTCTCCCTAGATTTTTAATAAAGCCCTCTGCTACCTAAGTCTGATTCTTTAAGCTCAAGAGGGAATAAGGCAAGTGGCCGACAAGCATATACACAGAGGTGCAGACCGAGTGTGTTCCCCCAGGAAGGCAGCGGCCCTAGCCTCTCTGCAATTGTTTTGGAATCCTTCCTGCCTCCTCTCTACACACAAGCATTAGAACGATATCTGACACTACTGCACCTCTTATTCTTTAAGGATCCAAAATCTCATCCCTAGTAAAGTGCTGGCCATACCAACACGATGCTCTCCAACCACAACAGGAGTATTTACTGGGTGTCAAAAGCATAAAATAAAAACATTCCAGAGAACAAATCAGAAAAAAAATAGAAAGCCAAGTAAGGCAATATCCTCAATATAGAGATTATGCTACACTCATAAAGACTTGTTTATATTGATAAATTAAATGTACACATAATGGACTTCCCTGGTGGTGCAGTGGTTAAGAATCCGCCTGCCAATGCAGGGGACACGGGTTCGACCCCTGGTCTGGGAAGATCCCACATGCTGAGGAGCAACTAAGCCCGTGTGCCTAGAGCCCGTGATCTGCAACAGGAGAACCATGGCAATGAGAAGCCCGCGCACCACAACAAAGAGTAGCCCCCCGCTCGCTGCAACTAGAGAAAGCCCACGTGCAGCAATGAAGACCCAACGCAGCCAAAAAATAAATAAATTTATTTTTTAAAATGTACACATAATGATTAACCTTTCCAAGTATCTACACGACTTATAAGTAGCACCAGATGTAGTTAAGAGATAATGAATCATGTAAACATGGTAACAGGACAGCAAACATCCTTCTCCACAACCTTCCAGAAGGCACTGCTGAGCACAGCAGGGGGATAACACCACTGCTCTGGCCTGATCAGTCTGAGAGCATCATCAGATGCAATTTAATCACCCAAAATGTCAAAATACAACAAGGAAACCATACACATAATATTGCAGGAGCTCTGCATCTGGAAAAATTCAATGTGTGATTTATTGAACGTGTGCTAGAGCACCGCATGATCAAAGCAAAAGGAAAAGAGAAAAATGCTCAGTGTTGTGGTCCCGGACTGATCTTCTGAAGCATGAAGTCTGCTATTTTGCATATTGTATATACAGCTGTGGATTACAGCGAAATGGGAGCCCCAAATCCCCGGTACAAAGCTTGGGAACATAGGGAACCAAAACACTGCTGTGAATGTTTGGTGGTGAGAGGGTTTTATCCCTCTCGATTCGCAGGTGCTTGTGCCAGCAGTGACATTCTCCAGTTACTGCAAAAGGAAAAAGAATTGGAAAATGACGAGTTTTAGGCAGAGCACTGACGCTGCTTAAAATTTAAACTACACAATGCTAAGCATCTTCTAGGTGTGTCCAACAGTAGAAACACTTTTAAAAGAATAAGGAGCTTTATTAAGATGCTAGAGGTTGTTTTGCAAGAATATTACAATTTGGGGCTCCAATTACAGGAGCAACAAAAATGACATAATGTGGTACCTTGAGAATCAGGCCTCATTTTTAGATCCAGCCCCCTAATCAGCTGTGACAGAGAATGAGAATCCATGAGGCAACAGGGAGAAGCGACAGATGCTGGGAGACCGCTCAGCTCTGGAAGGAAACAGCTGATAGCGGAGCAGCCTCTCTCCGGCCAGAAACTCAAGCACTGTCATGTGAACTCAGCCCGTGGGGAGGAGGCTACCCACACCAGCTCCCCTCTAGGGCCTCCTATGCTGTCACGACCAGATGGAAGGAGCCTCCAGTCTGAAATCAGGGGATGAGGGGGTTTGCAAGCTTGGCTGGGCCTTAAAATCACCCAACCTGCTCAGGTGACACATCAGGAAAAGGAGCAGCACAGAGACAGCTGAGTGAGAGTCTTACCCTTAGGACGTGGACTCCACTTTTCTAACTGCAGGTCCTCGACCTCTCACTGCACGAAGCAGATCAACAGCACTTGGTAGAAATGCAGATTCTCAGGCCCCTCGCAGGCCTTCTGAACCCAGAGCTACTTTTAAACAAGATCCCCCAAAGAATCCCATGCACGTTAAGGTTTGAAAAGCACCACACTGCTTCACTCTTCGAATCCAGCAAAGCACAGACTCTACAGACAAACTTCTTGGGTTCAATCTCAGCTCCTTCACTTACTAGCTGTGTGACCCTAGGTAAATTCCTTAACCTCTCTCTCTCAGTTTCCATCATCTGTAAAAATCATCACAATACCCATCTCATAGGGTTCTTGTGAGGGCACTCAATACTTTTAAATTCTTCTAACTACCTTAAAATGTCTGCTTACTCCTCTGTCTGCCTGATGGATTGGTGGCAGGCCATTTCATCTGTGTATGCCAGATCTCTCTCATTTGTCCTCCAGCCACCTTTACCAGAAGGCTGGATATGGTCTGCATCAGTGAGCGGCCCTACTCTCTAGTTCACAATGGGTAGCCCTGGACTAAGAGGAAAGTCTATCTATTGCCCAGACTCCCTCCCTGCAGGGTCACCTCAGGTGGGCTGGTGCCTGTCTCAAGGTGACCTTTCCTGAAGGACTCTCTCTTCCCAGGTTCTGCGTGATAACTGCTCCTCTGCTGTTACTGCCTTCGCCTGTGTAAACAGTCCCTTTGCAAATAATCCTCCCCCCTATTATCCTAATTTGAAGGCACCATCTCTTTGCTGATGTGACTCTGACCAACACACCATGTCTCCATCCATTCATCCAATAAATAGTCCTGCATGTCAACCCTGCCAGGCCCCATGCCAGTGGTTGAAGATACAGAAGTAAAATTAAAATGACAGTCCGTGCACGGGTGGAATTTATATTCTGGACCTCATGCTGTGTCTGACACAGAGAAGACACCCTTTTAAATGGATATATATAATTTCCTCTTTTCATTAAAACTTTGCCTTAATCCTGTATCAGAAGCGCTTTGCCACAGGGCACACCAAGAGCCTGCTGGTTACACACAGCAGACATGCCAGCGAGGCCTAAGAGAGGGCGGCGGGTAAGCCACACAAGGCAATCAGAGCCGCAAGGAGGCCACAGCTAAAACAAGGGCTATACGGATTTGAATCCAAACGTGAGATTTAAAAAATATACATAGGAAAGTGAGTTTTGCAGCTTTTCCCTCAGATCAAACCACTGCAAGCAGCATAATTCCATCATCTGCCAAAGAAGAATCCCCTGCACAGAGATCCTGGCTGGTGCTTTCTAAAAAAAGTGTTTGGTGGAAAACAGCCACGTTTCTTAGGAGACAGGTGGATTAAGCAAAATGCCTTATTAGTAATATGTGTCAATTAAAATTCTGAGCTTGAGGCTTTGCAAAATCATCTTTCTACATCTGCTTGAAAGTTTCATTAAAATAATACCCACTCTTGGGCTTCCCTGGTGGCGCAGTGGTTGAGAGTCCGCCTGCCGATGCAGGGGACACGGGTTTGTGCCCCGGTCCGGGAAGATCCCACATGCCACGGAGCGGCTGGGCCCGTGAGCCATGGCCGCTGAGCCTGCGCGTCCGGAGCCTGTGCCCCGCAACGGAGGAGGCCACAATGGTGAGAGGCCCGCGTACCGCAAAAAATAATAATAATAAAATAAATAAATAATAATACCCACTCTTTAGAGACCAGGAGATGCTATTGATTCTTTTCTCCCACTCTTCCCTCCCCGAAACCGTCAGATTTGCTGCAAGCAAGCAGAGACTCTACACTTAGAACCGTCTCTGAGAAGGATCGCCAGAGGTTGACAGCATTGCCACCTGCAGCAGAGGTTGGTGGGGATTAGTACTAAGACGATGTAATTATTTCCTGATGACAGCAAAGGTTTTCACCTGCTCCTCCTTTAGCTGTTCCCAAGTTTGAATAATAAGCCTGTAATAATGCTTCTTAGGGTCTAAAATCTTAAAGGTCAAGTTAGTACTGATTCACTTGGGATATAAAAAGGGGAAGAAGCATAATGAGGAATTCCACTTCATATTTGTTCAAAAAGGGGGGAAGGCTCTCACTGTTGGTATTTTGTTAGAATTTGTTAGCATTAAAGCACGAGTTTTTTATGCCCTGCTTTATGCAAGGGATTTTATGCAGTAAGTACAGTAGGTCTTCCTGCAAGGACCATCTCTACTAACACTAAATGAAATAGGAGTGGATTCTACATATTCTTGAGGAAGGTCATGAATGAAAATTTGGAGGAAGGAGTAACTTGTGAGTAGTAAATTCAAATTAATGAAAATCTATTTTCTGCAGTTTTCTGTCAGGGAACTCTAGCTCTTACTAAAAGAGAATTTAATTCAACAAAGAAATGGTGTGAATAATAGTCTACAAGTATAGCAAAATGGATTCTTTTTAGCAACATAATAGCAAAGCAATGGAGAGTAAAGTTTATGTCCTTGGAACAAAAAAAGAAAAAATAAGAAAAAGAACAGAAAAAACTCTTTAGAAACTGCTCCTTTTTAAGAAAATACTATAAGAAAATGTTGTAAAGTCTCTGAATCTAATATTAATTTTATTTTCCCCTCTCATTTACTTGAAAGATGATAACCAAATAATATTAATATATAAAAAATGTTCATGCTTGGAATCCATTAAAACACAAAAGTGGGAAATGAATTGTATAGCTATATGACTACACAAATGTACACAGATTTTTCCAGGCACTTTAGTTACCACTTTTTGTTATACATTTAAAGATTTGTGGCACACAGTTAATTAATTTAATTCTTCTTCTTCTAAACCAGAATATCGATTCCCATGTGGTTCCAGTATATTCTTTCTATTCCTATACAGGTTTTCTTGGCTATTATTTTCTTTTTTGTTCTTTTTTTTTTTGGCCACACTGCATGGCATGCAGGATCTTAGTTCCCCGACCATGGATCGAACCTGTGCCCCCTGCAGTGGAAGCACAGAGTCTTTTTAACTACTGGACTGCCAGGGAAGTCCCATCTTGGCTATTATTTTCTTTTGCTCATTCCTTTTTCTGTGCTACAACATTCAAACAACTTTATTCTAATTCCCATAAACTAGGATATGTATTGTGATTATTTCATTTGATCAGAATATTCTTTTCTTTGAATTAGTCAACTGAAGAATATTTACTCAATATTTTCTATGCAGAGGGCATGGTATTAAACACAGCTGGGATTAAAAAAAAAAGATTCACACTATAAAAGCTTTGAAATCTTTTTGAAAAGGGCACATATAACAAAGGTTGCAAATACATGGTAGCAAGTGATAAGTGCAAAATCAGTAAAGCAATACCAAGTGCAATGGGCCTTAGGATAAGAGACAACCAGATGGGGCTGTATTGCTCAGGAAAGGGTATTCAAAGGCAGGAAGAAATGATTGGGTGAGTGGAAAAGGAGAAGGTACAGAGGTGAATGACCAGAGAGGAAAATGATGGCAACCAGAAACACAAGGTGTATTTCAGTGGAAAGGAGGAGAGCCGTTTGGCTGGAATAAACCTTCCCAATAGTAAAGAATTGGGAGATGAAGATAAACAGATGGGCTTGAAGCCAATCAATCTATAAACACCAAGAGAAAGGTACCATGAAGATGCAGGGACTGCCTCTGAGGCCAAACAGATCCTCTTCTAAACCTGGTTCTGCTACCTACCACCCTGGGTTTCCACATCCATAAAATGTTGATAATAACAGCACCTGTCTCAAAGAGAGTCTATAAGCAATAAATTATAACACTCTTCTCACAGTGCTTAGCACATATCAAGAGATTAAAAAATTTTTTTAAGTCTGTTCCTATTATTAGCCATGCTGAGGGGACTGGATCTTGTTGTGTCACTACTGGCATAGAGTGATGTGATCCATCTCTCATCTGGCAAAAAGGCACATTGTCCCGACCAGAAGGAGGAGGCCACTCTTCCCACGGGCCCTGTATGCAGCTCTCTTAATGCAATGTAAAGTCAAGCCAACAACAGAGATTTGAACCGACTTCTTACCCAGCCACTTCACTCCATTATACTCGAGGGCCTCCAGAATCAAGCTCGTACCTCCGTACCACCTACCTACAGCTGTAGGTTCCCAATATGCTCCAGTATCTGCTAACCTTCACACTGTAGTGAACATGGCCATGGGACAAGAAAGACCTGGATTCAAATGCTGACTACATGTGTTCCTCCTGACAAGCTATTTCTTCTGAGCTCAATTTTCTCAAGTGTAAAACATGGAAATAATAAAACCACCCCAGATATGTTTTTATGAGGCTTAAATAAGTACAGCAAAAGCAACTAGCACATCATTTAATACAGAATGCTAGGCACTGACTATTATCTAGTCAACACTGAAAATAACTCTATGAGGTAAATGCTCGTAATTATTCACATTTTACGGATAAAACTGAGGCTTAAAGAGATGAATTTTCCAAGTCACAGACGTCATGGGTGGCAGAGCTGCATCAGAACCAAGCAGTCTGACTCTGGCACCGCCTCACTCTCTCCTTCCCACTTTCTCAGAACCCTAAGAGGGTAATTACACTGACCAGTGTCAACCTCATCAGGCTCAGGACTGCCCTGACCTCATTCAATCACTGTGAGAATGTCTTTGGTTGACATAAAAGCCATAATCAAAGGGAAATCCTTAATATCCTCTAGGAAGTTGTTTACTTACTATCACATTTTTTTTATCCCTAATACAAAAGACTAATAGTCATTCTGATGGTATAGACAGGTCTTAATAGTTAAGCTAAGGTCCCAGCTGTTACCGCACTCATATCTCTTTTTCTTCCAGAATTAACACGTTTTGATAAAAATTTCCATCTTCTGAACACATTCTGCCTTCTCCTCTCCGAGCTGCAACCTGACAAAACTTGCAATCAGGTTAGCTTTATGCCTCAGTGTGAGCTTGAATTTCTTATGAGCTACTTCTCTATTCACTCCTTATCAGTCTCTCCCTCAGTTTCTGTGCCATCAATAATTCTTCTCTACTCAACACATCATGTTCTTTTCTGCACCTGCTTCAGTACTGCTCTGCTCACTCCGTTTTTCTTGAGAAGCTTCCCATTGCTTTGACAACCCAAGGCCATCTTTTTCATTGCAGTTTCCACAAAACATGAATGCACATGAAGCTGTTTACTTATTTTCCTTAAGCTGTTTATTTATTTTACTTATTTTCCTTTGCAAAACTTCACTGGGGAAACTAATTTACTTATGATATTACTGCTGGAGTCTTTGTACCTCTTCATAATGCAAAATCCCCTGTTCTCTTTCACTTAACCCAGGAACTTAACGTGCCTTAAAATATATGTTGGTACATCTGCTTTCTCACTGAGCAAACAAAAGGCATCTATTTAAACTGTGATTCATTCTTTTCCTAATCCAAAACTGCCTTTGTCTTTTTACATTTTCACCTGTCTCTTAAACTTTAGGAAAAAACAAGTGTGACATCCACAGGGATGATTTGTTTCTCCTGAACACCCTGTTGAGTTTGCCTGTCTCTAATAAGGTCACATGCCTTTTCTAACTTGAAGAACAACTGGCAAGCTCTGATTTTTTTCATACGGTTGAACCTCTGACCCCTTCCCACAGTGTCAGGCCTTCCCCCTGCATTTCCTCATATGGGGCACGCCCTTCCTTTGAGCTCCCCTAGTAAGCAGATGGGTGCCTGAGTCAAGAAGCCAGAAGACTGTAAGTTATCTTGACAGTGCTACAAACCAAACGGAGAAAAATATATGTATTACGAATCACATGATAGAAAAATCTGAGCAAAAGACTTCACAAGTATACAACATTTCCCACGCTTTTCATGTTGCACTGCCACTAGTAATTTTTCACAAAGCTCATTTTTTTAAAAAAAGTAACAAGTTTAATTTCAATAATTGGTTACTTGGAGTTTTTATTTTCTTCTTTTGCTTTTTATAATGGAAGCCATTATGGCAGATATTTCTAGGAGGCGTGAATCCCTCTGCCTCAAGACATCTATTTGCACTTTAATCTGTACTGTGATCAAGGAGATTACCTGGGACCTCTGGAGCAACTCCAACTCTAAGTAAACAGTCAGATCATAATTTGGTAGATCTGTTTGTGTGAGCTCTGCTTCTCAAGAGTATTTCACTTCTGTCATAAGAATTAGCCTATTCCATGCTAGTTAAAACTATCTAATTGATAAACAGTCAATCAGATACCCACCGTGTTCTCATTAAAACCCAGAACTAAGCTGAGTCTGGTTTAGGTGAGCAGGGGTAAAGGCCATGACAGAGGAAATACCAACACCCACTCAGAAGGCTGGATCCTCATGACGGCATGAAGGCATATAACCCAGCATTCTGCAAGGAGGTCCCATCCTTAGACTGACAACCTGATCACTTTTTGAAGTTAGGAGATTTCTCACCAAAGCCAGCTTTCTCTTTGCAGAGGAAAAATATAGTAAATTGGTTTTAAGAGCAAAGACTCAGCAGCCAGGCTTCAGAAGTATGATTTCCAGGTTCTTCACTTACTACGTGGGGTAAGTTACTTACCCTCCTTGTCTCCATTATCATATTAGTAAAATATGGATAATAATGGCATCAAATGGCACATAGAGTTGTTATGTGGATTAGATGAGTTAATATATGTAAAGCTCTTAAAACAGTGCTTGAATATAGTAAATGTTAGCTATTATTACTAATTACAGTTAGTACACTCTGGAGGATTAATTATTGGAATTCAGTATTATATCCAATAAGAGAACTGTTACCTCATTGGTTAGCAGGTGTTCAATAAATACTTGTGAAATTACACTCATTAAAGTGATGACATTTCATAAAATATTCTAGTATAAAAGTTGATGGGCATGACAGAAAGTTGACTGCACCTGTAACTCAGGTGCAAAACCTCAAAAGGTGAGATGAGTATTGCTAAGAGTCAGCCCCTGGGTTATCCAGACATTCTAGATATTCTTCAGGCTTATTACAGACTATGAGTTAAGGAGATCAAGACAAGGTAAAACCTGGAGCTTCTTATGGGTATATAGATCTTCTAATTCATTTTCTATGTGGAAATTGACTGTATGACCAGATTAACCAGAGGCTGAAGCATAATTTAGGTGGAATAGATACGGTAATAAAAAATATCCTGTACACACAGAACACAGGACAGTCATTGCCCCTGAGGAGACAGTGAAGGGAATGTGACCAAAGGCAATGTTAAGGCAGACTTCAACTCTACAAATACAGCTTCATTCCTTAGGGAAAGCCAAGAAAGGACCGGAAATAAATATGACCATACATAGTATGAATGTTTGTTATATTATTTTTTTATAGTCACCTGAATATTTTAAGTTTCTCAGACCAAAAATAGGGAAAAAAGAAAAGCAACCTCACTTAAATGGCCTTTCCTAAAAAATAAAAATAAAAAACTAGTGACCTAAAAAAATGACATGATGGTTTATATAGAAAAATAAAAGAATTGGTAAAAAACTCCTAAAACTAATAGCAATTATAGCAAGGTTGCAGGATACAAGAGTAATATACAAAAGTCAAATGCTTTCCTATATACCAGTAATGAACAAGTGGAATTTTAAATTAGAAACACAGTACCATTTGCATTAGCATCCAAAAAAATTAAATACTTTGGTATAAATCTAATGAAATATGTACAAGTGTTATAGGAGGAAAACTACAAAGCTCTGATGAATGAATTTAAAGAACTAAATAAATGGAGAGACAGCCCATGTTAATGGACAGGAAGTCTCAATATTGGCAAAATTTCATTTGTTCCCAAATTTATCTATAGATTCAATGCAATCCAATCTAAATCCCAGCAAGTTATATTGGGGAGACTGACAAACTGATTCTAAAGTTTATATGGAGAGGCAAAAGACCTGGAATAGCCAACTCAATACTAAAGGAGAAGAATAAAGCTGGAGGACTGACACTACCCAACTTCAGAACTTACTTTGAAGCTACAATAGTCAAGACAGTGTGGTACTAATTTAAAAAAATTAGATAGATAGATCAATGGAACGGAATAAAGAGCTCAGAAATAGACCCACCTAAATATAGTCAACTGATCTTTCACAAAAGAGCCAAGGCAATACAATGGAGCAAATATAATCTTTGCAAAAAATGGTATTGGAACAACTAGGTATCTGCATACAAAAAAAATGAATCTAAACATAGATACTACACCCTTAACAGAAACTAACTCAAAGGGATCACAGACTTAAGTGTAAAACACAAAACTATAAAACTTCCAGAAGACAACATAGGATAAAACCTAGATTATGGCGATTGGTTACAGTGATGACTTTTTAGATAAAATACCAAAGGCACAATTCATGTAAGAAATAATAGATAAACTGGACTTCATTAAAATTAAAAACTTCTGCCCTGTAAAAAATAATGTCAAGAAAATGAGAAAACAAGCCACAGACTGGAAGAAAAATATCTGCAAAAGATGTACGTGATAGAAGATTGTTACCCAAAATATACAAAGAACTCTTAAAACTCAACAATTAGAAAATGACCCAATTTAAAAATTGGTCAACGACCTTAAGAGAGACCTCACCAAAAAAATATACACAAATGTCAAATAAGCTTATGAAAAGATGCTCCACAGCATATGTTATGAGGAATATGGAAATAAAAACAACAGTGAGATACCACCTATTACAATGGTCAAAATTCAAAACACTGACAACACCAAATGCTGATGGAGGTTGTGGAGCAACAGGAATTCTCATTCATTGCTAGTGGTAACGCAAAATGGTACAGCCACTTTGGAAAACAGTTTGGTGATTTCTTACAAAACTAAACATGATCTTACCATATGATCCACCAATTGAACTCCTTGGTAGTCATCCAAAGGAGTTAAAAACTTATGTCCACACAAAAACCTGCACACAGATATTACAGCAGCTTTATTCATAACTGCCAAAACTTGAAAGCAACCAAGTAGGCGAATGGATAAATAAACTGTGGTATATCCGGACAACAGAATAGCATTCAGCACTAAAAAGAAATGAGCTATCAAACCATGAAAAAAATGGAGCAAACTTAAATGCATATTACTAAGTGAAAGAAGCTAATCTGAAAAGGCTACATACTATATGATTCCAACTATATGATGTTCTAGAAAAGGTAAAACTATGGAGACAACAAAAAAATGAATGATTGCCAGCGGCTGGGGAGGGGAGAAGAATTAATAGGTGGAGCACAGAGGATTTTTAGGGCACTGAAAATACTGTGTATGATACTATAATGATGGATACATGTCATTATACATTTATTCAAACTTCACAGAATTTACAACACCAAGAATGAACCTGACATAAACTATGACTGTGAGTGATACAATGTGTCAATGTAGGCTCATCCTTGGCAACAAAGGAACCATTCTGGTGAGTGATATTGATAATGGGGGAGACTATATATGTATGGAGGCAGGGGGTAAATGAGAAATCTCTGTATCTTACTCTCAACTTTGCTGTGAACTTAAAACTGCTCTAAAAATAAAGTTGAAAATTTAAAAAATACATATAATGACTTACTAGTGTACCACCATGCTTTCACAGCTACTCATTAACTTTGAAAAGTCCCAATCAAAAGTCCATAATGGGGACTTCCCTGGTGGCGCAGTGGTTAAGAATTTGCCTGCCAATGCAGGGGACACAGGTTTAAGTCCTGGTCCGGGAAGATCCCACATGCCACAGAGCAACTAAGCCCGTGTGTCACAACCACTGAGCCTGTGCTCTAGAGCCTGCGAGCCATGACTACTGAGCCCACGTGCCACAACTACTGAAGCAGCCCGCATGCCTAGAGCCCATGTTCTGCAACAAGAGAAGCCACCATAATGAGAAGCCCGCGCACCGCAACAAAGAGCAAACCCCACTCGCTGCAACTAGAGAAAGCCCGCGCGCAGTAACGAAGACCCGACGCTGCCAAAAATAAATAAATTTATTTAAAAAAAGAAGTCCATAATGCAATACTACCACACACACACACACACACACACACACACACACACACACACACAGTCCTTCTTTCATAATCTCATACATAAAGAAGTTTCACCGCAGAGCAGCACAACTATCCAACAGAAAACTCTGCAGATACAATAATTAAGGGCCCAGGATTGCATCTACCATTGAACCACTAGCTCACTGTCACTTTAGAGAGCTTCTGATGGTACTTAATGTCTGCTTACAGATGAAATGTGACACATCTCACCCAGCATTTCATGTTAAGGTGAAGAATGTCCATATAAAGAGCGCTGAGCTGGGTGCTCTAAACAGAAAAACTCCCTTATTTCCAGGGTGTTGATGACATGGATGAGAGCCAAGCAGAGCATCAACACCCAACATGCAAAATGGGATAAAGCCACTCTGGCTCCAGGAGATACAGAGAAAAGAGAAGCAGATTAATGCTCCCAGGACACTTCTGCTTTCCCCAGAAGAGTCCTTTCTAGAAGTTTCTTATAAATCCTTGCAGGAAACATTGTAAAGGGCTTGACCTCTCCAGCCTGGGGCAGCCTACACAGTAGAATCAGATGCGTGTGGATTCAGTTCTACATCTTCTACTTAATACTTGTACAATTCTGTGCAAATTATGCAAGCTCCCTTGAGCCTTGCCTTTCACATATGAAATGTGGTGAGAAGACGTAATTCCCAAGGACACAGTGACAGTTCAGGTTTATCAGGTTGATCCAGGTTTTATCTCCTGGCTTGTAATAGGCATTCCATATTGGCTCCCTGTTCCTCCCAGTGGGAAAGAGGTAATGAATAATTAAGCCAAACTCTCAAGACATTGAGACAGACAGCTTATCTCCCCCAGGCCAAACTGTAGAAAGACTGGACATCCTCACATTAGCGCACGATCTATAAGTGCAATTGAGTGCTTGTGTTGTGCCTAGCTCGGTGCTAAACTCTTTCCATACTTCCTGCCATTTATAATAATTGTTACTAATTATCCCTATTTTATACATATGGCAATCACTTAATCTAAGTTCATACTGCTACTAAAATAGAAATCGCAGATGTAAATCCACTATTTGTAACTCTAGGATATATGCACCCTGAGCACACCATTGTTCCATCATTATTAAAGGTGAAACAAGGAAGGAAACTCTAGAATCACTTTTGGAGAAAACTGCATCCACACAGGGCTTCGAGTTAGCACACTATTTTCCTTATGTGAAAACTAAACTCTGTTTCTTACACTCAAGCTCTGAGACTAAGAGTCTGACATACAGACTTGGTCAGAATTTACCTCTGCCAAAGTGAATTCTTGACAGCTAACAGCTGTAGTCTGATGCTGAGCTGTGCTTGCTACATCACTTCTGAAAATGCAGTCAACATTAGGTGGCAGAGCTTCCAATCGATCATGCCAGAAAAAGATACTTATCTTGCATCTGCTCATTTTCTTTGCCAAGTAGAAAAGCAATTATCTGCACCAATACAAAATATAACTGCCTGGGCATAATACACATAAGAAGAAGAGATGATTTTAATCAGAAACTGGAAGTCAAAATTATAAACTTACCATACTGAATGTATAATAGAAAGGGATTAGTACCTCCGTGAAGTTTCTATTAATTTCTGCTCTTTGGAGGAAAATCATAAATGGAAAAGGCTTAAATCAACTAAGGTGTGGGTAAATAGCATAGCTTCACCCTATCATGGGCAAACGTACTCTTAAGTCGCCTATCCATTTTTCTTAAATATGAGAATTCTACCAAAATTACAAAAATGTGTAAAGAAAATTTTATATGATACAATCTTAAACGACAAAGAGAAGATACTGAGCTTTCACAAATATGCAGGATTCATTTACGGTAAAAACTCAGAACTACTGCTTTTTTATTCTCAAAAGTGTAATCATTAATATCAAGTGGTTTGAATTTTTAAATCTTCACTCTTTTTTTTTTTTTTTAATCTTCACTCTTTAATAAGATGTGCCATCTGGCTTTATGATCAGAGCTTTCTTACCTATAAATCTAAAAAAAATGAGATGAGCCTGCTTTGCACTTGTTGCCCTCCTTACAGGAGTCAGGCCCTTGGCATCTCTCCCAAGTTCCTCCATGACGGGGCTCCTGCCTACCTTCCTAGCCTTGTCTCCACTACTCATGTCCTGTGCTGCCTGTAGTTACACACACACACATATATGCACACTTTGCAGGTTCAGGCCTCTGTGTCCTCCCTCCTGCTGTGCTTTATACATGGAAGACAGCCCTCTCTCCCTTTAGTTCATCTTCTCAGCTGTTAAGACTCAGTTTATGCCAAACCTCCCAGGCTGGCTGAGGTATCCTATCCTGTGAATCCCATAATTCAGGGTACACACATTGATCATCACACTTGCCACCCTCAGTAAGATTATCTTTTTCTCTGTATGACTTCCCCACTGGGGTGTAAACTTATCCATGCTGGCCCAATCAGAGTCTCTGTTTTTGAGAATCTGGAATCAGAACACATTAATTCCAGTCCATCTTTAACAGAGAACTGAACTGAGAGGTTACATGAAGCTAGGACTGAGGCAGCCCTGCAACTCACCAAATTAAGAAAAGTCAGTCTTTAAGAAGAGGAGGAAAGGACAACAACATGGATTTTAAAAAGCAAAAGAGAGACCATGAACCCTCCAAAATGTAAAAAAGAAATGTTTTGAGTTTGCCAATTCCTGTGTCCAGAAATCAGGTTCAATACCCTGACTGGGGTGCCATTAGAGTCCAGTGTACCTTTCTAATGAAAACTTCAATTTTCTTAAACAAGTTCTTTAAAAATTTTGTTCTTTGTAAGCAAATGATCCCTATGACATCTGTATATAGTATTTAATAAATGTTTATTAATCAAATGAATCAACAAACTGTCTCTGAAGAGTCAACAGGTATCAGTTTGCAAATGCACAGCTTTGATGACCTCTATGATGGTTGAGGGCAAAATATGTGTAAACTTTAACCTTTTTTACTATTGATATTTCTCATCAATACATTTGACTTAAGTTCCTAAGACTTAAGTAGTCAAGAATTCAAGATGGAAAAGGAAAACAAAAATAGCCGAATGCACACCAGTGAAATCTCCTCCACAGTCTGCTTGTCACTCACGAGGGTAGCCCATTATCGTATCTCACTTTAGGGTCAGCCTCTGACTCTCATACAACTTCGAACTACATGCACGCCGATGGAGTGCAGTGACTAAAAGAGAAAAGGAAAAGTGACAGCATCGTTTCATAAGAGTTTGGCCAATAGTCAGAGAGAGTGCCAAATGACCTGAGACCACCTGTCTCACTTGTGTCGTTTCACAGATAAGAAAAACAAACATCCAGGGAAGTAAAATAACTGGCCCAAGGAGCAGGGCAAATCAGAATCAGAGCAGAACTCAACTTCCCCCCAACCAGGCCATGGCTCCTTACACTACCGTGCGTTTCTTTACGTCCAGCCCAACCTGGGAAACCGCTCTTCTCTTTCAAAGGATTCAGCAATTCTACAATGTTCAGATTTTTCAAAAACAGCAATGAGGACAATGATACAAGTTTTATTGTTCAAGACATGTACTCAGTCGTCAACTATTGATATCATCACACATGTATTTTCTGCTTAAAAATATCTGGAGATTGGTACCCAATCTTGACTTATCTTAATGGTTTACCTATCCATTGTGGCTATAAATTATGTGCCATAAGGAATAGAGAAACAAAGAACACTCTACAGTGTTGGTGGGAATGTAAATTGGTACAGCCACTATGGAGAACAGTATGGAGGTTCCTTAAAAACTGAAAATAGAGCTGCTATACGATCCTGCAACCCCACTCCTGGGCATGTATCTGGAGAAAACCATAATTTGAAAAGATACATGCACCCCAGTGTTCATTGCAGCACTATTTACAATAGCCAAGATATGGAAGCAATTCATCTATTGACAGATGAATGGTTAAAGAAGATGTAATAGATTTATACAATGGAATATTACGCAGCCATAAAAAAGAAAGAAATATTGCCACTTGCAGCAATATGGATGTATGTAGAAGTTATCATACTAAGTGAAGTAAGCCAGACAGAGAAAGACAAATATCATATGATATGGCTTACATGTGTAATCTAAAAAAAGAAATGAGACAAATGAACTTTATATACATAACAGAAATAGACCCACAGACATAGAAAAAAAACTTATGGCTACCAAAGAGGAAAGGGGCAGGGAGGGATAAATTAGGAGTTCGGGATTAACAGATACACACTACTATATATAAAATAGATAACCAAAAAGGACCTACTGTATAGAACAGGGAGCTAAACTTAATATTTTATAATAGCCTACAAGGGAAAAGAATCTGAAAAAATAGATATATATGTATATATAACTGAATCACTTTTCTGTACACCTGAAACTAACACAACATTGTAAATCAACTATACTTCAATTTAAAAATTTTTTTAATTAAAAAATTTAAAGAAGAGAGAAACAACCTGTATTGAGGATACACATACAGTCTCTTCCTGACTCCACATGAAAACTAAAAGTGCAGTTTTATAATTAAATAACCAACCTTTTAAATCAAATTCTTTTCATCATAAATGCAGTATGGATCATAATTCCTTTCATAAAGTGATATTCCTTTCACAAAGAAAAATTACTTAAGGGAACCAAAGGTAAAGTACAAAAAGAAATCTAGGATAAAGACTTAACTGTCAGGAAATAGAAGCTCTACCACTTGAAAACTGAAACACATTGGTTGGTTATTCATTAAGAACTGAGGGCATGTCTAGCTCTTAACATAAGACACAAACATTCCTTCCCTCCGTCCAACTCTGGCTGGTTGTTTGCATGTGGTTGTTTTTTTTTTTTTTTTTCTGAATTATGATATAATTAATTGCCTTCATCCCCTAAAAACCCATACTATGTTCCCTTTACCAATCCTTTTGGAGGTTAAATCATTAAAAGCAAATCTTTAATGCCAGGTTCCTCACGGAGACTGCTGCTTAGGGTGATTTCAAAATCAATATGTATTTTCTAGATTATATATAAAGTAGTAAAGAGCATGGTTTGAATAATGTGAATAGCATTAATAATTCATAAATCTACAACATGAAACACACCTTCCTATATGGCTATAAGGTCATCAATCTAAAAAGCTAGTAAATTGTCTTTATTATTTGATTTTCAACCTAATGGTTTGTTTATTAAAGTGATGCTTTATTCAATAGTAATTCTAAATACATCAAAAAGTTTTAATTAAAAAAAGTCCACTGTTAGTCTCAGCAACTAAGAATAACTTTACACATGCAACTTATAATGAGGATGGTCTCCATCAGGTAAGAATAAGTGTTGGGGCTTCCCTGGTGGCACAGTGGTTAAGAATCCTGCAGGGGACAGACACGGGTTAGAGCCCTGGTCCGGGCAGATCCCACATGCCGTGGAGCAACTAAGCCCGTGTGCCACAACTACTGAGCCTGCACGCTAGAGCCCACAAGCCACAACTACTGAGCCCACGTGCTACAACTACTAAAGCCCGCACGCCTAGAGCCCATGCTCTGCAACAAGAGAAGCCACTGTGATGAGAAGCCCACGCACCACAACAAAGAGTAGCCCCTGCTCACCGCAACTAGAGGAAGCCCACGCGCAGCAATAAAGACTCAATGCAGCCAAAAATAAATGAATAAAATAAATAAATTTATAAAAAAAAAGAAGTGTTAACACAGGCATTCTGTTTTCCTGCTAAACGTCGATGAAATCCATCTTTGCTACAAGAATGTTTCTTTCTTTTACAGTCATTTTCCTCTAAAATACTGTAAGCTTATAAAAGAGAAAATAAGTAAATATCATAAACAAATCAAATCAAGACTATACCACTTTCATAAATACAGCAAAGGAAAAGTGACCACTATAAAAAGATTTCTAAACAGTAATTCTTCCACACTGTCTTTGGCATAAAATAAGCATACTGGTAGGGATATAGCCCTACTATTTATGAAAAGCCACAACTAATAGCCATGTTAAGCTCTTTTCATGTATTCACTCATTTGTTCCTCACAATAAGCTCATAGAGCACCGTTTCTGTACTTTTTCAAGCATTTACATTTTTAACATTGCCACATTTAATCTAGAAAACATAGTAGCAGTTCAAAACATGTGGCAGACAATTTTCAGAGCAACAAACTGGAAATCCCACCAAATTATCTGAAACCATATTGCCTAGTGTAGAATAATGTTCCCATGAAAGAATTATTTATGTATCCCCTGAGTGTTTACAATGTTAAGATGAACTGACACTGCTTTTACTGCAATCACTCCACAACCTCTCAGCAGGCTACATTAAAAAAGATAAATTAAAAAAAAAATTAGCTGGATGACAGCAGCTTTAACTAAAAGAGCAAAGAAATTGGCAGTGGACTCCCTACAACACCCTAAGGGCCCTACCTGTGTTCTGCAAAAGAAGGGAAAGATGTTTGGTGTCCTTGAAGTCACCCAGGCTCTAACCTGCACAGGACAGAGGTTGAGTAACCAATGGTGACTGATGAGCTGATAGGAAACCATGAGGCCTGGCATCCTCTTCTAAGAGCCTACTGTGGCAGTGACAAAATTGAATGCCAACCAGAAATGCCTACATTCTGATAATTTTCTCTTTCAACATATGTCCCCATGAATCCAATTGGAAAGCAGATGCCTAAGCTTGATAGGTCTACACTTAGAAAGGAAAGAACTTATCATCCACTGACTGAAATTCACAGGGGATAGAATATTGCCAAGAACCGGTACCCAGTCAAGATTAAGCAGAATGAACCAGGGGCTGTCAGCAGTTAGGAACTCTACCAACTGCTATCCATAAATTAAAAGGAATTTTGCTTCTTAGCATGTGATTTATTTGGAAGAGGTTTTTAGTGCTAAGTTCTGAATGAAGCCAAGAAACACTTTACTGAAATGATCCATTTTAGTGCTGAGTTCAGTTCAAGAAGCAAAGCAGATTTCAATAAGCTTTCAGGCAAACTCATCAAAGTAATACCTGCTTTACCATATACTCTGGGTCTGGTTCAGACGGAATAACATCACTCTCAACTAATGGTTAGGAAGTAGTGACAGAAAAAACTCTCTTTTAATTCTCTATCCACATAAGAGAATACCTCTCTGGTAAGTTCCATGTTTAAGAAAAGCTACTGTAAAAGAACTTGAGGGCTTCCCTGGTGGCGCAGTGGTTGAGAGTCCGCCTACCGATGCAGGGGGCGCGGGTTCGTGCCCCGGTCCGGGAAGATCCCACATGCCGTGGAGTGGCTGGGCCCGTGAGCCGTGGCCGCTGAGCCTGCGCGTCTGGAGCCTGTGCTCCACAACGGGAGAGGCCACAACAGTGAGAGGTCCACGTACCACAAAAAAAAAAAAAAAAAAGAAAAAACTTGAGAGCCCATCTTGGGTAAATCAACCCACCAAAGAACGTTAAAGGCAGATTAATGATGCTATCCCAATAAACACAGTTCAAAATTAAGAAGCCTGATAACACTAACTGACAGTTCTTTTGGAAAATTACTTTTTTATTTAAGTTTTTAAAAATAAATTTCCCACTATTTTCATCCTTCCTATAGCAAAACAGCAGCATTTGTTCACCCTTCCCAGGAAAATGTGTCCTCCATAGGAAGACAGATGCCTGCAGCAATCACCCACCTCCCTTCTCCAGTGCCTTCCCAGCCACTAAGCAAGTCTGCAGTTCAGTCACACCAGGAGGCACTACAGGGTCTTAGTAAAAGCTATGGTCAGTTCAGCATATTAAAAAGAAATTGACAAGCTATGAAAAAGCTCAGGCATGTATGGGCCAAAGGCAACAAGAGAGGATACCCTTTGGATATTGGGTCCAAGTGATAGAATCATGGGTGTAAACAGTGTTTAAGTTGTTTAATAAGAAATAACTTTAACAATAATTATGCTAGTAGGTTTGGTCAGTTGTCTTTATAAAATACAGCCTGAGAGCTACTGCTTTCTTAGGTCCACCACCATCATGTGCCAAAATGTCATAGTGATCTGGCTGCAGCCACCTAAGAACTACACCTGAAGACTGAAGTATTTACACCACTGAAGAAGAGAGAGAATTCCATAGCAAAATGTGGCCCAGCTCATCTTTAAACAAAGCAATGGAAATGAGGAAAAATGATCCGCAGCAATGAAAGAATGTACAAAGTCTCTTTAAAGTAAGATCTTAGCCCATACCTACTTCCAGAGGGTGGCTTGTGTTCTTAAGGTGGATTCATCACTGAGCTTTACACTTACATTAAGAGACTTTAAAGTAGGGGAGGGGATTTATTAACATGAACCCACAAACTTCACTTTTAACTGTTGGAGGTATTTTCTGTGTAGATCTCTTAGTTTACTCCACCCCTCTTTCATTTGGTCATTTCATTTTTTTAAAGCAGTAACTGAGTGAGATTGAAAACGGCCCATCTGAGATCAGTCAACCAGAAAGGTGTGTAAAATGGTGGGGGGATAACCCAATTATTCATCAGTAATTCAGGCTTTCAACAGAGATTTTTTTCCTGTCACCTGAAAATCTCATTTCACAAACTTACTAAGCTTCTTTCAAAGCTTACATGAGGCTGTTAATAATGATCTGAAACACATTTGCCCTACTCAGAGGAATTTAATCTACAAAGCATTTCTTACTTTAGGGAAAAAGAATACAATGCAAGGTCTACAGAAGTAAAGCATTAAAACGACACTTGTGAAAGATCAGTGACTCATTCCACCAGTGAAGGTCAAAATATTTATATGCTTCCTTAAGTCTTCTGAATTTAATTTAATTATCTAACAGTTTCACTTTAGTGCCAACCTGTTCTCTAACCCTAAACCTGTCTTAGTTTCTTGATTTGCATGCCTCCGTGCAAGGTACACAAGAAAAACTTTTAAGACACACTGAAGTGAAAAATATGACCGCTGTCTTACCCACAAAGGTAGGAAACGAGCCCATTTTAGTAAAAATATCATGATCATCATCCAGCTAAGTTCCATGAGGGCAGAGCTCTGTTTACTTCACTGCCATATATTCCCAGCACCTAAAACATTACTTGGCACATAGGAGGCATTCAGTAAATACTGACAAATGAATGATTCATGACAGATGCTGCAGAGCAAGAGAAGAGGAAAAGAGCAAGAATTTATTGAGCCAAGAACTGTCTTCAACACCAACCATAATCACTGTCACTTAAATGTGAAATCAATCAAGTCTCTATATGAAAAATGACTACATATAGTTACAGATATAGGTATGAGTTACGAGGATAAGAGTTCAGGCAGAATTCACTGAGTTTTCTAAGGTGAAAGGGAAAATGGGTCCATGCGTGAATGAACTGGATATAATGAAGAGGGTAGGGAGAAGGAAGGTTTACATACAAAACATTTCTCATTGCACATGGAACAACTGAGTAAAAGGTGGTATCAACTGAAATTTCATCTGATTCCAGAGTGTACACCCTACGTCCTAGGTTCTTCATTGCACTTGCTACCCATAAGTCAATCACTAAGTCACACAGAAAAACAGGAAACTAAATAAATGACTTGCAGTAGGATTTTGGAATTCTCCTGTATTTGGTAACTACAGAAAATGTTTTACCTGATAGTATTTAGTCCAATTTTTTGACAGCCTAATGCCATGCATGCAATGTAAATACATAGTAGCAAATAGTTTCAAAGTTCAAGCAAAAAAAATCTCACACAAACTCATCCCTTGCCTGCATACTGCAGGTTCACCAGTTTCAGGATACATCCTGGTGTTTAGAAACTCACACAGGAATAATAATATTCATAATACTAAGCTACTACTAATGAGGCTGTGGGCTGCCACACTGGCTACTGTGGACCAGGCGCCTATTTACATGTTTATTATGCAGGCTATAGCTTTGAGTCCTGACAAGCAATCTGAGAGTAAGGTGCCATGATTAGTTCCACCTTTTGGAGATAAGAAAACTGAGGCTCACAGAGATAAAATAACTTGTCTAGGATCAAGTAAGTGAAGGAGCCATGATTTAAACACTGTCTGCAGAGATCTTCAGAACTAAAATAACATTGCCTCTTTGAACTTTTATTTTCTTTACCTGATCACCTTCTGACAAAAGGACACACACAGTTTTTTTAAAATAATTTTGATACTAATCAAATTTATAGTCAAATATATGACACCTTTCCTTTTCAAAGAAAGAAAATACATGACAACTTTCCCCTCCAAGAAAGGATAATGGTCTTTCTTGCCCACAAACATGTTAACTTACTAAGACCCCGACCAGTTCCAGCTGTCCTATGTACTGCTCTCCAGGCATAATTCTAAAACAGGCTGGTGCTCGGAGTTAAAAACGAAAAAAAAGCATGTCATTTAATTCAATGTATCGGTACCAACACCCTATATCAAAGTAAGTCAGAAGGTGCCTCATTTGTTGACCCAAGGATGGCTGCAAGAATCTTCTACCCCCAAGAGTTCAACAGGGAGGCCAGCTCCACAGAGCATGAAACAAGTGTCCTGCCTCCTTCCCAAAGCCAAGTTCTCAACCGGGAAGCTGGACTTCAGAGCATAACAAACAGGCAAAAGCATAGGATTAGGGGTCAAACAGCCTGAGTTCCAATCCTGATGTTACCACTTACTAACTATGCAAATGTTTTTTTTTTTTTTTTTTTTTTTGCGGTACGCGGGCCTCTCACTGCTGTGGCCTCTACCGTTGCAGAGCACAGGCTCCGGACGCGCAGGCTCAGCGGCCATGGCTCACGGGCCCAGCCGCTCCGCGGCATGTGGGATCTTCCCGGACCGGGGCACGAACCCGCGTCCCCTGCATCGGCAGGCGGACTCTCAACCACTGCGCCACCGGTGGCCCCTATGCAAATGTTTTAAATGATCATTTAACTTCTTCCATATCCACCTGATAACACAAACTCTAAGGTTTACCCTACACGAAAGTTGTGATGGCTGCATGGGATAACATGTGGGAAATGCCAGCCCACCTCCTGGTACATAGTGGATGGATCACAGATATAAAGTTTTCTTCCCCTCCTGGAAGACCTTCTTCACTGGACTGCTGGAGCTGACTCACACTGGCTTGCTAGAGATGACTATTAAATTTTCAGAAATTTTGCAGGCCAGTTATTAAATACAGCCATTATTGAAAATTAAATTATATAACTATAATAAATCATACGTATGTAAATATATTGTACATATTAACATGTATCTTAAAATAATTCTATAAACTTAAATCATGCTAAAAACAAAGGTAATAAGTACTCAAGGCTCATCACTTCCTAATTAGTTTCCTTCATTTTACTGTTATCTATGCTCTTGAGGTTACTACATATATTGTCCATTGAGCAGTGGAAACGCTTCATGATGGTGAGCTATGGCACACCTCTCCCAACTCCATGTTCAGCAATGTCACATTTGTAGCTTCAAATCAGCCATGGTAAGAGTATTTACATGGAAATTGGCCAACACCAGTCAGGATTTACTTTCTCTGGAGAGCCAGTTATTAAGCATTTACCAGTGCACCACTGGTATTCATACTTCATCTTATTCCTTTCTGCTCCTGCACCTTCCATCTCTACTCTCTACAAGTTATCTACCTACATACACACACGTGTTAAATTTAAAATAAAAATGAAAACAAAAACCTAACACCCCTGGAGTTAACATCCTTTGCCCCATTCCTTCATTACCAAATTTACTGAAAATATTCTATTTATGCTTAATTCCAATACTTTCTTACCACCTACTCATTAATTTATTCATTTCACAAATATTTGAGCAACTACTCTTAGCCAGACACTATGAAAAGAACTGGGAATACAAATGTGGTCAGAAGCCGACATGGTCCCTGCCCTGATGGAACTCAGTCACACTGCAGCCTGACCTTTGTCCTTCCTTGAAAGTCTGTAATGTGCGATTAACTCTTGTTTTTTCTCCTCTGCCTTCCTTAAAAAAATTTACAATTTCCCCAAATATTCTGTCTTCTTTTCCTTCATGCCGTGTTATGGAAAAAGTCAAGATATCCTCAAGGTTTTGACTATTTACCTCTCTGCTTTCTTGCTCAGGAATTTCAAGCATCACTGTGATTTTATCCTTTCCCAAACTTATTTTTCCTCTAGGCTTTCCATCTCAGTAACTGACACCACCACGCACCCAACTATTGAAGCCAGAAACACAAACAGCCTTGTTTCCTGCCTTTCCCTCACCCCTCACCCCAAACATCAGCAAGTCCTGTTAGATGTATATCCAAAACTTATCCCAAATCCACCACATCCCTCCACCTCAGTCTCTATCAGCCTCGGCCAAGACCCTTTCTTTTCCCCTCAGTCTGTATGAAAGTCTCCCTGCTTTACTCTTGCCCCTAATCATCAGCTACAAGAAGCCAGAGTGAACATTCTTAATGTAACCATTTTCCTCCACATTAAACAAACAACAACAACGATAACAAACAGAACCCTCCAAAGTCTCCCTTTTCCACTCAGAATAAAATCCAAACTCACTTCCATGGCCAACACACCCTTCCCCATCTGGGCCTGCCCACCCCTGAGCTCGCCCCTTCCAAACCCCACTTGCTCGTTTCCCCAAGTCTGGAACCCTGTGCCCAGATCTGAGCAGGGCTAGCTCCTCCACTCATCCAGGAGGATTCTGTGGGCCTTTCCTGACCAACCAACATGGAGTTGCTCCAGCCAGGCCCACCCACCACTCTCCACCACACTGTTTATTCTTTGTTGGTTATTTAGTGTGTGTCCTCCTCTACAGGAAGGGAAGCTACACAGGGGCAAGGACCCTGTCTTCCTTATTCACCAGGACATCCCTGGTGCCTGGAACATGCCAGGCACGTGGTAGACACTCAATAGATCTTTGTTGATGAACGAATAAATGGAGCACGATCCAAAAGACAGGTTTCCGCAGGAATAATCGGAAACAAAGACCCAGAAATGAGGGAGTTTTCTGGGACTGCACAGAAGAATAAGAATAGCAATCTGCTGTTTAACCGCTAATCGTATGAGTCAAATTTCCATCTTTATTAAATTCTGACTTGCCCATGGCTTGAGCTATTTTAGAGGCAAGCTAATTTAATGAGTTCTGATAAATCTACGTTAATTTTCATGGCTAGGTCAAAAGATTCAAAAAAAGAGAGAAAATCCTTTAAAGTTTTTCCTGTACCCTGGGAGATCAGCTCGGTGCTCTGTGACCACCTACAGGGGTGGGATAGGGAGGGTGGGAGGGAGATGCAAAAAGGAGGGGATATGGGGATATACGTATACGTATAGCTGATTCACTTTGTTATAAAGCAGAAACTAACATACCATTTTAAAGCAATTATCCTCCAATAAAGATGTTGTTTTTTTTTTTTAAAAAACAAAAGATTTTCCTGTACCCTCAAAAACATTTCTGAGAGGCAGTGTCCCCTGGGCTTACTCCCATACTTGTGCTGTAATAAACTCCTATCACACACCAAGAGCAGGGAGAGACAGAGCAGCAGAAGGTAGAGCTATCCTCCCCCAGAAAACTGAGGGGCCTTGCTCTCTGATGCCCAGGGCTCTTCCAACAGGGAAGCAGTAATATGTCTGCACTTCGTAATGGAGGCTTCAGAGCCTCACCCTCTCCTTCCAAACAACAGCAGACAGCAGGGCTTCTACTTGCTTCTTCCAGCTACTCCTTTCTCATCTGATCTAATATAAGGAAGGAATGGAAAGAAGAGAAGGAAGGAGGCAGGAGGAAGGGAGATGGGGAAGGAAAAAGAAAGAAGGAGGGAAACAAGTGTGGGCGGGTGTCACAAAGAACCCACTCGGTGCTTCACTTCTCTAGCGATTCCCCTGCAACAGGTGATGCTGGATGGTGAAAACACGCAAGGTCAAGGAGCACAGCCCAGTACCTCATCAAGGACCACACAGCTCGAGGAGACACAGGGAATCCACTGCTCTTGGGTTCAGGTGGCAATGGAGTATGGCAGCCACCCCAAGCTCCTTTGTGAGGGAACCGCTGCTGCTTC
The DNA here is from genome assembly GCF_964270905.1 of Leucopleurus acutus. Lineage (NCBI taxonomy): Eukaryota > Metazoa > Chordata > Mammalia > Artiodactyla > Delphinidae > Leucopleurus > Leucopleurus acutus. Next base: position 25,214,933 of record NC_139152.1, read on the forward strand.
CCGTTCTCCCGGAGAGGGTGCGCGGGCGGTGCGGTGGGCAGGGAGCTCCCGGGCCGCTGTGGGCTGCGCTGATGGACGACCCCATTGCTCCTAATTGTGCATGGAATGGAGGGGAAACAAAGTCAGACAGAATGATAAGACCTGCAACAAGGAACAGCAATCCCTTGTCCCATCACCAAGCCCTGTTCCATGGAAGCAACCGTCCACAAGTCTTTTAGCTCTTCTGTTTCTGGTATTCATCACGATATTTTTAAAATAAGATTAAATTATAATATTATTTCTAATTTTAGAACTTGTCTTATTGAGTTGCTACCATAGAAGATGAGGACTCAGTCCCTTTTACGTGGTCACCAATACGCAAACACACACACACACACACACACACACACACACACATTCACAACCACCCTCTTCTCATCTTCCACATATATTTCTCTCATAATAAATATAATTTGAATTCTCCTAACTCAGTTGAAGTGATATTCGGGATTTACATTATTATGATCTTGTGAAATGTTTTTCACAGCTGATCCACCCCAATGTATTCTCACATTTTCCTTCATGAATCTTCTGAGATGATATAATTCATAACCACCAGCTGGGCAAAACTTTTAAAGTCTGATACTATCAAGTGATGGGGAGAATGTGGAACAAAGGGGATTCTCATCCACTGCTGCACTCCAGTCATTTCAAAAGCAATGTCTCTTGCTCACAGTGAACAAGTGAAATCACACTTCACAGTGAGATCAACACAGTGAACATGTATGCACCTGTGGCCCCAGCAATACTTCTGTGGTTATGCCCCAGGAAGTACGTGCACACAAAGGTTACCTGAAGCGTGCTATATAATAGCCAAAAATGTAAAAATAACCTAAATTCAAACTCCAGAAGGATGGATAAATTATGATAATTAAATACTACACAACAGTTAAAATGAATGAACTATAGCCACATGTATCCACATTGATGGATCTCAAAATCCAATGTTAAATGAAAAGAAAAGCAAGAGACACAATTTATATAAAGTCTGCAAGTATGTAAACAATGCTATTTGATATTCAGTGGTATATACTTATGAAGTAATAACAAGCAAACCTCCCTAAAAATGAAAAATGCCAAATTCAGGATCATGGTTATTTCTAGAGAGAGGGTAGGGACTGGGGTCAGGGAACGTTATCTTCTGCGTGTTGGCAATTATATGCTAATTTTTTAAAAAGAAAAAAATTTAACTTTCAGGAGCTGCTCTTTCACTGAAAATGTTTCTTCCTAAAGGTGATGTCTCAGAAAAGAAATCTAACTCTGTTCGTGTGGTCCAATCTTAAAATTTAGGAATAAATTGCTCTTCACGTAGGAGAGAGCTTCCAACACTTGCTTCTGTTGTTTCTTTCCTGTTTCCTGAATCATACAATGAAAAGACCTCAAGAACAACCTAGTACCAAGATGTTTATTCTAAATGAGCAGATAAGAATTTGTGTGTACGTTATTCTGGGAAAAGGGGACACGATTCTGTGAGATTCTCAAAGGGGTCAGGACCCACCAATACACACAGATCCTCTGAGCTGGTCTCCTGGTACAAATGTGAGCCCAGGATCTGAGATGCAGATGCCCTGGGGGGGTCTCCAAATCCCTGTCCTGTGTGCTCCACGGAGGCTCAGGGGTAACCCTGTGGCTCTGGAGTCACACAGACAGAAGTCGCAATAGGGGATGGGTGACTCTGGAGAGGTTACTTTCTATGCCTGCCTGAATTCTCTCCTCTGTAAAATGAGGGTAAAAGTTGTTGTGAGCAATCAGTGACTTCATACCTGTAAATGGCGTGGCCCAGTGCTTGGCACACGGCCTGCGCTCAAGAGATACTGTGATCGACCAGGTCTCCCTGTTACCTGCTCTCAGTTCCTTCTCACCACTTTCACCACTGTACTCAGTTACTCGCGTAACTACTTATGTAACGTCCGTCTCCCCCAGTATTGCTCTTTGAGGGAAGGAATCTTAACTGTCTTATTCTTGGCCAGGCACAGAATGAGAATGTGTTAAGTGGGTGGAAAGAATGAATGCCTCCACCTATGCAGAGATGCTGGCGGTTGTGAGAGCTAAAAGTTACTAAAACAAACAAAGAAACCCCACCAACTATGAGCTATGCAACATCCTAGCTACATATCAGCAGTATTGTTTTTTTCATAGAATAGAACTTCTGGCAGTTTGGTATAATGAAGGTCAAGAACAATTACTAAAGGAATAAAAACGACAGTTATTCTCTTTGAAAAAAGCCTAGCTCAATAGTGACCAGATGAAGAAAAAGGGAGTGGGCTGGAGAGACCTCAGACCAGAGGAGATATGACTCCAAAGATGAGCTAAACAAGAATGCTGCCTGCTATCATATTATCAGCCACTGCAGCAGGCCTGGAAGGTGCGCCCTGAGGGGAATTCAGGATGGAGAAAAATAGGATACTGACCCTAGAGAGTTGAGATGCATATCAAAGGAACAATTTTAATGAGCCCAGACTCTTGCATCTTCCCATATATAGAAAAGCACTGAATTCATTAACTTGAGATGCCTGATCTTTTGTGATTAGCACTAATCTTTTGAGTTTCGACTATATAGTTGTTTTTTTAAATTTTTCTTCAGCAAAAAATCATACATCCCGGCTCCTCCCTTACCTCTTTGGAACAGTCCCTCAGAGCTATCTGAGAGGCTGCCCTCCCAGGCTGTAGTCCTTAGCAATGTCCCCAAATAAAACATAATTCTCAACCCACAAGTTGTGTGTTTTATTTCAGTCGATATGAGGTTAAAATATCTCTGGACTGAACCAAAGGCAAGGGTCTGCAGGCACTTGCCACATCTTCTGCTGTCAGTAGAGCGAAGCAGAAAGATGATGGGAGGAAGATACAAAGCGGATGCCAGAAGAAAGTGGAAAGCCAGAGGGGTGGATAGGCTGCTCTCTAAATAGTAAGGTCAGCAATGCAATTACTACCACGGGTGGAGAGGATACAGACGAAAGGCATTCTCATATAAGCCTAGGGGAGGTGCTTTGGCTCACAGCTTTCTTGGTTTGAGCTTGGATCAAAATGATAACTGGGCTCCTTCCTTTTACATGCCTCTGAGATTTACAGAGAGCCAACAGAGCACTAAAATCTATTTAAATTATCTCCAAGTACGCCCAGGCAGGAAGGTGATCAGAATCTAATGACTCATCTCAGCTTGTTGCCACTCACTAGCACTGCTCTTATCTTTATGTCAAGAAGCATAAAGATGTAGGGAATGGGCTAAAAAGACAGGATTTTCTTTTAAGATAAAATTCTTCATCGGACAAGGCTGGAGAATAAATCAGTGACATTTATTAAAAGTTCAAATGTAAGGGCCTTATAATTAGTGAAAAATAGTGTCTGCATGTCAAATTGTTAGTAATTATGGATTTGACAGAGGAAGAAAATTATAGTATGTACTTGAACTTTTAATATGCCTTAGTCACTCTTATCATCTATAATCCACAGGATAATATGAATGTACCTTAAGATTTTTAAATGAAAATAGGCTACTAAATAAACTTGTTCTTTAACTTGAATATGACGTGTAATTATTCCTGTAGGGTTTAGACTGGCCCTCTGTGGAATTCCAAAAGGCCCCTTCCAAAACTCTCAGGTAAAGGCATCATCCCTAGAGCAAGTAAACGACTCTAATTTAGCATTTGAAGGCAGAGATTCAAGTCAAGCTGTTAACAGACTGTTACCATTTGTAACTACTCCACTGTGTGAATCAAGATTTCTCAGTAGTATGCAACCAAAACAATCTGGCGATATAAACTTGCAATCAGCAATGATACTTTTCAATTCTAAATTTGGGGCTCACAAAAACTTTATAGTCCTCATGGATTTTCATAAAAGCGTGAAGAGTTTAAACATATATAACGCATTTATCCTAAGGAAATAAGCCTTACTACATGATAGTCTAAGAGGAGGTTACATTTAACAAAACGTTATACCTCTATTTTTTTAATGAGAGTTTGAAAACTATTGATTTAAGCAACTCTTCTCTGCACATCATGGACTGCTTGACAGCAAAACTTTAAAATGACTTACGATTTGTCATGATTGTGGGATAAAGAAAAGAGATCATAAACCAAGCACACGCCGAACACCGTGATGCCCGTCTCTTTCACCAGCATAGCGCAGGTCCCCAGACACAGACTGAGCAGCAGGAAGAAGGGAGAAGCCGTGGGAGGGAAACATTCCCCAACACGACACTGGTCCACACTCCTGAAAAACAAGGTTGAGTTGCTTTTACTCTAAGAAGAAATGTGGGTCGCTAAGAAATAACCACCTTTTAAAGATAAGATCTAGCACCAATTTCGTTGTATTCTGAGTAAGTAGGTGAGCAAAGATTTCTTGAAGCATGTTCATCACAGTGTTATTTAAAATTTGCAAAGATGGAAAAAAGTAAATGTCCAACAATGCTGAATTTGGTACTTAAATTAAGGCATATATAAATTCTGGTAGGGCTTCCCTGGTGGCGCAGTGGTTGAGGGTCTGCCCGCCGATGCAGGGGACACGGGTTCGTGCTCCGGTCCGGGAGGATCCCGCATGCCACGGAGCGGCTGGGCCCCGTGAGCCATGGCCACTGAGCCTGCGTGTCCGGAGCCTGTGCTCCGCAACGGGAGAGGCCGCAGCAGTGAGAGGCCCGCGTACCGCAAAAAAAAAAAAAAAAAAAAAAAAAAAAAAAAATTCTGGTAAATTATGGCATATAACAAAGGAACACTAAAAAGCCATGTAAAATGCTACCATAGAGATGTATTTAGTGACATGGAAAGATGTTTAGGTGAATATATTTTAAGTGAATACAACAGGTTACTAAGCCACATGAATGAACTCTGGAGCCAGGTTCCCTGGGTTCAAATCACAGCTCTGCTGTTAACTAACAGGGTAACATGGGGCAGGTCGGTTGCCTCCCTGTGCCTCAGTTCCCTCATGTGTGAAATGGGATCACAGTGTTGTAGGGAAGATTCAGTAAATGACTTATTACATGTTAAGTGTTTATCATTATTATTATTTTTGTGAAGGTATTTTATATGCTTCTGTACAAAGAAATCAGTGGATATATACCAAACACAATCATCATTTCTGTGATGGAAATACACGTTTTAGTCTTTTTCTTTTCTTCTGGCTAATCTGTTTTTTTGTTTTTTGTTTTTTTTTATTGAGGTACAGCTGATTTACAATGTTGTATTAGTTTCTAAACTGTAGTTTTAAATTTGTTTTTCATGAGAATGTGTTAAGTAAAGCTTTTTTTTTTCTTAGCATAATTTCCAGCAGGGATTTTCTAAAACCCTCCAGTTGCTGTAAAGTCTTTTTTCACCTTACAAAACAGAGTCAGCGCCACACCAAGAAATTCCACTGTTCCTTCCGCAGGTGGCACACCAATTTGCTCCTACTCTTTTGAAGGCCAATATATCTGAAGTGGTGACATCTTACCCTTATTGTTATGTCTTAGAACAATCACCTAAATTATATGCCAAATTTGTAGGAGACAGGCTTTTTCTCCGAAGCTGGTTTATAGCTTAAAATTACTCAAAGTGCGAATGGCCTGCACAACAGAAAGCTGTAACCGTGTGGCTTATTACCACACAGATATGGATATGCTGCGGGGCCACTCATGTTCCCAAATTGATCAACACAGAGAATAAGCCTGAGAGATCAAGTTCAAACTCAAAAGCGATTATTAATCTTGTTCTAACACCAGAGCAAATAGGAAACAACTGTTGAATTTGGGTTTATATTTTTAATATTTTCACAACACTCTTTTATATACCTAGCAATGCAGTGGGAGATTACAAAGCCAGGACTAGAAGCCTGGTACTATATCAAGAAGAGACTCTGGTCTTAAAGCAAAACTTCATAAAGCTTAATTCAGTCCATCTTTGACCCAAGCTCTAAACTGGTTTACAACAAGGTTTCTCAGTTTCAGCACTACTGGTATTTTAGGGAAGATGATTCTTTGTTACAAGGGCTGTCCCGCACACTCTAGAATCCTTGGCCTCTACTCACGTGCCAGCTGCACCTCTCCAGTTGTGACAAGCAAAAGTATCTCCAGATATTGCAAATGTCCCCCTGGGGCAAGGTGGGCAAATTTGCCCCCTACTGAGAACCACTGGTTTAGAACAGTGTTCCTTGGAGTCACTGGGTTTTATAAGATTATAGGCCAATGAACTGACCCAGAGATCAAGGTTCACAAATCCTTAACCAGGCATCCCTCCAGAAAGCAGGGCAATGTGGCTCACTGGCCCCCTTTCTCCTGGGCCACCCTCTGAGTCACCTGCCCCCATTACATTCGTTTATTATTTTTTTTTAATAAACAATGACTACAATGACGTAAGGTGGGAAGTGGAAACAGGGATTTTATTAATTAATTTATTTATTTTTGCTGTGTTGGGTCTTTGTTTCTGTGCGAGGGCTTTCTCTAGCTGCGGCAAGCGGGGGCCACTCTTCATCGCCGTGTGCGGGCCTCTCACTATCATGGCCTCTCTTGTTGCGGAGCACAGGTTCCAGACGCGCAGGCTCAATAGTTGTGGCTCACGGGCCTAGCTGCTCCGCGGCATGTGGGATCCTCCCAGACCAGGGCTCGAACCCGTGTCCCCTGCATTAGCAGGCAGATTCTCAACTGCTGCGCCACCAGGGAAGCCCTACCTTCATTTTTTTACCCACCCCTTTCCCTATGTGGATATGTCACGACTCAGGTGAGAATCTGATCAAGTTAGGGGGAAAGGGGCAATATAATGGGAAATTGTTTTACTGTTTTTCAGTCTACCAAAGCAAGAAGCTTCTGTATTTTGATGAAAGGATGTGCAAATTGGAAAATCACAGTTGAGAAATACTACTTTCAATTCAGCCTTGTTGTTTTAAGCTTTGAGCTACTTTAATGAGGATAATAAAGAGGAAAAAAACAAAACAAAATGTAGGACCAAAATGAAAAGGAGAAATTAAACAAATCATAGTTAAATAGAAGAGAGGACTAGACCCAGTATATTCTGGCTCAGAGCTAAGATTTCAAATTCCATTCTCAGTAAGAAGCTACAAGTAAGAGAAATCAAGAAGCAAGAGCTTATCTTCCCAGCACTGGGAGAGCAGTCCTTTTAAAAGGCTATGACATGGTTCAGAATGCGGCTGGAAGAGAGAACAGCCTAGCTTTTGGTGAGGAGACGGTTTCCTATCCCAGGTCTCCAGGAAGCTCACTGGGCATTTCACTGCCAAGAAGCCTCCCTCCTCTCTCAGGCAGGAGCTCAGAGTCAACACACACACACACACACACACACACACACACACACACACACACACACACACCAGAAACTCCCAGGGGACAGCATGACTGTAAACAGATAAGGGCATTCTTAGACATACATACCTACTGTAGGAGAGAAAGGCTAACAGAAACAGCAAGCATGCCAACACGTCAGCTCTGCCAACAATTCCGGCCACCTAGAAAGTGTGAAAAAATAAAAACCTCAGAAAACCACTTTCAGAAATGCATTACAGAAATGTTATTTGTTTTCAGAGGAATGAAAGGAATAATAAATTAGAAAACACATTATTCTTTAAATTCTGGTATATGACTAACCACTTCTGGTTATATTTAACAATAATTTTAAAGAAGGAGAAAAAGAGGAAGGAAGGGGCAAGATTTTCATGCTTAACTTCATTTTTAACCTTTCTTCTATTGAAGATCAATTCACAGCATCAAAGTATATTCATTTACTGGTTTTTTTCAAAAATATTTTTTTGATGATGACTGAGTTCTGGACACTGTGCTAGTCTTTGGGCACCAGAGTGCTAATGGAACAGAGGATGTTTACAGAGCACTAGGAAAAAAATAAGACAAGAATGGGAAGGAGTATGAACTCATCATCACTATGTGTGAGTGTACGTGCATGCGTCTATGTGTTTCTTACAACATCACCAAAAGGGTCTGAAAGCAAAATACCCCAGTAGCAAAGAGCCATCCTGACACTAACCACAGGCCATTTATCCACTAAAGAGAACATGGGCCCCTTGGAGAAGCAGCTGATTCCAGGGTTGAGACTCAGGAGATACAAGAGCACTTGGATCATCTTCTCACGTCAGAAAGTAAGTGCTCAAAAAATGACAGGTACATGTCAATAGGACACGGAAGCCAGTAACAATGGGCTCCCACTGACCAAATATGCAACAATTTGAACATCATAATAAATAAGGACAGCAATAAATGATAAACCATTGTCAATTACAATATTAAGACAAATATATTAATAACACTGTATATTATATATAATCCTAATATAAATTTTAAGTTACATTTAAAGATATAAATAATATAATAGAAAGACACCGAAGACTGGTGACTGTTCAAAACTTAAGACTAAAAGAGGCTAAAAAGAAACAGTGACTAATGGCCTTGGTTTTAGAAAATAGACAACGAAATTATTAAGGTGTAAAGGAGCATGAATTATGCAACCTACTCTCAAATGCTTCAGAAAGCAAGTAATATTTTTATATATTGAAGGAGAAAGAGTGGAAGGATGATAAAACATCTGCTGCAAAATGTTAAAAATTGGTGACTCTGGATAAAGAGTGTATGGTCACTACATTTTTTAAGCTTGAAATTATTTTTTTTATTGTGTTACTTCAGAAAGGGACTGAAATGGAAGAAGGGTGGGGACAGATGGCCATTTATAAATCTTTGTATTATTTCACTACTCAAAACGTGTACATTTCTCTTAATTTTTTGAAATCCAGGAAATAAAACTGTAAAGGAAAAAAACGGGGTATGGTTCAAAGAATGCTTCAAAGAAAAGGTCACATATGAGGAAGAATTCGCAAGGGAAATAAACAGACTTGACATTCAGGCACAGAAAACAGCCTTACCCAAATCACAGAAGACGTGAAGCCCACAGTGTGTTGGAGAATCAATCAACAATTAATAGTGGAAAATCGATTTCTGGGAAATATACCTATAAATATCTTCATATAATAAGCAAATTTTGCAGTCATAAAGGAGAGGCAATGACACACACATGGAGCTAGACCAGGGGTCCCCAATCCCCAGGCCACGGATGGTAGTGGTCTGTGTCCTGTTAAGAACCGGGCCGCACGGCAGGAGGTGAGCGGCAGGTGAGTGAGCGAAGCTTCGTCTGTATTTACAGCCGCTCTCCATCACTCACATTACTGCCTGAGCTCCGCTCCCTGTCAGGCCAGTGGAGGCATTAGATTCTCATAGGAGCGCGAACCCTACTGGGAACTGCGCATGCGAGGGATCTAGGTTGTGCGCTCATTATGAGAATCTAAAGCCTGATGATCTGAGGGGGAGCTGAGGCAGTGATGCTAGCGCTCGGGAGCGGCTGCAAATACAGATTAGCATTAGCAGAGAGGTTTGACTGCACAGAGACCATAATAAATCAACTGCTTGCAGACTCATATCAAAACCCTATCAGTGAGTAGCAACTGAAGCTCAGGGCTCCCACTGATTCTGCATGATGGTGAGCTGCATAATTATTTTATTATATATCACAACAGAATAATAACAGAAATAAAGTGCACAGTAAATGTAATGTGCTCGAATCATCCTGAAGCCATTCCCCACCCCAGGTCTGTGGAAAAATTGTCTTCCACGAAACCAGTCCCTGGTGCCAAAAAGGTTGGGGACCGCTGAGCTAGACCATCCAAGGCTTGAATACAGGCTCCCCTAACCAACTGAGGGAGATTCAACTTTGTTATCTTTAAGTTCTGAGATTTGGTTTTGTTATCTTTAAAATGAGTATTACACCCCCTAGCTCACGTTACTGTTGTAATAAGTAAGATGATATATACAAAGTGCCCACTCATTGCTGATGCCCTTCTTTCTTCCTTTTCCCTGCAGAGAAAGGGGGTGAGACTCTTAACAGTGAGACGGGTTTTTCTCCGTGATATATGGAAACCATCTTTTTACTTTAAGGTTTACATGTATGATGTTTTATGTTAACTTTATTAGATAATCCGATATGTCTATTAGTGACAGTGTGGTTTCACCTCGGTGTCAAGGCCCAGCTCAGACTCACAGTACGTAAAGCAACAACTGCACACGGTTCACTTGTGAAGCCCAGGCCTGCTCAGGCTACAGGCACCGCCCCTTTGAGCACTGAGCTCGGCATCACCAGCAAGGCCTCTGGGAGGTTAAACAGAGAGCCCAGCTCGCCAGCAATAAAGTCCTGGGATAAGGCCCAGGCGTCTGGGCCCAGGGGGACACCCAACACAGCACTACTGCTGTGGCCAACCCAGACAACAGCAGGACTGGCAAGCTGATATTGGGTGTGGCAAGCTGGAATGAGGCAATCACAAGCTAGGCAGGCATAACTAATGCCTTCAAGGCGCCTGAAGCCCTGCTTCTCAAACTGTAGTCAGTTAGCTCTGCCGGGAAACAGCAGCAGCAATAGCAGCGTGTGCCAGCTGGACGCGCCCAGATTTGAAGAATGGAGTGTCCCTTGGAGCAGAAGCTCAGAGCGGGTGTTGAAATGTCAGTGCTAACACTGAGAGACTCTGCTGCCAGCTCCAAACCACCAAGCAGTCACTGAACAGTTACTCTGTATCCCTGTTAAGCTGGGGTCTCTGCGGCAAGGGGGTTAGTGTCTTAAGAACAAGGTGCTTGTCATCAACTACTATCTGGCCAGACTAGCCACACAGTGAGTCAATTTGTCAACATCATCTTGTTCAGTAATTGCATGTTTCACGCCGGTCAACAAACATTTAACAAGTGCCTCCTATTTGCCAGGTATTTATGCCAGCTGGAGGGATTAAACCTGCCCCAAGCAGTTAACGTCTGGTGAGGAGTCAAAGAGGGTATTAAGAGGTTACAAGGAAACTGCATGTATTGTAAAGAGGAGAAATCACTGCCATGAGAAGACTGAAGGCATTAATTTGGACTGTAGGATCTGGGAAGGCTTCGTGGAAAGGCTGGCCTTATTCACTGAGACTTAAAGGTCAAGCAAGGAGGACTTCAGGAAACTCAAGACAGGGGGATGTGAATCTTGGGCCAGAGAGGGAATGCAGAAGCATTCCAGGCAGAGGAAAGAGAGTCCTGAAAGCATACTGGGTGTTCCTGGAAGGGGAGGTTAAAGTGATGAGAGCATGGAATAAATGAACAGGGGGTGGGAGTGGGCAACAAGAAGCAAAGATGGAACATCAAGTTGTCACCCCTTGGGCTTGATCCCGTGACAATGCAGGCTGAACCTAGGGTGCTGGGAAGTACAAAAGGACTTGGTCAAATATACAAAGAGATGGAGAGCATGTATTTCTTCCCTTAAGCTTCAAGTTTCCATCACCAAGCAGGTAGCTGTAACCTGGGAACCGTATTCCTTTAACAAATATTCAAACATTTGAAAAAAATCAGTGAACATAATTGAGTAGAATTCAAATAATGTAACATTCAGATCTCCTAGCAGGCTTAACAGAATCACATGTGGAAACTGCCAAGTAAGGACTTAATTTGCCCCCAAAACTTGTTATTTCTTGGACTATCACTATTATATTTATTAATTATTTTACCTGCAAAATGAGTTCTATTGGTGGCAGACTGAGCCAGGAACACACACTTAACACAAGGCAACAGCTGAAAGCCAAACTGGCTGATTAGATCATGACCAATTTTCTCCTAAGTACTCTTGTCCCAGCTGTGGAAACGTCAACCCTAACCTTCAACTCCATGTGTCAGCATTTCCTGCTCTTGCTTTTGACTGGACAGAAGTGCATTCCTTTAAACAGTAATGTCTCTATGATGATTGTTAAGTTTTAATTCTCATAGGAGAATTACAATGATTTCCCCATTTTCCCAATTTCTCTACTGATTTTTCTCATGATTCGGGATTCAGAAAAACATAAACTTCCCAAGAAATATACTGTCAGGAAACCCAAGAATCACAAGGCCTTCAATGAGGAAAGCTCTAGGTCTACCTTATTCACTGCTCTAGCCCTGCACTGATTGACTGTATTATAGTCACTCAAATATTTGTTGAAAAATTACATAACTAAATGAATTTATTTCTCTCTACTTAAACTGGAAATAATTTTTCCCTTCGCTGGAATTTCAGTTTTATTACAACATATTGCTTTGTCTTGTATGTATTTATGTGTACGCTCTTTGGCTTTTCTAGGAGCTTATGAACAAACTGTGGGTAGGGACCCCACTGCCCACCCACATACCCCCTTGGCACCTAGCAGAGGGCCTGCACTAAGCAAGCACTCGTTTAACAATTTGTTGGTTACGTAATTAAGAAAGCAAATCCTTAATCATATCAACATGTTTACACTAAACCCTCCCCCCGCAAGTTAAGCCCTCCATCCTTCCTGCTGTAATTTATGGTCTCATTTTTGTTCTTGTTTAACAAAGAGGAGACACATCCTACTAACTTCCTCTTTCATCACACTATGGTCTGTTTTTCTTTTTCTTAAATAATGTATCACTATGTTTTCATAACACACATTTCTTTTTCTCTATTTCTCTGCCCTCCTTTCTAGAAACCTGAACTAATATCTATAATTAAATAACAGTCTCTTGATTTTACTTTCCAGTATAGTTTATTATACAGGTCAAATTTCTTTGCCTTCTTATGCCTCCCCCATCTCCTTGTGAATGCAAATAGTTTCTTTAAGATTTTTCCCCAAATAAATGTCTAGCTCTCAGGCTCCTTTGTCCCCATAATTGTGTTACCATGGATTTTTTTTTTTTCCGATTAGTACAAAAGCTGCTTGAAACCTTTTTTTTTTTTTAACATCTTTATTGGAGCATAACTGCTTTACAACGGTGTGTTAGTTTCTGCTGTATAACAAAGTGAATCAGCTATACATATACATATATCCCCATATCCCTTCCCTCTTGCGTCTCTCTCCCACCCTCCCTCTCTCACCCCTCTAGGTGGTCACAAAGCACTGAGCTGATCTCCCTGTGCTATGCAGCTGCTTCCCACTAGCTAGCTGTTTTATGTTTGGTAGTGTATATATGTCAATGCTACTCTCTCACTTCGTCCCGCTTTCCCCTTCCCCCTCCCCACGTCCTCAAGTCCATTCTCTATGTCTGTGTCTTTATTCCTGTCCTGCCCCTAGGTTCTTCAGAGCCATTATTTTTTTTTAGATTCCATATATATGTGTTAGCATACGGTATTTGTGAAACCCTTTCTTACAGGTCATTTTGCTAACAGGATTTTCCTTTTATCTTAGAACTCCAGCTAGCTCATGATCACACTGCCCGAGATTACCTGAATTTTAGGCTCTCCCTCTCTGCAAGCACAGAATTAGGACCATTCTTATTCTACTCATTTGTTCTTTCCTACAAAAATTTTCTCCAAGACACTCTAAGCACGAATTTTTAACTCTACTTATTAAATTATTTGTCAGAAACATAATATTGTTGATGGGCTTAGATTAAAACATTGCCACTGACCTGGTGTCATATATTCTATATGGCTAGGAGTAGTGGTCCTTGATTATTTCTCTTCATCTAACAATCATATTGAAAACTTATGCATTGCTCTCATCTTTTAAAATTCACATCTAAAATTTTTCATCATAATTTTAAATAATTCAAAGGATCTAACTTCTTGTGCATTTTAGAAACTGACATTTTAAAATAACGCCATAATGTTACTCCTTTAAATGTACCAAATGTACCTGAAACATACCACAGCAATTTGAAGCTCATCATGTTCCCCTTACACAAATATGAACAGGCTCTTCTCTAAATGATAGACATTTTACACCCTTTCCCCTTAAACTCATATTTCCATTTTATTTCCCCCTCAGCATTTTTTCTTAATGTGTTATAGTTACATTTTTAAATATTCTATTTATTATCTCTCTCTGTAGTAAAAATACATATGCAATTAAATTTATTTTTTAAATTTCCTGTGATCAAAACACTTAAGTGCTAATTTTCAATTTTGTATTATTAGTCCAATTACTATTATTTTCAATTATTAAATACATTGTAAGTTAGAAAAAATGACAAATATTAAATATAAAACATACACCTCTTAATAATACAGTTGTAGCTTTCTTTTTAATAAATTCAGTTATCTATGACTGAATATTATTTTTTGTTAGAATAAGAAAGCATGCGGCATCAGTCCTATCCATAGCTTTTGTATTTAAACACTGCTTACATAAATGAGGACAGAAGTAGCCATGTTATACAGTGACTTAATTCTTTGAACACCCAAGTTATTTGAAAAATCATGGTGATCTATCATCTTGCATAATGTTTAATGGTCTACCAGCAGACAATTCTATCAGGTTCTCCTTTAATCTGGCTGAAAGCAAATAAATGAAGTGTACCCATCATTAGAGTTACCTGTTATTAGTTTCGTTTGCTTTCACAGTTTCTCAGAAGTACAGCAAAAAGGCTTGACTGAGACTTTAATTATACTTAATTGCAAAGGACTATTACTTATACTTAATAGTCTTCCACTTACAGGTACCTTGTTCAGTCCAAAATACCCAGAAAGGGCTGGAAAAAGTACCCTTAAGAAAGTAATTTTTTATAAAATAATTTTCTTCTTTATCACTCGCTCTTTATCACTCTCACTTGTGTCAAAACCTTGAGCTTACAGATTTAGAATTTTCTTTGTGGCAAACGTCCATCATATGGCCTAACCATTTCTCATTATTAAGCCAATTGGCCAAATCAGACTTCTTGTGTCAGATCAAATGAACATATTATACATCCCCATGACAACCAGAATCTCACAGGCCACCACAGCCTACTTCTAATGCCATGCTGCATTCCTCACAGAAATATGTAAAGACAGAAAAAGACAAGAAGCCCTACTTTGGGTTTATGATGCCTTAATTAGAGGAGACCTGGCTGACACCAATATATCAAATTGTAAGGTGCCTGTTTGTACCCCTGGGGCATAGTAAATGTATGCAAGACATTCCTTATTTTTCTTTAAATAAGAAAAAGGCAATTGAAAGGGGAACAGGGAGAGGAGAATCAATTTGACACCTTTCCCCCAGGTGTGCACTCAGACCCAGATGTGAGCTGCAGGAAAGTGTCCGGATGCAATCTGAGCCTCTGGAAACAATTCTTTTAAAACTGTGGTACCCACATACCCCTTGGAAAGTCTTCATCCACCCCAGCAATACACATGAAATAAACCAACTGTGGTTACTGAGATGTGAAACAAGGTTAGCTGGATGACGCCATCCTGGTGCATGACTAAGTCCATATTTTAAATAAAAGCACAGATCTAAACTATCTATATTTTCTAAATAAATTTCTCATTATCCACCAAATAGCTACAATTCATACTAAATAACTTGGAAAACTGATGGCAAGTCTCCTAAATGTGTCTAACTTGAAGAACGTTAGTTCAACTTTTTATAGTCTCTCACCTAGCACTTACAGTTGTGCATCATGACTATTATAAACATAAAGCAGAGTGAGAAAAGGTTAAAAAACTGTAGAGCACGAACAATGACTCAGCGTTAAGTATCTCAAAATGCCCCTTGCTGTTTAAAACACATTAGGACTTAAATTTTCTGCAGATAAAGAACTGTGGTCATTTATTGCCACCTGTAATAATAACAGGTGTGAAAAACAGGTGTGAAATCCTGAAGGTGCAGTAAAGGCCATTTGAACATTCAGAAAGAAAAGTTGTCATGCAGAATGATTTATATATAAAGATAAACACTTTAGTAGAGCTTTAAATTCACATGATTTCGAAAGGGGAAAAGGATCACTTTTTTTTTTTTTTTTACAGCACGTAGGCCTCTCACTGTTGTGGCCTCTCCCCTTACGGAGCACAGGCTCCGGACGCGCAGGCTCAGCGGCCATGGCTCACGGGCCCAGCCGCTCCGCGGCACGTGGGATCCTCCCGGACCAGGGCACGAACCCGTGTCCCCTGCATCGGCAGGTGGACTCTCAACCACTGCGCCACCAGGAAGCCCAGGATCACTTTTTTGCTTCATTATTTCATTGAGTTCCAATGACACTCACCGCCTCTGTGTGAACAGGATGCACAGCAAAAAGCAATGCCGTAACGAAAGCAAGTCCACGATTCTTGAAGACAGTTTTGTCACAGGTGTACATCAGCACAAGGGTCACTAGGCAGTGTAAAATGACATTTACTGCATGAAAGTAGAATGGGTTCATGCCAGTCAAAAAGATGTTTAGCCTGTAAAAACAAACAAAAACTGAATTAGCTACAAACAGAACATAAGCACAAACAAAGGAAATCCATCATTTTAAAAGATAAGTTATTCAATTAATTATTTTTAAATGATTCCCAATATCAGGTGATTCTGTACATTTGAGTGTAATTTTTTTCCTATCTAAAAATTTTGCTATCTGCAGAAATCACTGCAAATGCAATACAATATTACTTCAGAAAACTGTGGCCTCACTGAGAAGGCAGGCAGACAGGCATGCCACCCCTTTTTCCCTCACTCCCTGGCTGATGCAAACACCCCCCAGTATCATGGCCACCTCTTCCTAAGCAGCTGAGTGTTAGAGGCAAGTCCACAGCGCTGTGGGTCAGAGCTATGGCCACCACAGATTAGAAAGAGAGCAGGAAACTGCGGCTGTGGTCAAGGTTGAGACAAACCAGGTATGACTGTGTTCTCTCACCTACGGTGCCACCAGGAACCAAATTTTCAGATTACGCACAAGGAATCATCGTTAATTACCACTCCACAAGGGATCTTCAGGGCACCTATCCACAATTACCAGCTGTAGCAGAAATTATAAGGATGAGAAAGAACATAGCATTTCAGAATTTGTATTAAATGTTTTCTAACATAAATTCCTATAGATCTCAGAATCTGAATTCTAGGATTACAACAAAGAAGTTAAAAAGAGAACCACAAAGAGAAGGGAAATTAATTGCTCAGCATCTTAAAAAACACTTTCCTAAGACAGAAATGCACAACAGAGAGACTTCTGAAGGTAGCCTTTAATTTAAAAACAGGACAGAATGTCCCCAACTGAGTCTGTAGGGTTATAGAAAAGATACAATTGTATAGGGAAGGGTTCTCTTGGGAGAGCATACACACCCTAAGTGGTACTGCCTATAGCTGTCTAGACTCCAGCCCAGTTTACCAAAACAGTAATACCACATCTTTATTCTCATGCTCTTGATCTGCTTCTCCTACACAAACACCTCCTGTTTGCCAAAAACAATGAAGGATCTAGAAGTCAACTTTAGCGATGGCATATGCATATTCTAAACACTTGACTTGATTCATACACAGCTTTAACCTACAGAATTTTAAACATCTCAGGCTTTATTTGGACATATGAATCTAAATGTCATAGTCACTTAATCAACTCAATTTTCATTCCCACTGAAGTAATCATGGTCCTAACTAAGCCTAGAAAAATGAATTGCTGTGAGGGATCCAACTCCAGGGCTCCAAAGCAAGATTCCAGACAGCTGTGTTGACAGACCCATGAGTCTGTGCACACCCCCAAGATCCTTAAGATAGGAGCCCAGTGTGAAATACCTCATTCAGAAGGAAAGAGGAAAGGGCAGTGAACTAGGGGACTGGCATGTCCAGCTAAAGAAGGGAGAACAGCATCCCTCCCATTCCAGTACAAGAGGACGCCCACAGGCCGATAGAGCTGCCAGAAATCAGAAAGCTCAGGATGGCGGAGCTCTGAGAAGGACAAGACTAAGTCCCTATCCTCGGGGAACGGGGGTGCAGTTCCCTGACAGCCCATCCCCCGAGGTTGATTTTACACTGTTTCTCACTTCATCAGGCTGAGTTTTCCAGACCAGCTAAGCCATTCATTTAAAATTCATTCACACCCATCTCAATGAGAGAAAACAGGCAATCTCACATGTGGTAGGTGGGTGCCCAAACTGAAAGGTCTCTAGGTTGTCGACATGTATCAAAGGCTTTAAAAATTACACAACTTTTGGCCAAAAATTCCACTTCTAGGAATTTTCTGTAAGGAAATAACCAGAAAAGTATTCAAAAATATATATACATATATATGTGATATTGTGATATAGTAAGAAATATATATTTTGATCTTCATCCCAACTCCTGGTCAGAGGCCCTAAAACCTTTGTAATTTCCGAAGTGATACACGTGCTAGGAACGTCTTTTGTTTTAATATTTGGTCTCTGCCCCCAAGTTCCTGGCACTGGGCTCGTAAATTCCTTGCAATTTCCTAAGTGATAAGAGCAATGGGAGCACCTTTTGTTCTAATCCTTGGTCTTTGGCCCTGGTTCCCGACACAGAGCTCCTAAATCCCTTGGATTCCCTGGGAGATAGGAGTGTCTTTTGTTCTAATGAGGTGACTTTTACTGGGCTCCTGGATGGCTTCAGGATGGGGGCTGGTCATGAGAAAGATCACGTGCGATTATAAGCTTGGAACTTTCAGCCCTACCCCCATCCTCAGGGAGGGCATAGGTGAGGGAGGCTGAGTTAATAATTGATCATGCCTACGTGATGAAGCTTCCATAAAATTCCCTGAACTATGGGGTTCAGAGAGCTTCCAGGTTGGTGAACACATCAACGTGCCCAGAGAGTGATGCAGCCCAAGTCCACAGGGACAGAAGCTTCCGCACTCAGGACCCTCCAGACCTTAGTCTGCGCATCACTTCACCTGGCTGTTTATCTGTACACTTTATCATACCCTTCTTTATGTAATAAACTGGTAAACATAAGTGTTTCTCTGAGTTCTGTGAGCCATTACAGCAAATTATCAAAGCTGAGGAGGGGATTCTGGGAACCCCCAACTTGTAGCCAGGTCAGACATAAATGGGGGTAACCTGGGGACCCAGTACTTGCGACTGGTGTCTGAAGTGGGGCAATCGTGTAGAACCAAGCCCTTACCTGGGCGGATCTGATGCTAACTCCAGGTAGGGAGTGTCAGGACTGAATCGAATTCTAGGACACCCAGCAGGTGTCGGAGAATTGCTTGGTGTGGGAGCAAACTCCCACAAGAAGTCTTGTGAGTGTCAGTAGAGGAAGAGATGGAAATGGCCCTGTCAATCTAAAAGATGCACCTCACTGTGTTAATTACAAAAACAGCGATACAGAGAAGGAAAGACACCTAACAAACCAAAGCCCTTATGGATTTGACTATTCCCACACATATTATACTTTAGATCATAACTCTGGATTACAAATAATAGCACTGTTTCTAAAAAGAAAACAAAAGACCTATTATTTTTCTAATTTATTTGTTATTCAACCATTTGGAAAGTAAAAAGCATCACTGAAGACGACCGACCGTATCACTATATTACCACACTTTTATGAGGTACTTAACATACATTCCTTTCCCCTTCCAAAATGATACAAAATAGTAGGCATGAGTCACCTTTGTGTCCATATGTATCATATCTGAAAATATGCAGATGTTATCCATATAGATTATATCTGGAAATTGGTTAGGACAGAGTGCCTGGTGTTTTAAGTGAATTCAAGTAGATGCCAAAATATTTTTTTTTGATTGCTGAATGGGGAACCACTGCAGTGATGAGGTAGCAGTGTGAAAGCTTCTCACATGGTACCTGACACTAGTGAATCTAAGCTTTGAGAAATCACCAAAAATCTAGAATTAGGAGAGTTTTCTAAATGTCTAAAAGATGGAGAAAGAACTCTCCAAATTATACACAAGTGAGCTTAAGATGAAATGATGACAAAATTTTCGAACTTATTCTATTTGTGAGCACTGGAAAAAGAATCTGATTCTGGGCGCCAACAGGCGTTCAAAAAAAGGGAGTTAACTGACTAATTCACATGTTAATAGGAGACGGGATGTGATAGATGCATCACATCTTTATTTTAACAAAGACATTTATCAGAATCTCTCAGGATCTCCTTGCATACAAGATAGAATAAGACAGGTCTGAGCACACACAAAGAGTGGTGAATAATAAATCAATGTCTCCTCGGATGGAGACCTCCAGGGTACGTCACAGGGTTCTGATAATATCTCTGAGCTGTTCAATATTTTTACCAAAATCTTGAATGAATCTATAGTATATGCTAACCAAGCCTACAGAAGGCCTGTATCTGGGAAGGAGAGTTAGTTACTGTACTGGGAGACTGAGTTTCACAAAGAATTTAAATGCTTGAAGTTGTTACTTAATTCTAACAGGATTCGACAGAATATGGGTAAGAGTAAAGACCCATATTTGGACATAAAAGAGAACAAGATATTCGCAATCCAGATTAAAACTCTACACATGGTATGTCCAAGGGCTGTTAGTCTATCCTAAGCTCCGAGTTACTGTGTCCTGGTTACCGAAACAGACCAAACTACCAATAGACAGTCAGGGAACCGCCTAAGTCAATAGTTTTCATTTCAATTCACTCCAACAGATATTTATTGAGCAACTGCTAGATGCCAGGTATAACGTGGAGCCCAGAGATACAAAGAGAAGACACAGCATTGGCTACTGAAGAGTTAACAGCATAGCAGGTGAAAGAGAGGAGAAACAGAGAAAGATGATTAAAAGTGAGAGAATTCTAGCAGTAGGAGAACCTACCAGGTACAGAGATAAGGAAGAGGGAGGCATTCTCTGTGCAAGTGGGAAAGGGAACGTGGGTGGTATCCAGTGTGGGGCAGCAGCCCCTCAGGGTACTACTTCAACGCCAGAGCACCTTCACAGGACAGCTCCAGGATGCTGGGGGAAGGGTCTCTAAGTGATGTCTCAGGGAGATAGGTTTGAGGAAATGGGGGACACTCAGCCTGGAGAAAGGTGGCAGACAGAAATGTTACCAAGTTCTCCAGGGGAAAGGCTCTCTGACATATTCACGGCTACATCCCCAGTGTCTAGCACAGTGCTTGGTGCATGCTCGTCACACAATAGAACAGGTGATTTCATATAAAAACTTCCAGCTTCTCTTCAAATATTAGAAGACCTGGCAACTCTGGGCCTCCGTGGCTGCGTGGACATACCTGGGTGCCCACTTAGGTGGTTCAAATACTCGCAGTTTGCCACGGGGCCTGCTAACTAACTACTGAGAGGCAGACTTCAGCTCAGAGAAAGATGTAAGATCTAAAACTAGAATCGGTGTTTGGGATAACCAGAAATGTCCACACAGAGATGCGATAACAGCCTACCTTAAACACCACCTAGAGAGGACAGTCTCTCAGGTTCCACGTCACCCTGAACGTACTTCCATCATAGAATTTAATCAGTTTTTTAAAACTCTTTTACTACACTCCTCAAATGTTATGAGCATTTTCATACATTTTTAGAAATTGATTTTTTGTCACTGTATCCATCTCACTTAGCACACAGTAGATTCTAAGTGAAGGTTTACTGGACGAACAAATAAACTTACATGAAGTGGGAAGTTGGAAAAGATCATCTTTCTCTTTCTATTCAAAGAATCTCTAACTTTATTTGATTTAGCCTTCCTTTCTCATATAAAGGTAGGCCAAGCAATAGGAAGTAAAACAACGTTTTTTTCTAAAATAATCTTAATAGTCATGCCTACTGGCTGAAAGCCTTCCAGATTTTGGCAAACAGAACGTAAAGAGCCCCGTCTCTGTCTGAAATCCTCGGCCTCTTTGTAAAAGTGCCCAGAAAGGGGGGGGGGGGCATACTGAGCTCACAGCAATCGGAAGGCACCTGTTCCCAGGAAAGGTCACAGGGTCACACAGTTTGGCATCAAGCAGCCACAGGAGGAGGGGTAGGAGAGGAGAAGAAAGTCATTGGTTGTCCCTCATCCAGCAACGCACACCTCACAGCCTAGAGCTCTAGGTAAAGCCCATTACTCTCTTTTAGTTTTCTTCTTTGAAAAATACCTCTGGTTTAGGAAAAAAATAAAAACAGCCTGTATCTCTGCAAGAGACTTCTACTAGGGAATATACTAGGGTATATATCAAGGGGACCCCAACTCTATTTCAGTCAAACAGCCGTACGTCATGAACTGGCAGGGGTCTGGAAACTGCGTGAGAGGTCGTGATGTTCCATCGCCGTGACTCGTGTCTAGTTCTGGGCCCTGAACCTGCAATTTTCCTGGTATATAGATCAAGTAACATTTAAGAGGGCCGCCTGACTACTTCATGCCACCACCAATGATCCCTGTGGGTCAAAACATTCTGATTATCACCGCATCCTCATGCCTGTCATAGCAAATGCTCTCACCTAGTCTTTGGCAGCTAAGCTCTGTCACTTGGCCTCTGGAACTCCAGGATCCCATCACCCCCAGTGGAGTCGGAAAACCCACCTCAATGGCAGCATCTCCCACATCACACTCGGCCTACAGAAAAGGGCCAACACAGAGCTTCCCAACCTTGCAGGCACTCCCTCACTAATGTATTTCTCAATGTCTCAATGAAGGGAGAAGCACCTGGCCCTCTCAGGGAATGCAGTAGAGGGTGGGAGTGAGGTGTGTGCAGACGAGGTGATAAATGCACCCCAACATTCCTATCTCAATGAGCTTCTGGAGTCCTTTCTCTGCCGTGCCTTTCTCAACCTCATTAAACATAGACTTCCACTGAGTCCCAGTGCTTCCCTGGATTCTCAGTCACCAGTGTGCTAGTTGCAACTGCTGATTCCCTAATCCCATCCCAAGATTATTTGAAGCCAGTAGATCTGAGATGGGGCCCAGAGGTCTGCCCTAAGCAACCCAGTGATTCAAGACAAGTGATACTCAGAACAACAATACCCAGGTCTCAAAGCTTAAGGTAAGGCTGCATATGGTTGCCATGCTTGCCGGAAAATATCCAGTTTTCTCAGCAACAACACAACATACATTCTTTTCCAGTAAGACTATAAACCTGGGAAAAGAAAAAATTAAATGTACCCCTCATCTTCTGTTTTTGGTGTCTCAAATGATGGGTTCTCCAACACCTTCCGGGTGACTTTCCACAGCCCGGTTCTAGTTCTCCCGTCTTCCTATATCCCCGTTCATTTTTCTTCTTCTTACCTCCTGCCTTCATTACAGCTCTCATACTTCTAAATGCTTTCCACAGTCTTAGATCCTTCAGCCAATAAACAACGACATCTGGTTCTTCTCGTTTTTCCTCTAAGGAGAATCCCTTAGGCCCTTAATCATTTTAGTTGCTCTTCTTTTGCATTCCCTCCAGGACCAGGAATAAATCAGCAAATCGTCATCACTTCATGCATATAAAGAACCAAAGGATGCGGTTCCAAGGCACCAATGTAAACAAAAGTGCAGCAGGGAGATGGTGCCCTGAGGCCAAAGCAAAACTCATCCTCACCTGGCTGAGGAAGCTGTAGGGAGGGGTCGTTACAGTCTCTGTTGTCACATAGTACTCAGAGTAGCTACTGCATCAAAGAAAGGGTGAGGAAACTGAGGGCAGGAAGATCAGTGACCACAGAAGGAAGCAAGTCCCAGAAGAAAAATCTTCCAGAAGTGAGGCAGTAAATAACAAAAATGAACAGATCAACACCAAATATAATATAGTTAGTTATACCTATAACTGAGCTGTCAATTTTTAGCAAATGTTTTTTTCTTTCAAAGGTATATATGTTTGGGGCTTCCCTGGTGGCGCAGTGGTTGAGAGTCCGCCTGCCGATGCAGGGGACACGGGTTCTTGCCCCGGTCCGGGAAGATCCCACATGCCGCAGAGCGGCTGGGCCCGTGAGCCATGGCCTCTGAGCCTGCACGTCAGGAGCCTGTGCTCCGCAGCGGGAGAGGCCATGGCGGTGAGAGGCCCGCATACCACACACACACACACAAAAAATACCCTCATGATACAGAAATATATTCCTCTCATTTTCTATCCTTCCTACACCACCAGACAGACTGTAGCCTAAAGGCTATCTTACATCTAAAGCATATCCTAACAGGCAAGGATGCTAACCTCCTCGTCTTGGGGTTTCTAAGATAAACTTAGTTTGGCATGAAATTTTCAGAGGACTTTTTTTATTCATTTTTCTCTATAAAATCTTTATTGCCTCCAATCACATTTTTCCTTAACTACATCCATCACTGAACATCCTAGACAATCTAGTCAAACATCCTAAACAGTCTTCACTTGTCTCCTATCACAGACTTAGAAAACAGAATTATGTCTTGTAGCAACAGACGATCTCAAAATGAATTCCCATAGAGGTCAAATCAAACCATTTCTTTTAGGTTTTGGGCACAGCGGTTAGAGCTGATTTTCATGGTTGGCATATCATTTGTGACTAGAAGATGCAAACTGATGCAAAAAAACTCTCAAGATCTAAACATTAAAATGTTGCAAATCCTTACAGCTGCACATATTAAGATATTCTATTTTTTAACTCTGACATTTTAAACCAGCCACTTTCACTCATCTGGTTTATATTACCATCAGAGCCTTCAAAAAAATAAAACTTTATAGCGAACTATTAGAATACTATGATTCAACAGCCTAAACCTGGAAAGAGAATTGAGGTCATTTAATTTGCCTTCGCTTCCCCATCATTAACATGGAAAAACCGCTGGTCCTTTCTTGTTGAAGGAAGCTTCTCCTTGCTTCTTGATATGGAATGGCACCGCTAACAATCCAGCAGGAGCTTCTCCTCAAGAGAAAGGGGGGTGGAAAGGAAATAAAATTTTAAAAGCTAAGCACCTTTTATATCAATCAGGACCATTTTTCAAGGTGGGCGTTATGGGCATTAGGAGGTTTGATTCTGTGTCAATTCAGTGTCTACAAAGTGACTTAATGTGCTTCACCTGATTCCACAGTGAAAAACATGTCATGGCCAGTGAAGGATAAAGAAGAAAAATAAAAAAGGTTACTGCTGCAGATTAAGTTTTCACAGATGTTTTGATTCTGCTCTACAACAGTCCAAAAATATTCCTGTGTGCCCTTGGAAATGAGATTATGAAAAGACTGAACAGAAGATTTGACTAGAGACAGAAATTCATTAGAATTCTAAATTCACTTCAAGCAACACAAAGAAATTATTATTTGTATCAGTTAAAGTTTGACCAGAGAAGCAGATCAGGAATGACACAGCAGCAGGAATTTGCTGCAGAGTTTTGACCTTCCACAATCATGGGAACTCCTTACATAGCCTATGCAAGGCTGCTGCTCCTGTGTCTATAACAAGTGGAACGCCAGCAGGGCAGGCATTCGAGAAGGAAGGATGGACTTGAAGTAGGGGAAAGGAAGGAGGGACTGGAACCCACAAAGATTAACTAGAATACACTTCTGTTTCTTGCAGCCTCCTAGGCTCCAACTTTAACTACGGGAGTGGCTTGCAAACAGGCCAGCAGTCTCCACAGTGCTGCACACATACCTGCACTATGATTCCAAGTAGCTAAAGGAGATCTGGAGAATTCCGGAGGAGCTGCAGAATTAGCTGCTGTTGCACACCAGAGCAGGTTACTCAGCAAGCCTGGGGCAACCAGCATGAGCTGCGACACACCAACCCTACACACACCTTCTGAGTGGGGACATGGCTGAAACACAACAGGACCCTATGTGGCCTTCCCAGGACAGACCCCACCCCGCCCCAACCCCATGTCCTCTGCCCACCTTTTGTCTGTAGAAAATCTTTAGTCAAAGAAAAAATTTAATCAGAGAAGTGAGAAAATGAAGAAGCAAAGGAAAACAGTCAAACAAGACTAAATAGTTTAGTCATTAAGCAAAGTCAAGGACTTTTAGTTCCCCCTCAAGGGCTATAGATAATATCCTGAGCCATATCTTTTGAGCTGTTTTGTAAATATTGAAACCCCCATCAGGTGGAAGAAGTTAACTACATGATGACCAGACTGTAGCCATCACATAAACTGCCACAATTCCAAGAACTGGCCTCAAAGAAATGGGCACAAACCAACCCTGGAACTGACCCTGCGTTTAAAACAATCAAGATGATGCTGATCAGACCACCACCGCATGACCAAGTTCAAGATGACTGTCAGAGCTGATTGTGCTGTTCCTGTACAGGGCCCCCTCCCTCCACTTATACATCCCTGAAACACCCCTTTAAAAGCTCCTGTCCGCTGATTGTCAGTGGGGAGTTGGACTTTGGACATGGGTCCACCTTCTCCCCCAGTTGTCGCCTCCGAAATAAGCAAACTTTCTTTTCCACCAACCTTTCCTCTCAAGTACTGGCTTTCCAGCGGTGAGCAGTGGGACTGCACTGTCGGGAACATGGCCACTTTGAGACAGGCTGGAACCTGAGACCCTTTGCTGCAGTGCTGCAATGCTTGCACCTGGAGAAACCTCTCCTTGAGCAACAAAATACAAAGAAACTATATGGGACTAAAAATAACTGCTCGCATGCCCAGCTGGGGCAAATTCTGGATAAAACATTCAAAGAGACCAAAAACCCAACTGCCACTTTTGAAGGGCCCTGAGCACAAGCAGGATGCTGCGCACGCCCCCTGCACCGGACACCACCTAATGGGTGGGCAAACCACCTAAGTCACCCCTCTGGCCTGACCCCTGGACACACTCCTACCCTCACCCCATGTAAGGAACAAGCTGGCCCCCCTCCGGAAGCGAGAACAGGCAAGGGAACCTGTTGCTTGTTCTCACTGCCCCCTGCTTCAGCAGGGGCCCCGGTAAAGCCTTGCCTGAATTTGTCTGGCCTCAGTTCAATTTCTATTGATTAAGGAGGCCAAGAATCCTCGTCGGTAACCACTTCACCTTCACTTTCCAAACCTCGAAGAAATTTCTCCTGTCCAGCCCTTGCCCTGTACAACACAGGAAAGGAATTTCTAAGTTGCAGTTCCAGTTAGCTAAATTGATATGATACAAATCACTGCACCTTCATAAGCTGCCTTCATTTTCCATTGTGCCCTGCCCTCCAAACTGGTAAAAGGAGACATTCTAATAATCCATTTCCTCACTTCAACTGCTGCCCATTTCTTATGTGAGAAAAACTGTGAATAGTCTCTTTCTACACAAGTAAGTACCTTTACAATAACAAGCATTACAGGGACTTCCCCGGTGGTCCAGTGGCTAAGACTCCACCTCAGGGGGCAAAGGTTTGATCCCTGGTCAGGGAACTAAGATCCCCAGTACGGATCTCTGGTGCAGCCAAAAAATTAAAAAGAAGAAAAAAAAAGCATTACACATCTTTATAAATAAATAAATAAATTTTTATTGTTTATTCTTAAGGGAATTTCTAGCCGTTAGTATGTGTGACATTCATTCACTAAATCAAAGATAATACTTTTAATAAAAAAAATCAGTTTGAGTTTTGCACAGGGAAAAACCCTGTTAAGAAGCTCAAAAGACTACCTACAGAGTAGAAGGAAATATTTACCAACCACATATCTGACAAAGGATTTATATCTAATATGTATAAAGAAACCGCAAAACTCGACATTTAGAAAAAGATCCATTTAGAAAATCAACAAAAAATATGAAGAGAAAGTTTAACAAAGAGGACATACAGAAGGCAAATAGACACATGAAAAAAAAATTTAACACCATCAGCCATTAGGGAAATGCTAATTAAAGCCACAACTTCACACCTACCAGAATGGCTACAATAAAAAACAGTGACAATACCAAATCTGGTGAGGAAGCAGAGAAACATACACTGCTGATAGGATGGATGGAAAACAGTTTATCAGTTTCTTAAAAAACTAAACATGCAACTACCATATGACCCAGCAATTGTACTCCTGAATATGTATCCCAGAGACAACTACTTATGTTCACATAAAAACCTGTAAATGAATGTTTGTAGTGGCACTATTTGTAATAGCTAAAACCTGGAAACAACCCAGAAGTCCTTTAACAGATGAATAACTAAACACACTGTGATACACATGCATTCAATGGAATATTACTGAGCAATAAAATGGAATGAACTACTGATACATGCAACAATCTGAATAAACTCCAGAGAATTATTCCGAGTGCAAAAAAGTCTCAAAGTTTACACCCTGTATGGTTCTAAATGGAACATTCTTGAAATGACAAAATTACATAGAGATGGAGTACATATTAGTAGCTGTTATCAATTAGGTGTCTATAGCTATGATAGGAAAACATGAAAGCTCTTTGTGATAGAACTGTTCTATATCTTGACTGTGATGGTAGGCTCACATGATAAAACTGCATAGACTAAATATACATTCAACAAAAAGAAAAAGAATATATGTAAAACTGATGAAACCTGAATAAAAACTGTGGATTGTATCTATGTCAACCCCCTGGTTGTGACTGTGTACTATAGTTATGCAAGATGTTACCACCAGGGAATATGGATAAAGGATATGACGGATTTCTATATTATTACTTACAGTTGCATGGGAATGTACAATTATCTCAAAATTCAACGTGTTTTTTAAAAAATGGGTTTGCAAAGCCAGATAAAGACACTACAAGAAAAGAAAAGTATAGGCCAATTTCCCTGATGAACACAGATGCAAAAATCCACAACAAAATACTAGCAAACCAAATTCAACGACACATTAAAAAAATCATACACCATGATCAAGTGGCTTTTATCACTGGGGTGCCAAGATGGCTCAACACACGCAAGTCAGTTAATGTGATACACTACATTAACAAAGTGAACAATAAAGATCACATGATCATCGTAAATAGATGCAGAAAAAAACATCTGATGAAATTCAACACACTTTAATGGTAAAAAACTCTCAACAAACTAGGTTTATAGGAAATTTACCTCAACATAATAAAGAACATTTATGAATAGGCCACAGCTAACATCATACTCAACAGTGAAAAACTGAAAATTTTCCTCCTAAGATCAGGAACAAGGCATGAATGCCCACGCTTGTCATTTCTATTCAGCATAGAACTGGAAGTCCTAGGTAGAGCAATTAGGCAAGGAAAATAAATAAAAGATATCTAAATCAGAAAGGAGGAAGTAGAATTATCACTGTTTACAGATGACATGATCTTATATGTAGAAACCCTAAAGATGCCACCAAAAATCTATCAGAACTAATACACAAATTCAGTAAAGTTGCAGAATACAAAAATCAGCGTACAAACATCAGCCATATTTCTATACACTAAGAATGAACTATCCAAAATTAAGAAAACAATCTCCTTTACTATAGCATCAAAAAGAATCAAATACTTAGGAATAAACTTAACCAAAGAGATGAAAAACGTATACACTTACAACTACAAATCACTGATGAGAGAAATTAAAGACACAAATAAATGGAAAGACATCCGATGTTCATGAATGGGAAGACTTAATATTGTTAAAATGTCCATATCACCCAAAGCCATCTACAGATTCAATGTAATCCCTAACAAAATCCCAAGGCATTTTTTACAGAAAAAGAAAAAAATCATAAATTTCATACTGACCACAAAAGAACCTGAATAGATCAAGAAGAACAAAGCTAAAGGTACCACACTTCCTGACTACAAAATATATTCCAATGTTACAGTAATTAAAACAGTACAGTACTGGCATAAAAACAGACATATAGACCAATGGAAAAGAATAGAGAAATTAACCCACATATATGTGGTCAAATGATCTTTAACAAGGGTTCCAAGAATACACAATGGGGAAAGTACAGTGTTTTCAATAAATGGTATTGGGAAAACTGGTTATCCACATGCAAAAGAATGAAACTAGACCCTTATCTTACAACGTACACAAAAATCAACCCAAAAATGTATCAAAAATTTATATGTAAGACCTGAAACTGTAAAACTTCTAGAAGAAAAACACAGGGGAAAAACTTCATGATGTTAGGTTTGGCAGTGGTTTCTTAGATGTGATAACAAAAGTACAAACAATAAAAGCAAAATTAGACAAGTGGGACTACATCAAACCATAAAGTCTTTGCACAGCAAAGGAAACAAATCAACAGAGTGAAAAGGTAACCTACAGAAGAGGAGAAAATATGTGCAAACCAAATATCTGATATGTTGTTAATATCTAAAATACATAAGGAATTCCTACAACTTAAAGCAGAAGAAATTAAATAACCTGATTTTAAAATGGGCAAAGAACTTGAATAGACATTTTTCCAAAGAAGACATACAAATGGCCAATAGGTACTTGGAAAGATGCTTACATCACTAATCATCAAAATCTAATCATGCAAATCATGCACTAATCATGCAAATCAAAACCACAATGAGTTATCACCTCACTCCTGTTAGGTTGGCTTTTATGAAAATAAAAAAGGTAAGCATTGGCAAGGATGTGAAGAATTTGCAACCCTTGTACACTATTGGCTAGAAAGTAAAACGGTGCAGCCACCATGGAAAACAGGATAGAGTTTTCTCAAAAAATTAAAAATACAATTACCATATGATTCAGCAATCCTACTTCTGGGTATATATCCAAAAGAATTGAAATCGGGATCTTGAAGAGATAGATGCACTCCCGTGTTCACTGCATTATTCACAATAACCAAGATATAAAAACAACCTAAGTGTCTATCGTTAGATGAATGGATAAAGAAAAGTGATATATATACACGATGTAATATTATTCAGCCTTAAAAAGGAGGAAATCCTGCAATGTGCAACAACATGGAAGAACTTGGAGAGCATTATGCTACGTGAAATAAGCCAGTCGCAGAAGTCCACTTATGTGAGGTACCTAAAGTAGTCAAACTCATAGAAATAGATAGTAAAATGGTGGTTGCCAAGGGCAGGATGAGAGGAGAGGGGCACCAAGAGTTACTGTTCAACAGGTGTATAGTTTCAATTATACTAGAGGAATAAGTGCTACAGAGCGGCTGTACAACATTATAGCTGACAATACTGTATTGTGCACTTAAATATTTAAGATGGCAGATCTCGTTAGGTGTTCTTACAACAAAATTAATCATTAATTAATTGAATGGTTTTCAATTCTCAAAATTTCTGCTCAAACAAGCTTAAGATACAGTTAAGATAGTTTGAATATATTTCAAAGGCCACTTTGTGTTTTCACCAATTACCTAAAATAAAAATCATTAAAGTCATGATCTATGTAAAGTTCCTAGGCCAATGCTTGGTTCACACTGAATAGTTAATAAATGTGATTTTCTGTCCTTCCTTACAACAATCTTCAGAGTTGTGTGGGCCTAACATCGTTAACGTCGTCCCTTATACATGCCCAGCCTCACGCTATTGCGCTGGAAGATGCAGTTTCACCTCAGGTGACTGTGATGAGAAAGCCTCCACGTCTTATTCAAATCAATGCCTGTGAGTACAGAAAGGTTAGTTAAATTTCTCTTTCTGAAGAGGCACTATTACTTTCCAGTTAGTGCACCCTAGAATTGTAACTCAATCTTCTCAAAAAAAAAGGTATATCTTACACAGCCAGTAAGACACACTCTGCAAAGAGCAATGCATCTTAGCAACCAGGCTGCTTTTTATAACCAGTGAGCATCATAAATGAAGAGGTGCCCCCTGCCCCCTCAATTCTCCTTCTCCTGTGCCCCTGTTCTGCACAACGCCTGCTTTCCTCTTCATCAACGGCCTTGCCTCACTGTCTACTCCTTTCCTCCCCTTCTCTCTCTTCTGTCCCTGCCACCTCTTGCATGAATTAAAAAAAAAATTTTTTTTTAGAAAGTCAAGAAGTGAAGACACTCTTCCCCACCCTCCACCAAGTGGGCACAGGCATTTGACCCTGATCTTTGTACACGGGAAAAGCTCAGAGGAGGGACCTAGATGGTCTCCGTGGCTGTTAAAAGCCCAGCACACCTCATGCTGTGAGCTACCACACCTTAAACTAATCAACAAACCTCTCTGTAATAAATGAAAAAGCAGGTCAATTTAGAAGTTATACACATATCGTGCCATCTAAGAATGTGCCATTTTAAGAAACATTTAGGGAAAAAACGGACTGAGCAACTTAGTAGCTGAGATTATCTTTCAGCTGAAAAACAAAACCGCTTTCCAAAAGGATAAATGTTTATAAAATACTCTCTTCAGAGTCAAATGTGCTATTTCCTCACCCGCCTTAAAACATTCAACTTTCAGTTGAATTAAGTACAATCGCTCTGGTTTCCTTTTCTAAGTTATCAGCCACCTGTCAAGAGACCTCGGCCTCCCGGCCTGGGCAGGCTTTTCAAGCTGTTTACCCTGTCTCGAATGACCAGTACCACAAAGACGGGTTCATATTACACCCGTTGGAAAATGCTTAAAACGCTGATGTTACTGAACCAATATTATTTCAACAGTTCTGTCCGGCACATTTTAAGCTTAAATGCTGAGCCAAATTATAAGGAGCTGAGTCAAGCTCATGACGCGCGAGCCAGCACTCCCCTGGCATCAGCCTTTCTCCCCTTCCACCTGAAGCTAGCCGTCTTTTAAATTCAAGAAAATACTCCAGCCCGCAAAACCCTGGCGTTCTCCCGATTCCCTTTGCACCTTATTCACACTTGAAATGCTGAATCATGACTCCGAGATTGTAAAAGAAACACTACTTCAACTGGGACGCCAGGACCCCCAGAGGATCCCACGCTTTCCTGCCTTCCTTTGCACCTTTTAAAGTCTAAATCTGGAGCCCTTCCCGAAGATCGGCGAGGCTCCAGGAGCAGCCAAGTCTGCAGGTCGGGAGAGCGCCTCTGCCCGCTGTGCTGCTCCTCCCCAAACCCACGCAAGCCCTGGCAGCTCACGACTCCCAAGGAGCTGACACACTCCCCGTCTGCACAGCTCACCAGCAGCCGCCGAGAAACCCCCAACTTCGAAGCTTCACCACCACAGCCACCCGCCCGGAGCTCGTCGGGCCCGCGTTGGTCTCATTTGGCCACAGTACCACGGGGGTGAGCTGTGCGGAGGCGGGTGGGCTCCATCAGACCGCTCCCAGCCCTGGCCCCAGAGACCAGCCCGCCCAGAGCGCAGACTCTCGAGAAACTCAATTCCAAGTCCCGGCCCGCGCCTCCTGAACCGCCCTGGGAGCCCCAAGCAGCCGGGCGGAGGACCACTGAGCAGAGGGGCGTGGGCAGCCTGGAGAGGAGGGAGGCGTGGAGGGGAAGAGGCGGCGAGAAAAGAAACGGCCCCCAAGCCAGTCCCGCAACTTCTCCCAGCCCGGGCTGGGGCTGAGGAGAAACGGCGGCGGCTGCGAGCAAGGGGTGAGGGACTCACTTGAAGGTGAGGACGCAGAGAGGCCGGTAGGACTTGTGGCTGGTGTTCTCGGCCATGCCCTTGCCCCAGAAGTCGTTGGAGAAGATGCCCCAGCGCAGCGGGGCGCCGGGCCGCACGTCGGGGTTGTTGACGATCGCCCACACGTCGTCGTGCACGAACTCGCCCTGCAGGGAGCGGCCGTAGCACAGGCAGCTCGCCCCGACCAGCAGCGCCGCGGCCCCAGGCGCCGAAAGTCTGCAGCCCCGCCGCCTGCAGGGCGCGCGGTCCCCGCCGCCGCCTCGGGCAGAGCTTGTCACTACCATCGCGCCGCCGCCGCTGCCCTGGCCTCTCCCGGGCGTCTGGCATCGTCCCCAGCCGGGGACCGGGCGGCGCGCGGCGGCTGCCCGGAGGTGGGCTCGGGCATAGTCGGCGGCAACTGGACCTGCCGCTAGCGCCCCGCGCTCCGCCGCCGCCTGCGCCGCTGAGTTGGCCCAGCTGCAAATAAACAGCAGTCCCCCCGCCTCCCCTGGCCATCGCCACCTCCTCCGTCCCACTGCGCATGCCCCGCTCTCAATCGCCTCCACCCCCCAATCCCGGGACCGGCGCCGCTTTCGCCCCCATGTCCCGCACCCTCCCCCCGCGCCCCGGCTGGTCGCGCGCTCAGCCCGCGGGCGCAGCGGCGCCGGGCGGTGAGAGTCAGCGCTCAGGTGGAGCGGGGTCTCCGCGCGGGGCTACCCGGAGCGGCGGGGAAGGGGCATCCGAGATGCTCTCCGTCTCCCAACATGTACCCCAGCAGGGTCCGGGGAGGGCCTCCTGGTGGGCACCTCCAGGCCCCGGGCCAGGACGGGCTTAGCAGGTGCTCAGCCTGAACCCCCCGCCCGCCCTCAGGGAGGGAGCAGTGGCTGCCGCCGCCCGGGACTTCCCCGGCTTTTCAGCACCCCGGACAACAGCAGGGGCGGCCCGCGGGCCACGCTCTCCCGCCCCGCTTCGCGCTCGCGTCCCGTCGTCCCCTCCGCGGTCTCCTTCCCGGGCTTTCGGTCCCCACCGCCCCGCGACCAGAGGTTGCAGCCTCCGGGGGTGGAAACCGCAGGGAAATGGAGCTTCTGAAGCATCTTTCTGAAAACCGAGCGAGGGTCTCCCTGGCGGGGGCGTCTCCTGCCCGCCCTGCCCTGGTTTGTTCCGAGGAGCCATCGGCTGTTTTCCTTTACCGCCCATTGCTCTGCTCACCCTTATAAAGTCTCAGGTTCGATTTCTGGTTTGGGTTTGGGCTCCGAATTGGCTTCTGAAACATTCCTCCTCGTTTTGTTTTTTACTACGGTTCTTAAAACAATCTGGGAGATGCCAAGCAAATTACTTTTTCTTCCCATCTAAGTGGGTCACTTGGGTCTGATTATTTCCTACGCTGTGAGCGTGTTTGAACTCTTCCTGCTAAGTCAATACGATTTAAAACAAAAACAAAAAACCAAACTGCTTTAAGGCCTCTGGCTTTGGCTTCCCATCTTCCAGTTTTTCTGAACGGTTGTTTTCTTTTTTAAAAAATACTAATTATAATATGTAAATAAGCTAAGTATACCGTTGAGATGAGGATCAGTAGAATTTGTCCAGGTTTGAAAAATCTGTTAACTCTTTGAGGCCTTTGTAAATTTCTATTGCTGTGTGTCATTGAAGTTACCTGGAATCTGATGCATCCAGATAGAGAAACTTAAAATATATACAAAATTCGCCATATTATTATCATCCTTCCAAAATCCTTAAGAGTTTTGATGATCTAAAAAAAAGAAAAGAGAGTAGAAAAAAAGGCAGAAATCACTCTTATACTGACTGAATGTTTTTGTGACTCTTTAGGGCACCAATTTATTTCTTAAAAAATTTAAGATATATCTGAGCAGTTGAAAACTCAATGAAATAAGACGAATATATTCCAAGTCAGGATGTTTTTATCCATTTCACTTTGTTTTTTAGTGACTTAGAAATTAGTGACTGAGAAATGTATTCATCCTTGCATCAAAACTTTTTAACCCTGGGTAGCTTTCATATCCAGACCCTACACACACCTGTGTCAACCATCTCCCCAAAGAACACACTACAGCCTTTCTTCTTCACCTGCCCATTAACTTAATAAAAATATACGAAAGTATATGTTGTGCTACAATATGCTAAGTACTGGGCTGGATGACCAAAGCTGCTCAAATTGTGTACGTGTGTAAGTGTGTGTGTGTAAGATTAATACCATAAAAGTCTAAGAACCTTCTGAGTTAACAGCTGACTAAGACAGTGAATTTGTCCTTGCTGAAATGATAGTAGGTGTAATAAGCCAATGTATCAGTCCTTACCTACAATTAATAGAGGCTTTCTTGAGACAATCTAACTCCCAAAGAGTGCCTCTAATTGTAGATTTTTAAAGAGAGCAGGCCTTTTCTCCCTTAAATCACCCTGTAGGAGGCACAGCTTGCCCACCCTGTTCTGTTCTGAGTTGTTATCTTTTTTAGAAGAAAACACTTATCAGAATTCTCCATGACAATAGAGAGAAATGAAGAAGGACAAAGCTGAACTCCAAAAAGACAAAAAAAGGGAGCAAAGAGGAAGGAAACCTCGAAGTAGGATTCCAGGTTTCTGAGCACAGAGAGTTTCATCAAGATTGGCTGTAGACTGACTGGCATCTCCATTCTATTTAGTTCGGATGATGAATTTGGGATGAATGTACTTTAAAATAATGAGATACCTCAAGTCCTCTCAAGGACAAAGTAATAAGTAACTAATTTTTAAAAGTAAACAGTTCCTACCACATGACCCAGCAATTCCACTACCGGGCATATACCCTGAGAAAAACATCACTCAAAAAGAGTCATGTACCACAATGTTCACTGCAGCACTATTTACAATAGCCAGGACATGGAAGCAACCTAAGTGTCCATCGACAGATGAATGGATAAAGAAGCTGTGGCACATATATACAATGGAATATTACTCAGCCATAAAAAGAAAGGAAATTGAGGTATTTGTAGTGAGGTGGATGGACCTAGAGTCTGTCATACAGAGTGAAGTAAGTCAGAACGAGAAAAACAAATACTAACAAATACTATATATGTATGCTAACACATATATATGGAATCTAAAAAAAAAAAAATGGTTCTGATGAACCTAGGGGCAGGACAGGAATAAAGACACAGACATAGAGAATGGACTTGAGGACACAGGGTCGGGGAAGGGTAAGCTGGGACAAAGTGAGAGAGTAGCATTGACATATATACACTACCAAATGTAAAATAGATAGCTAGTGGGAAGCAGCTTCATAGCACAGGGAGATCAACTTGGTGTTTGTGACCAGCTAGAGGGGTGGGATAGGGAGGGTGGGAGGGAGATGCAAGGGGGAGGGGATATGGGGATATATGTATACATATAGCTAATTCACTTTGTTACAAAGCAGAAACTAACAGCATTGTAAAACAATTATACTCCAGTAAAGATGTTAAAAAAATAATAAAAAAATAAAAGTAAACCATTCCTTTGCAGCCCCATCATTTCCTGATCCAATATGGTTCTGTGTTACAGAAAAATAGTGTAAAAGTATTGATGTCAGAGAGAGAAGGTCTACACTGATATGCCACCTCATTATCCCTCTGCTTAAGGGGTAAAGCACTCACCTTGCCTAACAAAGAGGCCCCAAAGCAAATTAAGTTAATTCTTGTTACTTTGTCTCTGATTATTTTTAAAGGATTTGTAATTAGAACAATACTAC
The DNA here is from genome assembly GCF_964270905.1 of Leucopleurus acutus. Lineage (NCBI taxonomy): Eukaryota > Metazoa > Chordata > Mammalia > Artiodactyla > Delphinidae > Leucopleurus > Leucopleurus acutus. The sequence goes on from NC_139152.1 coordinate 25,251,595, forward strand.
CTTCTAAGACACCTTTTGTCCCCTCAGAGCAATTTAAAACATAAATTATTATGAAGGGCTTCTCTGAGGCTCATACAAATTAATGTGGACCATAACTCTGAAAGAAATTGGGACATAACTAAAAATAAATCAAGGGCAAGTAGATAATTTAATAAAACAAATTTCAAATTACTGCCCACTGCAATTTCAGCCCAATACACCCTGTTCAGGTACCGGGATATAAAGAAACTGTTGACTGAAGTAAAAACTCACAATGTGAGAGCTGTGGGTTTTGTTTTGTTTTGTTTTGTTTGCGGTATGCGGGCCTCTCACTGTTGTGGCCGCTCCCGTTGCGGAGCACAGGCTCCGGACGCGCAGGCTCAGCGGTCATGGCTCACGGGCCCAGCTGCTCCACGGCATGTGGGATCTTCCCGGACCAGGGCACGAACCCGTGTGCCCTGCATCGACAGGCGGACTCTCAACCACTGCACCACCAGGGAAGCCCTGGGTTTTAGTTTTATTTGGGGACTTGCTGAGGACTATAGCCTCTCAGATAGTTCTGAGTAATTGCTCGGAAAAGCTGGTGGGGAGGTCTGCATACATGTGATTTTGGCAAAGAAGTATGTGCTGAAGTAAGTCAGACAGAGAAAGACAAATATCATATCATATTGCTTATATGTGGAATCTAAAGAAATGGTACAAATGAACCTATTTACAAAACAGAGGTTGAGATGTAGGAAACAAACTTGTGGTTACCAGGGAAGAAAGGGGCCCGTGGAGGGATAAACTGGGATATTGGGATTGACATATACACACTACTATATGTAGAATATTTAACTAATAAGAACCTACTGAACAGCACAGGGAACTCTATTCAATACTCTGTAATGACCTATATGGGAATTGAATCTAAAAAAGAGCGGATATATGTGTATGTTTAACTGACTTTTCTGTACAGCAGAAGCTAACAAAACATTGTAAATCAATACTATGCTTCAATAACATTAGAAAAAAATAAAAATGAAAAGGCATCAATTAAAAAAAAAAAAGGAGTACGTGCAATCAAGCACAGATCTTTGTAGAAGGTTACTGCTAGTCACAAGAAACAGGTATCTCAGTTAATGTTTTTATTGCTTTTCTAAGTATGGGGAGATGCTAGAATCTTGGTTCACTGAATGTTCTCCTGAAAATATCCAACTTTCTGAGGGCTTGTTCCGCCAGTTTTCCCAGAACACAGAGTGCCTCATCCTGAACTTCACCCTGAATTCCTCTGAAGGTGAATTGTAGGTCAGAGACTATAGTGGCTAACGACTTGATTTTTTTGTAGAACTGGATGGTGGGCAACATTCTTTAGTTGGCAGGACAAATGCAATGTTACAAGACAGAAATTCAGGAAAAGTGCTAATAACATAATTTACATCAAAAAATAAATTCTTGTTTAATTATTTAACTATTACCTGTTCTTGAAGACAATACAGAAAAATAGGGGGGGAAAAAGGAAATTGAAATATACCTACCACTCCACCCCTTGGGCCATGGCAAGATAGGCAACATGCACTCTAAGAAGCTGACCCAGCACCTGGCAGGGCAAATATTGGAGTCTGGGATGCCACGTGAGCTGAGCAATGGCTGCGCCCAGACCTGGGTCCTGACTGGTGGCAGCAGCGGTGGCAGCAGCCTCAGGAGAGAGGAGGGGCTGGCTCCTAGTGAGGGTAAACTGGCTTTCCCTTTCATCCCCAGAGCTTGTCTCTGTGGCATCTGCACAGAATTAAAACGAAAGAATATAAAACATTACCTGTGATCTTGCAATTTCTGGCTCTCAGGCAATAAATGTTGTCAACAAATTACTACAAGACAAAAGCATACACATGTACATTGCAATAAAGCACATGAAGTGCTTACTAGACTTCAGAGTCTACGATCTCTAGTTTTGAAAACTGCCACAACATTGGAAAGCATATATCCACAGTCTTAGAAATGGAAATTAAAATGTAAGATTATTGTACACAACAGAAAAACAATATTTTCATATGAATGAAATTTTAATTGCATACATTTTTAGTTTACATTTTAATTATATACAAATCAAAAAGTCACTTTTAGTTTCTTGTACAACTTCCACAATTTACAGGAAATGTCAGAGGAAACACTAAAATGCCATTGTATAAATTTACATTTAAAATTAAATTCAGACTTACAATAAACTGATTTGTATGAAGAGTTAATTTTTTTAGAAAAATTATTCTATCAGAATCATCAGCTCTAGAAATACTATATTTTGAAATAATTTATCAGAACTTTATCCCATTGTTGTCACAGCCTATAAAATATTCTTAACAGCTCTAGTAATAGTTGGATCAACAGAAAGATGCTTCTCAAAATTAAAGAGTATCCAAAAAAGTCTTGATTCATAGCATTTGCTGAATTTCACAGTGTAAATATTCTAACCACAGTCAATTTCATGCTACCATCACTGAACAGAGATGGGAAGAGATGCATGACATTCTATAGAATTTTCACCATATAGATACAGTAGATGTAGATGGGATGAAGAGTATATTAACAGTAAAATAATTAGAAAGTGATGAGTTTTGAACATTTATTATCTTTGTGTTTAATTTATATAAGTGTATATAACTAAACTTTTTATAATGGCTGTGTTTAACAACCAGCTTACAAAATTCTTAAATATTTAACAATCAGTTTTTGTGAACTAGTGTGAACTGACTCTGGCACACTTTCAGATAAAATAAGATTGGCCACTATTGGTATTATTATTTTAAATTTCAGTGATAAGTATGGGCAAGGGCAGGGAGGTCATTTATACTTGTGTAGTGAGGAATTAACCTTACCTAAAGAGGTCTGGCCTTTACCTTGGGCTACTAGGAGATAATTTTTAGGCCCCTGGAATATCCTGCCTGTCAGGAGGGTCTTTGCTGGGGGCTTTGGGCACCAGACAGCCAAACAATGCAGTTTATGATGGGAGCTTGGGTCACGGAGTATCAGTTCTGACCTCGAAGATATTAGCCTGACCTCTGGGAGGGGCTGATGCCCATAGGTCAGCCATACAGGCAGTATGTGATGAGCCCCAATAAAAACTCTAGGTACCAAAGGCTTGAGTGAGCTTCCCTGGTTGGCAGTCGATGTGCATATTGTCACACATTAATGCCAGGAGTGTGACGTGTCCTGGCTTCATGGAGAGAAGACAACAGGAACTCCATTTGGTGTTTCTCCTGGACTCTGTCCTGTTCGCTTCTTTCTTGGCTTATTTCTATCTGCATCCTTTCCCTGTAATAATCCAGAACTGTTGAGTATAACAGTTTTCAGTGAGTTCTGTGAATCCTCTCGCAAATGATTGAAATTGGGGGTGGTTTTGGGAACCCCCCAAACTTGCAATTGGTATCAGAAGTGAGGGCATTCCTGTGAAGACTGGCCCAAATGCCCCTTAATACTATTTTTCTACTTTAAAATGTTTTCTTTAATGCAAACTTTTTTCTTTTAAAAATCGTAATAGCTGTCAGCCAAGAAGACTGGAAGAAGCAATAGGCACCCCCAAAGCTGTAATGTTAAACTCTCTTTTTTCCCCCCACTTAAAATCTTTAAAGGCTATAAGAATAAATCAAGACAAAACAAAAAGAAGGAAGGAGGGAGGGAAGGAAGGAAGGAAGAGAAGGAGATGAATGAATAAAGAAACCCATAAAAACCTAGATCCACTGCATAAATGCTGCTGGGGGATTAAGTTCAGGAACTCACGTGTGATTGTCAGTTTGTAGGGGATGAGGCTCAAAATTAACGACTATTTTCAAAAAAGGAGAACAAATAACGTGAAGATCTGAATGTTGCCTGGTCTATATGAAATATTTATTAGTCATCAATATTAAGTATTTTATGTTCTATGTAGTACAGTAACATTTTGTTTTAAAGTGTTTAATGCATAACATTTATTTTTATTTTTTTAAATTGTAGAATTATTTTGCTAAGAAATTCCCTGCCTCACAGACGGTGCTGAGGTCCACTCCCCACTCCTCTCTTTAGAGGGTCTGGGCACAGCCAAAATTAATAGTCTCAGGGCACAAGGGACTTGATAAAATACCTGCAAAAGCCAATGACTTGCATCCTATATTATTAAAGAAGTTGGAGAAACTACCAAGCCAATTTTTTTTTTTTTTTTTTGCCAAGCAGGAAAGATTTTGTCTGGAGATAAACAATTTCCCTTGAGAAATAACAATCTCCCATCTTTCCTCGCTGTGCTGCTAAGTCTTATTTCTTGGCCTATTTTTCCACATGTGAATTTATCGAGAGAGATATGAATGAATCTTTTCAGGCCCCACTGCAGCTTACAAAAAAAAATGAAAAATGCCCTTTGGATTTTATTGTTGACCTTGTTTCTATGAATGAGATAACCAGAGGTGGTTGTTGTGGTGGTGGTGGAGTTTTAAGGAATTTTAAGTCTTCTTTGTACCTCTTGGATGAGTGCTGAATACTGTGGCCTGTTCAGTCAGACAGAAGACAAGGTAGGAGATACTTGCTTTGCAATCTATTTCACAAACCCTGTCACTTTCATTTCCCATTTGTTCAGTGATTTCATTCTTTCCCTCTTATGCAGTTGGAGGGATTAGGAGAGTGTTTTATCCATCTGACAAACTTTTTTTAAGAGAATGAGAATTACACCCACCATCTAAGAATCAGAGTGTCGTGGTAATGCTGAATTGCTGACCGATTTGTATTTATGGAAACACCCAAATGCTGTTTTTTTTCTTTCATACGTGGCCCAAAATTCAGATAACAGCTACTGGGAGGTGGTATCACGAGTGACAGTGATGCCAAACCCAGGAAACTTGCCATAAATCCTCCTCCCTTCTATGCTCATGAAAAAATGTGACTAATCAATTGTGAGAGCTTTGCACGTGAACTCCAGACGCAGTCTTAGAATCCTTCTCAAGACAACCCTCCAGACTGCCACTCTGTGGACAGGTTGGCCTGTGAGTTGAAATCCCTCTATTATCCCTGAGCCAGTGAAATATGTCTGCCGGGAGGCATGGAAACTAAAGAAGTAATGCGAAAGCATAAATATAAAAGTTTGGCATTACAAAGCATTTTCATATTTATATACAAAGATGAATATATGAATATGTTTTATAGTATATATAATCTCACACATGAAATGAGTATATGTAATTTTTAGCTTTAGATGTTAAGACTTCTATATGAATAAATGTAGTTCTGCTTAAGTTTTAAGTAGATCTAAGAAGATTATACTTCTTGTATTTTGGGGGGTTTTTTAGGAGACTCCCATAAGAATTTTCACTATTCTGAAAGTAAATTACCAAATAAGTGAAAATTACCACACAAGAATTAAATTGCCATATTAGAGTATTTCTATGAATAAGATGCCTAGAAAATGTGAAAAATCCATGAAAAAATGCTATTTAGAGCCATTTATAAAGGAAGTCAGTAATTTAGGCACAGATAAGTGCCTTAATGGCTAATACAGTTTTAGCTATAATTTATCATCATTAAGTCTAATCCTGAGTTTTATTGTCTGCCCCCAAATTGAAAATTACTCGTTTTTGAATAAAGGAGGGTTCCATTTAATCTGTGTTCCCTAGAAGTCGCAAAGTTTTGATGTTCCAACTACTCACACTTGCTCTTGAACGAATCACTCTATTTTGCTTCGAATGGTTTAAAGTCAGGATGTGCACAGAAAACTGGGCCTTTCTCTGTCTGACCAGTACTGTACACGGTTCCGTCTTCCTAGCCTGTGAAAATGCCTCAGGGGGTGACTGTGAAGATTGAATGAGCTCAGTTAAGAGCTTTGCCAAGTGCCTGACATAGTGACACATAGTAAGTGTGCTCAGTAGAAGTTAGCTATGATGAAAGATTATGATAATGGTGGTGGTGATTTTTCTCTCTCTTTTCTCTCAGTAATATCTTGCTACTTCTATTTTTCTCCATTATGGAAACATAGAAAATCTGCTGTTAAGCAGCTATTCATTCATTTATTCATTCTGAGAATGGGGCTATCAGCCTAACTTGGAGTTAACTCTGGACAACCATAGTCTATCTTGCTCACCATTGCCTCACTGCAGTCATGGGATCAAGATTATGAAACTTCTCAATTCCTGATGCCAGAGAATGCCTCCATCACCAATGAGTCACCCAGCTGTTCTGTTTTTTTGTAATTTGACTGCCAGGATCAAATTGCTTCCCAAGGAAACTTTAATCATTTTTCTTTCCAAAACTTTAATCTTTAACATCACAGGACATAAATTTTTAACAATTACTTCATAGGAATTTTTTTAGATTTCCCCTTGGTTACAAAGAAATCACTAGCAAAACTATTTGGCAATTTTATCACTAATGCGTATCCCTTTCTTTAATCTTCTTAAAACATTTTTTTAAGTCCTTGGAAGCTGAATTTATAGTGAAAATGAACTAGCGAAAAAATAGAAAGGTATTGAAAAGACCTATTTTTCCCAGAATATTTATTTCCTAGATTTTCAAGGAAATCTTTGGTTTCCTTCCTTTAAAGTTGCAGGTCTGGAACTTGCACTCCTTTGCTCTATTTGTTGTAACTCTGAGGTAGGAGACAGTGAACCGATATCCTTGTACTAAGCCTGGAGTAAGTAGGAATGTCATGAGTATAAAAAACCATAGACTTTTCCTCCCTATAGTGGAGCACTAGATCCAAGGATACATAGAAAATAAGACTAAGCAACAACACTTGCCTCATAACAGCAGATTTTTAAGAGTAGAGAAGTGCCAGGAGAAGATAAAGGATGAGCCCAGCACCTGGGGCCCTTTTTGCCCTAGGGATGAGCGAGAGGCAGAGCCCAGCATTGACACCCTCTGGGGACCAAGAAGGAGTTCAGTTTCCACCGAGAATAGGTACAAAGTGACCCCAGCTAGGCATAGGGGTGGGGTCCTGTAGAAGACACCCTAGAAATAAGAGGAACTGGAAGCCCACCACCACTTCTAACTCCAGTCCAGCTTCCAGGGATCTTGATCATCTCAGTAAAGGTGAAAGAAAAATTTTTACTAACAAAACGAGGAAGAGTTTATCACCAGAAGACCAGTATTAAAGGAAACACTAATGGGTGGTCTTCCAGCAGAATGAAAATAATTCCAGATGAAAGTACAGAGACAGAGGAAGAACAAGAATGCAATCTAAATTGTAAATGTGGTACTATGTGATTAAATCTAGTTGAAAATTACCTGCTTACAAATCTATAGAGACGGAGAGTAGATTACCAGTTGCCAGGGGCTGGGGAGCCGGTTAATGGGGAGTGACTGCTAATGAGCACAGGATTTCTTTTTAGAGTCATGAAAATGTTCTAACATTATATTGTGGTGATGCACAATTCTGAGGGTACACTAAAATCCATCGAGTTTTACACTTTAAAATGGTGAATTTTATGGTAGGTAAATTATCTCTCAATGAAACTTTAAAAAAAAAAAAAAAGAAGACAAAACGTATGCCATCAATAGCATGTGAAGTGAGAGGGGTACATGGACTTGAAGTGTTCTGAGATCATTGAATTATCTGGAAAGAGGGTAAATTAGGAATTAGTCATTAGGCTTTACAATTATGTTTTATTCTCATTCTATAGGAGTGTCATGTCATATCACACACACACACACACACACACACACACACATTTTTTTTTTTTTTCGGTACGCGGACCACTCACTGTTGTGGCCTCTCCCGTTGCGGAGCACAGGCTCCGGACGCGCAGGCTCAGCGGCCGTGGCTCACGGGCGCAGCCGCTCCGCGGCATGTGGGATCTTCCCGGACAGGGGCACGAACCCGCGTCCCCTGCATCGGCAGGCAGACTCTCAACCACTGCGCCACCAGGGAAGCCCAACACACACATTTTTTTGAAAAGAATGAGAGGCAACTGAGCCAAAGGGGTTAATGCTAACAAACAGTCTAGTTTTCCAGTCAGTTCCTTCTTAAAGAAGCCCTAACAAAAGAGTGATGTGGATTCCAGGCAGAGTGGAAAGATAAAATTCTCCTGTTTTCTGCCTAAAATGGTAAATGTAAGGTAATGGTAAATGTAAGGTAATGGTAAATGTAAGGTAATGGTAAATGTACCACTGTACAGTATGAATAAACTTAGTAAATAGTAGATACAGATCACCCCAGACAATGAAAAAATAAGTCTTAAATGATACAACTGACTTACAGTAGGAAGGCTAGGACTTTACAAATATTTAACCATTTTTTAAATGTTTTACTGTTGTAAACCATTTTCACTGGCTTTTAATTACCAAAAGCTGGACCAGCACTGTTTTTTTTTGTTTTTTGAATTTCATTTTATTTATTTATTTATTTATACAGCAGGTTCTTATTAGTTATCTATTTTATGCATATTAGTGTATATATGTCAATCCCAATCTCCCAATTCATCCCACCACCACACCCCCACCCCGCTTTCCCCCCTTTGTGTCCATACTTTTGTTCTCTACATCTGTGTCTCTATTTCTGCCTTGCAAACCGGTTCATCTGCACCATTTTTCTAGATTCCACATCTATGCATTAGTATACGTTATGTCTTTCTCTTTTCTGATTACTTCACTCTGTATGACAGTCTCTAGGTCCATCCATGTCTCTACAAATGACCCAATTTCATTCCTTTTTATGGCTCACTAATATTCCATTGTATATATGTACCATGTCTTTATCCATTTGTTTGTTGATGGGCATTTAGGTTGTTTCCATGACCTGGCTATTGTAAATAGTGTTGCAGTGAATCTTGGGGTGCGTGTGTCTTTTTGAATTATGCTTTTCTCTGGGTATATGTCCAGCAGTGGGATTGCTGGGTCATATGGTAATCCCATTTTTATTTTTTCAAGGAACCTCCATACTGTTCTCCATAGTGGCTGTATCAATTTACATTCCCACCAACAGTGCAAGAGGGTGGACCAGCTCTGTTCTGTCTGCCCCTAGAGCTTAACAAATTGCCTGCACACGGTAACAAATCAGATGTTTGTTAATTGATGGAATGGCTAAATGTTTGAATGCATTCATACATGGGTAGAAGACAGGATATTCTGAAGCTGGATGTTCAGGGTTTTCTGCAGGAAGGAGGGAAATTTACTTTTTTTTAAATTGCAATGTACATTTTAAATATCTTCAAAGCTTAAAAAAACCAAAAGTGACACATTTATAGAATTTTATAAATTTCTAAGTGAAATTGAATTGATTCACACTCTGGAGGTAGGTAACAGTTATCACTAGAAATGCAATTTGATTTCTACATTGTTACTTCTTCTAAGTGATGTAAATCCTGACTTCTGATTTAGAACCACTTCTACCTGCTTTTTGGAAGGAATCTCCCAAGGTCAGTGCTCTTCCTCCAGACAGCCTTGCCTAAAACTACTGCAAATGTTCTAAGACCTCCAAAGAAGGAAAGTTCACAATTTCTTACTCAAAAGAAAAACTTACAGAAGAGAAATTTTAACATTAATCGATGTCTACAATTTAAGACCACTTCTCATTACTCTTCAAGTGTGAAAAGAGAACAATTTCTAATATACATTTTTTGTTGTTTTCCTAGTTATTGTTAAGTGGTTCTCTGCTTATTTAACAATGTTGCTTGAATGTCAAAATGAACTTGGTCCCTGTAAAATTCAATTTTACCAAGTAGGCAGTTCAGCTTCAACTTGAGGAGTTTGAACTCATAAGCTTTACTGTATCTAAATTATATCTCAGAAGAAACTAACTCAAAGAATGCCAGTTCTGCCCCACGGGGCTTGGCAAGAATGGAGTCCAGGCCTGGTTGGGTCAGTGGTGGGAGCTGCCATGAGGTGGGGTCTGCAGTAGAGAGAGGAATGGAGGAATTGAGACAGAGAATGGGTCCACAGCCAAGGTTCACAGGGGGAAATGCCAGTGGTTATTTCAATGCAGGAGACAGAAAATCAGAGTCCTGGAAAGAAGTGGAATGTTGGAATAGAAAAGGAGTTGGGTGTTTGTGCAGAAAGACAGAAACAGAGGGAACTCCAGTACCTGCCACCAGGATATACCTCGCCTTCCCGGGGCTGTGGTGAGACCGACCTTCACTGACCTGCCAGGTCTGTGCAGGGACTCTGGTCCTGGGGCACCTCAAAGATACCCAGCAGCTTCTGATAAGCAATAAGACACAGCTCAGAGATAGATGGGGAAGTTGTTCTGAACAAGAAAGTCTGCACCAGAAATGAGTCATAAAAGTGAGATTTCATTCCACTGAGGAATATGGAATCAGATGATTGGTCTTAAAAAAAATTAAGCAGGGGCTTCCCTGGTGGCGCAGTGGTTGAGAATCTGCCTGCTAATGCAGGGGACACGGGTTCGAGCCCTGGTCTGGGAGGATCCCACATGCTGCAGAGCAACTAGGCCTGTGAGCCACAACTACTGAGCCTGCGCGTCTGGAGCCTGTGCTCCGCAACAAGAGAGGCCACGATAGTGAGAGGCCCGCGCACCACGATGAAGAGTGGCCCCCGCTTGCCACAACTAGAGAAAGTCCTCGCACAGAAAAGAAGACACAACACAGCAAAAATAAATAAATTAATTAATAAACTCCTACCCCCCAACATCTTCTTAAAAAAAAAAAAAGCACTCTGTGTCTGAGAGATCCTGGTGATTTGACCTTGGACAAATAACTTAAAAAAAAAAATTAAGCAAAGGTGCCTAATTTTATCATTCTTGTGACAAGAATGATATCATCAATGGAAAAGGAGCTTTGGCTAGTGATGAGAAAAGGGGTTTAGAAAAACATAATTAAAGGTTCGTTAGAAAAGAGTAATGTTGTTATCATATGTTTACTTAACTTTTTTTTATATTTTGCTATGGTTTTATTTACTATAGTATGATGTGTGAATTAATATTACTTTAAAAATATTTTATGTAAGTAATACTGACATTGTATCAGCCGAAATCTGAAAGGGTCGCACCCAGAGATGATATTTAAAATTCCATCTTTAATGACTCGTGAGACATGGGCAGTGGCCAACACTGTCCAACCAGAACAGAACCCAGCCTTGGTTCTGGATCTGGCTTCTGGAAGCCTTCCTCTGTGCTGGGCATTAACTTTTTATTGCTAGAGAGTTAGGAGAGGAAGTCAGAAGAAAGGGACCAGGCTAAGGCAGCAGAGGGATGCTATTTATAATACCTTATGGAAGTATTTAAATATTTTAACAACCTGTTTTACAATGCACCCTGATAACATCAGCTCTGGTTACAGCTCGCTGGGGATTGAACCCCAGACCTGCCATTTACTACCTGTGTGACTCTGGGCAGGGTTACATAATCTGTAAAGAGCACTGAGGTGAGGATTACAGGAGTTAATTCCTGTAAAGTGCTTAGAAGACTGTCTGGCACGTAGTAAGGGCTCAGTTTAGCCAATATAATCTATTGATAGTGGTCATCCGGAACACCGTCCAGACCAGAAAAAAAAATGACAGTGATTGATTAACAATGCACTCCACGGGTAGGGAAAGGGCAGTGGCAATAATAAGTGCCATGGGTTTGCCAACTCTATTCTAGTCCAGCCCTAACCCACCTGACCACACTACATATCTGCAGCATCAGTATATCAACTACAAAAACACAGAGAGAACTCTCACAAGTCCCTCTAGTTAAGTCCCAGCCAAAACTCAGTGATATGAACACCGGTCACTATTTTTCAGTACTTGTTGTGATAACTGACCATTTCAAGGTTTTGTCAAGCCAGCATCCCTTAATAAACTTTGTTCTGGGTTACTATCTGGAAACCTTACAAGTTCTATTTGTCTTTCTGACCCATCTTTGTGTTCCTGAGAGTTGATTTGGGAGATAAAATTTCCAAAAACTCCACCTACTGGAGGCTGACAGTTGTCAGGTCTGATGTCAGAGATGGCTGAAGACTGATGGGGGCCTGACACAGGGGCAAAGAGGTGACACCTGCGACTAATCTCTGTTGAGTCTAATGGAATCATCTCATGACATATTAACACCTCCCAGACCAAATGTCTTCATCCGATATGTATTCTCATGATAACCTAAATTTTTGTGCATATCTTACAAAATGGAGCAATTTCACTGAAGATAATTTGGAATGTAAGTGGTCACTTTGGCGAACTTTTAATATAATCAAAATTGTTCATCTTAAACATAACTTAGAGCAAAAGGGCAAGACAATTTCTAGTATTCACTGTGTTGCCTTTTTTTAGTGGTAAAAAGCTTCTAACCAAAATTCTGACTTCAATATAACTTCATTAAAGCATTTTTTTTTGTACAAAGATAACAAAAAATGTGGAAAAACTTAAGACATTTTGGTTCCTCTAAAATCTTGTCATTTCCTAACCCCACCCTAACTCTTCTTCCTTTGAATACTGCCCCCAGCTGTCAACTCCTTCTATTTCTCACTTCTTCCAGGATGCTTTTCCCTTTCCCCCAAAGCCTGCTATTCTAACATATACTTCTGCTGTGTTTCCATCCCCATAGTACAAGTTCTTCTAAAAATAAGTCCACCAAAATAGGATGAGGAACAGGTAGATTTTAAGCAAAAGGCTTTCCTCAAGTCCCTAGAGAAAAGACAAGATTCTACACTACTGGAAACGAAGAATACCAGCCTCCTGAACTAAATCAACTAGAATGCATTAGTAGGTTCTTGAGATTCTAACATCTGGCTCTAAAATGTGGACTGAAAGGCTCAGAAAAGGATCTAGCTACTCCTGCTTTCTTCTAATAGAATAAAAACAATAAAAAACATAAGATGAGGGACAAGGCTTATTTATTAGAGCCACACTTGTTGCATTTTCAGTAAAGACTGAGTTGATATTAACATACTTTATAAGCAAAGAAAGGGTAAATCCGTGGGAAATTTTGAAAAACATCTTTTCACTTCTCTCTGACAGCATACTGGATAGATCCACAGGCAGTTGCTTCTGCTGCATTACCCTCAATTTTGCGCATAGCCTCTAGCTAGAAATAGGGAATTTCGTATACAAGCAAAGGCTAGAATTGGTAATTGCTTCTTTAATATACCCACCAGATTTGACCAAATGCTTTGAGATGTTCTTAGAACAAAAGCAAAATGAGGTAATGGCTTTGTAAATTCAGTAATGTGGCACCTGACTTTAATTTTTCCTCTTCAACTATTAAGGTCAAACTCACAGTTTTCTTCTAAGTGTTACACTGCTGATAATAAACCCAACTGCTATGTTCACCCTCAAAATCAATCAAAGACCAAATGGTAAGTGTCTGTAACTGTCCTCAGACACTCCTGACTCCATATTATTAATACTACACTCCAAACATATGAATACTGGACCCTGGCCCCAAACAGCAAAATACTGCAAAAAAAATTACAGTACTATTTCTGGAGCTAGGGACAACACAGAAGTAAGGAATACATATTGAGACTATCTTTTCTCCACTTGTTATCCTCAGAGAGATTTTCAGCTTTACCAAGAATTCTGCTCTCCTCGAGGGACATCTGTCTAGCTGGCAAATTTCAATCATCTTAAACAACATCTATAACCCCGACAGTACCTATACCCCTCTAGACTACTATTCTTATGTGGACACTAAGTCTTTACTTGTTTACTACACACAAATCTGATTTATGACTGTGAGGTAATTTTTGGAGACTTTCCCATATTCCAGATCCCTCCACCTTCTCTGGACCATATCTCATTGAAGTGTGTATCCAGTAACTTACAAAATGTAGAATGAATTATATACTCTAGAGATTTACCAACCTTTTAAAATTTTTTTTTCTCGTGGTATGCGGGCCTCTCACCGTTGTGGCCTCTCCCGTTGCGGATCACAGGCTCCAGACGCGCAGGCTCAGCGACCATGGCTCACGGGCCCAGCCGCTCCGTGGCATATGGGATCTTCCCGGACCGGGGCACAAACCTGCGTCCCCTGCATCGGCAGGCGGACTCTCAACCACTGCGCCACCAGGGAAGCCCGAGATTTACCAACTTTTTATGCACAATTCTACATTAGGGTTGATACAATTGGAAAAGTTGTCAGAAATATATTATTTAACTTGGCCAAAGTTATAAAAGATACTTCACAGCTAACCACATAGTATTGGATAATCCAATTGCTTTTGACTTCCTATTAGCTAATCTAGGCAGCACCTGTACCTTTGCTAACAATTTGTGATGCACTGGTCATATAGAACAACCACCTCTAAACTAAGGGAGATGGTGTCTGGATCTCCAAGGTGAAACCCAAATGGACACTGGGAGAGGTGTTCTTGGCTTGGGTTCACTAGTTTGGGATTGTGTCTGCAAGGCATTCTACAAAGGCTAATCATTCTCCTGCCCACCTTTTTCATGTATATTACAATTCCCTAGCATAGAGCCCCAGAGTTTTAAGTGCTACCATGCAGTTACTGTCACTTGACAAAAAGATCAACAAGGCCAGATCCCATTCTACTACCAAACTCTTATTTTGAGATGCAGAATCATCTAGAGTTTCTGACAGTAACATAGATCTGGAGTGAGATTGTTTTTGTGGCCAAGCTCTGGACTAGTTGGAGAATGGCTAAAAGGGGGCCCTAAGAACTACAGTACCATCTCTATTAGTTGTGCAATTGCAGTCTCAGAATGTCTTGTGATTCACCTAACACTTCCTTCTTCACTCAGAACCTCATCTTGCCTGCCTTAATCCTTGACTTAAGAAATCACCCAAAATTAAGAACACTCAGCCAGTTTCTGCTATCCTGCCCTGAAAACTTCTCAACTAAACCCATAAACAAATTAAGCCCTAAGTTAGTAGATAGAAAGAAATAATAAAGATAGTAGCAGAAATTAATGAAATAGATCAAAATAAATCAAATTAATTGAATGAGTATGTAATTTAAAACACTTCCATAAAGAAAACTCAAGGGCCAGAGGATTTTACTAGTGAACTGTATAAATACTTATGGGTGACATAATAGCAACACTGTAAAAAGTCTTTCAGAAAGTAGAAGAGGAAGGAACACTTAGTTTCGTGGGTTTTTTTAGTTTTTTATTTTTTTTGTGGTACGCGGGCCTCTCGCTGCCGTGGCCTCTCCCGCTGCGAAGCACAGGCTCCAGACGCACAGGCTCAGCGGCCATGGCTCACGGGCCCAGCCACTCTGCAGCGTGTGGGATCTTCCCGGACCGGGGCACGAACCCACTTCCCCTTCATCGGCAGGCAGATTCTCGACTGCTGCACCACCAGGGAAGCCCTAAATGCTATTTTTATTGTAAGTTTTAGGATCTCTCATACTTAGTTACTTTTGATCAACTCTAACGGAGTGATGTAGCCCCACCTTCTGCAATTTAACAAACATAATACCCTCAAGAATATGTCAGAAGATGGTTTAAAACCATAATTTTACAAGTCAAAAATATATTTTTATTTTTTCCTTAGTAGAAAACTAGAAATACTCATTTCTTTGGATGAAAACAATCTTCAGAAAACTTCTTAACAAGAGTTATGAAAAGCATTTAAAAATCAAATTTAAGGTACCCTTGTTGACAGCAAGTGAAACAATGTTACCTGCCTCATTTGAAACCAGATTTTCAGACAAAATTACAACAATGCAATCAATGTAGTCAATTTCAAATATCAGCATGAAATTCTTATTTTTCATGTTGTTTTGTCCTTTTGTGCTCATGTTTCTACTTTTTTACTGTGATCAAGAAATCCTTCTGGGAAAAAAACTATCAAGGTGCATTATTATAAAAATAGAATAAAGAATTAAGAGAAGTAAATTGACTGTGACAGCCTGGCAAACAATGACTACATAGTCAGCCTTTGCTCTTTTTAAATTCCTTCTTAATATTTTCCTTGCTGACATCCAAGTAGTTAGATTAATTGTCAAAGAGTGGTTACTTCCTAAAGGACAAGCCAGTGTATTTGATACACTAGAAGCATTTCTGATGAAATTGGTTTCTTGTAGGATTGCCAGGTAAAATACATTGTAGGATTGCCAGGTAAAATTCAGTATGACCAGTTAAATTTGCATTTCAGATAAACTTTTTTACTATAAGTATATCCCATGCAATATTTGTTTATTGTACTAAAAAGTCTTTGTTACTTATCTGAAAGGCAGAATTACCTGGGTGCTCTGTATTTTTATTTGCTTTATCCATCAACTCTATCTCTTGCTCTTGTAATGATTAATTTAACTCAGTGAAATAATAGTTCAAAACCCATCAGGGATTTTGTAAAATATACTTAATGTATTCCTAAATTAAAAGGGGTTTGAACAAGCTAGGAGGGTTCCTTTCTTATGTTTCAGTTATATTGTTGATGTTGTTTTCTGGATAACAAATGTTACTCGTTGTATGGGTAGAAAGTAAGTAATTAAGTAAAAAACTCATTTGTATATGATGAAATATCCAATACCCCATTATTTCAGTAA
The DNA here is from genome assembly GCF_964270905.1 of Leucopleurus acutus. Taxonomy (NCBI): domain Eukaryota; kingdom Metazoa; phylum Chordata; class Mammalia; order Artiodactyla; family Delphinidae; genus Leucopleurus; species Leucopleurus acutus. The sequence goes on from NC_139152.1 coordinate 25,267,944, forward strand.
AGACTGTAATGATTCTGGATTGCACATGATCCAACTTCCAAAGAAGAAAGAATGGCTTCTCTGAAAAACGTTGACAGGAACTACATTTTAATTTCCTCTGGAAAATTCCCCATGCATTTGGCTCTGACACTATCCTGCTTGTTTCTATTGCATTAGAGTTCCATGATATTTTTATCTGAAAGAAGGAATTGGAAGGTAATGTCCAGACATGAAGATCTGGTATTTACTTGGACTACGTCATTAACATTTCCAACTTGTTGAGTGCTTTCCATGTTTCTCAAAGGTCTTCACCCCGTAAAAGCTGATGGATGGCCTGACAGATCCTTCCAGGCGTCAGTTGGTGTAATGTGAGTTCAGGGCCTAGAAACAATAAAACAGCAGTTTTCTGAGAGATATACCTGCAAAAGAGCCAGGAACACAAGAGCCTTTTTCAGTTTCCCACCCAAAGCCTCTTCTTTTCTCTCAGTCCAGGAGGGGTTTGGGAGGACTGGATCCTGTCAGTTTAATTGAGGGTGACATTAAATGTAATCTCAGCAGCAGCCACTGTGATGGCTCCAAGGGAAAGACCACTGGAGCAGGAATCAGAGAACTGGGCTCCTGTCTGGCCAGAGTGGAGGCTTCGTGTCATGAACAACAGAAGCAAAGGCTGCAGGGGTTGGGAAATGTCAGATCTTTTCACTTAAAAGCTGGATGGGGTCATCCAGTCATGATTTGACAAGCAATGGTTCTAGCTCCAGTAGCAGCTACAAACCAAGGGAAGGATCCTCCCCAGTTAAGCCCATCACAGCTGAGCCAGACTGAAATGTGTATTGGGCGTTATCACTCTACTGCATTCTCAGAGGGCTGTGCCTCGAAACTGGGTCTCTTTATGTTACAAGAAGGGACGTGCATCCCGGACTCAGTGCCCTAAAGAGAGATTCACGCTAAGGAAATTTAGACCAAAGTGATGTGAGGGGTTACAAGTGAGATTTTGGTCTCCCAAGACAGTTTTGTAACAGTAATCAATTAACTGTAACCCTGAAGAACCTAGGTTCTAGGTCCCCCATCCAAATCCACAGCCCATCGGATACTGTCTGATTTTAAATGCATCAAATGATGAAAATTTTGCCTACCATTGCTATTTCTTCTTTGGTAACCTAACAATCATGTAATAGTTTACTTCCAAGTTTCAGCCAGTAATCCATAACTATTCCAAATATTAAATAGCTATTGATATAAACTTAAATAAGGTCTCTGGATGGCCCCCAAAAATAGTGTTGGAAAAGTCTCCTTTAATGGATTTTTGGCTCTCATGAGGAAACAACCTATATTTTCATGATTTAAAAACCTAATATAAGATTAACTTATATGATGCTGTGATGTAATAGAGAAATTTGCTGTGCCTAACCCTACATGGGGTGGAGACATTATTAAAGATGGTAAAAGGGCTATTAATCCAGGAGGCCTGAGCTCCCTTTACCTCAGGGCAAGGTTAGGAGCCTGTGTCAAACTCACACTCAAGATGGGGAAGGAGCAAGGAGATGAGAGGGAGGGGTAAAGCCAGACCTGAGAACAGAACTGGGTTCTCCTGAGACTGGAGGAAACAGATGGTTGAAACCAGGCTTTTCAAACTCATAGGTTTTCACTGATGGACACTTACATTCTTCAATCTCACACAGTGCCTCAGAAGGTCACGGGACAGTGAAGGGGTGCACATGAATCCAGGGCAACGAACTCACAATGCTCTACCCTTGGGAGCTTGGAAGCAGCAAATGCCATGAGCAGAAGGACGGTGAACAGAACACACACCCATCTCAGAATGGAGGATGGGCCAGAGATGAAGACGACAATTCCCAATCCAAACTGCAACACTAGCCAGTTTCCATTCTGTTTCTGGACCCACACCTCTGGCCTTGGCCCAGTCATTACCCTCAAAGGAACAAAGTGTTGGACACTGTCAACTTTGCCTTGTTGAATGCAATGCTAGAAAGCCCATCTGGAGCCATTTTTTCCAGCCAGAACTAGAAGGCAGAGGACAGGCTGGCCACCAGGCAGCAGAAGAGTGGACTTCGGAGGCTGTGGCTCGATGTCAGGAGCTGTGGGAAGCACGTGGACACTGGCCAAATGTCTTGAGGTCTTTCCAGAGAGAAACTCTGATTGTGCTGGCTCAGCCTCCCATATCCCGTCTAATCTTCTTCCTGGCATCACCTCCAGGCCTCTGCTGGAAGTGGTGCTTTCTGGACTGATTAGTCCCATTAAATGAGTTTCAGATGGTGATTTTCTGCTTAAAGGATGAATGAGAATTTCCATAAGATGCACCTCATTTGACCAACATAACTACTTTCTTTGCTTTCTTGCATCCAATCAATCATTTCATTTCAACTGTGGATTTCATTAATGAGCCATTGACTCCCTCTTCCAGATCATTAGTGAAGATGTCAGCTTTTGACTGGACCTAATACCAGTTCCCAGGGTTCAATGCTGGCTTCTCTGAGAGCTCCCCGGGGAGACATTCATCACTCTCATATAGGTGCCTTCATTATTCCAAACCAATTTAAACTTATTTTGCAAGAAACACTTAGGATGTTGTAAAAATTAATGCTTTCCCAAGGAATCCCTAATTTTCATAGAATCAGAACAGATGGCCACATGATACAGCACAATACACACAGCCACAAAATCTCAGTCCCCACTAACCAGAGAGAGGAGCCTCATTTATCCATTCACTTCTGTCTCTGGAAGAACAGAAGGATTATATCCTTCTGCTATAATCCTATACGCCTTTTATGCCTTTCCAGCATCACACTTTTCCATTGATTTACCTTTTCTATTTGACAGAAGCTTCTTTTGTTAAAAATTAATTTTTATTGGAGTATGGTTGATTTACAATGTTGTCTTAGTTTCAGGTGTACAGTAAAGTGAATCAATTTGACAGAAGCTTCTAATTGCAGTTCATCTACTTGGTTAGCATTAGGAAGATTTATACAAATAAGTAGGTTACCGAATGGCTGTGAAGCTTGCATAGGTGGCTAAAATTTAACTTTAGAGAAGATGAAGTTCTCAATGGCTTGTAGAGCAGGCACTGTTTGCTGGTGTTTCCTGACTTTTCTTTACTCACTCCCAGTGTAAATCAAGTTCTAATTATGTGAACTAAATCAAAGAAAATGATCCAGTAAATGAGGTCAATTTGTTTTTATTGTTATCCCTAGATGCCTGGTTACACAGAGTATCCAAGTTTCAACACCAACTTTTTCTTTTTGGCATTGGAATTTCCTTCTGAAATTCAGGAAAAGAGAAACATTTTTCTTCCCACTACTGAGATACTTTTTTTGATAAAAGGAGAATATAAAATTATATCACTACTATCACTATAACTTGCAAACAATGTTTATGGAGGCACACTGAAAAGAAAACCATAAAATGAAATGTTTGTTGTGTTGGAGTGGCAAAATTTTTCTCTATGTTATTATAATTTTGTTTAGTATGATTAGTATAATGTAATGTGTAGTATACTCTTATATACAGATGGTAATAAGTGTATTTTCAAAGCTGTGAGGAAGAGTGATGTTTAAAATCTTTGGGGAATTCATTTCTTTCTGTTTGGAGTCTAAGCTGAAAGTGGATCTCCCGTTAGCCAAGTGATGTGGCATTTCCTGAGCAACACCATTAAGCATTTTCGGGCAACAGGATCTCTGATATTACTGTTTAATCACTTCATGCCAAACAGCATGTGAGTTGTATCATGTAACTCAAAAATTATTCTGAAAGGTAAGATGCCAGTGGCTCTTTGGATGCACTTCTAAGTTTTAGTGAGGATTATTTGATTTAGTATTGTAATATAGCATAGCATAGCATCATAGAACAAATATATAGAGTAATAGTTGGAACACTGACTTTGAAAACAGCATAGGTTTAAATCTCGGTCCTGCCACGTATTACTTGTATGATCTTGGGTATATTTATATAATCTCTTTGAGCCTCAGTTTCACCGTATGAAAATGTGATAATAATACCTGCCAGTTTTAAGAATTAGGTGAGTGTATTAGGATTCTCCAAAGAAACAGGAATATCTGTATCTGTATCTATATATACATATCTATATATAGAGAGAAATATACATATATATTTATATATACAAATATATATTTTTTTATATATGTATATATAGAGAGATATATAAAGAGAGACAGAGAATATATATATGTGTGTGTATGTATAGACATATATATGTATATATAGACATGTATACATAGATGTGTGTATATATGTACATACAGAGAAAGAGAGAGAGAGACCAAAATCTGAAAGGGTGGGCCAATAGGCTGGAGACTCAGAGAAGAGTTACGATTCAAATACAAAGGCAATCTTATGATAGAATTCCTTCTTTATTGGGAGAGGTCAATTTTTGTTCTATTAAGGCTGCCAACTGATTAAATGAGGCCCACTCACATTATGGAGGGTAATCTGCTTTACTCAAAATGTACAAATTTTAAAATTTCATACAAAAAAAAAACCCTACTTTCACAGAAACATCCAGAAGACTGAACAAATATATGGGCGCTGTGGCCCAGCCAAGTTGACATATTAAAATGAACCTTCACAGTGCAGCAAGATTTGCAAAGAGGGAGAGGCAGAGAGTAATAAGCATTCAATACAAAATTCTCATTATTTTATGCATTCCAGTGGCATAAGGGATGAGGGTAACATTGCTGATTTTAAGAGAAGTTTTTTTTTTGGCTGAAAGTTTCTGATAAGGATCAGCTGGTATGTAGCTAAGAAAAGGTGGAGTGATGCCCAATTTACTGTTTAAGACTAGAGTTGTTTGTAAACCAGCAAGTTAACTACCCTATTTCACAAAGAAAAACAAAAGACCCTGGAAGGATTTGGGACTACAAACTCTCACTAATGTAAAACAAGAGAGGAGTTTTAGCAAACAAATGAATACAACAAAACAGAAACAAACTCACAAATATGGAGAACAAACTAGCTGTTTCCAGTGGGGAACAGAAGGGGGGAGGGGCAAGTTGGGGTAGGGGATTAAGAGATATAAACTACTATGTATAAAATAAATAAGCAACAAGAATATATTGTACAGTATGGGGAAATATATCAATTTCATAATAACTTTAAATGGAGTATAATCTATAAAAATATTGAACAACTATGTTGTACACCTGAAACTAATATAATATTGTAAATCAACTGTACTTCAATAAGAAAAAGAAGGTTTTTAGGATGATTCATCAATGATAAATAGCTGCACTCTCCTAGCTCTGGAGTAATGCAAGGCCAACACCATAGTAAGAAATAAGTGCATACTCTTCATTTTGTATTTTTCTCTTCCAAACCATTCACAAAGTGAACAACCAAAAAGATATTCCAAAAGATATGACCCCAAATAGTGCGAGCAGAGAACAGAGTACCAGAATAAAAATATAAATGCACTGATGAACACTATGGGCAACAAACTTTTACAATGCTAAAGTTTTCTACTAGTAAACTCAACACAAATTTCATTCTGACTTGACTACTGATAATGATTCTTGCCTGGACTTATGTTTCAGACTCAGAAGAGCTCAGCAAAGATATTCACAACCTACACATGCCACCCCCCTACCCTCCCCTGAAAATAAAACCATCTATAAAAATAAAAACAGTGGTCAATAGTATACAAGCAGTGAAAGTAAAAGAGACTACAGGTATTATAAATGTAGGATTACTTTTTTAAAATTTTAAAAGAGCTTTAATGAAAAGTGCATTGAAATGGAGACAGAATCAACAGCTACTTGGATGTTTCCTTTCAGAAATGTTTTCCTTTTTCTACTGGGAAATGTTATAAGCCAAGTTTCCTATATTGCAACATAGACAAAATAATATGATCTGCCCTACTTTCCAGAGGAGCTGTGATTGTCACAGACAGGAAGATACGTGAAAACACTTCAAAAAATGAAATGATGTAAGTGGAGTTATTATTTTTAGTATTAGAAGGAAAAGAAGAGAGACAGTGTAAGGAAATGGGAAGGGTAAGAGCTTAAGAATCAGTCTGGAGGCTGGATATCAACTCTGCCTCTCTGTACTTGTGTGACTGTGAGAAATTCTCTTAACCTCTTTGAACAAAACCTGTCAAGCTTTATATACTGATGTTCCCAGGTGTGTGTACACTCGAGATGTATGTGAATGTGTATGCACGCATATGTGAGAAGGAGGGAGGGGTGGAATGGCCGCCCTAACAGTATATTGAATGGAACATACTATTTAACACAGGAATTGCTAAAAAGAATGTTTTCATTTTTCAGGGCCAAGAATAATGAAAGGGAGTTACAATGAGTCAGGGAAAGTGGGGGGGAAATAAAGGAAAAAACTTGGGAGGCTCTGAATTTAGATTAGCAGTGAAAGTGGTTGGAGGCTTCAGGTGGCCAGCTCAAATCCACAGCGCCAGCTCCTCGCATCTCATTAGGAGGCAGATTTGGGGGCTGAATGAAACCACATTAGTCGCAGACATGATAGCCTTTCTCAAACAAATCTCGGAATAAGGAAAACAAAACAGAAGGGAGGTAAAGCTCTAATGACTCTTGGGACTCACTCTGGGATGGAAGAGAAGGCATGCTTGAATCAACCCATAGGTGTACTTTCTGGGTGCCTGTTTTTAAAGTATTGTCTCTTAGCCTCAAATCCACCTGCCTGTAGTTGCCTTGTGATGTTGGGTTGGGGACTCTGCAAACCACACCTCTGTTTTGCTGGCTGATTACACGGTAGACTCTGTTTGCCAGCAGGGGGCACCAGAGGGAGATGAAAGGTCGAGGAGGAAGAAAGGATTGCTCCTTTCTGTCTGCTTCCCACCAATTTTCCTGTTCCTGTATCACCCTCCAAATGCTTGACCTTAGCGGTGGCAGTCTCCCCTTGTAAGTTTGTAACACCTACAGATCCAAATTCATAAGACCCCTTGGAGACACCTGTGCAGGCCAATCAGCACCCGCCCTCCTTATGGGTCTGGGTCCCAGACCCCTTCTCTGAGCTCAGAGATCCAGACCCAAGTGAGCATGCTCACTCTCTCCACTTCTCTTCAACATCATCTTGGAGGTCTTAGCCATCGCAATAAGGCAAAACATAAAAAAGAAATACAAAAGAAAAATGATCAAGAAGGGAGAAGTAAAACCGTCTCTCTCTGTAAATAATGTGATTGCTTCTATAGAAATTCCTAAGAATCTACAAAACAATTACTGGAACTAACAAATGAACTTGTCAAAGTCACAGGATGGAGGTTAGTATACTAAAATCAGTTTTATCTTTATATACTACAGCAAACAACATGAAAATTAAATTTAAGACTTCCATATACGATAGCATCAAAACCTTGAGGTGTTATGATTCTGTCATATAGGATTCTGTACTTTTTTTTTTTTTTTGGTACACGGGCCTCTCACTGTTGTGGCCTCTCCCATTGCAGAGCACAGGCTCCGGATGCGCAGGCTCAGCGGCCATGGCTCACGGGCCCAGCCGCTCCGCGGCATGTGGGATCTTCCTGGACTGGGGCACGAACCCGCGTCCTCTGCATCGGCAGGCGGACTCTCAACCACTGCGCCACCAGGGAAGCCCTGTACATACTTTTGATCAGGGAACAATCAGGAGTGCTGTCTTGCTCAGTCAGACTACGTGGATCGTCCAGGAATCAGTGCGTTGAAGAGGGAATGGCTCCTCTCATTATCACACCAAATAACCCACTTTGCAGAGTTTTTACATCCATAACTATAATACAATTTCATTTCTGAGATTTGGAAATCTTGGTTTCTAAAAGAGAAATCCTTAGAACAGTGGTTCTGTGCAACCGGAGTTTGGCTCTGCTGTTGCATCTTTTTGAGTTCCTCTTATGACTCTACCAGCAGGCCAAGAAAGGCGTTGATCTGAGAGGGTGGTTGATCCTGATTGCCAAGAGGAATTTCACTGATGCTAGAAAATGTGAACAGAGTGGACCATCTCTGGAACCCGGGGGGATTCTCTGGGTTAGCTCTTAGTACCGTGATTTCCTATAATAAAAGTTAACTGAAAACTACATCAACCGATAAAGGAAAGAGCCACTGACGATTCAGACTTTTAGGTAAAGAGCCCTGACAAGCTGATGTCCTGACTGGTGGGGAAGGAAACATGAGCTATGTAATGGAAGAAGGAAGTTATAAATATCAGCCACAGCCTGTGGTGAGTTACAGAAATGCAGTAGCTTCACATAGTTTCTTCTTTGCTTGCTGTTGTTGTGTGTGTATATATTACCTGTTTTATCCTTCTTTGTCTTTCTTTTCTTTATTATTTAATATGTTTTATTGACGGTTAAATCTATGACTTAATATTTAGGAAACAGAATATATAGATGTGATAGGGGTTGAAAGTGAGGTATAACTAATGTACTTCAGAGATAAATAATTGGAAATTATTTACAGCATGGATTTTACCCACACCATTGTGTGCAGGAAGAAACCATTAGATACATGTTTATATTTATTTTTATCTTATCTTTTTAAACTTCTGCTTTGGAAGCGTATTATGTATTAGTAAAACAAGACACCTATAATTTCTAAGTAGATAAATGTACATACATCAGGGTTCATGCTAAAAAAGCATGATAAGGGTACATGATCAAAAAAAGTTTGACGATCATGAGGTTAGAGCATTGTTGTTTAGAGATCAGGACTATAGCTCTGTTCCCTACTTTGTTCTGCAAATAGGGACACTCTGTCCCAAAGTCACAGGCTGTGCTCACTCCACCATTCAGTACCATCTTGCCAATGGCACCAGGTCAGAAATTGAAGGTGCCTTAGTAGAACCTGTTTCCTGCTTAAACAGTGAGTCCATGTCATTGGCAGCAGATCTGATGGCCGATGTTTACACATCCTGAATAAATGGTTCTACTGAGGTCACCCACCTTAGTTGGTCAGCTCCTAAAGGGCAATGCTCTGGTTTGATAGTTAACTCTGACTCGACATCCTGTGTAGCAGAAATATCCCCAATGACACTTGCAGAGCTCCACCAGTAGAGTGACGATGGATGTTCACAAATGTGCTGAAGGATTACACAATCACACTGCCTCCTCAAACCAGAAGAGTGCAAATTATTTCCACTGCTCAGTTTTGTGTATTCTTGGAACAGAGCAGCACTCTCTTAGAAAACAATTTCATTAACTTGAGTAGTTCCCCTAGCCAGGCCTGACACATATTTCTGTATTTCTTTTGTTCCATCATCCAGCCAATTTCTCTTTCCGTGTCCTCATTCACTGCACATGTATTTACTGAGCACCTACTGAGTGAATAGGCAAAGCTTATAGATGAATAGAATGTCAAAGTCCTCACTTCCATAACTTATCTATAAAATGAGGGAATTGAACTAGAGTGGCCTCTAAAATTTCCTAACAGAGTTAGACATCTGTTTCAAGTACTCATCCTAGGCATCCTAAGTTGCCTTCAGATTGATCAAGTTAGCTAAACTCCTAAGTTAAAAAAAAAAAAAAAAATCTAAAGTCCCCTCTTCTCAGCCCATTTCCTTCTTACTGCCCAAATCTCCTTCTTAACATATTACTGGATCCAGATCCTGAAATACCCTAATGATTATTACCTATTAAAAAGCAGGACACCAAGACAATGAGAAGCTGCTTTGTCTCCAGAGATGACCACCAGCTGCCAGGCACAGCATATCTGAGCATGAAGGACACACTTTATTTCTATAGACAAAAATTTTCTTTCTTAAAAATAATTGGTATTGTTGAGAGATGGCAGCTTATAAAGGAGCTCCTCAGTAGGGAAGCTGTTAGGAGAAAAAGAACGTCATTTCTGGATCACTTGGATAACAGAGATCAGAATTTTTTTTTTTTTTTTTGCGGTACGCGGGCCTCTCACTGTTGTGGCCTCTCCCGTTGCGGAGCACAGCCTCCGGACGCACAGGCTCAGCGGCCGTGGTTCACGGGCCCAACCGCTCCGCGGCACGTGGGATCTTCCTGGACTGGGACACGAACCCGTGTCCACTGCATCGGCAGGTGGACTCTCAACCACCGCGCCACCACGGAAGCCCAATCAGAAATTTTTAAGGAAACCAAAAAATGTTTCAGGTGATTCCAAATGATGGAGGAGCTTTCCTTGTTGATAAACAGAGGCACTTTCACCTAAGTGGCTGCCAACATGCAAACACACAGTGTATTATGCCCTAACATTTTTCTTAATAAGTAGACAGCAATCTTACATCCAAGAAGCCACTTAGGAGTAAGACGCTTCCCAGGTCTCTTAAATAAATCTCACTTGCTAAGACTCTTTCAGTTTCACATTTCTGAAATAAAAAATGCTACTGTATGTCTGTCACATATCCATTATTTTAATTAGTTTTCAGTCCCCTAGTCCACCAGTTCCAGTATTCTTCCTGGTCTCCAAGCCAGATATAAAACCTCTTAAATCTATTCATCTAATATTAACACCGATACTGGTGACTAATCACTTAATTGTACTCATGAGATAACCAGTACTTCCTTAAGCCATTACTCATTGAAATACTGCCATTATCCATGCGAAGTTCTTCTGTATGTGGCTGTCTGTAGAAAGGATATGGAGTTTCTTCACCTGAATCAAGAATCAGGGAAGAGGGGCTTCCCTGGTGGCGCAGTGGTTGAGAGTCCGCCTGCTGATGCAGGGGACACGGGTTCGTGCCCTTGTCCAGGAAGATCCCACATGCCGCGGAGCGGCTGGGCCCGTGAGCCATGGCCGCTGAGCCTGTGCATCCAGAGACTGTGCTCCGCAACGGGAGAGGCCACAACAGTGAGAGGCCCGCGTACTGCAAAAAAAAAAAAAAAAAAAAAGGAATCAGGGAAGAAAGATTGAGGAGAAAAGGCCATGGATTATGGTGTAAAGCCATTTCAACTGCTGTACTTATTGTGGAGTAGGTTTCACAGTGATTTCTTTTTAAAGAGGAGGCTTGTTTTCTTTGACATTTGGAAAGGAAAAGAGTATGGGTGAGATGAGATTTTTTTTTTATTAATTTATTTTATTTATTTGTCTTTGGCTGTGTTTCTCAGGTATTCTCTAGTTACAGATTGCAGGGGCTACTCTTCGTTGCGGTGCACAGGCTTCTCATTGTGGTGGCTTCTCTTGTTGCGGAGCACGGGCTCTAGGCGTGCGGGCTTTAGTAGTTGTGGTTTGCAGGCTTAGTTGCTCTGCGGCATGTGGGATCTTCCTGGACCAGGTCTCGAACCCATGTCCCCTGCATTGGCAGGCAGATTCTTAACCACTGCGCCACCAGGGAAGCCCCTGAGATAAGATTCTAATGGATACTTACAGCTTACAGTTAAAATGGATTATGTCATATTGAGACCCCCTTGCCTCCTCTAAACCTGCAGTGTGAGAACATCCTTTTGAACAGGATGGAAAATAAACAGTTGTGTGAGCACTGCCATCTGGATAGGCTCTGGTGACAACTTTCAAACTCCTCTTAGCATCCTCTGAAAATACTTTAAATGCATTAGGACGCTTCTGAGTAAGTGCGGTGGAAGTTTAGAGGATTTCAGCAGTTCCACCTCTCTCAGTCAGCAAGAATTTTCTGCTAAAGATCCCCAGTTACTTTAGTACTTCGCAAACACTGGTGAATGAAAGCACACCAGCGCTACCCCAAGTAAGCTGCTTGCAGCAAACATTTTCAGCTAGCAATGGGCTATTGCTCACTACGAGCACAGTCTCCAAGGCTCAGAGATGGCCTTGATGGAGGTTCCTGTAGGTGGGCAGGAACTGGAACTGGAGTGGTTCTGGCTTCCTTCGCTGACCCGGAGAGTTCCAAGATTGGTTATGGAGGTGTGACCTGAGTGGGAAAGCAGGCAATTGGCTTGATGGAGAGCGTTTGACAATTAGAGATCTCTAAAAGCACCAGCAAATCCAGCTTAGTCCACAAAACAAACCATTGAAATTTACTGGGGGATGCCCTGGTTTAAAATACCAAGGATGTTCTGAAGAATTAGGTCCTTTTATACACAGCTGACAGAAGAGTAAATTGAAACAACTATTCTGATCAAATGTATCAAAAACTGAACTGTGCACATCATTTTACTAAATAATTTCTCTCCTAGGAATTTATTCTAAGAGTATAATCAGAAAAATATACAGAGATAGATATATAGAATTGTTTGTTGTGATATTGTCATTAAAAGCAAACTGAATGCTTCAGGAAGTGTTACTTTATTAAGTAAATTATGTTACCTATTTTCAAGGGGTTATCTGACCATTAAAAATTGATGAGGTACTTACACAGAACAAAATGTTCATGATACATTTTTAGGTGAAAAAGGTGTAATATATGTATATGTATAGCATGACTCCATTTTTGAGTGAATAGATAAATAATTGAATGAGCTCTTCTTGGCTTTCCTATTCCCAGTACCAAATTCTGCATGAGTCACAATTCAACAAGAAAGGTAGAATCAGTAGGTATATCTATCCAATTATATCTATCTATCTATCTATCTATCTATCTATCTATCTATCTATCTATCCATCTGTCATCTATATACTATAAATAAGGGGATTTGTTACAGGGGATTGGCTTATGCTATTCCAAGGCTTGTTTAAACAGGCATACAGCCTTACAGAGACTGTGTAAGCAACCCCCAGACCGGGGCTGGAGTTTAAGTTCACAAGATAGACAGTCAGGAAGGGCCATTCACCAGTAGGCTGGAATCCCACAAGGATGAACTGAAGCCTGTGTCTGTTCTTGTTGCCTCTCCTTGTGGTGAGTGTATCCTGCAGAAGGTGGGGTCTTTTGTCATAGAACTGAACACATACACCTTCAGGAAAACTGAAGGAGGATTCAGGGGATGGTAGAGCTTCTACAGGCCCAGGAGCTGTCTCTCTTGAGTGAGGGGAGTCAGCAGATCAGCAACCATGTGTGTTAACTACAAATGGCTGCAGCTTCCCTTCTGCCTGCTAAAAATCTTGCAAGCTTCTCCCCTGCGACCTTCCTTATCCAGAAATAAACAAGAAGAATCCTTGGATATGTATTTCATGGAAGCCAACTGGACGCATTGCAAAGCTATCTCAGAGGCCAAGTTGGAATGTAGCTCAGGGTGAGAACCCAAGGGCTGCCTGATCACTGACCCCTGATTCTGGTCAGACACACTTGTTCACACACTGCTGGGTAGGCAAGAATCACTCGCATCATAAAAATGGTTTTCTCTCTGCTGATGACAGGATTGAGCATTCAGAAGTTAAAAACATCTACAATGCTTGGTAAGACTCCACTGTTTTCGACAGTGACTTAATACAGATCACAATAAAATGATGTGTGATTGTCCCAAGTGCTTTACATATATTTAATTTTCACATCAAATTTATATTAAAGATAAAGAAACTGGAACACAGAGTGGCTAAGCAACTGGCCAGAGAGCAGCTGTTAAGGGGCAGAGTCTGGATTTTAACCAGAGATTACACTGTACTATTTCTCCTAGGTAGCTGCAAATTGGTGTCTATCATGAAAACCCTGAAACATTGCAAAATCCTTAAAAATCTTAAAGAGTATACTTATTTGGAACAAATTGTGTTAAAGCATTACTTTCAAAATGGCCAAATCATCATTCTTATATAAGTACAAAATGATCTTCTTTAAATATTTTATTCAATTCATTGATAAATGAGGAAAGCAGTAAGATATTAAAACTGAGTCAAATGAGAAATTAGGTTATAAATATTTATATTCTCTACTGGATAAAATTCATGTGCATCACTAGGAATAGCAATCTTTTGCTTTGCTATGGACAAGAAATACTTACCTTAGCATCAGTTTTCTATCCAAGTAAAACTCTATCAGTACAGATTTGTGAAGAGCCTGGTCAAAGACAATCAAAGGTCCACACCCCATAGAATCAGATCCCTGGAAATTGTGCTAGGCAATTCCATAAGCACTTCATGGACACCTCAGTCATCTCTCTTGCCCATTTCCAAGGCTTTGACAACTTTTCTGATAAATGAAATAAAACTTCTTCACTGAATTAAAATGAGCTATTCATAAAACATTCTAGTTATCCCAAATTGTATTTTAATTGTCAAATTTTCTAAGGCTCTTTCCTATTCTAAAATTCTATGATTCTAAGTAAATGGACATTCTCTGAGTCACATATTATAAGAATAAGATGATGATACTTTTATTTTCCTGTTTTAGTTGGTATTGTAATTTTGGAGGTAGTAGAGGAATTTCTTAACAACAAAGTTTGATCAGGGTAAATTGTTAAAAAATGGTGAGGAAAAAGTAAAAAAGTAAAAGAAAAATTAAGTTAAAAACTGAGAAACTGAGAGTAAGAAAGAAAGATAGGTGAGGGGGTCAAAACAGATACATGAATAATATAAAAATTATGTAGTGAACAGTGGTCTACAGGTGTTCCAAGAAGACATTGTAATTATATTTATTTCTTCACCATGAGTCTCAAAACCATGAACTCAGTGTTGCTGAGTCTTAGGTAACTGAGCCAGTGAAGCTCACCTCCTGGTCTGTGGTCACTGGGAAAGTAAGCATTCTAAGATTCCAATTAGGCCACTTAAGAGGAATGTTTTGTGTGGTTACAAATGGCAAAGAAGAAGAACACACTATGTTAGGAAAACAAAAGTTTCAAAAGGAGGAATCCTGCCACCGGGTTCCTTCTGAAACTTCTGAAAAGACACTACAGACAGGTTGAAAGAAGCTGAACAGTTAAGCGTGTTAGAAAGCAGCCCCTGCCCCAGCGCAGTGGGACGTGCGTCTGTGTTTTGTGATGACTGGTTCCAAAGGGGCTTCGCCAAAGAAAAGACAGAAGCCCGATTCTCCCCAGTGAGCGGGAAGAGCCCGTTTGGAAGTGCTGGTCTGAGTACACAGAATACCTTAACAGTATTATTGCAGTTCTAGAATTGCCCAAGGAATAGTTCAATTCTGAGAGTGTTAGATGATTATTTTAAGAAGACTTTGAACTCCTAGTAAGATGGTCATTAGATGAAGTATTCATCGTTTAGGGTGCTTTAATCTCTCTCATTATAAGGTGAGCAGGAATTGAAAATGGCTTAGCCCCTAAATCCATTTAACCTAATTTGTAGCATAAGGTGTCAGAATTCATTTCCACATTACCATTTGGGCTGTAGATACGTGTGGGCTTCTGGCTGAGCCCGGGGCCAACCACCAGAAGAGAGGCCACACCTCCAAGTTGCTTTATTTTATGTTTTAAGAACACGAATTAATATAGAGTAAATATAGCGAAGGCATTAAAAACAAAGCGTTGAGGATGTTGGGGATTAATCAGGAAAGAATGGCTGCAGTGGTAACACAGAGACTAACACAGATTGTGCTCTTATTATGGGCTTAACACTGAGCGTAATACTTTAAAATCATCTCATTTAAGCCTTAAAACAGTTCTATGAAGCGGGTTCTGTTATTAGGTTCACTTTACAGATAAAGAAACTAGGTATGCAGGGTTAAAGTCCTCTCCATAGATTACACAGAATAGTGGGTCATACATCTAGTAGCAACTGGAGCTTGGAGGTAAACATTTTGGGAGACAACTACTGAATGTCTGGAAAGTCACATTCAGTAGGAATAAGGGATGCCCACCCCCTAAACAGATTGCAAAACCGATTGTTTCACTCCATCTCCACTACCAAGACCCCGCTTCAAGCCACCATCACCTCCTGCCAGGGCTCCTGCACTGGCCCCCAGCAGACAACCCCGTGGTGTCCCTTGCCTCACCCCTCTCCAAGGCAATTTTCACACTGTAGCCAGAGTGTCTCTTCCAAAAGACGAATCTGATGTCGCCAATCCCTTGATAAGTATTTGCTAAATGAATGCATGAAAAGTGTACTGGAGTCCATCCATGTTAGAGAACTGATTGTTGGTGAAACAAAGCCGGGGGTTGGGTGGCAGAGAGGGGAGTAGGGGAGAGAGAGAGAGAGAGAAAGTAAACAGTGGAGACTGAGCCAGGAAATGACATGATAAAAACTGTCTGAGAAAAAGTAGTTCCAGGAGTTTAGTGTAGAACACACCAGCAAAGAGGGAGGAGGGAGGGATGGGGGCTGCCCTCCAGGGTCGGGCTGATGCCAGTGGCCAGGGCTATGCGGTTTGACAAGGAGGCTCAAGCCAGAAACATTCTCTGGGAGAAAATTCAGGGGTTTGGGGAAGGGCTGAATGAAAAGAAAAGGGAAATAGAACCATTCACCATGATCTCATGAGTCTTAGGGACCATCACTGAGGAGGGAGCAAAGCAAATAGGTCTTGATGTATTATTTCTTGAGCACCTTAACTATTAGGAATTTCAAAAGAAACCTACTCATGGCAAGCCCCAGTTTTATCAAGCTCTTCTACATTTACCATGTTCCTAAAATAACCCAAACTTTTATCTAGAAATCCTTTCCAGCAATTTTAAAGATAAAATTTCTAAAGCTCATTGATGATGAAAATCTCTGAAGAATCCATTTATTATGTTCAATTATTTCAGTAATCTCAGATTTTATCCATCACTTTATTTATATTATATATAAACTCAGAGTATAAATCTTTGCTTTTATTTAATCCTCATAATATTTAATTCTGCCAATATGAATGATCACTTCACCTTAACCTTAAACTGCTGAATTTTATAAGAAGTTTTGAAGAAGTGCTTCCAATTTAAGAGGGTTTTTTTTTTTTTTTTTTTTTTTTTTTTAATTTTGCTGTGTGTCTCAGGCAAGGCTCTCCTTGACTCTGGGGCCCAATATCCTCATCTCTAGATTTGACAGCCTCTGCGGTCCCTTGGGTTTAGATGCTCTAACTTCGGCTCAGCTGGCATGGGTGGGAAGGTGAGGTGTGGTGCAAGAGCACGGGCAGGGAAGCTGGGGGACAGGGGTGGTTACCGGGCATTGAGTGCCAAGCCCTGCTGTCTGGGCTTGGCCACCATCATGCGTCTGTCTGCTCACAGGCGTATCTTATCGGGGCACAGGAGGGCTCTGAGGTGCTCACAGTGGGTGCCTTCAAAGGAGAACAGAGGGGGCTGAGCAGAGGGGGTAAGAGAACAGGGGTCAGAGGGGTGACCCAGCCATTCAGGAAGACTAAGTCTGTCTTCGTAGCCATCACCCACACTCCTTCCTTTGACTCCTTCCTGCCAGGTCTTTGCACCTAGTGCTCAAGAAATAGTTTTTTGAATGAATGAATGTATGAATGAATGAATTCCAGCCCAACTCCCACCACGGCTGTGCAGGAACCAGTCCCAGGCACCCCTGAGATCTCCCAGGCCTGTAGTTTAACCATCACCCCACCTTGGCTCCTACCTCCCTGCAGTCCTTCTTGGTCTCACCCTCCCCTGCCAGGTCTGACACACACTGTGCGGGCCCCCTGTAGGGAGGGGATGCTGCCCACCATGGGGTCAATCTCCGTCTCCCTGGCAGAGAGCAGCTGGCATGTGAGCTGGGGGATGCCTGGCAAGGAGGGGCTCGGAGCTCCCATGCTCCCTACCTCTCCCGCCCCCCACACTGCAGTTTGCTCACAGAGGAAGCCGCAGCTGGGCCTGAACACGAAGCCTAGAGGTGTGCTCGATGGGCCGTGTGGAAAGTTACAGCCGACACCACTGAGGTCTTTGAAGACCAAACTGTTTGTGTTCCCCACAGCTATTTGTGGCCAAGGCTCCCACCCGCCCCCATCACACGCTGGCTCAGAACTGGAGACAGAGCAGAATTCACAGCGCTGTGGCTATACCCCAGCCAGCTGGAACCCAGGCCAGACCAGGCCAGCTTACAACCCAGCCCAGCACGCCAACCTATCCCAAGCCAGACAAGCCAACCAACCCAATCTGTCTAAGGGGGCCCAGTTCTAGAAACCCAAGTAACCTATCCCATCCCACTAGCTCTACCCAGCTAACCTTGCCCGCACCAACCCAAAGCAATCACCCAACCGACTAACCCAACCCAAGTAATGAGGCATGTTGTTTTATTTCCAACTTACTGGGCCCAGAAGGGAAATGTATAATGTTTTGTTCACCATGGTTATCTATTTTAGATCAGGAGATGGCTCAGAAAAACAAATATTACTTGATGCTCACATCTGACTAGGCAGATCTACACATTCCAATATGGATTATTTTTGGTCCAGTGAGTTTTGTTTCAATTCTTTTTCTGCTATGTCTAGTTTCACAATATGATTAATGACTGAACTTTCCTTGTCTTCCCCAAAGTTGCCTTGAGAATTTGCAGTATTAGGCTTATTCATTTACTATAAGGGCAAAACAAAAATGAAATCTCAGTTTAATCAGTTTTTAATGATAATACATAAAACAGTTCTATATGGTACACAAACATTTTATCTATACTTTTGAGATAAAAACATTGCTTGTAAAAAAAAAAAAAAAACATTGCTTGTGAAAAGTATCATATTAGCATTACAAATTAAACCCCCTCGCTAGGTTAAAGACACCATAATGGCATCTGATATAGAATATCAGTTCTTAGAGGGACCACTCTGAAAAATGGGAATAATTTTCACAGGGAAAAAAATATTAACTAGAACTTCAGTCTTAATATAGTCATTTATACAATGAACATTGACAGCAAGTTGTTTCAACTGATCAACCAGAGAAAACATTGGACATTTCCCCTCTGAATTTTCTTACAACTCACTGGACTTTTCTTTGAATCTTAAAGCATGGTTGCTTGTGGAAAATCCTAACTGACCAGAGTAAGCATTATTCAAAAATCCATTCTTGCTTTTCAGAACTTCAGACCTGAACAGGGCTTCACTGCGATCCTGAAATGAGAAATCCATTTCTTTCGGGCTTTGGGGATATCTGAAAATGGCAGTTTAATCCAGATTCTTTATAAACTTTAATGGGCTTAGGGGAGAGGTGTCCAAAGCAGGCACTGGTGTCCATCAGGACTGAATTCTCATCTTGGTTCAGTAACTTTTTGGCTCAGCTGGGCCCACTGTGCCCCTCCAATGCTAAGATCAAACACACAGAACTTTTTTCATTTCCTTTAATCAGCTAGGTCCTTTCTCACATCCAAGCTTGCAGACATGTTTTTCAATGTATTTGCCTGGAATACTCTTTCTGTCCCCTCTGAGCTGAGCTAATATCACTTCTCCTTCAAGTCTCAGCTTAAAGGTTACTTATTTCTTCAGCAAGTCTTTTACTGCCCCTGATATATATTCCCAGAGCTCCCTGGAACATATATGTTCCCAGTATGACAAATAATCTTTTTAGTGTCTTCATTCCCCTTGAGAGTGTAAGCCCTGCAATGGCAGGGACCGTCTAACCCTAGGGCCTAATATAGTGCCTGGGTGGGAGTGGGTGCTTAATATATATCTTCTGAGTGAGTGGATGAATGAAAGGTTATCTGTGTAATCTAAACCTAGCTACTCATCACTTTGAGACTTTGTGTGGGCTATTCCAAGAATTAAAAGAGATAATGTACATAGAGTGTATAGCTCCAAAAATCACAAGCTTAATAAATGGAAGCTGTCTTTATCAGAGTAACTCACCTACTTGGGGTCATGATGTGAAAGATAATAGTAAATCTAAGAAATCGTTGGAGCCAAACAAAGGCCACCTCAGGATGCCCTAGCTCAGAGTCTTTTTTTTAAACTTTATTTTGTAATACAGCAGGTTCTTATTAGTTATCTATTTTATACATATTAGTGTATATATGTTAATACTAATCTCCCAATTCATCCCCCCCCCACATTTCCCCCTTTGGTGTCCATACTTTTGTTCTCTACATCTGTGTCTCTATTTCTGCCTTACAAACCGGTTCATCTGTACCATTTTTCTAGATTCCACATATATGTGTTAATATACTATATTTGTTTTTCTCTTTCTGACTTACTTCACTCTGTATGACAGTCACTAGGTCCATCCATGTCTCTACAAATGACCCAATTTCATTCCTTTTTATGGCTGACTAATATTCCATTGTATATATGTACCACATCTTCTTTACCCATTCGTCTGTTGATGGACATTTAGGTTGCTTCCATGACCTGGCTATTGTAAATAGTGCTGCAATGAACATTGGGGTGCATGTGTCTTTTTGAATTATGGTTTTCTCTGGGTATATGCCCAGCAGTGGCATTGCTGGGTCATATGGTAATTCTATTTTTATTTTTTTAAGGATCCTCCATACTGTTCTCCATAGTGGCTGTATCAATTTACATTCCCACCAACAGTGCAAGAGGGTTCCCTTTTCTCCACATTCTCTCCAGCATTTGTTGTTTGTAGATTTTCTAATGATGGCCATTCTGACTGGTGTGAGGTGATACCTCATTGCAGTTTTGATTTGCATTTCTCTAATAATCAGTGATGTTGAGCATCTTTTCATGTGTCTCTTGGCCACCTGTATGTCTTCTTTGGAGAAATGTCTATTTAGGTCTTCTGTTCATTTTTTGATTGGGTTGTTTGTTTTTTAATATTGCCTAGCTCAGAGTCTTAAGTACACATTTTCCCAGGAAATGCTAAGCTCAATTGCCATGGCAACTAATGAAAACAAATGTTGCTGCCCCATTGTTTTTAGGAACACTTTCTAATATTGTCTTTAGTGTAGAATCCCACTTTTCAGTTAAAAAATATTAAGAAGCACAAACCTACGCCTAAAGCCAAAGGCTTATTAGTATCATGGTGATGCATTTTCTGGTCACATCGCCCCCACTGAAGGGAAGTGGCTAAAAGGCAGAGATTGTATCCTCTTGTATTGACAGGACACCTAGTCCAGAAGTTTCCATTTAATAAAGACTCAATGCATCTTTATTAAATAAAATTATCAAGGGACTTCCCTGGCGGTCCAGCAGTTAAGATTCTGTGCTTCCACTGCAAGGGGCACGGGTTTGATCCTTAGTTGGGGTACTAAGATCCCACATGCCATGCTGTGTGACCAAAAAAAAAAAAATTATCAAAATAATTTTGGCTTCCTAAAATAAACCTTCAGATTTTAACTGAAATTCAGGGTAGTATTTCCAGCTATCTACTGATCTCCATTCAGGTGCTCTGTCACCTCCTAGAGCTCAGCATGTCAAAAGTGAAGTTTGTTATTCCCACCAACCCACAGCAGATGGCTCCCTTCCATGCCATCTAACTCATTCCCATGTTATCATGTTTATTATAGAAACCTTGTACTTATTTTTGGGTTTCCCTTTGCTGAAATAATAGAACGTCTACTATAGACATACAATCTGTCCCAAATTCAGTAATTGTTTCAGGGCCTCACCTCAGGGCTCAATTGTTAACTTCGCAGATAAATGTCTCCATGACCAATCTCCTCACCATTGCAACTGTAATTCCTCCTAAATTTGTTTATGTGTCCCTCCCTTGCTCAAGAAACTACATGGCTGCCTCTTCGCTAATACATTCAGAGAAGAAGCCTCTGCCTGTTTCTTGGTGTTCCCATAGTCTGTCTCCAACAAGTTCTTCATCTTTCTTCACTATTTCCTCACTGTTCCAGTAAGGCCCATCTGCACCATGATTGCTGGGGGAAAGCAATCATGGTGCAGATGGGCCTTACTGGAACAGTGAGGAAATAGTAAACATGTACAGTGTGCTTATTTCTATAATGCCTTCTCCTCGCATCCCCACTTTTTTTTAAAATTGGAGTATACTTGTTTTACACTGCTGTGTCAGTTTCTACTGTACAGCAAAGTGAATCAGCCATACGTATACATATATCCCCTCTTCTTTAGACTTCCTTCCCATTTAAGTCACCACAGAGCACAGAGTAGCGTTCCCTGTGCTATACAGCAGGTTCTCATTCGTTATATATTTTATACATAGTAGTGTATATATGTCAATCCCAATCTCCCAATTCATCCCAACGTCCCCTTCCTCCTTGGTATCCATACATTTGTTCTCTACATCTGTGTCTCTATTTCTGCCTTGCAAACAAATCATCTATACCATTTTTCTAGATTCCACATATATGCATTAATATGTGATATTTGTTTTTCTCCTTCATGCCCACTTAATCAAATCTTACTTAAATTGTTCTTGGAGGCCCAATTAAAGTCCTACCCCATCCTTGATCTGTCCAACCCCACACTGTTCTTCCTTTCTCTGAGCTCGCATTGCAGTTACAACCATCACCCTATAATTTAGCAATTAATTCTTCTCTGTTTTTTTAATATTCTTCCATTCCACATACACTTACAAATCCACATATGTATGTGTCATTGTGCAAATGAATGTAGATGAAAAAGACCAGCAAGACAAAATCCTACTGTTAAGAAATGCTGACATGGACATGTGCTGTATTATCAGCCTAGAATAATATTTTCCTCATGCACACCCTTTCCTCTGGGACACGTCCCTTTACGCACTGAACGAATCAAATGGAGGCATCGCTTTCTTATGGAACCTGCTCTTTTACAGACACTAATTATCTCTGGAGTACGGAACAGATCCAAGTTGGGACAGTCAGTAAAGAAGCTGAAATCTCTAGCCACAGTTAATTGGAACCGGGTGGAAACGCTACTTAAATTTAATCAGTTTGTGCTCTTGGATTTTTTTTTAAAGATTTATTGATTCATTTAGGCTGTGCCACGTCTTAATTGCAGCATGCGGGGTCTCTTAGTTGCAGCGTGCGTGTGGGATCTAGTTCCCCAACCAGGGATTGAACCCCGGATGCCTGCATTGGGAGCACAGAGTCTTACCCACCGGATCACCAGGGAAGTCCCATTCTTGGATGTTTTGAATCTCACCACAGAGAACAAGTTTCAGTCCATTCTGACTGTAATGTTATGTAAGGCCATGCGCCACAAGCCAGCAGCAGCCATGTTTCCCAATGATGGAGAGAGAATGCAGGCTGATCAAAGGCTGCTATTTTCATGGATGTGTCCCCAAGACCAACTGCAGTTCCTGGAACAAAGTATTCAATAAATGTTGAATGGATGATGCCTGATATTTACTTAGTGTCCATTGTATGCAGAACACTACATCAGGCATTGTGATAAGAAAACAGAAGAAATAGGATTGGGATTAACATACAGTAACATATCTGATAACCATGTAGTGACTGTTTTCTCCATTTCCTGATGAAGAAGCACAGGCTCAGATGGTTAAGTAAACTGCCTGAGTTTAACACAGGTGATAAGTGGCAGAGCATGGAACACAGACTCACATTCAGGTCTGTCTCCTAAGTCTGTGCTTTTTCCACTACACTGGTTCTTGTCTTCTCAAAACTTACAAATTTGTTGGAAAAAATGAAACATACAAACATTCATTAACTTGAGCATTGGTTATGCCCTCCGGATGTTCACTGATCAAACAGATGCCATTTAATTTAGGGTAACTTGGATGGAAAGTCAGCATGTCCCAGCACCTACCACAATTGTAGACTGTAACTTGATCAGATTTGGGGTTACATGATTGGTTTTGGCAGTGCTAATTAATAAGGCCAGCCAAAAATATAATTGTAAACAGAAACAATGTCAGACTAAAATACAAAGAGAAAGTAGTGTAATATATTCTATACAGCATTCCTTCAAAGTTTGGTGTGGCTAGAGAAGTGATAATAAAGAGGTACTCCTTATAGCTGGGGTTTTCTGGCAAAATTATGACCTCATTTCTTTCTGGGACATATTATACTGTTTTTGTCTCATGTGGTCTGTTCTTATTTCATTACCAACTTTTGTATATAGCATGTGTGTATGTCTAATTTTGTCTCATTTACAAATTCAATTCGATTTGTGTTTAAATGATTTTCAGGCTTTCTGTTTTCTGCTGTGGCTTAAGCCACAATATGTGAGAAAAGATTGTGGGTAATGAGTGGCTTGAAGAGAAACAATGTCAGAGGAGGAACAATTGCTTTAATACTACCATCAGAGGAAAGAGGGAGCATGTGCTCAGGATTTTCTGTTCTAAGGCTTCCTTAAGGGAAGTACAAGTTGGAGTTTGGGGGATGAAAAAGGAGTTGGTCTGCTTCTCGGTGTGGTGTTTGTGTCAATCAGCGTTCTTTGGTTGCAAGCAACAGAACCAACTCTGACTATCATGTAGGAACTATATTAGTAGGACAGTAGGTAACTCTGGGATAACCAGAGAGGGTAGAGAGGGTGGACAACCCCAGAAGTCTATCACAGCAGTGACTGAACATCAGCTGTTTTTGTTTGTTTGTTTTCTTCAATCTTTGCTATACTGCATTCAAGATTCAAAATTCCAGGAAAAAAAATCAAACTGTTTTGTATGAGTCATTCTTCCACCCTTGGCTAGATGAGGGCAGGGCACTTTTAAAGACCGTTAGTGTTATTAAAATCAAAGACTAGATGCTGCACAGCAGGAAAGTGATAAATACCCACTACATCCTGTTTCCAGAGGCATCTCCCAGAGAACAGCTCTTATCATGCCAAACCTCTAGTAAGTAGTTCTTTCTCTGACTTTTCCTTTGTGCATAGATCTGAGAAGTCCTGAGAAGTCTCTATATCTCTCACAGTCTCATGACTGTACTAATTCTGTTGGATAAGACTAAGAGTTTCTGAGTATTTTCTGTCTCCTGCAAGCAATGGATTCTACTCATTCTGTCAATTGCAGGTAGTCAGTACGAATAGTAATTCTAGTTTTCTATTTCAGTCTCTTGCTGTTGGAGACCTGCATGGCCTGGGATGGGTCATGGTAGCTGGGTACCAAGGACAGATCCATTCAATCCAACAAAGGTGACAGCTTTGAACTGGTATTCAAGATGTGCGATGATTGTGCCCCATTGTACTGAAGATTGGGATTAACACTTCTCTCTGCTGTTATCAGAGACACTCTACCAAACACAGTTCTGTTTTCATGGTGCTCAAATTCTCTGGTCTTTCTGCAACATTTGGCATTGCTGACAATTTTCTGTTTAAAACGGTTTTCTCTCTTGGATGTAATCTATCTTCCTACCTTTCTAATTGGGTCTTCTTCTGTCTTTTCCACTTACTCATGTTTTTAACATGTTTTATATAAGAACAATAATTTCTAATTATGGTTTGAATATAGTTCTCAGTAGAAATATCAAGTATCCCAATAGGAAGACAGAATATCATTGTGGGGCATTGGGGTTAGCTAATGTTCACAAGTCTTGGCAAGCAGGTGCTGGCATCTTATGGTTTACCATTGTGTACTAGGTCTTCTTTCATCAAAAGGAGGATCAACAGAAAGGCTCCAATACCCCCCAGAAAGGTCATAGCAGGACAGGCAGGAGAAGACTGAGGCTCTAGGCAAATTCCATAGAACCAAGGCAGAAAACCAGTAACTTGTGCTGCATGGAGGATACTGGGCCTTGGATATGAGGTGGACATGAGGTGGACATGAGGGAGAGAACAGGTAAGAGTGACTTGCCATCCAGCTCCAGAATGTGAGCTTGGAACAGCTTAGGTGCCTTCTGCCTCAGAACCGTCAAGTGAAAGAAAGATGGTCGGAAGAAGAGGGGGGAAGGGATTTGGATGAAGATAATGGAAGAATTTTTTAACATACGAAGCTGACAGAAAGCTGCAAGGAAAGAAGCTCAAGCACCTGACTGCAGACAGTTCTGGTCCAAAGTGTCAATTGTTCAATCATGGGATGTAGCATGGCTCAACAATAGCCTCCTTGACAAAGACTTCAGGGTTTTAATTCATGGTAAGCTCAACATAAATTATTATTATGTTTTGACTTTCAAAAATGTTAATTCAATCATAGACTGCATTAATCAAAGCAGAATATCTTCAAGATCAGAGGTGATAATTCTGTTCTTCTTTGTTATAGTGGTCGAATCCAACTCAGAGTATTACATTCAGTTCTGATTTGGAGGAATTAAAAAAAACCTGAGACATTCAAAGACAGTTAATAAGGAGAGTGACATTTCTTAAAACAACATTGTAGGGGAAATAGCTGAAGAAATTGGGGGGTTTTAATCAAGGAAAGAGAAGATACAAAAGTGATAATAGTCGCCTTCAAATATTGAAGGGGTTCCTTCAAATATTGGAGGGGTTGTCATGTGGTAGAAGAATTAAATTTCTTCTGTGTTGCTTAATCTGTAAGTAAGAAATGTATGGAATTTTCAGGGAGGTAGATTTCATTTCAATACCAGAAAGAATTTTCAAAGAAGCATAAATATTGAAACACGAAATTAGTTGTTCAGGAGGACAGCAATTTAGGTCACTACTGCTGTTCAACATAAATATTTGAGTATTTCGTGGGTATATTAGGACTCTTTTGGTTGTGACAGAAAACCAATTCAGGCTAGCTCAAGCAAAAAAGAAAACTTACAAACATATCGTTTTAGCAAGCATTTCTTGAGTTCCTACCATGTATCAGGCCCCGTTCTAAATACTGGGGATACAGTAGTTAACAAAGCACACAGAAAATTCAAATACCTCTGATCTCATGGAGTATACATTCTAGTAGGGAAACAGATAATAAAAAAAGATACAGGCTGATATATATGTCGATATCTATGTCTATCTCTAGCTCTCTATCCATGACTACACACTGTACAGTTTGCACGATGCCCAATAGAGGACTCAGATGAGCGGGCAAGCGGGGCTGAAATCAGATCTGAGCTCCACAGTCACACCTTGAATTCCAGTGGGCTGCATTGTTGGATTGGAGGAAAGGTCACTGTTTTGTAATTTGCAGCAAGACACCAAATATGTCTTTTAAGACAAAGGAATGAAATATAGAGTGTGTTAGATCATAAGAGAACTGTAAAGAAAGTTAAAGCATGAGCAACATGGTCTCTGAGTAAAGACGGGAAGGATGTGAAGTCAGAGAGGTAAGAGGCAGGGGAGTGCTGATGACATGGGGTCCTGTGGACACTGCAAGGACTTTGACCCTGAGTAAAAACGGGACATGATGGTGGAGTGATGTGATCTGAGTTACATTTTAGAATATCTTGGTGGCTGCTGGGCTGAGAATGGAGTGAAGAGGGGCAATGGCAGAGCAGGAAGTCCAGGTAATAGGCTGCAGTGACCCAGGGAGACGATGATGAGCTGGGCTAGGGAATAGCATCATGGTAGTGACAAGTGGATACATGTTGAAAATAAAGCTAACAAGATGTGTTGATGCGTTAAATGTGGAACTGTGTAATTAGAAACACCAGGAATAGAACAGACATCAGGCATAGCTCAGTCCAGGGGCTAAAACAATAAAGTCAGGGCTCCATCCTTCTTCATTTCTCAGATGGCTCTTTGTACACCACAGGCATGATGTTTACATAAAGCCCTACGCTGATGGCGCATATGTCACCAACTAACTAAAGAGAACATCTTCTCCCATGGCTCTGTCAGAGAAACTGCTGCTTGTGTTCTGTGTTTTTCCCTGGGTCAACAATTATGGCCAAGTTTGGGATATATGTCCACTCCCTGCAGGAACAGGAAAATGGGAGGGGAAGGCAGTGTCAGCCCCAGCCAAACTTCAAATGACTCCAAAGTTTCCCCACTGGTAAGAACCAAGACAATAGATGAGAGTAGATAATGGAAAAGTCTGTGTGGATAGGCAGGAAAGTGGCAGATAAGCTATGTCCAGTATGGAATGAAGATGTATTCATCTATAATTCCCTTGGAAGCTGTTTTTTATAAACGCAAATTTTTTTAGAGAGAATGTTTTGAGGGTCTCTCTGTTAGTTTCTTTCTTTTTTTTTTTTTTTTTGCGGTACGCGGGCCTCTCACCGCAGCGGCCCCTCCCGTTGCGGAGCACAGGCTCCGGATGTGCAGGCTCAGCGGCCATGGCTCACGGGCCCAGCCGCTCGGCGGCATGTGGGATCTTCCTGGACCGGGGCACGAACCCGCGTCCCCTCCATCGGCAGGAGGACTCTCAACCACTGCGCCACCAGGGAAGCCCTCTCTGTTACTTTCTTAATGCTTCTGTAACAAATTACCAAAAACTTAGTGGTTTAAAAGAACACAAATTTATTATCTCACAGTTCTGGAGATCAGAAGTCTGACAGTCTCACTGGATTGTATTCCTTTGGGACACTGTCTTTTCCAGCTTTTAGAAGTTGCTTGCATTCCTTGACTCATGGCCCCTTCCTCCATCTTTCTCCAAAGCCAGCAGGGTAGCATTTTTAAATCTCTCTCTTAATGGGCTCACTCAGATAATCTAGCCTAATATCCCCATCTCAAGATCCTTAACCTAATCAAGTCTGCAAGGTCCCTTTTGCCCCTTAAGGCAATATATTCATTGTTCTGGGAATTAGGACATGGACATCTTTGGGGGACATTGTTCTATCATAGCTTGCCATGTACTTAGTCCCATTCATAACTTCTTTCTTGGGCCTGTAAAAGTATTCACAGGTGTTTTAATTGTGATAAATGTAGCCACACTCACCTAGGAATGGGCCTCTTGACTCAGTGATTGTCCGTCCAAAGGACTGCTTCTAGAGGCCTTCCCAGTGGAGACATTGTATTCAAGAGGGAGAGAGTTCAAGCCAATCAAATCCTGTCCTTTGAGGTGCTTGAACTGCAGACACACAAAGAAGATGGCCTGTTAGTAGAGTGGTGAAGATGTGGAGGTACAAGGAATGAAGGCAGTAAACAGAAGCCATGAGTTTGAGAGAAGAGTGGGTAGGTGAGGTAGTCCAGAAGAAAGGCAAAGCAGGAGATGGACGACCAGAGACCCAGGAACTCATCAGAGATACAGTGGACTTCGATACCTTGGGCTGGCTACTTTCCACCCCTAACACCTGCCCCAAATTGGTTGTTGGACCATTAGACCTTTGCAAGTAAACAAATAAACAACTATGAATGAGGTTCTGCTTCCTACGTATGCAGCAGCTTCCATTTTTTCCTTGTTCTTTTCTACAATAAAAACCCATAACTGATAGCCTGACCATGTTTGTCTTCCCAGAAATCTAGAAGAATTCGACAGAAGAATAAGGCACAAAATCTGCCCAGTTAAGACATTAAATGAGAGCTGTCTGGACCACAGACAGTACAGATCATCCCCTTAAAAGGTTACTACTATTTTTCCAAGAACTCCATCTCTGGTGGCCTGACTCTATGACCTAAAAAAGAATTCTTATATGACCACATGGCAGCACCAAGCCTGCTTATGACACTTGGATTTTAGGGTGAAAACTCTGAAACACTATGAGCAGAATTAGAACAGAGGGAAGCCAGTGGAATAAGAGAAGGAAGGGGGTTTATATATGGAGAACAAAAAAAAGAAAGGAGCATTTACCACCAAAAGAACTTATAATTTTTGTGTGCCTGTGTGTCCTTACATAGATTTTTTAAAAAGGTGGATTCTAAAGACTATTGTTATCTACAAAAGCCTTGGAAACAAGATGATGGGTCTGGAATGAGGCCAGCAGAATTTGTAACCCCACCCTCTTAAGCCGAAACAATACTGACAGGCATGAAATTGCTATTTATGAGGTTATAAGTCCTGAAAGGATATACAGTGTATACAAAGAAAAATGCCACCCACAGAAGTGATTATTTTCCATGTTTGAGTTTAAGCGGAGAAGCTCTGGGATAAGAAAGCCAATCTTTTTGGTTTTCAAGTTGTATTTATAATTTGGCCAGAGTTCAGTAACCACCCTTTTTATACAGTGTTTTTTAATCTTTTTTGAGTCATGGACACTTTTGAAAATTTTATGAAAACTATTGACCCTCTCCTGTGAAAAATGAACATACACACACCATTTTGCCCAAAATTTCAAGGAGCTTATCATGTTCCTGAACCACCATGGACCCAAACGAACAAAACAAGACAGAACCTCTAGGATATGAAAGGTTAGGTATAGGTCGAGGATTATTCAAGAGGGCAGCTGATTCCACAGATACCACTTTCTCTGACCCTTTAAGTTTTGTTCATTTCCTAAAGCTGCTCATAGCATTTATGGATCTTTGCATAATTTGTGCATTTAGAGAGATTTTCTAAAAGGACGATACTGGAAGTGCCTGGCTAGAAACGATTTGCAGGATGCTTCTTGAGAAGAAGGGCAGAGAAATGATAGCTGGGAATTAACAGTGCCTTCCATATTTTTCTCTCTGCCATCCTAGCATGGAGGCTGCCTCAATCTAGCTTTTCGTCTTTGCTTCATTTTAATAAAAGCATTGAAACTTAGATATTTGAGATTATTTCAAAACTTCTCAAACTTTGGTGCATCAGAATCACATGTAAACCATACTTAAATTAAAAAAAAAAAACTCTATCCCCACAATTTCTGATTCAGTTAAGTAGGGAGTGTGGCCCCAAAATTTGTTTTACAGCAAGCTCTCGGGTCTTCCTGATGCTGCAAGTCCTAGGACTGCATTAGAAAGGTACTGATTTCATCTATTTAAAGATGAGGGACGAGACCAGCTCAATTTCTACCCTGGAGATGGGCAGGTCCCTTAACCTTTTGTGCCTACCTCACAAAACTCCTAGTAGCAGTGAATGAGATGAGGTTGGCAAATGCATCAAGCTCATTCCTGCCTCAGGAACTGGTACTTGCTGCTCCTTTAGCCATAAAAAACAAAACAAAACAAAAGAACTCTATCCTTATCATCACATGACTTTCTGCCTCACTTCATTCAGATCTCTGCTCAGATTCTCTCTATTCTCCCTTTCCTGACCCACCTGTACAAAATAGATCCCATCACACTCTATCTTCTTATGTCACATTAATTTTATTTCCAGCATTCACCTTGACCTGAATCACATTGGTTCACTGTCTGCGGACATATCTCCACGAGGACGGGACTTGCTGTGTTCACCACTGCGACTCCAGCCAGAACTGGGGCTGGACCGTGATGGACTCTCTGTAAATATTTTTTGAATTGATGAATTAAAGTGGTCTATAGTATACATTTTATTCTGCTTTATGTGTTTATAACCTTCCTTCAAATTATAACTTTTTCTATAATTTTGGTATTTTCCAGATTTCTATTTCAGCACTTATGATTGTAACAATAAAGTTGCGCAACAATGTTCAGACACAGGGAGGTGAGAAAGTATTTATTTTAATTTAAAATAAATTAATTTAAAATAATTAATTCATTTAAAGTGATTTATCTTAATGCAATGCAAATGCTACTCATTAGCTAATGCGTCTGGGAGACTACAGTAGTCAAACAGAGAAGGCCATAAATGACAGGGGTATCTCTTTAGAGGATTAGGGGAAATTGGTATTCTACTTGATTGCTTTCATTCCTTTCATTCATATATATGGAATAAATACATATTTATGTGTGACCTGCCACATTCCAGGTCCTGTTTCAGGTTAGGGATGTAGAAGATAATAAAGTGAAAAAAAAAAATCGCTGCTCTTAGAGAGCCTTCATAGAAGTGAAAGGAAAGAAAAAATATGCAATGTAAATATATTATGTAGTATATTAGAAGAAAACAAAGGCATTAGGGAGAAAAGCATGGAAGGAGGATAAGGAATGTGTGTGTGTGTGTGTGTGTGTGAATGTGTGTGTGCAAATTTAAATAGAAAATCACGAAAGACCTCACTAGGAGGTAACATTGAGAGAAGACTTAACTGAGGGAAGGGAAAGAGCCACATAAGTATCTTATTATGGGTAGAGAGTAGGATGTGCAAAGGCCCTGAGGCAGAACCATGACTAACAGGTTAAGAGAACATCAAAGAGGCAGAATGGCTGGGGCAGACTGGGAAAGAGGGCAACAAGTAGGAGATGAGGTTGGAGAGGGTAGGGGACCAAATCAGGTGGGGTCTGTAGGCACTGTAAGGATGTATAGTCACTGGTGTGTCCTGGGGTTCAAACTCAATTGTGATCTGCCTAAAATTGTGATTTTAACAGCATTGAATGACTGCTGTGTTGAGAAGAGTCCTTGTCTCATATCCAGGCTCTGGACTCCCCAGATAGAAAATCTGAGTCCAGAGATGTTTTTTAAATACTTGTTTCAAATTTCTCTCTAGTAACTTCTGCCACAACACATTCTTTATTTAAAAATATTTATTGATCATCTACTAAAAGCCAGACATTGTGGGTAACTGGGTTTTTTTGTTGTTTATTTTTGTTTGTTTTCTTTTTTTTATGTAGAAGGAGAAACAGTGAAAACTGCTATTTATCAAAGCCTTCTGTGGGCCTGCCAGGTGGGGTGCCAGGCACTTTACCTCTGCTGTCTCAGACTCTGTGCTCTCCTAGAGCTTTGGGTTAGCAGGGAATATAAACAACGTGCCATCAATAATAGCGAGGACACTATAAAAGGACCCCGATCTTACAGACAAAGTACCTCAGGCTTCATGAAGCAGAACAGGTGACCTCTGACAGGGGTTCCATAGAGTCCTCACCAAACCCGGGAGCGCAGTGCAGTGGATCCGGGACAACGCAGACGCAAATGTGGGGGGACCAGGGGAGCCCTAGGGGAGGAGGGGACGACAGGAGGCCAGGACAGTTGGCTGGATCCAGATCCTGATGGGGTCTTATGGCCTCAGGGGTGAGCACGAGACACCCCTGAAGACTCCAAGAAGGGACAGCACAGCAAAGCCACAGATGCCTGCAGGTGGGGAAGGGGAGTGGGCAGAGCGTCCGGCTCCAGGTTGGGGAAAAGCAGAAGGAGAAGGAAGGGTAGAGATGCTGTCTATTGGGAGCTCTAGTCTGAAATGAACTTGTGTTGGGACAGAGAATTTCAGGCATAAGTTAAGTTTCATCTGCGTTCTCCAATTTGTCTAGAGAGGAACAGTCAAGTGGGGTTTTTTACATTGGCATGAAGGCTGTGATTAGGGGAAAATTCCTTAGGGCAGACAAGTACATCAGCATATTTTTCTAATTTATATTTTAAATAGTACAAGTGTTCCCACAGGCCTGGTGACAGACACAGCTTCTTTAAATATATTAAAGTCAAACAATCTGCAAACGACTGCCAGACTGCTGAAGACTCCCACCCCCTTCCAGATTTAACCAATTTTTAAAGGCAATTATATTTGGAACTTTTCAACTCGCAGCTAATCAATCTAAGGAAAAACAGAGTTTACTCCAAAAACATGGCAAAAGATCCCCACCCCCCCATAACACCCTCCACCTTTGTTTCTTTAGCATTTGAGTCCGGGAGATCTGTTCACATCGACAAGGACATGGTAGAAAACACAAAGCAGGGTTAAGGAGCAGGCAGATAGTGGGGTGCAGGGCAATAGAGGGAGGGAGTGGGGCCTGCAGTGAGAGTGCCAGGTGCAAATCCCAAACCCAATCCTGTCCTTTTCCAGAAGTGTACACACACACACACACACACACACACACACGTACATATGTACACCCATACACATATATATACTTACATATAGACACAAACACATATACACATACTAACACATGCATACATATATTTATTTCTATATCTTTCTATATGTGTGTATATTAAAAACCATGAACTCACATTCTGACATCTGTAATTCTACACCATGGGGTCTTACATTTTTTAATCTGTCACTTCTTTCAGTATTTGTGTACAGTTCCTGTTCTTTTTGATTTTGGCTTTACAGTAAACAGTCAAAATACTGTCTCTCAAAGTTGCTTAGGTTTTTTTCCCTATCCCCTTAGTGTAACTATGTTATCCATTTGTAATGCAGTTAAGTTTGAGTTTTTACTGTTTGTATTCCGTTTTGTGTTCTCCTATAT
Source organism: Leucopleurus acutus (assembly GCF_964270905.1). Lineage (NCBI taxonomy): Eukaryota > Metazoa > Chordata > Mammalia > Artiodactyla > Delphinidae > Leucopleurus > Leucopleurus acutus. The sequence goes on from NC_139152.1 coordinate 25,301,406, forward strand.
CCTCTTTGCTTTTTAATTACTTACGTATTGATTACGTATGTGAAACACGGTCATGGTTCTAAGAGTCAGAGCTATGTAGAAACTCCTGATTAGAAAGGCCTCTCCCTCTAGTCCCTACTGCCCTGTTCCCATTTCCTCAATTTTTCCACTCATTCTCTCCTGTTCCCTGTAGGTAATCTCATTAGTTTTCAGTTTATCCTTTCTGTGTGCCTGTTGTACAAGTGAACAAGTGCATGTATAATTTCTCATGTTCCCTTTTTTCTTACTTAAAGGGTGGCCTACTAGACATATCTTTTGTATTTTAGTCAATTGAATTTTGACAAGCTGCCAGGGTAATTCAGCAGGAAAGGAGTAGTCTTTTCGATAAATGGTGATAGAACAACTAGATACACATTACGAAAATAAAAATGTAACTTGCCCTTTGCCAAACCATACCATTACCTCATACCATACATGAAAATCAACTTAAAAGGAATCATGGATCTAGATATAAAAATGAAAACTATAAAACTTCTAGAAGAAAGTATATGGGAAAATATATATGACCTCATAGTAGACAAAAAATTCTTAGGTAGGCCACAAAATCTTTGTTATTTTAAGCTTCTAAGGTTGAGCTAATTTGTTACAGCAGCAATAGAAAACTAATACGGAAGGCATAGCAAACAAACAAAATAATCACCCAAATAATTCTAAAGAAGCTACTAGTCTTGTTCATGTTTTATTTGTGGGAAAGAATCTTTTCCTCACTGGAGTTCAGAGCCAATTGCAAGTTAGACATAGGAGTAGAGCAGATGGAAGCTAAAAATATAAAGAGACGACAATATTAATGTAACATATTACCTGTGAAGTAGATATTGGAGAACAGGGCTTGGATCTGCTAGTCAGGTGGACTTGCTAATACTCCCTGCTCTCTTTTTGAAACCTTGGAAGAGCCTACCCAAAGAAAAATTTCTGCTCTTAAGACCACAGAACAGTCTCATGCTGGAAGAAGTCAGAAGAGATGGGTCAGAAAGGTAAGTCAGAGAGACTGGACTGAGAAAGATTCAACATGCTGGCTCTGAGGTATAGGGACCTCATGCAGGGACCAGAGAGAAGTCTCCAGAAGCTGAGGGTGGCCCCCACTTTGTAGCCCTGAGCACAACAATTGGCCAATGTAAAGCCTCCAATGAGAAATCATTGCTTAGATGTTCCTGTGCAATAAAATCAAACAACTTGGAAAGTGTTTTATTAGTGACTAGAGAAGATAGTGAAAAAAATACTGTGTGAAAATAGAAGTGGCTTCAGGATGGAGAATACTGGGTGATCTTGTCAACTCTACTTGCTCTGGCTGTGAGAACATGAGGAAGTCCTCTCTCTGTGTCCACATCTTAAAATAGGAATTACACTGTATGCCTAAGCTCAGGATTTATGCAATGATCTAATGCAATAAGGTGAAAATGCTTGGAAAATTGGGCAATGCTATTTAAAGTTATCATTTTCATTAATATTATTAAAGATAATATCCTACCTTTATTAAGCTCCTGGAGCATGATGTAGGTGCTTTTAGATACATCTCAGCTCTTCACTGATTCTTGAGTGTCATTTATCGTATCTGGAGTGCAATTTTCTAAATGAGAGATACTTTCTCTTTTCCCTGGTCACTGGCCATGGCAGGTCTACAGAGAACTCTATTTCACATGCACAGCTGATGTGAATAGTGACTAAGAAAATGAATGCATCTTAAGGAGGAAAATATTGTGATGTCCAAGACCAAAATGAAATGCAGCAAAAAATCAGAACAGCTGTCTTGACTTCTACCTGTTGTGAATCTGTTGCAAACACATTAAGAAGCTTGTGAGGTTCACGTGCAAGTTTTGTTTTTCAAGCTCCTGAAAACATTGTGAGTTTTACACAAGAGTTAGCACTTACTGTTATGCCAACTTTGAGGTGCAAAATTGAGACACAGAGAGACTGAGCTCAATATAGCTAAATCTTTTTAATGAGATTCTGCTCATAATTATCAAGGATCATTATGGAAGGAGCACACTAAAGGTTAGAGCTAGAATTTCAAATTACATATCTCATTTAGAGAAAATGGAGAGATAGAATTAATTTCCTTCTCAACAAGTTGACCTTGAGCCTGGAATGTTGGAGGGAGAAGATACAAGAGCACACAAATATAAGACAGATAGGTGCTGGGGCCCCAGAGGCAAGCAGCTGACTAAGAGAGCAACCTGGAGTTCAAGAACAAAAAAGTCACAGAGAGTACACAGGCTTGCCAGTCCCCCTGGTCATGATGGACCCTTTCTAGAACAATCTGTGTGATTCTTGTGTTCACAAACAAGGAGAGAGTTTGGAAAGATGATTATAGTGTTGAGAATTTAAGTTATGACAGAAAGATTAAAAGGAGTATTGGAACTCAGTCTAATGTAGAGAGCGATGGAAGAAAATGGGAAATTAATACTCTTCATGTGAATAAAGAGCTATTGCCCTATGAGTAGTGCCTGGGGGGTGGTTTATAGGAAGATACTGAAAGAGAATGGTTTAAATTTAAAAAAAATGCAGTTTAACTATATATGTAATAAGGAAGGATGTAAATCTGACATGGTAAGCAACAAGCATTTATGAAGTGCCCAGAAGTGACCCCTCCCTTCAAGGTGCTCACCACCTGTCCAGGGAGGTGGTGAGAACAGTGTGGTCAGTGCTAGGGGTTGGACTGAACATTCTGCTATGGAAAGAAAAGGGAACCTAGCTCAAGAAAATACTATTTTGAAGAATGTGTCAGCCAGGGAAGGGCATTCCAGGCAGAGGGACAGCATGGAGGATTGAGATGACATGGTATGTTTGCAGAACTAAAAAACAGCTCAAAAGTGGAGGCAGGTAGAATACAAGACAGGATAAAGTTAAAGTAGTATAATTTATTAAGTGTTGATTTGTATGATCTATGCTATTCACTTTTGTACATTATCATGGTTAACCCTATGATAACATTTGTGGGATAATTTTATTAGTCAAGGTAATTAATTCAGCCATAATATATAAACCCTGAACTCTCAGTTGCTGTTGCTTCCTTGGATGGAAAGCAATAAAAGTCTGTTTTCCATCTCATAAGTTTCACTGTGGGTCAGGCAGCCTTTTTAATCTCTAGTAGCCATGACATCTGGAACATGTAGCCTCCTGGGCCACACAGCAGAGGAAAAGAAAGATAGGGGAGGTGCTCTCATTCCTAACTGCTTACAGTCACTTCCACTTGCAGTCAATGGGCCAGAAATAGTCACATAGCCCCAACTTCACTTCAAGAGAGGCTGGGAAGTGCAGAGAAGCACATGGATATCTGGTGAGCACTAACTGTCCCTGCTTTGGGCAAATATTTTAATTAGTTATTTATCACTGCAAAATAATATGACCACAAATCTAGTGGCTCAAAACAATCCATATTTATTATCTCACTTGCTGTGGGTCCGGAGTCCAAGCACAGCTTAGCTGGATCCTCTGTTTCAGAGTCTCAGAAGGCTGTAATCCAGATGTTGGCTGGGATTGGGGTCTAATCTGTGGCTTGATTAGAGGAGGGTCTGTTTTCAAGCTCACATCATTGTTGGCAGAATCCAGTTGCTGGTGAACTGTTTGACTGAGGTTCTCAGTTTCTTGCTGGCTGTTCAACCGAGGCCTCCCTTAGTTCCTTGTCACTTGGGCCTCCCCAGCGTGGCAGCTTCCCTCTTCAAAGTGAGCAAGGGATAGAATCTCTAAAAAGGCTGATGTTGAGATCTTATGTAATGTAATCATGGAATGACATCTTGTCACCTTTACAATATTCTATTGGTTAGAAACATTGCCGGTCCCACCTACATCCAAGGGAGTGGATTATACAAGGGTGGGAGAACCAGGAGGTGGGAACAAGTGGAAGCAATCTTGGAGTCTGTTCACCACAGTACTATTATTATGTCCCTATTCATCAGAAAAGGAACTTGGGCCACAGACTGGTTAAATGATTTGTCTTAAGCCCTCACAAGTAAGGAGAAGAGCTGGAATTCTGGTCCATTTGTTTCTAAAACCCATGATTTTAATCACTATACTCTACTACTGGATTATGAAGAGTTTTCTATTGTTAGAAGAAGGTTGGATTTTATATCCTGTAGATATTGGAAAGTAACAGGATCAGATTTTTATTTTAGATAGGTCAGTTGACTATCGGATTGGATTTGAGAAGGGAAGACTAACAGCAAGAAGCAATTTAGGAGATTCTTCCAAGAGTTTAGATTAGAGATGATGAGGGTTGAGGGCTTCAGATGGGACAATGATCAAAGGGATGGAGTAGAGGGGACATATCTGAGAACTACTGGGGATGTGGGTAAAATTGGCAGGACTTGTGGATTCAGTGTTGGTGATGAGTCAGAGAGACTACTCAAGGATTAATCCCTGGGTACGTGCAAGCCAGAATCATGATCACCTCTCATCCTCCTCTTGTACCACCCTCGTCCTCATCTACCACACTCCACATGTTTGCCTTATTTCTAGTTTTAGGAACCATCAAGCTTATTCCACTTCATAGCCTTTGTACTTCCTGGACAATGCTTTCCCTAAATCTCTCTCCTCTCTTAGGCCTCACCATTCTGAGTTTTACTGTATCCACAGCATAAACCATTATTTGAAAATATCTTGATATTTTTGTATTTGTTTATTTGTTTTCTTTCCTTGTTAGTAATGTAAACTCCTGGAGTACAGAGGCCTCATTCATGGTATTCATCTCTGAGAGCCCAGTGTTAAGTGGGCTGACATGTATTGAGGACTCAATGCATGAGACAGAGTAAATGAATGATGGACTAGGAATAAATGGGGAGAAAAGCTCATTGAGACTAGTTAGAAGTCAAATGGTAGGTAAAGTGGGAGGAGGGTGTTAGAGACTTTGGAGAGTAAAATATGGTAGACTGTGAGGGACTACTGGAATTCAAAGTTTCAGAGGGCAAGAGCTGGGTATAAAAATGTCCACAGTGTGACCATTGGAATGGATAGCTGACATGGAGTAGAGGTGAAGGTCACCAGAGTGCAAGAGACCAAGGGCCTTTGAGGCCAGGCTACTGGCTCAGAGCTCTGTGTTCCAGGCAAAATATTACAGCAGCAGAGGGTCCTGTTCGACTGTGAACATGGTGCTCATGTCTGATGATTGAGAGGAAGACACTTGGACCCGACAGGGAAACAAAGAGAGCAGCGGTTGGGTGGGATGGTAATTGCTCCAAATGGGTAGGGGATTTTTCATTATGGTACACCTTCCAAGTGCTTTTAACAATAATGCTACAAGGTAGGCTCTGTTGTTATTCCTCTTTACAGGTGAGGAGAGCGAAGGGGGAAGGAATAAAGTAACTTGCCCCTGGTCATAGAGCTGATAAATATTGGGTGCTGGGTTCAGGCCAGGAAACCTGAGTCCAAAACCAACTTTTCTAAGCTGATCTCAGTTCAGAACTCATGACTCTTCACTCCTCAGTCCCAGATTTATTTCAGAGAATCAGAAAAATTTATAGCTTAGAGAGCAAGAAGGCTAATCTACTCCTATAATTCATTCATTCATTTGTTCCCAAATATTTACTTATTTATTTTCATTTTTATTTATTTATTTATTTTGGCCACACTGGGCAGCTTGTGGGATTTTAGTTCTACACCCAGGGATCAAACCCGGGCCCTTGGCAGTGAAAGTGCGGAGTCCTAACCACTGGACCGCCAGAGAGTTCCCCCAAATACTTATCGGGCTCCTGCTCTGTATCAGGTACTGTTCTTACCATTTTATGTTCATTATCCTTTGAATCCTCTCAGTCACATTATTGTTGAGAAGTATCATTTTCCCCAGTTTATAAAGAAGAAAGTATTTCAGCATCTCCGTAGTGCTGGGTATAAAGTGAACCTTTCATCAGTTCTAGCTGAATTTACTTGACTTGAACACATTTACAACAAAATTGGTTGAGTTGAAGGATGCTACCAGCACAGGTCCTCAGCCTAAGACATTTGTTCCCTTAGCACTTTCTTCTTTAATTCTAAATACTTCTATTTGAATACCGTCTATGAAGAAGCTGCAAAATGTATTCAAATGGAACCAAAAAAATGATGGTTCAGCAGCTTCTGGTCCAAAAAATTTACATTTCTCCACACATCAAATTATAGAGGGACAGATGCCAAACTTTTATAGAATTCTAGTTCAACCAAATTAGTTTCTCTTCTCTCTGCTTGCCAAACACAAGGCAGACTCTCTTTACCCCCAGTGAAAACGTATTTGTCACAGGCATCAGCCAGCTCTCTAAAGATTCTCAGAAATCATTGTGAGCTCAGCAACTCCTGTTCCCGGAAAACCCTTTCCAGGTTGATCCTGTGAAAGTACCTCATTATCATCACTCTCTCGAGCCTATATTGTACCTTCTGGGCCACGTATAAGGCACTACGCAGATCACTAAGACACAAGGCTTTCAAGGACAGGGACAGGTAACCCAATTCTATCATGTCATTACTAGAGCCCAAGTCCCAGTAGGAACATAATAACTTGGCTATTCCTCGTACAGTTATTCTACATGGGATAGGATTAAAATGACAGCTTAGGTGAGTATTCCCAGCTTTTATTTCTGCCAAGTAAATTAGGCTCTGTTTTTGCCACTGCTCATTTCTGTCCCCTCCAACTCCCCCAGAGAAGGATTCACTGATTGGTGAACCGGTCAGGATAATGGGCTGAAAGATAAACACCCCATTCCTATGAAGCAGTAGTGAAAGGGAACAGGAATGTGGGACTTTCTTTCCCAGAGGCCCTTGAGAATGGGGAGCTGGCACTATGAAAGTGCCATACAACTTACCTACCATTATGGAGCGACAAATTTCTCTGAAAAAAAGTAATATTTAGAAACTGCCCCATTTGCCTTACCAGTGTGTTATTTTATTTCCTATATTTTAGGTTTATATGAGAAAACATGAAGCAACCTGGTCAGTAGCTCAAAGTTTGTTTGCTTTTAAAATAAAAAAATTTTAAAAATTAATATAGTACAAATGAACGGTGACTAGAACATTCAGGGTAATTTAATATAATTCAATTCCATTAAATATCATTGCAGTAAAGAGGGGTTAAAGGTTTGACAGCTGCAGTCTAAGTATAGCAATTAATGTAGTTGGAACTCAGGAATCTAAAAACAACCCCATTACATTTGGCTAAATCAAAGGATCTAAAGAGCAGACGTTGAATCATTATTGGATTAACAGAGGATTGTTGATGTTACACCACTTAAATCGTAGGTCTTAATCCCTACAATAAAGTCAAACATTACAGTGTTTGCAAAGCAGAACAACATCCTGGGACTGGGAGATCCATTTCATCTGCACTTTCCTGCGGTCACATTGATACCTACTCACAGTGGCCCCTGGAATGAGTTAACAGTGCATCTGGCCAGGGATGTCAGAATAAATAGGGGCCAGACTTAGAGGTGGAAAGTGACCACCTAACTGTGATCTGGGAGATTCTGGAAATAGTCTCTAAACCAAAATCATATCCTCTGCCCTCTGACAGGATTATGGGCCTTTGGATCTTAAGGGTTTTTCAGACTTTTCAACATTTCTCTTGCTAAAGAGACTTGGTTCTTTCTTCAAGGCACAAGACTTGTAGTTATGACTGCTGTCACTAGATGGATGGCGCTTGAACTAAGCATATGATATATGCTGATATATGATAAGCATATAATTGAGTAATGCAATGATTTCATCCTGGACGACCCCGAGGTGTGATGAGGTTAACAATCTAGCTGGCTAATCCTATCCCACCATTTGATTTAAAAAAAAAAAAAAAAAGACATACTAGCTAAATGCAAGAGCTACTTCATTTAATAAGACATAAATGAATAACATTATACCTCTTTACATTAAAATTGCAATTTTACTTACCTAGGCTTCCAAAATTAAGGTGAAATTTTCCTTAACACTGTACAGCTCTGAAACTATATTTCAGAACCAAATTTTATGTAACTGTTTTTGTCTGAGGGAGATTTTTTTTTTTTTCTGGCTGCATTGAGGCTCAGAACCCAATCTCCTCAGGCACCTTTCTACTTCTATTCCTTTTCACAGGCTCAGTGGCAAAGTTCCACTCTGTTCCCTCTTTCTCTGCTCCTTTGAGTTCTCTCACCATATTTAATTGAAGAAAATCACCACGAAATCATGATAATTGTGTACTAAATTTGGTCCTGGGAAGGCATTTGCCTAAGCATTCCCAACATTCCATTTAGCCACTCCCACTCAATTCCTGCCACACCTATCTGCTCCCAAACTCTCAAAAAAAAAAAACAGTTGGGAGATGAACACAAGTCAGTCACGATGTCTGCCTCAAACCTCTGGCCTAATTTGTCTTTCACATCTTTCTTTGAAAGATCGAAAACAGATTTTGAAGAGAATACAATGGCAGGGTGTTTTTTTTTTTTTTTCTGTTTTAAATACAGTTGTAGAACTTCTGTTAAGGATGTGCTGCCAGCTTAATTCTGAATCTTGCTTCAACTCCTCCTAGAAACCACACAAAGAATTTTTTGAAAAGTCACAAAATTTGTTTACACCGAAGCGAGGAGACAGAGAAAACCTATCCACTCCATTTACATGTAAAGAGCTGCCAAGAACAGCTGAGACCGGTACAAGGCCACAGGAATCCAGGTGGGACACAGCAAGGGAAGAATGGGGGATACAGGGGGCTTAGTGGAGGGGAATCTCAGAAGTCTCTAGAGAAGTGTTCCCTCAGCAGGGGAATGCTCTACCCTACCAGGGAACTGCTGCAAGTAAGGATTAGATCAAAGAGATTAGAAATGCTGGGAAAGGGTGAGAAAGAAAGGTGTGGAAGGTGCCTGAGGGATCCAAAGTTGGCACATTTCAGAAAGCGTCAACAAAATAGACACTCAAAAAGTGTGGGGACCACGTTGGAAGGTGGAAGGCAGATTCTGTCTCCTGGTTGCAGTAATTGGTGAGGGAACATAGGGGACTGTAGAGCTGGCTGCAGAAGACACCTTGAACTAGGGTAAGTTCAGGGAGGCAGACAAGACGTGGCTACACAAGAGTGTCATTGTTAAAAAGAGACATTCCTCACCATACACAGAGGTAGAGCTCTAAGTTGCTAAGGCAGGAAAGCGACCTTGGCCCTTATTCCTCCTCATCTATCCCTCCACCTCTAACCTCTTACAAAAGCTGGTTCAGGACAACGCAACAACAACAACAAAACTTATAGGGAATGTATAGTAGTCATCCAAAAATCCTCTAAGAAAATATGTGGGAAAGAACAGCAAGGTATTTCTATAGCCAAAGAAAAGTTTTCAGGAAAAATTGCCATAGAGCAGAGAAGAATCATAATCAAACACTGTATCATTAATTTGAAAAAAATTAAATGAATCCCAAATATCAAAGCCAAGATAGATAAACTCAAGGAAGAGAGGAACAGACAACAGAAGATGATGGCAGAACTCAGGAAAGAAAAGAAAGTTACAGAAATAACAAAAAAATTGGAAACGGCACGAGGGAGATTTGATAACAGTGAAGAGCACAGAGGATAGAAATGGGAAAAACAAGCAAAATAAAAGAGAAATAAAGAGACAGAATTAGCAACAAATCTCAGCTATAGAAGTGAAGAAGTGAAACAAAGCACAGTCTACATGCTTAATTGGAATTCCAAAGAAGAAACCCAAAAGACAGCAACAGAATGAATATTTTAACATATAATTAAAGAAAGTTCAGGGCATACTAAGCAACAGAGTTGGCCCAGAACCATCAACATTAAGTCACACTTTGGTGAAATTGTTGTCTAAAGATACAAAACAAAGCACTTTTGGAATCCTTTAAAGATATAGAAAGAATCGTTGCCTTTTGGGAAGCCAGGCAATAAGATGAACTCAATTTTGAGGGCAATAAAAGCAGGAAGGCATCAGACTTCTGTTACAGAAAGTTTCAGTATGAAAAACAGTGAAGAAACATCTACAGTATGTTCAAGAAAAGAAAGTGAGTCAAGAATTCTAACTCCACCAAGGCTTACTTTAAGTAAAAAGGGGAAATTTTAAATTTTATTTTGAAGTCATCTTTAGGGAATCTGATTAATCAGAGTTCTTTTATACTCCTATCAAAGTTCAATACATTGTCTTACACATGTGTGCATCCACAGCTGTATACGTGAGATTGGCTCTGCCTCCTTAGACCAGACGTAAGATCTATCCTAAATTGTGTGTGTGTGAATGTTTTATTTGCTTTTAACTTTGTGCAAATGTATTTTGCTGTATATGATCTTCTGAAACTTCAAATCTAATACCCCATGAATGATAAGGGGTACAGTTAGTCCATATACCATTTTATTAGTCAGACAGAAACCACACCAGATATTTGATGAGAGAGATTTGATCTAAAGCACTGGTACCAGGTATAAAGTTGTTTCCCACTGAAAGGGTAAAATGAGAACTCTGAGGTATCACAGAGGTAGAAACTGTAGGGAAGGCGCTACCGCCCCCTATGGCTAAGAAAACAAAGGAAACTAAGGGACAAACTTAGAGAAGGGTCTCCTGGGCCTGAAACAGAGGCCTCTGAGGAGGCAGCACTGCTCAGGTGATGCAGGCCTCTCTGAGCCCAGAGGAGGGGCCCCAGGCCTCTGAGGAGGGGTGGCTGCCTCTGCTGAGGTGCTCTTACCGAACTGGTTCTGCAAGTGATGGGAAAACTACAAGCTGGATTCAGCTGCTGCTTCAGGAATGAGCTGCCACTGCTGCTGTGAAGAGGGGTTGCTGGGGGTGAGGCTTCAGGGACAGGAAAGGGGAAGCCAACAGGAGGAGGGAGCCCCTTCTTCCTCCCCTGGAACTGAAGCCTCATCTACTGCCTCCTGTTGACAGAGCTTTTAATGGAGACCGCTGGGAAAGCAGTGGGCTTTGCAGTCTCTCAGTGTCTATATCACAAGCCTGGTTGTAGACGAGTGAACTTGGAGCTAAGGGACAACACCTTTATACCTGACACAACCACTAACAACAAAAAAGTTCTGCCAAGGAAGCTAAGATTTCTGAGGTGTCATGAGAAAAATTGCACGCGTTAGAATAGTTGAAATATGGTACATTGCTGATTGGCTCATATTGTTGGATTTAGCTGTAGATACTTCATTTTGACTGCTGCATAACATTCCACTATGGGAATATACTGTGATTTATCTATTCTTCTGTTGGAATGCTTTTGGATTGTTTCCAGGTTTTGCTACTGCAACAATACTATCATGAATATTTTTGCACTTGTCTTCAAATATATTTGTCAAGATTTTCTTTTGGATGGAAATGTGGTTGTGAAATTGCTGGCTCTCAGAGTTTGTAAAAGTTCAATCTTAAACTATTTTACCAAGCCACTCTCCACAGTAGTTGTAACAATTTACATTGTAAGCTGAAATTGACAGATCCTGTTGTAAGATATTTTCTCCAGGACTTGGTATTATCAGATAGTTTGAATATGTAAGAGCTCAGGGAATATTGTTCGTGTGAACATGGTATCCAGTAGAACAATTACTCTTTCAAAGGAAACTACAAGACACAGTGCAGCCAATGAATAGATGACTGGGGAAACTTTGACAAAGGACTGGTGGTGAGAACTGCAGTTTCACACATATGATCATCTCCATGACATCTTCCTTTGGATGACTAATAGACATCTGAAACAGAACATGTTTAGAGATGAACTCCTGCTATCCCCACCAAATCTGTTCTTTTTAGATGTCTTCCCCATCTTAGTTAATGCCAACCTCATCTTTGCAGTTGCTAAGACAACAAAACTTGGAGTCACCTTGAATCTTCATTTTCTCACATTCCTTATCCAAATTATCAGCAAAACCTTTTGGATCTACCCTCAGAATGAGTCAAGAATTCCATCACTTCTCATGATCTTCACAAGGTTACCACCCTGGTCCAAGCCACCATCATTTTCCATCTGGTTCATGGTGATAGCCTCCTAACCATTCTCTCTGATTCTGTCTTTGTCTCCCTTCAGTCTGTTTCTCCATCTAGCAGTTTCAGTGATCCTTTAAATCCTGTGATGGATCCCTGTATAATTTAGAGTTAAATGTGAAAATCCTTATTATCTCAAAGTACATCCTTCCAGTGTCCTACAGGGTCCTATGTGAGCTGGTCCCCCTTAACGTTCAGCCTCATCTACCACTTCAGCCCTTTCTCATTCCATTTCAGCCACATGGCTCTGCTATTTCTCGAATAAGCTGGGCATGCTCCTGCTTAGGGCCTTTGCACTGGTTGTCTACTCCGCCTGGAATACTCTTCTCAGCTGTCTGCACAGCTCAGTCTTTCTTCAAGGCTTATTTAAAGATCACTTTCTCAAGGGCTTCCCTGGCTACCCTGATTAAAATTGCAAACTGCCCCACTCAATGACATTACCTATTCACTTTTCCTTGAGTTAGTGTTCTTTAAAGCACCTATTACCATGTAATAAACAAATATTATATTTCCTCACACCAAAGAAACCATCAGTTACAAGAAACACTATAATGTTATGTTAATTTAATTAATTATGAAATAAATCAAATTAAAAATTACTACCTATAAGACTGACATGTTGCTTTTATTACTTCAGAATTACTTTACACTCACTGAAGGAGCTGTTTTAGACTTATCTACACATTGGTTTTATTATATATCACTCTTGTGCAAACCAAACAGGAAAATATCAGCAAAATACATCGTTTAAGATATTCCTAAAACTTCGTCATATTCAGATGAAGTTAAATATGCCCTGGATCATGTAACTCAGACCCATTGACATGGCATCTCTCCACTCAGCACCATATTTTGTGCCATCAGGAGTTTGGTGTTGCACCATTCTCAGTATGCTCTGCTGGTGTCTCCAGGATTTTGTCCCCAAATGCTAACTTCACACTTATCAGTTTTGAGGCATGTGACCAGGCAGTAACAGCTACATCTTGATTGACACCAGGCCAACAGCAGCTGTAAGACAAACAAGTCTCTGAGGTGTGAAAATGTGCAAAAATGTGTACCTCAAAATAAAGTATGGTATTTTAGTTATTTGTTTATTGCCTATCTCCTTGTATGAGATGGTACACTTGAAAAGGGCAGGAGTTTTCTGTTTTGTTTCCTGCTGTAGCCCCGAGGCCTAGGACGATCCCTGGCACTTAGTTGCTAATTTATTCTGCTGTACTAAGAACCATTAAATTAGAATAACGAATCCTGCTTTTTAGGCTCCACAAAACCTCTGTAAGATTATTATGAAGGGATTAATTCTCCTGCCCTGAGTTATGCTTTGTTTTTAAAATTGGCAACAATTTAGGACTCTTTATTTAGACCTCTATGGGGTTCTGATTCTAAATTAGACATTTTCCATTCGTGCCTTTTATAATTTCTAACAAGAGTAGGAAAAGCTTTAGTAAAGCTAACGGATGGATGAACGTACTGCACTCTGAGATGTTATACCTTTGGTAACACTCTTTCTGAGCACACCACTGCTTAAACAAGGGGGTCAAAAACATTTATAAATAGAAACTGTCATTTATCAGAGCTATGATTGATAAAAGGAGAAATATTGCTCAGATGGATCACTGGAAATTTTCTTGTCAGAATGAACCAAACCAAATTCATGTGGTGTGGTGTCTTCTGATTTCATTTTGTCAAATGAGCACCTACTCCAAGAGCATCTATTCTACAAAGAAGACATGGGGACAATTTCTAGCCTTGATTCCTTCACTTGGTGCCTTTAACATCCAGATACATTCAACTGGCATTTATTGAGAACCCACAGGTTCATGATGGATAAGAAACTATGCAGTAAGGGAAACAGCTCAGATAAAACTAGCAGGCCTACAGGGAAGATTATTCCAAATGCATTATTTAAGTCCCCATATCCACTGGGGGGACTGGTTCCAGGAGCCCCCTTGGATTCCAAAACCTGCATATGCTCAAATCCCTTATATAAAATGACGTAGTGTGCTCGGGCCCTTGGTATCTGCGGTTCCGCATCCGAATCGGAAGAGCTGACTGTACTGAGACCAGCTTCTTCCACAAATGGTACAAAGGACCTAATCAAGTACAAAAGAGAGCTTAATTCTGAACTTAAAATGTAAAAGCTTTCATTTTCTAGTGTAATTACACAATAATTATAGTAATCTCACTTTTATTTTTTAACTAAATTAAGCTTTAAATGGATTTTTTTGTCAATTATATCATTGCTTTTAACTTGATTTACAGAGTCCACCTAAGATTTGAAACCATGCACATTCTGTTGATTTCTGTTGTATCAGTGAGTAGTTAAGAGAGTGAGCTTCCAAAGGAATAACAACAGTTTGACTTATGACTTTTGAAGATGGTGCCATCGGGCTTCCCTGGTGTTGCAGTGGTTGAGAGTCCGCCTGCCGATGCAGGGGACACAGGTTCGTGCCCTGGTCTGGGAAGATCCCACATGCCGCGGAGCGGCTAAGCCCGTGAGCCACGGCTGCTGAGCCTGCGCGTCCGGAGCCTGTGCTACGCAACGGGAGAGGCCACAACAGTGAGAGGCCTGCAAACCGCAAAAAAAAAAAAAAAAAAAGGATGTGGCACATATATACAATGGAATATTACTCAGCCATAAAAAGAAACGAAATTGAGTTATTTGTAGTGAGGTGGATGGACCTAGAGTCTGTCATACACAGTGAAGTATCAGAAAGAGAAAAATAAATACCGTATGCTAACACATATATATGGAATCTAAAAAAAGAAAAAAAATGGTTCTGAAGAACATAGGGGCAGGACAAGAATAAAGATGCAGATGTAGAGAATGGACTTGAGAACATGGGGAGGGGGAAGGGTAAGCTGGGACAAAGTGAGAGAGTGGCATGGACTTATATATACTACCAAATATAAAATAAATAGCTAGTGGGAAGCAGCTGCATAGCACAGGGAGATCAGCTTGGTGCTTTGTGACCACCTAGAGGGGTGGGATAGGGAGGGTGGGAGGGAGATGAAAGAGGGAGGAGATATGGGGATATATGTATATGTATAGCTGATTCACTTTGTTATAAAGCAGAAACTAACACACCATTGTAAAGCAATTATACTCCAATAAAGATGTTAAAAAAAAAAAAAAGAAATGATGTTCAGCCTCTTAATGATGGAGGGTTTATAAAGTCAACTACAGCCCAAATATAAGGCTGGCCAACTAAGGTGTGGCTTGGGGCACAACCAATAAGGAGTCTAAAACTCATTTTTTTCTTCACTTTGGAAATGTGATGCTAGTTAACTCTGGTTTGGCTAGTTACCTGAAATTCAGCTCATTTAAACCCAGATTCAACATTTTACCTAAAAAATCATCTTTTTCTCCCCATTTCCATCACTATTTCTATTGTTCTCCCAGTCAACTAATCTATACTTTTCTCATCTTCAACAATGTTCTCTCCACAATCATTCATCTTGATTTTTAAAATGTCTTTCTCCTATATGCTTCTTCCCATCAACCATGCTTCCAAAACCAGGGCAGACCCTTACTGGCTTATTCTTAAATTAATAAAGTAACCTCCTCGCTATTGGCTCCTGAGTTTACCCACTTTAGCTCCTCTCGCATATAATTGCCTGATAATATTGCTGGTCACTCACAAGGGTGTAAAGTCACGACCTTTAGGAAAAGCATAATCAATACTCTCTTGGATAAGGCATAAGGTCACCTTAGTCCAGAATTTAAGCATGCTACAATTTGTCCCCAGATTACTTTTCCAAACCAATTCCATTCTATTCTTTAACAAGGACACATTCTTGGCTGACTACCTAAGAAGCATCTGACGTATATTTTTAAAATACCCATTTTCAGGCCTCACCCAAAATCTAAAAGCCTCCTGAGTGATTCCAGTGTTTGGAATCCACCATCTTATAGCACACACTTCTTAATCCCATATTCGTAAATAAGCTTGTTTTCCCCCGAGTTCCGTATTATCCTTCCTTTTTCTCTCTGCCTTGATATGTGTCTGTCCTTCAATGACCAGGTCAAGCCTGGCTTGCTTCCTAATCTTCTCCCAATCATCCAAGCCATAAAAATCTCTTGCAGCTTTTGACTCCTATAGTACATATTCTATCACTCATTTGTCACATATACATTATACATAGCTTTCTTTTCTTTTTTAAAAGCTCTTTTTCTCCTCCTTCCTTCTTTTTCCTCTTCTCTTTTCTTTACTTCCCCCTCCCTCTACATTTTAATAAATGAAACATATGATGCAGGGAAGTTTCCTGTGTAACCTCTTGGTTTATGGTTTACATGTGTCTTTTCTTGGGTTTCCAGCCACTGCATTAGATTAGAGATTAGGTCCCTTCCTCTCTCTCATATCTTCTGTGGTATACTGCACAGAGTGGGTGCTCAATAATATGTTGAAAATATTTCACAATGAGATAGTTTTGTGGGATACAATTGAGACAATAGAAAAGAAAGCTTCTAATATGAAAGACACAGACCAAGACAAGCAAACGAAAGGATCATGGAGGAAACAGATAGTTCAGGGAGAAAAAAATAGATTTAAAACATCTACCATGTCCTCAGAGAGATAGGAATAGATATTGCGTCCATGAAGCAAGAGGAGACAATATAAAGGGATTATCAAACAACCAAGAAAACTTTGGATGTTAAAAACATGTTGGCAAAAATTAAAAATTCAGTGTAATACTGGAAGATAAATTTGAGGAAAATCTTCCAGAAATGACAACAACAACATGAAGATAAAGACATGGATTATACATATGAAAAACAAAATATAGTGGTAAGGGTAAGTACATAGTCAAATTCAGAATATTCCAATACTGTAACATGGTGGACTCTTAGTCACTTAACTCTACTATAAAGGTTAAACGACTGATGTATTGAAAATAACTATAGTCCCAACAATTTGTTAATGGATACACAATATAAAAAGATGTAAATTGAGCAATCAGGCAAGAAAAAGAAGTAAAAGTTATTCAAATCATAAAAGAAAAGTAAAATTGTCTCTGTTTGCAGATGGCATAATATTATATATAAAAATCCTAAAGACTCCACTAAAAAACTGTTAGAACTAACAAATTCAATAAAATTGCAGGATATAAAGTTAGCATACAAAAACTGGTTGCATTTCTTTTTTTTTTTTTTAATTTTTGGCCTCACTTCTTGGCATGCAGGATCTTAGTTCCCCAACCAGGGATCAAACCCGTGCCCCCTGAAGTGGAAGCACAGAGGCTTAACCACTGGACTACCAGGGAAGTCCCTGGAGGTTCATTGTGAGGCAGATTAGTTTTTTCATTTGTTTGTTTTTTGGGGTTTTATAAAACATTTTTATTGGAGTATAATTGCTTTACAATGGTGTGTTAGTTTCTGCTTTATAACAAAATGAATCAGTTATACATATACATATATCCCCATATCTCTTCCCTCTTGCATCTCCCTCCCTCCCACCCTCCCTATCCCACCCTTCTACGTGGTCACAAAGCACCGAGCTGATCTCCCTGTGCTATGCGACTGCTTCCCACTAGCTATCCATTTTACATTTGGTAGTGTATGTATGTCCATATATACACTACCACTCTCTCACTTTTTCCCAGCTTACCCTTCCCCCTCCCTGTGTCCTCAAGTCCATTCTCTAGTAGGTCTGCATCTGTATTCTCGTCTTGGCCCTAGATTCTTCATGTCACTTTTTTTTTTTTTTTTAGATTCCATATATAAGTGTTACCATATGGTATTTGTTTTTCTCTTTCTGACTTACTTCACTCTGTATGACACACTCTAGGTCCATCCACCTCACTACAAATACCTCAATTTCATTTCTTTTTATGGCTGAGTAATATTCCATTGTATATATGTGCCACATCTTCTTTATCCATTCATCTGTCAATGGACACTTAGGTTGCATCCATGCCCTAGCTATTGTAAATAGAGCTACAATTAACATTGTGGTATATGACTCTTTTTGAATTATGGTTTTCTCAGGATATATGTCCGGTAGTGGGATTGCTGGGTTGTATGGTAGTTCTATTTTTAGTTTTTTAAGGAACCTTCATACTGTACTCCATAGTGGCTGTATCAATTTACATTCCCACCAGCAGTGTATGAGGGTTCCCTTTTCTCCACACCCTCTCCAGCACTTATTGTTTGTAGATTTTTTGATGATGGTCATTCTGACTGGTGTGAGATGATATCGCATTGTAGTTTTGATTTGCATTTCTCTAATGATTAATGATGTTGAGCATTCTTTCATGTATTTGTTGGCAGTCTGTATATCTTCTTTGGAGAAATGTCTATTTAGGTCTTCTGCCCATGTTTTGATTGGGTTGTTTGTTTTTTTGATATGGAGCTGCAAGAGCTACTTGTAAATTTTGGAGATTAGTCCTCTATCAGTTGCTTCATTTGAAAATATTTTCTCCCATTCTGAGGGTTGTCCTTTCGTCTTGTTTATGGTTTCTTTGCTGTGCAAAAGCTTTTAAGTTTCATTAGATCCCATTTGTTTATTTTTGTTTTTATTTCCATTTCTCTAGGAGGTGAGTGAAAAAGGATCTTGCTGTGATTTATGTCATAGAGTGTGCTACCTAGGTTTTCCTCTAAGAGTTTGATAGTGTCTGGTCTTACATTTAGGTCTGTAATCCATTTTGAGTTTATTTTTGTATATGGTGTTAGGGAGTGTTCGAATTTTGTTCTTTTACATGTAGCTGTCCAGTTTTCCCAGCACCAATTATTGAAGAGGCGTCTTTTCTCCATTGTATATTCTTGCCTCCTTTATCAAAGATAATTGACCATATGTGCATGGGTTTATCTCCAGGCTTTCTATCCTGTTCCATTGATCTATATTTCTGTTTTTGTGCCAGTACCATACTGTCTTTATTACTGTAGCTTTGTGGTAGAGTCTGAAGTCTGGGAGCCTGATTCCTCAAGCTCCGTTTTTCTTTCTCAAGATTGCTTTGGCTATTCTGGGTCTTTTGTGTTTCCATACAAATTGTAAAATTTTTTGTTGTAGTTCTGTGAAAAATGCCAGTGGTCATTTGATGGGGATTGCATTGAATCTGTAGATTGCTTTGGGTAGTAGAGTCATTATCACAATGTTGCTTCTTCCAATCCAAGAACATGGTATATATCTTCATCTATTTGTATCATCTTTAATTTCTTTCATCAGTGTCTTATAATTTTCTGCATACAGGTCTTTTGTCTCCTTAGGTAGTTTTATTCCTAGGTATTTCATTCTTTTTGTTGCAATGGTAAATGGGAGTGTTTTCTTAATTTCACTTTCAGATTTTTCATCATTAGTGTATAGGAATGCAAGAGATTTCTGCGCATTAATTTTGTATCCTGCTACTTTACCAAATTCATTGAGCTCTAGTAGTTTTCTGGTAGCATCTTCAGGATTTTCTATGTATAGTATCATGTCATCTTCAAACAGTGACAGCTTTACTTCTTCTATTACAATTTGAATTCCTCTTATTTCTTTTGCTTCTCTGCTTGCTGTGGCTAAAACTTCCAAAACTATGTTGAATAATAGTGGTGAGAATGGGCAACCTTGTCTTGTTCCTGATCTTAGAGGAAATGGTGTCAGTTTTTCACCATTGAGGACGATGTTGGCTGTGGGTTTGTCATATATAGCCTTTATTATGTTGAGGTAAGTTTCTTCTATGCCTACTATCTGGAGGGTTTTTATCATAAATGTGTGTTGAATTTTGTCAAAAGCTTTCTCTGCATCTATTGAGATGATCATGTAGTTTTCCTCCTTCAGTTTGTTAATATGGTGTATCACATTGATTAATTTGCATATGTTGAAGAATCCTTGCATTTCTGAGATAAACCTTACTTGATCATAGTGTATGATCCTTTTAATGTGCTGTTGGATTCTGTTTGCTAGTATTTTGTTGAGGGTTTTTTCATCTATGTTTATCAGTGATATTGGTCTGTAGTTTTCTTTCTTTGTGACATCTTTGTCTGGTTTGGTATCAGGGTGATGGTGGCCTCACCCTAGTGATGGTATGAGTTTTGCAGTGTTCCTCCCTCTGCAATATTTTGGAAGAGTTTGAGAAGGATAGGTGTTATCTCTTCTCTAAATGTTTGATAGAATTCGCCTGTGAAGCCATCTGGTCCTGGGCTTTTGTTTGTTGGAAGATTTTTAATCACAATTTCAATTTCAGTGCTTGTGATTGGTCTGTTCATATTTTCTATTTCTTCCTGGTTCAGTCTCGGAAGGTTGTGCATTTCTAAGAATTTGTCCATTTCTTCCAGGTTGTCCATTTTATTGGCATAGAGTTGCTTGTAGTAATCTCTCATGATCCTTTGTATTTCCACAGTGTCAGTTGTTACTTCCCTTTTTTCATTTCTAATTCTATTGATTTGAGTCTTCTCCCTTTTTTTCATGATTAGTCTGTCTAATGGTTTATCAATTTTGTTTATCTTCTCAAAGAGCCACCTTTTAGTTTTATTGATCTTTGCTATCATTTCCTTCATTTCTTTTTCATTTATTTCTGATCTGATCTTCGTGATTTCTTTTCTTCTAAATTTGGGGTTTTTTTTTTTTCTTCATTGTGTAATTGCTTTAGGTGTAAAGTTACGTTATTTATTTGAGATGTTTGTTGTTTCTTAAGGTAGGATTTTATTGCTATATACTTCCCTCTTAGAACTGCTTTTGTTGCATCCCATAGGTTTTGGGTCATCGTGTTTTCTTTGTCATTTGTTTCTAGGTATTTTTGCATTTCCTCTTTGATTTATTCAGTGATCTCTTGTTTATTAAGTAGTGTATTGTTTAGCCTCCATGTGTTTGTATTTTTTACAGTTTTTTTTCCTGTAATTGATATCTAGTCTCATAGCGTTGTGGTCAGAAAAGTTACTTGATATGATTTCAATTTTCTTAAATTTACCAAGGCTTGATTTGTGACCCAAGATATAATCTATCCTGGAAAATGTTCCATAAGCACTTGAGAAGAAAGTGTATTCTGTTGTTTTTGGATGGAATGTCCTATAAATATCAATTAAGTTCATGTTGTTTAATGTATCATTTAAAGCTTGTGTTTCCTTATTTATTTTCATTTTGTATGATCTGTCCATTGGTGAAAGTGGGGTGTTAAAGTCCCCTACTATGAATGTGTTATGTCGATTTCCCCTTTTATGGCTGTTAGTATTTGCCTTATGTATTGAGGTGCTCCTATGTTGGGTGTATAAATATTGACAATTGTTATATCTTCTTCTTGGATTGATCACTTGATCATTATGGAGTGTCCTTCTTTGTCTCTTGTAATTGTCTTTGTTTTAAAGTCTGTTTTTCTTATATGAGAATTACTATTCCAGCTTTATTTTGATTTCCATTTGCATGGTATATCTTTTGCCATCCCCTCACTTTTATTCTGTATGTGTCCCTAGGTCTGAAGTGGGTCTCTTGTAGACAGCATATATATGGGTCTTGTCTTTGTATCCATTCAGCCAGGCTATGTCTTTTGATTGGAGCATTTAATCCATTTACATTTAAGGTAATTATTGATATGTATGTTTCTGTTACCATTTTCTTAATTGTTTTGGGGTTTGTATTGTAGGTCTTTTCCTTCTCTTGTGTTTCCTGCCTAGAGAAGTTCCTTTAGCATTTGTTGTAAAGCTGGCTTGGTTGTGCTGAATTATCATAGCTTTTGCTTGTCTGTAACAATTTTAATTTCTCTGTCAAATGTGAATGAGTTCCTGCTGGATAGAGTAATCTTTGTTGTAGTTTTTTTCCCTTTCATCACTTTAAACATGTTCTGCCACTCCCTTCTGGCTTGCAGAGTTTCTGCTGTAAGATCAGCTATTAACCTTATGGGGATTCCCTTGTATTTTATTTGTTGTTTTTCCCTTGCTGCTTTTCATATTTTTCCTTTGTATTGAATTTTTGATAGTTTGATTAATATGTGCCTTGGCATGTTTCTCCTTGGATTTATCCTGTATGGGACTCTGTACTTCCTGGATTTGATTAACTATTTCCTTTCCCATATTAGGGAAGTTTTCAACTATAATCTCTTCAAATATTTTCTCAGTCCCTTTCTTTTTCTCTTCTTCTTCTGGAAACACTATAATTCGTATGTTGGTGCATTTAATATTGTCCCAGAGATCTCTGAGGCTGTCCTCAATTCTTTTCATTCTTTTTTCTTGATTCTGCTCTACAGTAGATATTTCTACTATTTTTCTTCCAGGTCACCTATCCACTCTTTTGCCTCAGTTATTCTGCTATTAATCCCTTCTAGAGTATTTTTAATTTCATTTATTATGGTGTTCATGATTGTTTATTTGCTCTTTAGTTCTTCTAGGTCCTTGTTAAATGTTTCTTGTATTTTCTCCATTTTCTTTCCAAGATTTTGGATCATGTTTACTATCATTATCCTGAATTCTTTTTCAGGTAGACTTCTGATTTCCTCTTCATTTCTTAGGTCTGGTGGGTTTTTACCTCACTCCTTCAACTGCTGTGTGTTTCTTTCTCTTCTCATTTTGCTTAACTTACTCTGTTTGGGGTCTCCTTCTTTCAGGCTGCAGGTTTGTAGTCCCCATTGTTTTTGGTGTCTGTCCCCAGTGGCTACGTTGGTTCAGTTGGTTGTGTAGGCTTCTTGGTGGAGGGGACTCTTGCCTGTGTTCTGGTGGATGAGGCTGAATCTTTTATTTCTGGTGGGCAGGTCCACCTCTGGTAGTGTGTTTTGGGGTGTCTGTGACCTTATTATGATTGCAGGCAGCCTCTCTGCTAATTGGTGGTGTTGTGTTCCTGTCTTGCCATTTGTTTGGCATAGGGTGTCCAGCACTGTATCTTGCTGGTCATTGAGTAGAGCTGGGTCTTGGCATTCAGATGGAGATCTCTGGGAGATTTTCACCATTTGCTATTACCTGGAGCTGGGAGGTCTCTGGTGGACCAATGTCCTATACTTGTCTCTCCCACCTCAGAGGCACAGCCCTGATGCCTGGCTGGATAACCAAGAGCCTGTCATCCACATGGCTCAGAATAAAAGGGAGAAGAAAAGAAAGAAAGAAAGAAAAATTTTTTTTAAAATTTATTAAACTAAAAAATAATTATTAAAAATTTTTTAAGTAATTAAAAAAAACGTTAGAAAGAACAACCAAAGCAAAAAACAATTCCACTAATAATAACAAGTGCTGAAAACTATACTAAAAACCAAACCAAACCAAACCAAGCCAAAAAAAATGCGCAGACAGAATCCTAGGACAAATGGCAAAAGCAAAGCTATACAGACAAAATCACACACAGAAGCATACGTATACACACTCACAAAAGGGAAAAAAAGATATATATTGTTGCTCTCAAAGTCTACCTCCTTAATTTGGGATGATTCGTTGTCTATTCGGGTATTCCACAGATGCAGGGTACATCAAGTTGACTGTGGCGATTTAATCCGCTGCTCCTGAGGCTGCTGGGAGAGATTTCCCTTTCTGTTCTTTGTTCTCACAGCTCCTGCGATTCATTTTGGGATTTGTCCCTGCCTCTGCCTGTAGGTCGCCTAAGGGCATCTGTTCTTCACTCAGGATGGAGTTAAAGGAGAAGATGCTTCAGGGGCTCTGGCTCACTCAGGCCGGCGGGAGGGAGGGGTATGGAGTTTGGGGCCAGCCTGTGATGGCGGAGGCCAGCATGACGTTGCAGCAGCCTGAGGCATGCCGTGTGTTCTCCTGGGGAAGTTATCCCTGGATCATGGGACCCTTGCAGTGGTGGGCTGCAGGCATCCGAGAGGCGAGGTGTGGATAGTGGCCCGTGCTTGCACACAGGCTTCTTGGTGGTGCCAGCAGCAGCCTTAGCATCTCATGCCTCTCTCTGAGGTCCTTGCTGATAGTCGTGGTTCGCTCACGTCTCTTGAGCTCTTTTAACCAGCGCGCTTAATCCCGTCGTCTCGTGCACCAGGAAACAAAGAGGCAAGAAAAGGTCTCTTGCCTCTTCGGCAGTTCCGGCCTTTTTCCCGGACTCCCTCCCGGCTAGCTGTGGTGCACTAGCCCCCTTCAGGCTGTGTTCATGTAGCCAACCACAGTCCTGTCCCTGGGGTCTGACCTAAGCCAGAGCCTCTGCTCCCAGCCCACACCCGTCTCTGTGGGTGAGCAGACAAGCCTCTCGGGCTGGTGAATGCTGGTTGGCACCGATCCTCTGTGTGGGAATCTCTCTGCTTTGCCCTCTGCACCCCTGTTGCTGGGCTCTTCTCCGTGGCTCCGAAGCTTCCCCCCTCTGCCACCCACAGTCTCTGCCCACGAAGGGGCTTCCTAAGTGTGTGGAAACCTTTCCTCCTTCACAGCTCCCTCCCACTGGTGCAGGTCCCGTCCTTATTCTTTTGGCTCTGTTTTTTCTTTTATCTTTTGCCCTACCCAGGTATGTGGGGAGTTTCTTGCCTTTTGGGAAGTCTGAGGTCTTCTGCCAGCGTTCAGTAGGTGTTCTGTAGGAGTTGTTCCACATGTAGATGTATTTCTGATGTATTTCTGGGGAGGAAGGTGATCTCCATGTCTCACTCTTCTACCATCTTGAAGCTTCTCCCCTGACTGCATTTCTATTCACTAAGAATGAACTCTCAGAAAAAAAGTAAAGAGAACAATCCATGCATCAAAAGCAATAAAATACTTTTGAATAAATTTGATCAAGGAGATGAAAGAGTCATATAATGAAAACTATGACATTATGACAGAAACTGAAGAAGACACAAATAAATGGAAAGATATCCCATGTTCATGGATCAGAAGAGTTAGCATTATTAAAATGTTCCTACTACCTAAAGCCATCTATAAACTCAACGCAATCGCTGTAAAATTTCAATGACATTTTTCACAGAAATAGGAAACACAATCGAAAATTTGTATGGAAATGCAAAAGACCCTGAATAGTGAAAGCAATCTTGATAAACAAGAACAAAACTGGAGGCATCCTACTTCCTGATTTCAAACTATATCATAAAGCTATAGTAATCAAATCAGCATAGTAGTGGCATTGAAACCATAGACTAATAGAACAGAACTGAGAGCCCAGATACAGGCCCACACAAATATGGGCAACTAATGTTTGACAAGGGAGCCAAGAATATTCAATGGGGAAATGATAGTCTCGTTAATCAATGGTGCTGGGAAAACTGGATACACACATGCAAAAGAATGAAACTGGACCCCTATTTACACCACTCACAAGAATTACTTCGAAATGGATTAGAGACTGAAATATAAGACCTGAAACTGTAAAACTCCTAGAAGAAAATATAGTGGGAAATCTCCTTAACATTTGTCTTGGCAGTGACTTTTGGGATATGACACCATAAGCACAAGCAACAAAAGCAAACATCAACAACTGGGACTACATCAAACTAAAAATTTCTACACAAAAACAACAAAACACCAAAAAACAATTAACAAAAATGCAACATATGGAATGGGAGAAAATATTTGCAAAGCATATATCTGGTAAAGGGTTAATATGCAAAATATACAGGAAATTCATACAACTTAATAGAAAAAAGTAATCTGATTAAAAAATGGGCAAAAAATCTGAATAGACATTTTCCCAAAGGCCAAAAAGTACATGAAAACGTGCTCAATATCACTAATTATCAGGTAAATACAAATCAAAACCACAACGTGCTATCACCCACACCTGTTAAAATGGTTATTATCAAAAAGACAACAAGTGTTGGCGAGGATGTAGAGAAAAGGAAACCCTTGTGCGTCGGTGGGAATGTAAGTTGGTGTATCCACTAATGGAGAACATTAAAGATTCCTTGGAAAATTAGAAATAAATCCATATGAATATGATCCAACAATCCCACTTCTGGATATATATCCAATGGAAATGAAATCACTATCTGGAAGAGATATCTGTACCCCCATGTTCATTGCAGTGCTACTTACAATAGTCTAGACATGGAAACAGCCTAAGTGTTCACTCACTCATGGATAAATGGATAAAGGAAACGTGTAATATACCTATGAAATGGAATATTATTTAGCCATGAAAAGAAGGAAATCCTGCCATTTGCAACAACATGGATAAACCTTGAGAGAATTATGCGAAGTGAAATAAGTGAGACAGAGAAAGACAAATACTGTGCGATCTCACTTATATGTGGAATCTAAAAAACACTGAGCCTGTAGAAACAGAGAGTAGGGTGGTGGTTGTCAGGGGTCAGGGGGTGGGGGAAATGAGATAATGTTGGTGAAAGGGTACAAAAACTTCCATTTATAAGATGAATAAGTTCTAGGGGTCTAATGTATAGCATGGTGACTATAATTAACAGTACTGTATTATATACTTGAAAGTTGCTAAGAGAGAAAATCTTAAATGTTCTCACCACTACTACAACAACAAAATGGTAATCATGTGAGGTGAAGGATGTGTTAACTACCCTTACTCTGATAATCACTTGCAATATATATGTGTATCAAATCATTATGTTGTACATATTAAAGATATGCAATGTCATATGTCAATTATATTTCAATAAAGCTGGGAAAAAAGACATGGAATATATATATGTATTCCATATATATATAAAGTATACATTTTTATGTATCCTCTATATAAAATATATACCTAGAAATGTTCACTTTATATTCCCTCTCCCAGAAAACTGCATAAGTGACTTTAATGTCATGTCCTTTTCAGGTATCACATCTGAGGATAGGTACATGATGTCTACGTTTTCCTTATTGGTGATGTAATTTGATCACCTATCAGTGTTGCTGGATGTCTCCAATATATAATTATTTTTTTTTCTCTTGTAACTAATGAGACGTCTGTGGAGAGACACTTTAATACTATACAAATATTACACTCATTATCAAAAATTTCCCCCTGGGTTTACCATTCATTGATGATCCTTGCCTGACCCAAGCTTTACAATGACATTTGTAAAATGATTTTTGAGCTCTAGCACTCTCTCCACATTTACCATCGACACATGGTATTCTAAGGTGAGCAAGGGTTTGCCATCTCTTCCTCATCCTCCTCTGCCTCTTTCTTCTCTCCTATGCTCCTCTCATCAGTATGAACGCATTAATTTTAATTTTTTAGTAGTTTATAACTCATTGCTGTACCTAATTATTTTGCTGTTCAAATTGTACCATATTTGGTCAGCAAGAGTCTCTTCAAAATGGACCCCTTATACTCACAACATTTCCCATCAATTTATTGAATATTTCTTTACTCTGTGGTATAACAAAATATTCCCTATCTTATACTTACACTTTTCCAGTCTGGAATCAGCCACCTTTACAAGGAGCCCTGAGAAATAATGGGGTTAAGAGATTAAGAGCTGAGAAAAACACTCTTGAATTTGGTGATGGTGAAAACTTCCAAGAAAAGAGTTTTAATAGAGGTTTGGAGTGAGAGTCAAATTTCACAGGAATAAATAATGAGCAGGTGATATTTTCTCAGGTGACTGGTAAAGGCAATAAGAGCTATCAGCTCCAAAGAGAAAAATTTTGGAGGAAGGGGTTCCACAAGAAGTCTTATGGAGAAGGAATTCAAGCTAAGCCTACAGAATTGGAAGAATTTAGATCAGTGCCTCCCAGACCACGCAGATTATTGTTGGACGTCACTCTTCCCAGCCCTCAAAAGGGTTCATTCTAGTATTCCCCATTCTTGTATTTGTAACTTCTTTCCCCAACAATGAAGAAGGTATATTCTCTATTGTCAAGGTGTAGTCTGATAAATCCAAAAGATTTGTCCTATTAAGTTTTTAAGAAGTTTTATATCTATACTTATTTTTTATCCACTTGCCAAATGATGTTTTCAAATCTCCTATTATTAGTGTGTGCATTCTGCATCTTTTCTTTTATCTTCATTCAACGTCTGAGTGGTTACTATAATTTAGTCCAGCAGTGAGTGGTATTACATACAGCTTAACCAACTTTATGTGAAGCATTTGTCTCACATAGTCTTGCCAACCCAAAAGAGGAAGATCAAAATAAAAAGTCCTTCTACCCACTCTACTCTAATGCCATATAAGGGAATAACAATAATGCACTTGTCTGTGTTTGGAAAAATGAAGTAGACTATAACAACTGATTGTCCAAATAACTAACATTTCCTCTTGAAGGCAAAAATTCTCCACATATTTCTGAAAATTATTCATCTAAAATTTATAACAAAAAAGATTTAAAACCAAATTAAATTTCTATTCATTGAGACAATTTTTCTGTTTCTTTTAATTCCTTGTCCATTTGAACTACTTTTTCATAAAGGTAAGCATTAATTAGTACTCTACTTTTCAATTAAATCATTTCACCATTTTACCACATGGGCTTTCTGATCATTTTAGATTATATAATGCTTTAGTAGGTGAATACAAAATATGCAAGGCAATTTCCTTATTGTTAGATCTTTTTGCTGCTGTAACAATGAACAATGTATATATGAGTATCTTCATATATAAAATTTGGAAAAAAATCATCACTTTACACTAAAACTCCCTGAATGAAGACTAATATATTAGAGGTTGATTGTATTAGAAATTAAGAAATGCTACAAAGTTAATGAGATAAAAGTACAACTCAAGAAGTTAGGAGGACAATAGAATTAACTCAAAAGAAATGAGAAATGAAGGTAAGAACATAAATTAATAAAACAGGAAAAAATTACACAATCAGATCAAATAAAAGATAGTTTTTTGAATCAAGATTAAGGCAGACTAATGTCTTCTGCCAAAATAATTTTGAAAACACAAAGAAGGTCCAAAGAAACAGTATCAGGAACAAAATCAGAGACATAACTATAGGTATAGTTTATAGTATAATATTTTTGTTGTAGAATTATACCATTTTCCCTTCAACATAATATGTTGGAGAAGAAACATTTATGATTTTAAAAGCACTTTTAAAACCTCAGATGAGAAAAAAATATTTTAGTGATACCTGTAATAAACCTAAAATAAGTTTAAACGTTTTCATAAAGAATTAGTGGTAGGGCTTCCCTGTGGCACAGTGGTTGAGAGTCCGCCTGCCAATGCAGGGAACACGTGTTCATGCCCCAGTCCGGGAAGATTCCACATGCCGCGGAGCAGCTGGGCCCGTAAGCCATGGCCGCTGAGCCTGCACGTCCGGAGCCTGTGCTCCACAACGGGAGAGGCCACAACAGTGAGAGGCCCGCGTACCGCAAAAAAAAAAAAAAAAAAAAAGAATTAGTGATACCAAGTTCTTTGATATTTCCTAGAGGCAAAGACATCCATTTATGACTTTGTAGTTTCCTTCTGATATATTGAGATAATGGAAAAGCTTCTGTTAGAGTGGAATTTAGTTTGCATCTTAACAGGGCTCTAATAATATACTCCTGGCTCAATTAATATCATCCCCTTTCTCCACATCATCCCAAAGGTTCTACAAAGACTACAGACACCTTACTTCTGGTGCTGGAGAACTGCATGCACTTCCTCTTGATAGCATTTCCCAAATGTCTTATCCCTGGAGGATCTGCCATTTTTGAAATATCTTACTCCATAAAGAGTAGAGGCTCAAGCCTCCATAGCCCAGTAAGCTTTTGCATTTTTGGACACAAATTTCTCAGAAATGGAATTCCATGTTCCATTTGCAAGGGCAGAGCAATGTCTGATGGTAAACCAGAAACTAAATCAAGCATAAATCATGCTAAAAGATTTTGTTTTTATTCCTCCTTCATCCTTTATCTTTTCTTGCATTTTATATACTCTGCCATGGAAATGTAAATCTCTTGGCACTGGGATTATGGGAACATGTTCCAAAATATACCATCCTGAACTCAGTATGAGAAGAAATCTTCATTGCTTATGCTCTTGCCCGTGTCAGAATTAGGCCTTCTATCCCTTTGTCTCATGGGATTGGGTACAGGAACTGCTATGTCTGACCCTTTTCTTGAACTTCCTCCAACTGTTTTTTTCTTCCTAGGCATTCCAGTTTGGCAAGATTTTTCTTTAGTAATTTGCCATCTGAAACCGGTGGTAAGATTTTCTCATAATGAGCCCTTGTACATGCCCAGTCCCTTTGAGAGAAGAGGAAGAGAACAGCTATATCCTGATCCCTAAGACTGCTCTCAGAATGGAACGGGGTGAACCAAGAAAACACTGTCTGTATGAGTTATGTTATCCTGGCCAGTTTATGTCTTGAAAAACTCATTGTCAGTTTTAAGTCCCTGACCAGCTGGAGAATGTGAAGGAAAAGAGTTGTACCACAAGGTTAAATAGCAGAGGAGCAGATTTTTATTCTGCTTTCTAAAGGTATGAGGACATCAGTTGAACCTTCTGGAAGTAACAGCTGGACTAAAATTTCATAGTGTTCTCATCAGCTAGAGTCTTGGCTAGAGACTCAAATTATTGGAAGGAAGGAAGGAAGGATGGAAGGAAGGAAGGAAGGATGGAAGGAAGGAAATAGTTTTCTGAAACCACAAGTGTTAATGAAAGAGTCTAAGCGTATCATACCTAGTGAGTGGAGTTATTCTAAAGCTTCTTACTTAAAACTATGTACATATAAGTAGCTCTTACAAAACTATGTACATATAAGTAGCTCTTACATAGTATAGTTTAATAGAAAATCTCAGTTTTTTAAAATGAACAGAATAAGTAAGACTAACAGTAGCAAATTTACCCAGTCCCTGAGACATGTGGCAGTACATACCTATGTGATGCTTAATGCTGGAGGGAAGACACGGTGCTCTAGCCCCACTTGTCTGTCTCCTGACCTGGTAAACACACTGTCCTACCCTCCGTTTGTCCCACCTAACTAACCCCCTAACTGGCATCATCAGATCCACCAGGCCCTAGGTCATTGCCAATCAGTGTCAACTACTAATTTTCTCCAAACCCTTTACAGCTGTAAATCCATTTTCTCCCTTATCTGATTCACCCTCCAATTCCTTCACAGTCTCAAAGTTTTCCTCTTAGTTTTTCCTATTCCAAAAAGATAAGTTCTCTCCACTTTCTTCTCTATTTAGAGCTCACCTATGGGGACTGCCCTGGTAGTCCAGTCGTTTGGACTCCGCACTTCCACTGCAGGGGCACGGGTTTGATCCCTGGTGGGGGAACTAAGATCCCACGTGCCGCGTGGTGTGGCCAAAATAAAAGCTCACCTATGGATGAGAAATGTTAACTTCCTGTATTTCTTTCGGTACGCGGGCCTCTCACTGTTGTGGCCTCTCTTGTTGTGGTCTCTCCTGTTGCGAAGCACAGGCTCCAGACGCACAGGCTCCAGACGCGCAGGCTCAGCCGCCATGGCTCACAGGCGCAGCCACTCCGCGGCATGTGAGATCTTCCCGGACCAGGGCATGAACCCGTGTCCTCTGCATCGGCAGGTGGACTCTCAACCACTGCACCACCAGGGAAGCCCAACTTCCTGTATTTCAATCCTAGGTTAAAATATCTCTTGGAGTAAAAGTGCTTTCTGCGACTAAGAACTAACATCTACTGAAGCTTGTGTTCTGCGGGAGGGTCCACACATGAAGGAGCCAGAGCAGAGCCTGAGTCACAGAGACCACACACTGTTCTGCGGTCATTATTGGTTCTATGATCACCACCCAGGCATTGTGTCAAAGTGTCTGTTCCTTATAGCTTCACTCGTCAAGAAGGTGAAAAGGAGAGAAGGAAAGCATGAACAGAGAACTGCCCTTGTGATTGAGTGAATCCTCAGCTTCTCTATGTGACCAAGCACAGTTACAATTTGTTCTTATTATTAATATTTAGTCTAAGGAGGAGGATTAACAAAATCTTGAAGAAGTGAGAACTTGGGACCGCACATTTCATTACATTTTTCAACCCAAACATTTGTCATACATGTAGCTTCTGATATTTATTAAGGTTCACACACATGTAAACTGAGAATTTTCAAAACATGTTTCTGCCACAGTTGGTCATCAAATTGTTTTTCCAAGAAGTTCCCCTGAATTGAAGGATCCAGTGCGGGGCCTTGGAATCTCTTTTGGTCACCCCAGGATTCTCTCTTCTGATCCCTCACTCAAAATCCAGGCTGAATATGGCATTACTTAGTTTCCCAAATGTCCCTTTTGTATTTTCTCTCCCCAAATTCCCTAACAGAAGCCATTAAAAGTAGGTTCAGAACCTTTGATTTAATATCTTTATTCCCTATTTCCTAAGAAATTAAGTCTTGTTTCTAGGTAATATTACTACTGTTATAGGATATTTTGTGAAGAAAATATGATATGAACAGATTGATGCTATCATTTGTTCATGAAGAATGTTGGTGTTGTTTTTTTGATCTGGTATTTAACCCTAACCCAAACTGTAAAAGTACTTCTTTTTATTTCCAAACATTTTGAACCAGAGACATCAATGCTCCCCATCATGCTCCCTCACCTTCAGCTTCACTTCAATCTGCACCCTCACCTTGTTTCCTCAGCCCTTAACTCATCCTAAGCCTTGTTCCATCTCAGGGAAGGAGGGAGGAGGACTTGAGGGCAAGACAGAAGGGAACCTTTATGTCAAGTGAGAATAACTCCCATCCATTGGTGGCATCAACAGGGCCATATCAGATGCAGTGCACCTGTCCTGCAGGTTTACTATCATTGAGACCAGGGTTCTGGTTCAGCAAGTCTGATGGAGCTTCTGCTCACCGGCACCCTCACGCTCTCTATTTGATCATGGCCTGCCAGTCTCAGTGTCACACCCACATCACCTGCCTCCCTTTCATCCCCAGTGCTATAAATTACCTTTCTGGTCTGGGGGTTTTGTTGTGTCATGTTCTTTAGAGTGTCCAGTTTCTGCACATGAATAAGCTCTGTCAGCCAGGGAGCACTGTATTCATCACAGCTAGAAGCCAAGGCTGACATTCGAATCTTTGCCCTGCCATTTCATCTGCTTACACTTTTGAATATGATTGAAGAGCACAGAGGCTGAGAGAGATGAAGCCTCACAATAGCTCGGTTGGACCCAGAGAGGTCCTGCTCAAAGTCCTTTCAAGGTCTCCAGCTCTTCTGACATAAAAGCTGTTGTCTTCAGAGCCCTCGGTGATCTGGCTCCTGCACCCCTGATTTACTTTCAACCCTTTACTTACTCTGCCTCAGCCACGCGGCACTTTGTTGCAACGCAGGGCCTTTGCACTTGTTGTTCGCTTTGTCTGGAATGCCCTTCTCCAAGACAGCCAAGTGCCTTGCTTCCTTGTGGCCTTTAGATCTTTACTGAGATGTGCTTTTCACTGAGGCCTTCCTCAAACACCCTACTTTTAACTGCAACCTCTACCTCCATCACTCCCCATCCCCCTGCTCTGTTTATGTCTCTCTGCAGCATTCATGTCTGTATCTCTATAAGCACGTCCGTCTGCATGCACATATGTTACATATGTTTTGATCGATGGGCCCTCCTCTATTAAATAAAAGCCCCATGGAGTCAGAATTTTGTTCATTTCTGTCTTCGCCATACCTTGAAGAGTACCTAACACTTAGAATACCTTTCATAAATGTTAGTTGAATAAATGGATTAATAAATGAATTAGGAATCTTGGCTTTTATTAGATATAACCAATGTGGCCCTCCTGTTTTCAGTTCTCCTGGACAGAAAGATTCATCAAGTGTAGCTTTTACTATTGAATAAAGGAAGCTTGTTTACCAGGAAGAACAAGTGTTCTATGCATGAGAAATGGCAAAATAATATTTGAAGTAACACTTAAGTCTTGACACTTAAGAAGTGAAGAAAAGGAACCACATTGAACTCTTAACACTTGGTTTCTCAACTTTGGTCACATTAATGTTGGGGGCTGGATAAGTGTATTTTGTGTGATTTAGGATGTCTGATAGCATACCTGACCTCTACACACTAGACTCCACTAGCACTCCCAAGTACGACAACCAAAACTCTCTCCAAACATTGCCAAGCGTTCCCTCGGGGGCAAAACCCCATTAATGTCCAACCAGGACTTTAGTTCAATAACTTCCATTTAACTGATATTAAATGATACTTCCCATAAGTACATATAATTCTTTTTATGATCAATAAAATCATGGTACCCTGGTACCCAATTTGCAAAGACATATTAAAAAGAAAACAAAACAAGGGAGTCATGATATTCAGTACTTAGTTAACATTTGGCAAAACACAAACCACACTAAATTCACTTTTCAAAAATCTCTCTTTTTGTTTCAAAATAATTCAAAGAGAAAATAACCTATTGCTTTAAAGTATTTGAGAGAAGAAAGATAAAAGGAAAAACCAAGAAAACTCATTCCATCTAAAAATTCTTTCTTTCTTATACCCCTGATATGTTGGAGTCTACCCATGCTCATCCAGGTTTGTGCTTGATCTTGATTTGTTTCCGTGACTGCTTTATAGCTCTAAATAAAAATTTTAAAACATACATACACGAAGATCATGTCACAAAACTAGATTCCTGCAGGTCTGAAGAAAGCTCTCTCTTCACATGCAAAACTTAAAATGATGATTGCAATCATTGCCATCATGCAAACAGCCACTACCAGTTCGCAAAATGACCCATTTTCTTTCTATTATTTATTAAAGTCCCGCATACGCATAAGTTGCTGATTCCAAAGTGGAGGAAGCTGAAATGTGTAATTTCCCACTAGAGATAACCTTGTGGATGAAAAGAGGCTGAAGAGGCCTGCAGGGAATGCAGGTGATTTCTATTATAGTGCATCATTTCTCACCGGCTTTGACCTGCAAGAAAACTGTGGTTTCAGCTGTTCTCATTATATATGGGGTTTGTAAGAATAATTTCTTATTACCATAGAATCTTAGAGCATTTACCTAACCCAGCTCAGCACTCAATGTAGTCACGCCTTTTACATCATCACTGACATGGTCATCCAGTCTGTGCACAATTATCTCCACGTCTGTATGCTCTTTACTCCTTGGGAGCCTGTTTAATCACTGGTGGAAGTTTGAATTACTAGGATATTTTAATTTTAAAGTAAAATTTACTGATTAGTCTAGAGCAATATGCAATGAGTTTTTCCGGCCATATGAAACATCTTCAAATGTTTGAAATATGTGGTATCTTCCTCTTAAATTTTTATCTAAAGAAGAAGTATATTAAATGCAATATCTATGAGGATTTTCTTTAAATAGTTTGATTTGCAGTAAAGAAATTCAAACAATATTCAATTTCAATAACATGAACACCATAAACATGTTAGCTCAGATTAAAGCCAAAGGTTAATAGCTGCTGTGAATTGAAGTATAGATTATACATTTAAAAAATTAGTAATACACTTTAACTTCTTTATTGTTTTAATTATCAAAATACAACTGAACAGATGCATCAAATAAACAAAATCAAGTCCATTATCTTTCAGTTTTATATAAGACAAAATGAGAAAACATTCTCTTAAAAGTAACTGTTAAAATAGACTGTGTATCTTTGGATTAACTAATATTATTTTTAAAATTTTGTTTTTCTAAATTTAAACATTTTTTTAAACATTTTTATTGGAGTATAATTGCTTAACATTGTTCTGTTAGTTGCTGCTTTATAACAAAGTGAATCAGCTATACGTAAACATATATCCCCATATCCCCTCCCTCTTGCGTCTCCTTCCCTCCCACCCTCCCTATCCCACCCCTCTAGATAGTCACAAAGCACTGAGCTGATCTCCCTGTGCTATGTCGTTGCTTCCCACTAGCTATCTATTTTACATTTGGTAGTGTACATATGTCAGTGCCACTCTCTCACTTCATCTTAGCTTCCCTTCCCCCTCTCCGTGTCCTCAAGACAATTC
Organism: Leucopleurus acutus; assembly: GCF_964270905.1. Lineage (NCBI taxonomy): Eukaryota > Metazoa > Chordata > Mammalia > Artiodactyla > Delphinidae > Leucopleurus > Leucopleurus acutus. Next base: position 25,336,987 of record NC_139152.1, read on the forward strand.
TCTACGTCTGCTTCTTTACTGCTGTCCTGCCCCTAGGTTCTTCAGGGGTTCTTGTTGTTTTTTTTTTTTTTTAGATTCCACGTACATGTGTTAGCATACGGTACTTGTTTTTCTCTTTCTGACTTACTTCACTCTGTATGACAGATTCTAGGTTCAACCACCTCACTACAAATAACTCAATTTTGTTTCTTTTTATGGCTGCGTAATATTCCATTGTATATAAGTGCCACATCTTCTATATCTATTCATATGTCGATGGACACATAGGTTGCTTCCATTTCCTGGCTATCATGAATAGAACTGCAATGAACATTTTGGTACATGACTCTTTGAATTATGGTTTTCTCAGGATATAAGCCCAGCAGTAGGATCACTGGGCTGTATGGTAGTTCTATATTTAGTTTTTAAAGGAACCTCCATACTGTTCTCCATAGTGGTGGTATCAATTTACATTCCCACCAACAGTACAAGAGGGTTCCCTTTTCTCCACACCCTCTCCAGCGTTTATTGTTTGTAGATTTTTTGATGATGGCCATTCTGACTGGTGTGAGGTGATACCTCATTGTAATTTTGATTTACATTTCTCTAATGATTAATGATGTTCAGCATCCTTTCACGTGTTTGTTGGCAATCTGTGTATCTTCTTTGGAGAAATGTCTATTTAGATATTCTGCCTTTTTTTTTTTTTTTTTTTTTTTTGCGGTACGCGGGCCTCTCACTGTTGTGGCCTCTCCCGTTGCGGAGAACAGGCTCCGGACGCGCAGGCTCAGCGGCCATGGCTCACGGGCCTAGCCACTCCGCGGTATATGGGATCCTCCCTTACCGGGGCACGAACCCGTGTCTCCTGCATCGGCAGGCGGACTGTCAACCACTGCGCCACCAGGGAAGCCCTCTGCCATTTTTTGATTGGGTTGTTTGTTTTTTTGATATTGAGCTGCATGAGCTGCTTGTATATTTTGGAGATTAATCCTTTGCCAGTTGCTTCATTTGCAAATATTTGCTCCCATTCTGAGGGTTGTCCTTTCATTTTGTTTATGGTTTCCTTTGCTGTGCAAAAGCTTTTAAGTTTCATTAGGTCCCATTTGTTTATTTTTGTTTTTATTTCCATTTCTCTAGGAGGTGAGTCAAAAAGGATCTTGCTGTGATTTATGTCACAGAGCATTCTGCCTATGTTTTCCTCTAAGAGTTTGATCGTGTCTGGCCTTACATGTAGGTCTTTAATCCATTTTGAGTTCATTTTTGTTTATGGTGTTAGGGAGTGTTCTAATTTCATTCTTTTACATGTAGCTGTCCAGTTTTCCCAGCACCACTTATTGAAGAGGCTGTTTTTTCTCCATTGTATATTCTTGCCTCCTTTATCAAAGATAAGGTGACCATATGTGCATGGGTTTATCTTTGGGCTTTCTATCCTGTTCCATTGATCTATATTTCTGTTTTTGTGCCAGTACCATACTGTCTTGATTACTGTAGCTTTGTAGTATAGTCTGAAGTCAGGGAGTCTGATTCCTCCAGCTCCATTTTCCTTTCTGAAGATTGCTTTGGTTATTCAGGGTCTTTTGTGTTTTCTTACAAATTGTGAAATTTTTTGTGCTAGTTCTGTGAAAAATGTCAGTAGTAGCTTAATAGGGATTGCTTTGGGTAGTATAGTCATTTTCACAATATTGATTCTTCCAATCCAAGAACATGGTATATCTCTCCATCTGTTTGTATCATCCTTAATTTCTTTCATCAGTGTCTTATAGTTTTCTGCATACAGGTGTTTTGTCTTCTGAGGTAGGTTTATTCCTAGGTATTTTATTCTTTGTGTTGCAATGGTAAATGGGAGTGTTTCCTTAATTTCTCTTTCAGATTTTTCATTAGTAGTGTATAGAAATGCAAGAGATTTCTGTGCATTAATTTTGTGTCCTACTACTTTACCAAACTCATTGATTAGCTCCATAGTTTTCTGGTAGCATCTTCAGGATATTCTATGTATAGTATTATGTCATCAGCAAACAGTGACAGTTTTACTTATTCTTTTCCAATTTGTATTCCTTTTATTTCTTTTTCTTCTCTGATTGCCATGGCTACGGCTTCCAAAACTATGTTGAATAAGAGTAGAAAGAGTGGACATCCTGTCTTGTTTCTGATCCTAGTGGAAACGTTTTCAGTTTCTCACCATTGAGTATGATACTTGTGGGTTTGTCATATATGACAGTTATTAACTTGAGGTAGGTCACCTCTATGCCCATTTTCTGGAGACTTTTTATCATAAATGGGTATTGAATTTTGTCAAAAGCTTTTTCTGCATGTATTGAGATGATCGTATGGTTTTTATTCTTTAATTTGTTAATGTGGTATATCACATTGCTTGATTTGTGTATATTGAAGAATCCTTTCATCTTTGGGATAAATTCCACTGGATCATGGTGTATGATCCTTTTAATGTGTTGTTGGATTCTGTTTGCTAGTATTTTGTTGAGGATTTTTGCATCTATATTCATCAGTGATATCGGTCTGTAATTTTCTTTTTTGTAGTATCTCTGTCTGGTTTTGGTATCAGGGTGATGATGGCTTTGTAGAATGAGTTTGGTAGTATTCCACCCTCTGCAAATTTTTGGAAGAGTTTGAGAAGGAAAGGTTTTAGCTGTTCTCTAAATGTTCGATAGAATTTGCCTGTGAATATGTCTGGTCCTGGGCTTTTGTTTGTTGGAAGATTTATTTTTTATTTTTTATTTTGATTGCAGTACATAGGCCTCTCACCATTGTGGCCTCTCCCACTGTGGAGCACAGGCTCCGGATGTGCAGGCCCAGCGGCCCTGGCCCTCGGGCCCAGCCACTCTGCGGCATGTGGGATCCTCCTGGACCAGGGCACAAACACGTGTCCCCTGCATCGGCAGGCAAACTCCCAACCACTGCGCCACCAGGGAAGCTCTGTTGGAAGATTTTTAGTCACAGTTTCAATTTCAGTGCTTGTGAATGTCTGTTTATATTTTCTATTTCTTCCTGGTTCAGTCTTGGAAGGTTGTACTTTTCTAAGGATTTGTCCATTTCTTCCAGGTCGTCCATTTTATTGGGATATAGTTGCTTGTAGTAATCTCTCATGATCCTTTGTATTTCTGCAGTGTCATTTGTTATCTCTCCTTTTTCATTTCTAATTCTATGGATTTGAGTTGTCTCCCTTTTTTCTTTATGAGTCTGGCAAAAGTTTTATCAATTTTGTTTATCTTCTCAAAGGACCAGGTTTTAGTTTTATTGGTCTTTGCTGTCATTTCCTTCTTTTTCATTTATTTCAGATCTGATCTTTATGGTTTCTTTCCTTCTGCTAACTTTGCGTTTTTTTTTGTTCTTCTTTCTCTAATTGCTTTAGGTGTAAGCTTAGGTTGTTTATTTGAGGTGTTTCTTGAGGTAAGATTGTATTACTATAAACTTCCCTCTTAGAACTGCTTTTGGTGCATCCCATAGGTTTTGGGCTATTGTGTTTTCATTGTCATTTGTTTCTTGGTATTTTTTCATTTCCTCTTTGATTTCTTCAGTGAACTCTTGGATATTTAGTAGCATACTGTTTAGCCTCCCTGTGTTTGTAGTTTTTACAGTTTTTTCCCTGTAATTGATATCTAGTCTCATAGTGTTGTGGTCAGAAAGATACTTGATACGATTTCAATTTTCTTAAATTTACCAAGGCTTGATTTGTAACCGAAGATATGCTCTATCCTGGAGAATGTTCCCTGAGCACTTGAGAAGAAAGTGTATTCTGTTGTTTTTGGATGAAATGTTTTATAAATATAAATTAAGTCCATCTTGTTTAATGTATCATTTAAAACTTGTGTTTCCTTATTCATTTTCATTTTGGAAGATCTGACCATTGGTGAAAATGGGGTGTTAAAGTCCCCTAATATGATTGTGTTACTGTCGATTTCCCCTTTTATGGTTGTTAGTATTTGCCTTATGTATTGAGGTGCTCCTATGTTGGGTGCATAAATATTTACAACTGTTATATCTTCTTCTTGGATTGATCCCTTGATCATTATGTAATGTCCTCCTTTGTCTCTTGTAATAGTCTTTATTTTGAAGTCTATTTTGTCTGATATGAGAATTGCTATTCCAACTTTCTTTTGATTTCCATTTGCATGGAATATCTTTTTCCATCCCCTCACTTTCATTCTGTATGTGTCTCTAGGTCTGAAGTGGGTCTCTTGTAGACAGCATATATATGGGTCTTGTTTTTGTATCCATTCAGCCAGTCTATGTCTTTTGGTTGAAGTATTTAATCCATTTACATTTAAGGTAATTATCCATATGTATGTTCCTATTCCCATTTTCTTGATTGTTTTGGGTTTGTTATTGTAGGTCTTTTCCTTCTTTTGTGTTCCTTTAGCATTTGTTATATAGCTGGTTTGGTGGTGTTGAATTCCCTTAGCTTTTGCTTGTCTCTAAAGATTTTAATTTCTCTGTCAAATCTGAGTGAGATCCTTTTTGGGTAGAGTAATCTTGGTTGTAGTATTTTCCCTTTTATCATTTTAAATATGTCCTGACACTCCCTTCTGGCTTGCAGAGTATCTGCTGAAAAATCAGCTGTTAACCTTACGGGGATTACTTGTATGTTATTTGTTGCTTTTCCCTTGCTGCTCTTCATATTTTTTCTTTGTATTTAATTTTTGATAGTTTGATTAAAATGTGTCTTGGCATGTTTCTTCTTGGATTTATCCTGTATGGGACTCCCTGCACTTCCTGGACTTGATTGACTCTTTCTTTTCCCATGTTAGGGATGTTTTCAACTATAATCTCCTCAAATATATTCTCAGCCCCTTTCTTTTTCTCTTCTTCTGGGACCCCTATAATTCGAATATTGGTGTGTTTAATGTTGTCTCAGAGGTCTCTGAGACTGTCCTCAATTCTTTCCATTCTTTTTTCTTTATTCTTCTCTGCAGTAGTTATTTCCACTATTTTATCTTCCAGGTCACTTATCCGTTCTTTTGCCTCAGTTATTCTGCTATTAATTCCTTCTAGAGAATTTTTAGTTTCATTTATTGTGTTGTTCATCATTGTCTGTTTGCTCTTTAGTTCTTCTAGGTCCGTGTTGAAATTTCTTGTATTTTCTCCATTCTATTTCCAAGATTTGGATCATCTTTACTATCATTACTCTGAATTCTTTTTCCAGTAGACTGCCTATTTCCTCTTCATTTGTTTGGTCTGGTGGGTTTTTACCTTGCTCCTTCATTTGCTTTGTGTTTCTTTGTTCTCATTTTGCTTAACTTCCTGTGTTTGGGGTCACCTTTTTGCAGGCTGCAGGTTCATAGTTCCTGTTGTTTTTGGTGTCTGCCCCCAGTGGCTAAGGTTTGTTCAGTGGATTGTGTAGCCTTCCTTGTGGAGGGGACTAGTACCTGTGTCCTGGAGGATGAGGCTGGATCTTGTCTTTCTGGTGGGCAGGACTGTGTCCAGTGGTGTGTTTTGGGGTATCTGTGACCTTATTATGATTTTAGGCAGCTTCTCTGTTAATGGGTGGCATTGTGTTCCTGTCTTGCTAGTTATTTGTCATAGGGTGTCCATCACTGTAGCTTGCTGGTTGTTGAGTGGAGCTGGGTCTTAGCGTTAAGATGGAGATCTCTGGGAGAGCTCCCGCTGATTGATATTATATGGGGCCAGGAGGTCTCTGGTTGTTCAATGTCCTGAACTCAGCTCTCCCACCTCAGAGGCTCAGACCTGACACCCGGCTGGAGCACTAAGACCCTGTCAACTGCACGACAGTGAATGTGGTGGTCTCCATTCTGAAGTCAGATTATGAGGGTCTGCAATAGCTGTTTAGCTAGAACAGGCTGACTTGGGAGCACTTTGTCTATGAGGCTATCTCCAGCAGTTGGTGGCTAAAAGAGTAGGTCTCCACATGTGCTGCCCAAATCTTAAACGTTTGTATTGAGGTCTTCACTGGGTTCAGTCACAGATTTGGTACAGATGGTCTCAAAAACACATTACACTCTCAAGGTGGTATGCTTGAAACAGCTTGTAAGCCTGAGGGTCTACAAGCTGCAGGAAGATGAGACTGCCTGGGACAGCCTGAAAGCCATGATTCTTGCCATGGACACTGCTGCAGCCATCGTGGAATCTCGCTTCCCCTGCCGCTCTGCAATCAGTTTTCAGTGAAGCTGTCTCTCTGTACTGATGAGATTCATGCTACCTGAGTTTCCCAAAGCCATAGAGTGCTTAAATGTTGGGGCTAAGGTACAAACCCAGGAAATCTGGCTCCAAGGTCTGTGTTACCCAGTGCAAGTGTTGGGCCCTAGCTTCCGTGGGGTTTGTGGCCAGCGTGTCACATGGTAGGGCAGATTAACTAATATTGAACACGGGTGGGGGTAGAATATAGGAGGCAAAATCCTGGGTTAAAACCTTGGTTGTGTCACTTATTTTGTGACCTTGAACAAGTTACTTTATGTATAAGTTGATTCATCTTTAAGAGGGAGTTAACAGTAGTACTGATCTTATAGGACTGTTGTGAAGATTAGATTAATTAATGCATGTAAAACTCTTTGAATAGTGCCTGAAACACAATACGTGTACATTATCATTAATAGCCCAATATTCTAATCATTATATATCTGTCCTCTACATAATGATCATTAATATCCCTGTTTTCAAAATCAATGTATTAATACACTTAGCAATATGTGTGTATATATGTATGTATATACATATTTATAAAGAAAATTATATTGTTAGTTATAGAACATAACTTAAAAAGGCACGTGTTAAAAAGATTTTTCAGGGAAGGAATATTCAGATAATTTCTGTTTCAAGTCTGTCATGGTTTTCTGTCTTGAGTGTTCAAGTTTAAATCCATTTTACCAAAAGTCTTTGTACTTTCTTTTTAAAATATTTTAAAAGTAACTCAATAATTAATTTTATGATATAGTTTTGTCATTTGGAATTTTACCTTGCATATAACATAATTGTGTGTTCTTGTGACTTCAATAAGTCCAACTAGATGTTTTACCAGAAAAATATAGAAAAGGTATGGTCTTTTATAATATTTACATTTATTTGTAAATATCATATTAACATGCAAGCTGTGTATGAGTTTTATTTCAATGCTGTATATGTTGAACGCCGAGCTGCAAGATGCAAGAACAGTGATGTAAACACAGAAAGAAGCAGTCTGTCTCCTCATGGAACTTCCAGTCCTGTTTAGGGCATTATACATATTATATTATACATATTATACATTTAATCATAATGTATATGATTATACATATAATATCCTAATATAGAAATCTCTATATATTCTAATATATTATACATATAATCTCCTGTATAGAAAATAAATTAGTTGGTATGCTGTGAAATAAATGCAGTGAGGTGAGAATCAAAACACTCATACTGTTCCTGACATTCTTTTTGAGAAATAATATGGTCCTGACACAAATTCACAGATTTTCCATTTATAAATTAGTGACAATGACATGTCTCTGATAACTTTACGGGGGGGGGGGTCATGTTATAAAATTGAAAGAAAATCAGATCTGGGGTTGGACATCTTGCCCTGGCCATGTGTCCATCTGGACCACTCCAGCAGCCTCCTTGGGGATCCTGGTGCCTGCTCTGCCCCCAGCACCCACTGCCCTACCCCCTGCAGCCAGAGAGCCCTTCAAAGCACAGATTGCTCACACTTCTCTTCTTAAAACTCCTAAACTTTCCATTGTTGCCAGGATAACAAACACACTCCCTGACCAGCCCTGAATTCGCATCTCACCTCCCTCACCCTCAGTTCCTCCAACAGGCCATTGTGTGGACTCTTTCTTTGCCTGGAATGTTCTATCCCTGCCTCTGCCCTTTTGAGACCACATTATTCTTCATGTCATGGTTGAGTGCAGTTACAATTTTATATAAGTTATGGTGTGATTGTTTGGTTGACATCTGTCTCTATCTGGGCTGTAAGTTCCATGAGGACAAGTGCCGTGCCATTTGTTTTGTTGCTCTTGTTAACACTCCTCTATTCCTATCGCTTCTCACAGCATCTAGCGCACAGCAGAAAACATTTGTGCAGAAAACATTTGTTGAATTATTTCATGAATTTAATGGCTGTGTGCCTTTTAAAGTGGAGATAATTATAATAGCTGCTACACAAGATGGTTCATCTGCCTAACAAGGGTTTTATCTGTCTTTTACAAGGAAAGAAAGAGACAGTATATTAGGAGGAACATGGCAAAAGACAAAGCACACAAATATGAGAATCTCTCATAATGGAAATAGCTAAAAACAAACTGAAATAATAACCCATAAAATAAGCCAAGAAAATTTGATTTCAACATGGAAGTCTAAGGAATTAAGTGGGTATCTGTCAAAAGTGCTCATAAAATAGGCTCTGCCAACTGACGATGTTCAAGACTGCTCAGCCTTGTGAGCGTGCGGGCTGGAGGGTCATTCAGGTGCAGTCTAGTTTCTACCTGTGAACCCAAACAGCTCCAAACAGTGTCCTCTCTACCTTGTCGTGCTGCTCCTGCTTGCTGTAGATGGCAGACACCAGGCAACAGCATTCAAGACATACAGTTTCCTCTGACACACAAAGTGATTGGTCATTTTTCCAGCTTCTTTTGTCTGACCCATCACGGCCAAAACCTGAGCCTGCAAAACCACACTGACCTTGGCTTAGAAGACATTTGGTTATCACCTTATCAAATAAAGCATCCCTGAATAGTGGCATTCAGGAAATACTCCCAACAAAAATGCTCAGCATCTATCTGTGACTCTAGCGAGGGTTGAATTACCACAGTTTACAGTGTGTGTGTGTATGTGTGTGTGTGTGTGTGTGTGTGTGTGTGTGTGTGTGTGTGTGTGTGTGACTGTAACGATGCCCAAAGGAAGCTCAGAGAAATCACTTGTGCTTTTCAATAAAAAATTGACTAAGTATGTCAAATCATGATCCAGAGTTACACTACCAAAGGCTTTCACATGCTTTCAAGAGAACAGCATATTTGTAGGTGAAAAAATTCATAAACTGCATATTTAATGAGAAGGAAGTGCATGGAACTGAAAACTGAGATAAAAAAGCAATTTTGATGTCTGTGGTTTTGGTGAATGGATGTAATACTGGTGTCACCTCAATATTAAATAGATATATACGGTAAACATTTTGGTTCCAGCTTTGAGGTTCATCAAATCCTCCCTGTATTACTCATTTTCCCAGCTTTATTTTCTGCAGTCTCTCCACTCACCAGTACCAGACCAAGGTCCCTGTGTGCTGCAGCTTCCTAATAAATCTGCAAAGCTGCTTCATCCTGCCAGTGCTGTGGTGGAGCGCTCCCGGAGAAAATATCACCCAATTATGTATCACCTTCAGTGCAACAAATTTTAAGAATTAATACTTTTCTTTCAAAAAGTACATTTCTAAAAGCTGTTAAAAATTTGGGGAGACTATCTAGAGACTGAAAGTACGCTTTAACATGATGCTTGAGTTTATATGAAGAAAAGAATAAAAGGTAAAATAATTATGGTACTATTCTCTGGATATAAGGATGCCTCCCTCTACTGGGTGACTACTAATAGGAACCAAGGGTCATTCCCATCGGCAGTGATAGACTTGTCGGCTAATACACAGTTTTTCATCTACTCCCATTTTAAAACTTGCTAGTTTTTGTTGAGGATGTTGGGCTTGTATGAAATATAGACAAATTCCAATTTGAGCTTCATTAACTCCATGTTGTAATCAGCAAGGTGGTCAAGCACTATTAATTAGGATTGTGTTTATAGTGTTTTATTTTTCTTTTTGAGGAAGAGATTCAGTGCCACCTAAATTTTTGAAATTTGCTAACACTTAAAAAGCTGGTCAAAGTTAATGGGCGATTGTGCAGGCTTCTGAGCAACTTGTAAAGTGAAGAAAAGGATCTTCACCATTTTCAGCCATGTGGTTCTCTCCCACTGGCCTGTAGCCTCCCCGGTCACGTGACAGCCTCGTGTTGACTTGAGCAAAGGTTGATGACCCGTTGATAAGGGGCCACTGCCTTCTTTGGAAATTGTACCAGTGAAGGTTTGGTAATACCAGAGCTCTCTTAATTATGAAAACAACTCTTTGATCTCTCTTGTTATAAGATGCTTCCTTGTTATTAGAGGGTCACACCTAATAACAAGCAGTTTCTTCTTGTTAATGCCTAACTTTGGGCCATTCACTATTTTCTCCAGGCATCAAAGAATATAATAACAAAAAATAAAACAAAACACAAAACCTCATATCTCTTTTTATTTGTGGAAGTTTAATAAAAATGTTTACTCACTAACATTCTAGCAAATATGATATTTTGAAATTATCAGTGGCCATTATTTATCCAAATTTACCTTAAATTAAGATAAACAATAGAGTATTCTAGAAGGAAGATCATCTTGCAGCAAATTTTAAGAGTTTGCCTCAATATCTAAGCTGGGGCACAGTAATTGATGCATTGCTCTAAATAAATGTATGTAAGTTGAAGCTTGAAAATTTCTTTTCCAATCACACATTTTTGTTTGGCTGGTGTTTACTTTAATAGGACTTTTAGCCATATGATAGGCCCCCTTGCATTTGTCTAGTGAAACCTTTCATTTGTGTGATCTCTTAAAATCCTATTTTTTTTTTCTTTTTTAAATCACTTAGCTGCCTAAACAAAATTACCATTTTACAAACACAGAAGCTAAATCATAAAGAGGTTAAATGTCTTGACAAAGATCTCAGGGCAAAAGAGGTTCAGGGGGAAAAGCAGAATCAGGTATCTCTAGTCTAGACAACTTCTTCCAAATTAGCATCCAAGTGGACTTATACAGAAATAACTGAACTTGATGTACATTTGCCCTAGTGAAAAGTTTACTCTCTACCTAGTAATCTTATCAGGATTGCCATTTTCGAATGCAAGTTTGGCAGGTGACAAGAGACAAATCTATATACAGATATACAGTAGGTGGCAGGGGAAGAATTGGGGGAACTTCAATGGATGCACAAAGACAAAGAATATTGTTGGTAAGATAAGTAGAGCAGTTAGTGGACTGTTTGGGGGGTTGTTTGTCAATAAAGTAGAAGAGGGCTAAGCCCTCCTAAACTCTCTTCTGTTTTTTGTTAATTTCTTAATATGTGTAACACCTAATTTGTATTATGTTGCTAACAAGTCAGCAAACAGAAATATAGAACAATTTAAGTGTTAAGAAAACTTCTTAAGCAGGTCAGCATTAAATAAATTCAAGATATAAACATATTCTCGAAAACAAGAGAGTTTCAAATTTACCAGAAAATAAAAATCCTGTGTGCATTTCAGTTTGGAAAAATAGTTAAAAAAAGAATCATACTGCAGGGCAGGGAGTCTACTGGGCAAGGAGAATGCTGTTATGTTTTTGCATTAAACCTAAAGTTTTTCTTTTTACTATTTGTAAGTACTCATTATATGCCATTATTTGTGGTCCTGCTCAGATAATAAAGGAAAAAAAATCCCTTTCCAAACAGTGTTGGTTTGAATAAACTGTAGTAAGAGCATTTTACAGAGTGCCTCCATATAAGAACATTCTGTCAATCATAAATGTGGTTATATCATGTATATTAAATAAGTAAAGAAAGAACAATAATGGAGACTTGGATCATCTGTAGAAAGCTGGTGTCCACCCTGCATCTAGTGTAGATGAAATTTCTGTATCACTGTAGGGGAACATTTCCTCATTGTGGATTTATAAAAGCTTGTATAAGTGATGTAAAAAGAAGTCTGCTACTCAATAAATCATCAGTACTACTTTCTGAAGCCTGGAGAGGTTTCCTTAGAGATATGATTATAAACACTGGGCAGATTTCACAGAGCTGAATTTGGAGAGCTGGAAAAATCACAGTTCCAAGGTTGAATATGGCTGTCAGCATTCTGAGCTTCCTGCCAGGCTCAATGAATTTGATTTCTGAGACATTATTTGGGTTATTGTCATTTGTTTGATAGGTAGACCTGATCAGCATGATCTCATTTCAACACAACAGGCTCTTCTTAATCTCCCTTGCCCGTGCCAACTAAGAAAGCCCATAGCTGTAAAAGTCTGAGCTCCCTAGACAATTCTTTATTCCAGCATAATTCATTTCTTCATCTTCCTTAAATTACTTTAAAAAAAGAATAACAAAGAAAATGCACGAGAGATTAAAAAATTTAATATTATAATCTCCACTGAGGGTGTGGGTAAAATGAGAAGAGAACTAACACTTACAGAGCATCTACTGTACGCCAGGCATGATGATTCACTCTTTAAATATTTGGACGCACTGATGTCAATTTAACCGTGCAAAGATACCTACAATTCATATCCATGTTCACTTCAGATTTAGTTAGTTAAACCCTTAGGTGACTTCCGGTTTCAGCTGGAAGATGCAGAGCTGGAAAGACCGTCACTCCCACTGTTACAATGAGAAAAAACCTGGACAAACTGCAAATTACTTTTTTTGAGCCTCTCAGATGACTGAGGTCACAGGGCAAACAACCAACCCAAGAGACGGATGCTTGCAGCGTCAGGGAAGACGCTACCAAACGCCATATAAACCAGCAGGAATATTAAACCAGAAATGTTAGCAAACTGCTGAAGGCGGAGTGTGGGCTAGCTGGGAGAGTGTGGTGCTTCTGGAGACCACAGACATGGGGAGTGCCCCATGACCTTGCTGGGTTTCCCTCCAGGAACCCCACCAGGCTCTAGGGTGACCAAATGTCCTCTCCTGGTTTACCTGGGACAGAAGGGGACTCCGAGATGCGAGATTTTTTCAGTTTTATAACTAGGACAAGGTAGTGACCCTACTAGGATTTCACAGGAGAGATGATGGAGAGAAATAGGAGAAAACTCCTGTATGCTGCTTGCATACTGGAGGTGACCAGAAGTCACCTCCCACATCTGCCCAGACCAATTAGAAGAAAGGAACGGAGGTGACACCAAACTCCTCAGAGAACCATCTCCCTTTTCTCCTGCACACTAATTCCAGCATCATGTGTAGTATAAACATGTGCTTTAAAAAATCCATGAACACTTTAGGTCTCAAAGACAGCCTTATAAATAAACTCAGGGAAGGTGTTTTTCCTGAAAGGATAGAAATCAATTCCCTCACAAGGTAACTTCCGGAGACAGAATATGACAGTAAACAATAGTGCAATACTTTCCTACCTGAATTAATTTTACTTCCCTGACTTTTTTGTTGCTCTGAAATTGTCAAAAAGAGCACTGTTTTTCATCTAAAACTTCTCCTACTGAGTTACTCAGCTAAGTTTAACTAGAGATGCAAATTTTGAAGTCCAAAATATTAACAAGGGAATTCAAATTAATACACATATCAATATTGTGTAACTGCACCTCTAACTTCCTTAGACCCAAAGCAGTCTTGCAGTTCTGCATCTTCCATGTTTGTCTTTCTTTTCCTTTCACCTATAACTCTGAATTTCAAGGAGGAATTAAGACTCCACTTTTAAAGGTATGAAGAGAAATTACTGCAGGAAGAAAAGACATGATATATAATATATTGAAAATCAATTTATTGCTTTGTTTTCTGTACAGGCAGTGCATTTATCCTAAATAGTACTAATATCAAGCATTGAAGCTTGATTTCAGGCAGTTCTTCTTCCATTTAACTTACCAAGTTAGACATTCCTGAACTAAATGTGGCCATTCTTGGTCTCTACAGACATTGTGATTTCATAAGAAAAGGAAGATAAAATATTTACAAGTCACCTTGAATTAAAAATACATGTGACATAGAAGCTAGTTCTGATAGTAATACTGTCTAATGATAGTGGTGTGCTGGATCCAACTTGGCATATTCTTTCAGCTTGGTGTTCAGTGACATCACACAGGTGGCTTGAAATGAGCCACAGTGGGAGTGCTTATGCCATGGAAATTGACAGATGCTACACCCAGAAATGTTAACATATAAACATTGCTTAATAGATACTCTGGTAACACATGCTTCCTGCCTAAAAGAGGAGGGGTGGTATTTCACAGTCATGAAGGAGCTATAGAGAGGGAGATGGAGTTGGGGTGCCATCACTGGGAAGTTGTTATAGTGCCAAACCACTTTCTGGAAGTATTTTTCACCCTAGTTGATGATGAGTCATAAAATATCTCCCATAAACATTCTTTTCTGAAACAGTTGACCTCTGGTAAATTAAGGACTGTAGTGGGTTGAACTTGCTCCCACCTCCTTTGCCCCCAAAAGATATATCCATATCCTAATCCCTAGAATCTTTGAATATGTCCTTATTTGGAAAAAAAAAGTCTTTGCATATGTAATTGGTTAAAGAATTTAGAATGAATTCGTCTTGGATTACCTGGGTGAGCCTTAAATCAAATGACAAGTATCCTTGTAAGCTACAGAAGAGAAGGAGACACAGAGGACAAGTTCAGGTCAAGACAGATGCAGAGATTGAAGCCATGTCACCACCAGCCAAGGAAGCCGAGAAGTGCGTGGAGCCATCAGAACCTAGGAGAGGCAAGAAGGATTCTTGCCTAAAGTCTCCAGTGGGAGTATGGCCCTGCTGACACTTCCAGAAGTCTGTGAAAATATAGTTTTTCTAAGGCAACTGCTTGCAATAATTTGTTGTGGCAGCCACAGGAAACTAGAACAAGGACCAATGGGAATTAATGTTTGTTTACTAAAAAAAAATTTTTTTTAAGAAACATACCCTCAAGACCCATTAATTCAAATGATCCAATAGACATGCATCCTCTTTCATCCTCTACCTTTGCATTTATTTCCTCTACAGAATAGCTCTCACACTCATCTGTGATCAATACAGGCATTTCGTGAGCAGCTCCGTTTCTGTATCTCCTCTCTAGTTCATCTTTCACATACGGCTGAAATGAACCATTTAATCTGGCATTCTCCCCATGCCCCTACTCATCAAATGTTGGTTCTTTTCTAATATGGGGTTTTCTCAGCAGCTAGCAGGGTGTGATCAATATCAAACTGTGACAATTTAAGCAGGCGAGAAGTATCACTTTAAAGAGGAAATGCCAAACATTACTGAAAAGAAGTGGAAGAAAAAGTTTGACATGAGCCAGTAGCACAAGACTATAGCACTGTCAGGAGTCCATGAAAAGGGAAAAAACAAAAACAACTTTCTGCAGTTTGCATACAGTTGCAGCTTCCTATTTCTCCAGGTTCATCTCATGACATTTTCACCCTCATTCTACCTTCAGGCACAGTTACTGTTTGTGTTCCTGGATATCTTCAGCTAAGAATTAGTTAGATTGACCTGGTCATTCATATAATGGTATGGGTGACTATGAAATACCTATTACCTTTGACCCAAGAATTCAACTAGGAATCTATCTTAACATACTTATCCCAAATCCATTTTTAAGAAGTCATATGTGGGGCTTCCCTGGTGGCGCAGTGGTTGAGAGTCCGCCTGCCGATGCAGGGGACACGGGTTCGTGCCCCGGTCCGGGAAGATCCGACATGCTGCGGAGCGGCTGGGCCCGTGAGCCATGGCCACTGAGCCTGTGCGTCCGGAGCCTGTGCTCCGCAACAGGAGAGGCCACAGCAGTGAGAGGCCTGCGTACCAAAAAAAAAAGAAGTCATATGTGTCAATGTTGCTTGCCATATCAGCAGACAAATTATGTTGCAGCCATCAAGCCATCACATTACAGCCGCCTAGAAGGTGAGCCCTGAGAGAACTCAGGATAGAAACAGGTTGCCTGCCATCTAGCAGTCAGTAGCTGCAGCCACTACCATCCCCCCCCCCGCCAGTGGTATACCCTGAGGAGACTCAGGATGAGAAAGCACAGGATACAGGCCCCAGATAGCTGAGGTGCATATCAAGGGAATGATTTCAGTGAGCCCACACTCTTGCATCTTTCCATGTATAGAAAAGTGTTAAATTTTTAAACTTGAGATATCTGATTTTCTTTAATTAACAGTAATCTTTTGATGTTCTGACTACCAGGTCTTTGTTACAAAAGCCCTTATATATCCCAGCTCCTCCCTGACCTCTTTGGAGCAGTCCCTTAGAGCTATCTGAGAGGCTGCATCCCGAGCTTAAGTCCTCAATTTTGTTCACCAAATAAAACATAATTCTCAACTTTTAGGTTGCGTATTTTTTTCAGTCAACATATGCATGAAGATATTCATTTCCACAAAAAAGAGAAAGGAATGTAAATGATCAACAATAGGGGAATTATTAAATAACCTCTAAAACATGAATTTGGTAACTAGTAAGCAGTTACAAAGATATTATTTATGAAGGCCATGTAGTAACATAAAAGACATGCAATATTTTATAGAGTATGATGACAAGTGACTAGAAAAGAATATAAATTTGTAAACAATTTAATATGTGTCTGCATATAGAGAGAGAATATTTGGTTTATATTGCACTGTGACTAACTAGCACATATTTAGCAGCTGAAAATAATCCAGTTCTTATCTTATAGTTGTAAGGTCACAAGCCTGGGGCTCAACTGGGTTTTCTGCTTAGAGTCTCATGAGGTCAAAGTCAATATGTTGGTTGTGTGGGTTCTTATTTAGAGGATCTGCTTATAGTTCATTCAGGTTTTTGCCAGAATTCAGGTTTTGTGTTTATTGGACCAATGTCACCATCTCCTTGCTCTCTGAAAACCAGCTGCATTCCTTTTCATGTGATCCCTTCCATCTTCAAATCCATGGAATCCTTGTCACGTGTCAAATCTCTCTGACTTCGCCTTCTGCCTTTTGAAGATCTCATGTGATTAGATTGGGTTCACCCAGATAATCTCTGTATCATAAGGTCAAGTGACTTGGGACTTTAATTAAATCTGCAAAATTCCTAGACAGCAGCGGTGCCTAGATTAGTGTTTGAGTAAATAAGCAGGGGATGGGCACCTTAGCAGGGCCATGTTTAGAATTCTTTCTATTTATCTATCTACCTTTCTATTTATCTATCTATCTATCTATCTATGAATGATGGTTAATTTTATGTGTCAATTTGACTGGCCAAGTGATGTCTAGGTAGCTGATTAAAAATTATTTCTGGCTGTGCCTGTGAGGATGTTTCTAGGAGAGATTAGCATTTGTATAGATGGACTGAAGTAAAGCAGAAGGCCATGTCCAATGTGAGTGGGCATCATCTGATTCACTGAGGACCTGAACAGAACAAAAAGGCAAAGAAAGGTTGGACTTGCTCTCTCTGTCCCTTACTGCTTGAGCCAAGATGTCCATCTCCTCCACCCTCAGTGCTCCCACTTCTCAGGTCTTCAGATCCAGACTGAAATTTACACCATTGGCTCTCTGCCTCTCAGGCCTTCCAGCTGCACCACTGACTTCCTTGTATCTCCAGCTTGCAGAGGACAAATTCTGGGACTTACCCTTCACAATAGTTGAGCCAATATCTTATAACAGTATCTCATAGTCAATCTATCTATATCACTCTATATATCCTCTTGGTTCTCTTTCTCTGGAGAACCCCTGACTAATTAGCTAGCTAGCTTTATTTCCCCACAAAGGGAAGAAAAAGGAAGAATGCCCCATGCAAAATTTGATTCAGATGGTAGGGCTAATGATAATACACAAGCATATATTCTACAGGGAAGAACTAAAATAATAAATTGTATGTATATATATATATATATTGTGGTTGGTGGGAGGGCTATTTATTTATTTATTTTGCTTTCTCTTTTTTCAAATATTTCTTTATGTTTTTATATTACTGTATAAATGAAAAACAGATCTGATTTTATTTCATTGCTTCCTAAAATCTTGTCTCTCCCCAGTCTCCCTATCAGTGACATCAGTAGCTGTACTTCTTCTCAGTCATCTAGAAGTCCCTTCTTTGTCCTAGGGTCTTTAATTTTCTATATCTTACTCTTTCTGTCCTCACATTCAAACAGTTCCCAAGTGCAACCAAATCTTTCATGATGGATTCAATCCATTTCAACACTTTCTGCCCAACTCCAGACTTGTAGCCACTCTCACCAGAATGTATTTAATAAATTCCACATATTCTTCATATTTCCACAAGGGTCTTATTCCTCACATAGTGCTTCAAAATTACCTCCTCAAAACATACTTTTGCTTTTTATTCTCTACTAATTCAAATTTGGCCTCCAGTGTGTATCTTACTACTCCATTTATATAATCTTTCTTCAACTTCTTACCTTATTTTGAAAATGTCTCCATTCCAAATTCTCTACTTCGGCTAAGCAACATTTTCTGGGTTCACCTCCATGATATGTACCCACACATCTGTCTGACTCCTCTTGTTCAAACCTGCCAATTTGATGAAAATTTACTCTAGGTCTTCTTGATGCTTATTTCCATGGAATGTCTAAATATTAGTAAGGATCAGTAGGAGAAAGTATTTGAAGATATGCAGCCATTATGCAAAATATTGTTATAGGATAGCATAATTATTTTAAAAATATATAGTTGATAGAAAAGGTCTAAGAAAACTTAAAACTAATATTTTCCAAATTTTAAGAATTGGAAAGTCATATTCCAGAAATAACAGATTAGTGAACATAATATCAATCACAGGCAAACTACTAGAAGGAATTAGAACACCCTATCACTAAGGGTAAGAAATATGATCAGTAAAACAATAAGAATGTTATTCCAAACTAACAATATATTTTTTTCAGCTTTATTGAGGTATTATTAACAGAACTAACCATATTTTTAATAGATTTCATTAGCCTTGATCAGGCAAATGTTTTCAGCAAGATACCTGACAAAGAATCATGATATCACTGTAGATGAGACTGAGAACTGTGAGTTGGATGATAATAAAGTAGGTAAATTCATAGCTAATGGAATAACTGAATCCAAGAATCTTGATTGAGAGAGAAGTCAACTTGAAGAGAGGGTCTTACAGACATGCCACAAGGCTTAACATTAGTTCTGCATTGCTTAACACATTTATCAATGATTTGAACAAATATAAAAGGTGTTCTTACCAACTTTGTCAATTAAAATACCTGGAAAAGTATATTGAGACAATTAGCAGCAGAAAAAACAAGAAGTTCCAAATGATCGGAATCAAGATGATGGAGCAGGAAGACCCTGAACTCACCTCCCCCAACAAACACAATGAAATTACAACTGCATATAGAGCAACTCTTGCTGAGAATGACTAGAAGACTAGCAGAATTGCTCTTCTACCAAGGTTGTAAAGAAAAAAACACATGGAGTCTCATAGGAGGGGAGCAGAAGTGATCTAGTCAGAACCTACACCCCTAAGTGGGTGACATAGAAGAGGAAGGGGATATCACAGGCTCATGTATCCTCTCTAAGGAAGAGGAGTTCAAACCCCATATTAGGCACCCCGGCCATGGGGTCTGGCACAAGGAAGATGAACCCCTTTATCTGGTTTGAAAACCAGTGGAGTTTACTGGAGAGCTGTAAGAAACCAAGATCCAGCTCTTAAAGGGTGCATGCACAGACTTCCTTGCTCTTAGTCCCAGCACAGAGGCAACAGATAGCAAATTTCCTCCTGCTCTGGCTGACCTGCCAGTGCACCCCACCCCATCCCATGTTGAGCTCCTGTTCCAGCACTGCTCCCCACTAAGATAGAGATCACCATTACAATCAATTGTGTACATGCATGCACCAGGGAAAAGGGTAATGAGCTGAGAAATGCTTCTCCCTCCCCTGGGGCCCTGACCTCACCCCTAACCAAGGTGGAGACTGACATCACTCTAGGGAGAATCCCAGCTACCTCAGGCTCCTGCTCCAGCCCTTTGGGGCCCAGCCCTGCCCCACAACATGGCAGCAACTGCCATTGAGCCTGGGAGAACACCTGGCTCACACCTGGCTCTGGGTCTCGCCCCTCTGACTCCAGCCATACCTCCCACCAAGGTAGTGGTAGCCAGCACAACCTGGGAGAAGAGTGGCCTGTGCTTACTTCATATCCAGCTCTCCAACCAAAGTCACTAGGCACTGCATTGGGATGCTCCCACAGAGGGACATGCCTTCAAGACTGGAATAAGTAACTGTTTAGCCTAATTTCATAAAGACAAACAAAATGAGAATACAGAGGAATATGTTACAAATGAAAGAACAAGATAAAACCCCAGGGAAAAAAGCAAAAGCTGTTCTAAGAGGAAAGTTTATAGTGATACAGTCCTCCCTCAGGAAACAAGAGAAATCTCAAATAAAACAACCTGTCTTTCAATCTAAAGGAATTAAAAAAAGAAGAACAAAAAAAAAAAAAAGCCAAAAGTCAACAGAAAGAAGGAAATAGTAAAGATCAGAGTGGAAACAAATAAAAATAGAGACCAAAAAAGAAAAAAAAATAGAAAAGTTCAATGAAACTAGAGCTCATTCTTTGAAAAGATAAAAAAAACTGATAAATCTTTAGCCAGACTCATCAAGAAAAAAAGAAAGAGACCCCAAATAAACAAAATTATAAATGAAAAAGAAGTTAAAACTGATATTACAGAAATACAATCATTAAGAATATTATGCACAGTTATAGGTCAACAAATTGAACAACCAAGAAGAAATTAATAAAATTCCTAAAAACATAGTTTTCCAAGACTGAATTGGGAAGAATAGAAAATCAGAACAGACTTATTAATAGTATTGAAATTGAATCAGATATCAAAAACCTACCAGCAAACAAAAGTCCAGGACTGGGTGGCTTCACAGGAGAAGTCTACCAAATATCTAAAGAAGAGTGAACACCTATTATTCTCTAATTATTCCAAAAAATAAAAGAGAGGGAAACACTTCCAAACTCATTCTACAAGGCCAGCATTCATGTGATACCAAAACCAGACAAACACACTACAATAAAAGAAAATTACAGGCCAATATAACTGATGAACATAGATGCAAAAATCCTCACAAAATATCAGCAAACTGAATTCAGCACTATATAAAAAGGACCATACACCACGATCAAGTGGGATTTATCCCAGGGATGCAGGATGGTTCAATATCTGCAAATCAATCAATGTGATACACCACATTAACAAAAGAAAGAATATAAGCCACATGAGCATCTCAATAGATGCAGAAAAAGCATTTGACAAAATTCAACATCCAATCATGAAAAAAAACTCTCATCAAAGTTGTTATAGAGGGAACATATCTCAATATAATAAAGACCACTTATGACAAAACCATAGCTAACATCTTACTCAATGGAGAACTGCTGAAAGCTTTTTCTCTAAAATCAGGAACAAGACAAAGATGTCCACTTTCAATACTTCCATTTAACACAGTATTGGAGGTCCTAGCCACAGCAACCAGACAAGAAAAAGAAATAAAAGGCATCCAAATTGGAAGGAAAATAATAAAACTGTCACTATTTGCAGATTTCACAATACTCTAAATACAGAAAACCTTAAATACTTCACCAAAAAAACTATTAGAACTAATAAATGAATGCAGTAAAATTGCAGGATCCAAGATTAATATACATAAATCTATTACATTTCTGTACACTAATAACGAACTATAAGAAAGTGAAAGCAAGAAAACAATCCCATTTACAATTGCATCAAAAAGAAAAAAGTACCTAGGAATAAATTTAACCAAGGAGGTAAAAAACCTATATTCTGAAAACTAAGATATTGATGAAGGAAATTGAAAACAATACAAATAAATGGAAGGATATCCTGTGTTCATGAATTGGAAAAAATAATGTTGTTAAAATGTCCATATTACCCAAAGCAATCTACAGGTTTGACATAATTCCTATCAAAATACCCATGACATTTTTAACAGAACTAGAACAAATAATCCTAAAATTTGTATGGAACCACAAAACACCTTGAATAGCTGAAGCAAACTTTGGAAAAAAGAACAAAGCAGGAGGAATCACACTGCTACAGTAATCAAAAAGAGTATGGTACTGGTACAAAAACAGACATAGAGATCAAGGGAACAGAATAGAGAGCCCAGAAATAAACCCATGCAAGTATGGTCAATTAACCTACAACAAAGGAGGCAAAAATATACAATGGGAAAAAGACAGTCTCTTTAATAAGTGGTGTTGGAAAAACTGGACAGCTACATGTAAAAGAACAAAATTTGAATATTTTATCATACCATGTACAAAAATAAACACAAAATGGATTAAAGACCTAAATGTAAAACCTGAAACCATAAAACTCCTAGAAGAAAACATAGGAAGTACACTCTGACACTGGTCCTAGCAATATATTTTTTTCAGATCTGTCTCCTCTGGCCAGGAAACAAAAGCAAAAGTAAACAAAGGGGACCCAATAAAACTTAAAAGCTTTTGCACAGGGATGGATACCATCAACAAAACCAAAAGGCAACCTACTGATTGGGAGAAAATATTTGCAAGTGGTATATCTGATAATGGGTTAATATCCAAAATATATAAAGAACTCATACAACTAAATATCAAAAACAAATCAACCCAGTTAAAAATTGAGTAGAGGAAAAGAATACACATTTTTCCAGAGGAGACATACAGATGGCCAACAGGCAATGAAAAGATACGCAACGTCACTAATCATCATGGAAACACAAATTGAAGCTGCAATGAGGTATCACCATCACCTCACACCAGTCAGAATAGCTATTGTCAAAAAGACAAGAAATAACAAGTGTTGGTGAGGATGGGAAGGAAAGGGAACTCTGGTACACTGTTAGCAGGAATGTAAACTAGTACAGCCACTATGGAAAATAGTATGGAGGCTCTTCACAAAGTTAAAACTAGAACTTCCATTCCACTCTTTGGTATCTACCCAAGGAAAATAGAAACACTAGTTCAAAAGGATCCATGCACCCCAGTGTTCATTGCAGCATTATTTACAATAGCTAAGATACAGAAACTACCTAAGTGACCATTAACAGAAGAATGGATAAAGAAGCTGTGAGATATATATACACACACACACACACACACACACACACACACACACACACACACACACATACATACATACAATGGAATATTACTTACCATAAACAATAAAATTTTGCCATTTATAACAACACAAATGAACCTAGAGGGTATTATGCTTCATGACATAAGACAGAGAAAGAAAAATACTGTATGTTTTCACTTATATGTGTGTGGAATCTAAAAAATAAAAGAAATTGACACATATAACAAATAGAAACAGGCTTACCAATACAGAAATAAACGAAGGGGTACCAGAGGGAAGAGGCATAGTGAGAAGGGCAAGATGAAGGGCAAGGTGAAGGGGATTAAGAGGTATATAGGTATAAAATAAACAAGTTACAAGGATGTAATGCACAGCACAGGGAATATAGTCACTATTTTATAATAACTTTATATGGAGTATAATCTATAAACATATAAAATCATTATGAGGGAGGAGTCAAGATGGCGGAATAGGAGGATGCAGAATTCGTTGCTCCTCACAAGTACATCAAGAA
This sequence comes from Leucopleurus acutus, assembly GCF_964270905.1. Taxonomy (NCBI): domain Eukaryota; kingdom Metazoa; phylum Chordata; class Mammalia; order Artiodactyla; family Delphinidae; genus Leucopleurus; species Leucopleurus acutus. The sequence continues at coordinate 25,360,280 of NC_139152.1, forward strand.
TACATCTACAAATGGAACAATTCTCATAGAGCACATGCTGAACATTAGCAGAAGAATTTGGACACCTAAAAGGACAAGAAAAATCCCCTCACAACTGGGTAGGATGTAAGAAAGAAGAAAAAAAGAAAAGAGGAATCAAAAAAGGGACCAGCAACCCTGGTGGGAAGCTGAAGGTGAGAGGAGGTCCCTACACTCAGAAAAACTCCCTCATGGTGGGGAAATCAGCTGGGACTGAAAAGGACCTTTGGGGGGATCAAAGGAGAACACAGTGGATGGTCTGTGGAAGGCAGGACAAAGTAAGAACTGCACATATGGTGTACCCCGCAGCTCTGAGCATTCCAGACTGAGTTGTAAGTTACCTGTTGTGAAGGGGGGCTGGGTGCTGGGAAGTGGGGTTTGGAGTGTGGACCCAGGCAAGGGACAGAAGTTGGCTGTGAAAAGACAGCCTGAAGGGACAGGAGTAAGGACCTCCACAACTGGGAAAGTCTGTGGAAAAAGCCCAGACACCATAGAAGCAAGGCATCATTGTTGAGGGACGTGGAAGGGGTGGAGCTTCCATTACAATCCCTTTCCCCACCCTCTGGGTTCCTCAGCCTCTGAAGACACTGGAAGGTGCTCCTAGTTGAGTTGGCCCACCTGCCCCTCAGGCTGGGGTCTCCTCCAACCTGAGTGGGCTCCAGGGGCCTGAGCACCATCCAGCCCAAAGCCTCCTTGGGAATCAGCCCAGGGCAGCCCTGCCTTGGATGAGAGTCTGCCGATGCTGGCAGGGGCTGAGTGTTGAAGTGTGGGGTTGGGAGAACTGATCCAGGGAGAGGAGTGCTATTGTCTGCTTGGATATGGCAGAGGGGATGGGAGTGAGGGGATGTGCGGCCGGGAATGCCCCTAGAGGAAGACTGGTCTGCCTGGAAAGTGAGGAACCACTGTTGAGAGGTGTGCAGGGGGCAGGGCTGCCACTGTCTGCACACACCAGCTGCTGCCTCTGTGAGCACTGGGAGGGACTCCCACTGGAGCGAGCACACCACAGTCTGTTGCAACTGACTGCTGGTCCCACCATCATAGACAGCTCGTACACACCCCAACTGTGGCTGTCACAACCCACTCAGGCCTGAGTAAGTGTGCCTCAAGCAGCTGCTGCTTTTGTTCCCTCTTGCCTGAGAGGGGAACAGACACCTGAGGGTGGCACATATGCAGAGGTGGGATCAAAACCAAAGCTGAGCCCCAGGGGCAGTGCAGCTAAGCAATAGGAACAGAAATCATTCCATACAGCTGCACAAGCTAAGGATTAAATCCCCAGGATTGGCTTGGTAAATCCTGCATCTGTGGAATACCTGAATAGACAATGAGTGTTGCCACAACTGAGACAGGTCTAGCCTTTGCAACAGTAGACTTTGGGACAAGTACACGTGGAAGTTGGGCCAGGTCAGAGTCTGAGCTGTCCCACAGTGCCCACAGCAGATCCAGAGACCTCCTAGAGGTATTGGAAGGCTTCCTATGGAGGTAGGGATTGGCTGTAGCTCACTGTGAGAGCAAGGACTCTGACAGAGGAAGGCCCCAGGAAAATATTTTTATTACTATTTTTCTTTTTTTGTTTGTTTTGTTTTGTTCAGTTGCTGTTGTTTTTGCTTTTATTATTTTTTAGCTTTTTTAATTTTAATTTTTTTAATATATATTTTTTATTTTTACTTTACTTTTTTGTTTTTTGTGGCTTTTTCTTGTTTTTGTTATTTATTTTATTTTTTCTTTAGTTTTTGATTGTTTTCATGTGTACATTTTATGTTTTCTTTGCTTTTTTGGTTGTTTGCTTTCTGTTTTATTTTTAATTTTTTGTTTTTGTTAGTTTAGTATTTATTGACTATTCTCATTTTTGGATTCTTTTGTTTGTTCTCTTGTTTTTAAATTTATTTCTATTATTTTTTCTTTTTTCTGTGTGTGTTTTGTGTTGTTGTTGCAGCTATTTGTTTGCTGAATATGCTTCCTTCTCAAGTGTATCCTGGGAATATTCTCCAGGATATATCACATCTTGGGTCACAAATCAAGATTTGGTAAATTTATGAAAATTGAAATCATATCAAGCATATTTCCAACAACAATGCTATGAGATTAGACATTAATGAAAGGAAAAAAAACTGTAAAAAATACAAACACATGGAGGCTAAACAATATGCTACTAAATAACCAAGAAATTACTTAAGAAATCAAAGAGGAAATCAAAAAGTACCTAGAAACAAAGGACAACAAAAACGCGATGACTCAAACTTATGGGACGCAGCAAAAGCGGTTCTAAGAGGAAAATTTATAGCAGTACAATCCTACCTCAAGAAACAAGAAAACTCTCAAATAAACAATCTAACCTTTCACCAAAAACAACTAGAGAAAGAAGAACAAACAAAACCCAATGTTAGTAGAAGGAAATAACTCATAAAGACCAGAGCAGAAATAAATGAAATAGAAATGAAGAGAATAAAAGCAAAAATCAATGAAACTAAAAGCTGGTTCTTTGAGAAGATAAACAAAATTGATAAACCTTTAGCCAGACTCATCAAGAAAAAAAGGTAGAAGACACAAATCAATAAAATTAGAAGAAAAAGGAGAAGTTACAACTCACACCACAGAAATACAAAGGATCATAAGAGACTACTACAAGCAACAATATGCCAGTAAACTGGACAAACTGGAAGCAATGGACAAATTCTTAGAAAAGTACAAACTTCCAAGACTGAACCAGGAAGAAATAGGAAATATGAACAGACCAATCACAACTAATGAAATTGAAACTATGATTAAAATTCTTCCAACAAACAAAAGTCCAGGACTACATGGCTTCACAGGCGAATTCTATCAAACATTTATAAAAGAGCTGACACCTATCCTTCTCAAACTCTTCCAAAAAATTGCAGAGTGTGGAATACTCCCAAAATCATTCTACGAGGCCACCATCACCTTGATACCAAAACCAGACAAAGATATCACACAAAAAAAGAAAATTACAGGCCAATATCACTGATTAATATAGATGCAAAAAATCTCAACAAAATACTACCAAACCATATCCAACAACACATTAAAAGGATCATACACCATGATCAATTGGGATTTATCCCAGGGATGCAAGGATTCTTTAATATATGAAAATCAATCAATGTGATACACCATATTAACAAATTGAAGAATAAAAACCATATGATGATCACAATAGATGCAGAAAAATGTTCTTTTGACAAAATTCAAAACATATTTATGATAAAAAGTCTCCGGAAAGTAGGTATAGAAGAAACCTACCTCAACATAATAAAGGCCATATATAACAAAACCACAGCAAACATAATTCTCAATGGTGAAAAACTGAAAGCATTTCCTCTAAGAACAGAAACAAGACAAGGATGTCCACTTTCACCACTATTATTCAAAATAGTTTTGGAAGTCCTAGCCACGGCAATCAGAGAAGAAAAAGAAATAAATGGAATACAAATTGGAAAAGAAGAAGTAAAACTGTCACTGTTTGCAGATCACATGATACTATATATTTAGAAAATCCTAAAGATGCCACCAGAAAACTATTAGAGTTAATCAATGAATTTACTCAGTCACAAAATATAAAATTAATACAGAAAATTAATAACAAAATTTCTTGCATTTGTATACAATAACAATGAAAGATCTGAAACAGAAATTAAGGAGACAATCCCATTTACCACTGCAACAAAAAGAATGAAATACCTAGGAATAAACCTACCTAAGGAGGCAAAAGACCTGTCTGCAGAAAACTATAAGATACTGCTGAAAGAAATCAAGGATGAGACAAACAGATGGAGAGATATACCGTATTCTTGGATTGGAAGAATCAGTATTGTGAAAATGATTATACTACCCACAGTAGTCTACAAATTCAATGTAATCCCTATCAAATTACTAAGGGCATTTTTCATAGAACTAGAGCAAAATATTTTACAATTTGTCTGGAAACCCAAAAGACACAAATAGCCAAAAGTCTTGAGAAAGAAAAACGGAGCCGAAGGAATCAGACTCCCTGACTTCTGACTATACTACATAGCTACAGTAATCATGACTGTATGGCACTGGCACAAAAACAGAAACATAGATCAATGGAACAGGATAGAAAGCCCAGAGATTGACTCACAGACATATGGTCACATTATCTTTGACAAAGAAGGCAAGAGTATACAATGGAGAAAAGAAAACCTCTTCAATAAGTGGTGCTGGGAAAACTGGACAGCTACATGTAAAAGAATGAAAATAGAACACTTCCTAACACCCTACACAAAAATAAACACAAATGGATTAAAGACTTAAATGTAAGGCCAGACACTATAAAACTCTTAGAGGAAAACATAAGCAGAACACTCTTTGATATAAACCACAGCAAGATATTTTTTGACCCACCTCCTAGACTAATGGAAATAAAAACAAAAATAAACAAATGGGACCTAATGAAACTAAAAAGCTTTTGCACATAAACAAGATGAAAAGATAACCCTAACAATGGGAGAAAATATTTGCAAAGGAGGCAACTGACAAAGGATTAATCCAAAATATACAAGTAGCTCATGCAGCTCAATATCAAAAAAACAAACAACCCAATCAAAAAATGGGTGGAAGACCTAAATAGACATTTCTCCAAAGAAGATATACAGATACTAACAAACACATGAAAGGATGCTCAACATCACTAATCATCAGAGAAATGCAAATCAAAACTACAATGAGGTATCACCTCACACCAGTCAAAATGGCCATCATCTAAAAATCTACAAACAAATTCTGGAGAGGGTGTGGAGAAAAGGGAACCCTCTTGCACTGTAGGTGGGAATGTAAATTGATACAGCCACTATGGAAAACAGTATGGAGGTTCCTTAAAAAACTAAAAATAGAATTACTATATGACCCAGCAATCCCACTACTGGGCATATACCCTGAGATAACCATAATTTTAAAAGTCAGGTACCACAATGTTCATTACAGCACTATTTACAATAGCCAGGACATGGAAGCAACCTAAGTGTCCATTAATAGATGAATGGACAAAGAAGATGTGGCACATATATACAATGGAATATTACTCAGCCATAAAAAGATGAAATTCAGATATTTGTAGTGAGGTGGACGGACCTAGAGTCTGTCATACAGAGTGAAGTAAGTCAGAAAGAGGAAAAAAATATCGTATGCTAAAATATATATATTGAGTCTAAGAAAAAATGGTTCTGATAAACCTAGGGGCAGGACAGGAATAAAGAAGCAGACGTAGAGAATGGACTTGAAGACAGAGGTGCTCAGGGAAGGGTAAACTGGGAGGAAGTGAGAGAATAGCATTGACATATATGCACCACCAAATATAAAATAGATAGCTAGTGGGAAAGAGCTGCATAGCACAAGGAGATCAGGTCGGTGCTTTGTGACCACCTAGAGGGGTGGGATATGGAGGGTGGGATATGGAGGGTGGGAGGGAGGTGCAAAAGGGAGGGGATATGGGGGATATATGTATACATACAGCTGATTCACTTTGTTATACAGCAGAAAGGAGCACAACACTGTAAAGCAATTATACTCCATTAAAGATGTAAAAAAAAAAAAGATGGCATGGTACTGGCACAAAAACAGGAATACAGATCAATGGAAGAGGATAGAAAGCCCAGACATAAACCCATGCACCTATGGTCACCTAATCTATGATAAAGGAGGCAAAAATATACAATGGAGAAAAGACAGCCTCTTTGATAAGTGGTGCTGGGAAAACTGGACAGCTACATGTAAAAGAATCAAATTAGAACACTTCCTAACATCATACACAAAAGTAAATTCAAAATGGATTAAAGACGTAAATGTAAGGCTAGACACTATAAAACTCTTAGAGGAAAACATAAGCAGAACACTCTCTGATATAAACCACAGCAAGATCCTTTTTTGACCAACCTCCTACAGTAATGGAGATAAAAACCAAAAGAAACAAATGGGACCTAATGAAACTTAAAAGCTTTTGCACAGCAAAGGAAACCATAAACAAGATGAAAAGACAACCCTAACAATGGGAGAAAATAAATGAAACAACTGAAAAAGGATTAATCTCCAAAATATACAAGCAGCTCATACAGCTCAATATCAAAAAAAAACAAACAACCCAATCGAAAAATGGGCAGAAGACTAAATAGACATTTCTACAAAGACGACAAACAGATCACCACAGACACATGAAAAGATGCTCAACATCACTGATTATTAGAGAAATGCAAATCAAAATTATAGTGAGCTATCAACTCACACCGGTCAGAATGGTCATCATCAAAATATCTAAAAACAATAAATGCTGGAGAGGGTGTGAAGAAAGGGGAACCCTCTTGCACAGTTGATGTGAATGTAAATTGATACAGCCACTATGGAAAACAGTATGAAGTTTCCTTAAAAAACTGAAAATACAGCTACCATATGACCCAGCCAATCCCACTCTTGGGCATATACCCAGAAAAACCATAATTCAAAAAGATATATGCACCCCAATGTTCATTGCAGCACTGTCTACAATAGCCACAACATAGAAGCAACCTAAATTTCCATCAAAGAGGAATGGTTAAAGAAGATGTGGTTAGTGGAATATTAGTCAGCCATAAAAAGGAAAGAAATTGGGTCATTTGTAGAGAGCTTGATGGACCTAGAGACTGTCATACAGAGTGAAGTAAATCAGAAAGAGAAAAATAAATATTGTATGTTTACTCATATATGTGGAATTTAGAAAAATGGTATAGATGATCTTATTTGCAAAGCAGAAATAGAGACACAGCCATAGGGAACAAATGTATGGTCACCAAGGAGAAAAGGAGGGGGGGTGGGAGGAATTGGTAGATTGTGATTGACACATATACACTATTGATACTATGTATAAAATAGATAACTAACGAGAACATACTATATAGCACAGGGAACTCTACTTAATGCACTGTGGTAACCTAAATGGTAAGGAAATCCAAAAAGGAGTGGATATATGTATAAATATAGCTGATTCATTTTGCTGTACAGTAGAAATGGACATAACATTATTATTATTATTTTTTTTTTTTCTGTACGCGGGCCTCTCACTCCTGCGGCCTGTCCTGATGCAGAGCCCAGGCTCCGGACACGCAGGCCCGGCGGCCATGGCTCATGGGCCCAACCACTCCACGGCATGTGGGATCCTCCCAGACCGGGGCATAAACCCGTGTCCCCTGCATCGGCAGGCGGACTGAACATAACATTTTAAAGTAAGTATACGTCAATAAAAATTAATTTAAAAATAAGTAGTAATAAAAATATACAACACTGAAAAAGAATAAAATCACTGTATTTTACACCTCAAACTAAAATAATATTGTAAGTGAACTCTACTTCTATAAAAAAGAAGTAGTTCCAGGAAACCAAAAATTTCAGGCTGATAGCAAGAAGGTGAAACTAAATACATGTATGGGTCCTTTCAGGTTTATATCAGTATGAATGAAACACAACTTAACAAATGTTCACATTTAAGAAAACAACGGTAAGAACAGAGCTTCATCTTGACTGACATTTTCAATCTGAGTTATAAAGTCATCTGAATGTAAAAATATATATGTATTATTTCATGTTGGATTATAGATATACAGGATCGATCCAGTGTTAGGCAAGTAAACATTCTCTCCCTACACTGAAGTTACTGATCTACAGTTCAAAAACCCTTTTCAGATTCTGAGTGTCATGTTTCAATGGGAGTCATAGATAATCTGAAGACTAGGCAAGGCATTGTTATCAGAAAGATAACTGTATGAAAAACCTGGCAAATGAGGACACCTAGAGAAAAAAATAGGGTGTTTGGTTTAGAAAAGACGTAACTAGAGAAGGTACATGGTAGCCATGGTCATACACTTAACAGGCTCTCAGGTGGAAAGACAGGGCCTATCAGGGGCAAATTACGAAGAGGTTGATTTCAGCTCAGCGTAGAGAAGGCATTTCTAGCCATTCAATTGTCCTCAAAATAAAATATGTCTTCTTGTGTAAGAGTGAGATACATTCTCCCAGAAGTTTTCAGACAGTTGTTAGATAATTCCCTTTGGGATGTGTATTATATATGGGGATTCCTGCATTTTGTAAGATGTTGGGTTGAGAAAGGGAGATAACAGCTAATGTGTGCTGCTGCTTATTTAATCTTCTCCCCATAACTCAATATGTTCATCTACAGGAAACATGGGCCCTACATGTGGATAGACGGTGTCACTGAAAAGTGACAGGTGGTTTGACAGAGGGTTTCATAAGCGGTGACAAGTTGACAAAGGTTTGTAGACAATGATTTCATACAATGTGGGTGCCTGAAGAGCTGGGATGATAAAATGATGTCATCACAAAAGGAATTTGCTGCTAAAGAATGCTGAGTCAAGTGGGTTTTTTGTTAACAGATTGTCTGAACTTTGCATGAGTGTAGGATCATGTGCTTGTCATTGTAAAATTCAAAGTATGATAATGAGATCATGAAAGTCAGAGAGGGAACAATCTTGAGTAATGCCCACCAGCTACTCTGCTTCTTTGATGCTAAAATCAATTACCTAAAATGCTGAAGAAAGAATCTTTCAAACTTTCAATTTATTTCTCAGATCTCATAGCATTTTAGAATCACATTTAAAGTAAGCAAGGCTGGCAAAGGACATGATCTTTGGATGTAGGACAAGATCGTGATTTTACTTACACTTTGTTTTCTCTTTAAAATGAATAACAACCTCAAATATGTGAAATGCAGTAACTTCACATCAACTTTCCCTTGAGATTTACTAAGATTAAATTTATTTATTAAATATATATAGACATATATATAATCTTTTTAAACTTCCGTCTCCTATAAAAATTGTCAAAGTAAGAATGAATCCAAAGACCATCAGAAAGACACTAAAATTAATTTTGAGTTCACTAAACTGTTCAAGCTATTTAAAAATAGTTTACTTTTCATGACTTTGGAGTTGATCAATTTAGAACCTATAATCATTCCAAGACCAATTGTTCAATTAGAACATCAGGTTGTTATTAAAACATAAACTGTATTTTAATATATTAACATATTTGCACTGATTTAAGTTATTGTAATATTGGTTAGTAGTTTGTTGATATTGAAGACAATAGTGCTAGACACTCATGAAATTTTGGAAGAAAATATGAAGATCTGCATCTGCAGCTCTCTTAATGTTGCTTTCTTGTTGAGTCGTTCATTTCTTTAGTCAACAAATATTTAAAGAGTGTGTGCAAAGCATTGTAGAAATCCAGCATGTTTATACATACTCAGCTTTTACACTAAAATATCCCCTGAAGTAATTCTTCAATGGTCATATCCTTTTGTAATGAAGTTTTGTTGTTACTGTTTTTAAAGTGTTGGTAAATTGATCATGGATTTTATGGCTAATAGAGTTTCCAACTTAAGTATTTGAAAACTTTTAATCAATTTTTTCCTTGGAAATCTGTCCCACGGAGGGGTAGACTTAGAAAACAAAGGCTGAAAATTCCTAGGGTTTACTGTCTTCATATTAATATATTTGTGTGCTTTTCAAAATCAGCAGAAAAAAAAAAGACAGCAATTTGATAGTAAAGATTTAACAGTGCTTAATTTATTTGATTTTATACCATTACTGACCTTTTATGTAATGACCCCACTAGAGTACGTGGCAATAAACACAAATGATGAATTTAAGTATTTCCGGTCCCCCTTTCACATTTTTTGGCCAAATCATAAAGTGTCATCAAAGTCATTCATTGGAAATTGCTTTTTCACAGGAAGCTCTACCTCTAAAAGTCTGAACCACCACAAAGAAATGCATCTCATCAAGTAAGTTAATTTAGTATATGGATTAGTCAGTGTTTTCCAGAGAAACAAACCAATAGCGTGTGCACATATAAAGGAGGAGAATTGGCTCACGTGGTAATGAGACTGGCAACTCCAAAATTGGCAGAGTGGGCCAGCTAGCTAAAGCTCCCGGAGAGCTGATATTCCAGTTCATGTCTGAGGGCAGTCTGTTGGAGAACTCCTTTTTGCTTGGGAGAGGCCCATCTTTTGTTCTGTTCAGGCCTTCAACTGATTGGATGAGACTCAACTACATTATGGAAAGCAATCTGCTTTACTCAAGGGTAACCAATTTAAATGTTATCTCATCCAAAAACACTTTCCTAGTTGACACATAAAATTAACCATCGCAGTATAGGAATATTACCAGATGCAGAGCCTGAGGCACAGAGGCTCTGAACTGAAGGAAGACTCTATCTTTGCTTGTGAGGTTTTGGGGAGTCATTAGGTACTGAAGACTCAGGCTAACAAGTTTGGTCCATGCCATTTTGAAAGCAGTGTTTAAAAACTTTTTTAAAAAGAAGCCATCGGGCTTCCCTGGTGGCGCAATGGTTGAGAGTCCGCCTGCCAATGCAGGGGACACATGTTTGTGCCCCGGTCCGGGAAGATCCCACATGCCGCAGAGCAGCTGGGCCCGTGAGCCATGGCCGCTGAGCCTGCGTGTCCGGAGCCTGTGCTCCGCAACGGGAGAGGCCACAGCAGTAAAAGGCCCGCATACCGAAAAAAAAAAAGAAGCCATCAAGCCCAAGAAGTCTGTAAGAGGTAATTGATGAATTTTAAAATCAAAATTATTTAGATAATTTACATACAATTAAGTGCAACAAAATGTACAGTTCAATGAGCTTTGAGATATATATATATATATATATATATATATCTCCATGTAACCATCACCCTAGTCATTTCCAGCACTCCAGAAAGTTCCCTATTCAGTGACCATTTTCTTTCTGCCAGGTATCATGCTTAATGATGCATAATATGTTTTAATTCTCATTAAACATATTGAAGTTGGCAATATTATTCTCATTCTAAAATTAAAATGTTTAGGGAGGTCACAGCATTTTCCCAGTAGCCCAGTTGCTTACCCAGTGAAAATACTGGGATTTGAATCTGGACACACTTGACTCCAATTCCTCAACCACTGCATGACACTAACTCTGTAAATACTATAGCACCACAGTTCTCATTTGCAACATCACATCTTGCCAATGCTATGGGTAGGCCACACTCAGCATCCCCTTCTTTCATTTATTCTCTTATGTTGTTATGTACTGATCTGTGATCCTTGCTAGGTTATAAACTCTGAGAAGGGAAAGACCCATATCATATTAATTTCATCTACCTCTTTAATCCGGAGGTTATTCCAGTGATCTGCATATAGTGGCAATTCAATAAACATTTGTTAAACAAATAAAACACAGTGTTATAATTTTATATATTTCTAGCTCTTTATAAACCTCCCTAAGTTTTCCTGTTTTTGAATGCTATTGAGAAACATTTTAATAATTCATGTGTCTGTATTGTTGTAGCACTGCAAATCATAGAAACATGTTCCTAAAGAAAATAGAATAATCTTAAGCCTAACTTAGAATAATAATAACAGTTAATGTCTCCAATTTTTGAGCATTTATTACCTAACAGACTCTACTAAGTGATTTATTTGCCTATTCCTATTTAGTGGTCAAAAGCACAGTCTCTAAAATCAGACTTCTTGGACTCAAATCCTCCCTCTACTTATTAGCTGAGCTTATTGTGTAAATTATTTTATTTGCACTTGCTTCAGTTTCCTCATCTTTGAAATGGGGTAATAATAGTACCTACATAATTCTTGAAAATTAAACAGTTTAAAATGCTTAGAAAAGTGCCTGGTACATATAAGGCAATTTTGTTATTATTATCTTATTTAAATTCTTAAATATCACCAATTAAAACCTAACATATTTCTTAATTAATTTATAAAATCAAGAAGAATATTGTAGCTCATATTACCCTACAGAAAATTTAAGTAAGTCTTCAGAATGACTTTTCCCTGAACAGATTTTAGGGATAATCAAGGGAGTAAATCTACATTTTGTGGGATTATTACTAAATGCAAATACTTAGCTAAGAAAAAACTAAGATGGTGAGATTGAATGCTTTTTCCCTACGATCAGTAGCAACACAAGGATGTCTGCTTTTACCACTTCTATTCAACTTTTTACTGAAGATGATAGCCAGGGAAATTAGGCAAGAAAATAAAATACATTTTTCTACACTAAGCTGACATAATCTTGTACATAAAAAAATCCTAAGGAATACACTAAAAATCTATTAGAACTAATAAATGGGTTCAGCAAGTTTTCAGGATACCAAAATCAATATACAGAAATCAACTGTATTCCTATACAATAGCAATGAGCAAAACTGAAAATGAAATTAAGAAAACAAAACCACTGAAATGGCATAATAAAGAATAAAACACTTAGGAATAAAGTGAACAAAGAAGTGCTAAACTTATACTCTGAAAATCCCAAAACAGTGTTGAAAAGTTAAAGAAGACCTAAATAAATGAAAAGGTATTCCATGTTCCTGTATCAGAGGATTCAACATTGTGAAGATGGCAATACTCTCCAAATTGATCTACAGATTAGTGAAGACCCTATCAAAATTCCAGCTGAATTCTTTGCACAGAATGACAAACTGAACCTAAAATTCATATGAAAATTCAAGACATCCAAAGTAACCAAAACAATTATGAACAGGAAGAACAAAGCTGAAGAATTCGCACTTCCCAATTTCAAAACTAATTTCATAGCAGTAGTAATTAAGACAGTGTTGTACTGGCATAAGAATAGACATATAGATCAGTGGAATAGAATAAGGATCTGGAAATAAATCCTTATGTTACAGTTAATTGATTTTCAACAGGTGCCAAGACAAGTAAATGGGGAAACAATCATCTTTTTAACAAATGTTGCTCAAACAACTGGAAAACCACACAGGAAAGAATGAAGTTGGACCCTTACCTCACACCATATATAAAAATCATAGATCTCTGTCAGCCACAGATCTCAAGGATAAACAACTCACACACTTACAACTATTCTGTACCCATACAACAATTCTGTTCTCACTTTCAGTACAGTATTCAACAAATTATGTGAGATACTTAACACTTTATTATAAAGTAGGCTTTGTGTTACATAATTTTGTGCAACTGTAGGCTGACGTAAGTGTTCTGAGCACTTTTAAGGTAGGCTAGGCTAAGCTATGATGTTTGGTAAGTTAGGAGTATTAAACACATTTTCAACTTATGACATTTTCAACTTACAATGGATTTGTTGGGATATAATCCCATCATAAATCAAGGAAGATCTGTACAAAGCTCTAAGAAAAACAATTAAAAATGGGCAAGGAAGCTGAAAAGATATTTTTCCAAAGAACATGTACAAATAGCCAATAAGCACATGAAACAATGCCCCAAATCATTAGTCAACAAGGAAATGTAAATCCAAATCATAAGGAGATACCACTTCATACTCACTAGTATGCTTACATTGAAAAAGTCAGACACACCACCTCCACTTGAGACTTTAACACATTTCTCTCAGTAGCTATAGAACAAGCATATACACACACAATCAGGAAGAATACAAATAGTCAGAATAATACATTAGCAAATTTACCAAGCTGACAACAATGGCAGAAAACAGTATTTTCACGTACACAATAGAACATTTACCAAAACCATCCATATGCCAAGCCATAGTGCAAGCATCAACAAATTTTAAAAGATTGACATCACTTAGAGTATTTTTTCTGATAACAATGAAATTAAGGTATATATCATTAATGATATCTCATAACTAGAAATCTCCAACTGATTGGAAATTAAGCATGTATGTCTAAATTTCACAGTTGGTTCAAATAAGAATCACATTGGGAATTAGCAAATATTTTGAAGTCAGTAAAAATAAAGATTGACAGATTAAAATTGTTAAGGTGCAGCTAATGAAGTGCTTGGAATTTTAGCTTTAAATGCACGTTAGAAAAGAAGAAAGACTGAAAATTGGTGATTTTAATTTTCATCTCAGGAAAATAAAAAAGGTACAGCAAATAGAGCCCAAAGAAAGTAGATAGAAGGAAATAGTGAAAATGCCTGCATCCTAAAAATTTCATAAGTATTTAAAAGGAATGGATGATAGCCATTCTGACAGGTGGGAGGTGATATCTCATTATGGTTTTAATTTGCATTTCTCTGATTATTAGCAATGTTGAGCATCTTTTTATGTGCCTGTTGGCCATCTGTATGTCTCCTTTGGAAAAATTTCTATTCAGGTCTTCCACCCATTTTTTTTTTTTAACATCTTTTGGAGTTGGTGCAGCCTTTGTGGAAAACATTATGGTTTCTCAAAAAATTAAAAGCAGAACTACCATATGATCTAGCAATTCCACTCCTGGGTACATATTCAAAAAAAAAAAAGAAAACATTAATTGGAAAAGATACATGACCCCAATATTCATAGCATCATTATTTACAGTTAACAAGATATGGAAGCAAACTAAGTGTCCATCAACAGACGAGTGGATAAAGAAGATGTGGTATATATATATACACATACATACATACAATGGAATACTACTCAGCCATATAAAAGGATGCAATTTTGCCATTTGCAACAACATGGATGGACTTGAAGGGTTTTATGCTAAGTGAAATAAGTCAGACAGAGAAAGACAAATACTGTATGATATCACTTATATATGGAATCTAAAAAATAAAACTAGTGAATATAATAAAAAAGAAAGAAAGAAAAAAAGGAATGGATGTAAAATGTTTGGCTCAGATGCCAGAAACATAGTTAAGATACCATAAGCATTAGCTATGTATTATTAGCACAGGAACAAGAAAAAAATGGAATATTCATCCCATTTCAAGGGGAAACATTTGCATTTCACAGTGTCTGTCTTTATAGTAATAGCTCCTCCTTTTTGTGGGAGAGATCAGCTAATGAAGCTTCTGGTGGAAATTTTCGGTGAGAATTAGTGAAGGGGCGGGGAGGAGCCCAGGGAGCTAACATTTACTGCATCGTCCCACATGCCTGATGCTCTGTTAAGCTCACTCCTGTGCGTGTTTATTCCATCCTTACAGGGGCCTGGAGGGATTAATGTGCACCTTTCACAGATTCGGCCACTGAGGTTTATGGAGGTGGAACATCTAACCCAAGTCATACAGCTAGTGAGGGCAGAGCTGGGATTTAGACAGCAACCCGCCTGAGCCAAAGCCAGGGAAGTGCATTCCACTGCATCATCAAAATGACTCTTTATCTACGGGGTAGGTGAATCCTGGCTAAACCAGGCTAGTCTCAGCTGCCTTCTCTTCCAGGTCCCAACCTGGGGACATGGTTTCTACGCTTTCCTTCAAATCACGGAAAAGCTTGGTATAAATATTTTGTGTGCTTTGAAGAGATGCTGGCTTGGAACTCGTCCCCCCACCCCTCCCAGCCCACCTCCATGCACACGTGGTGCAGGAGCAAGGCCATCGGGGGGGCAGGCATTCTGCTGCCGGCGTCCAGGGCAGGGACCTCACCGAGCAGATGAAGACCTCAAGTGCCAAAGGAGTAAGGGAGGAGGGGACTCAGGAGGAACCTTTCCTCAGGACCTACTCCGTGCCAGCCCCTGTGTGAGGTCTTTGTGTGAGCTCTGTCTCCGTGCCTGCAGCTGTGTGACGAGACAGCGTCAGAACTGTCCATCGTTCCCTTCCTCAGCTTTCAGCTGGGGAGAGAGGTGTTAAAGGCCAGGCACACCACACAGGGCGGGGCAGGCGCCCGACTACCTCCCATTGTTCTCCGGTGAGTGACCTGAGTCGTCCTGCAAACCCACTGCGAGAGGGAGGGGGGATTGCAGGGGATCTACTCATAATTCTAACTATAGTGAGTGTGGCTTTGCGGTCTTCACCACCACATAACATGAACCTGTCCTCAAGACAGTTCCGTAAAGCGTCAAGCAGAAAAGTCGGGGCAAATGCTGTATTTCCATTGTATTGCCCAGAAATGCACTCAGTAAACTTCAACCTGTAAGAAGCTACACAGAACATGATCCAATTTTCCTCTTTTTAAGTGGGAGAACATATTCAAACTGCGAGGTCGAGTCGTAGAAAAAGTGGATGCTTTAGAAAGATATTCTTTGTCAGACTATTTAGAATTTAATTCTGAAAATTTGTTATTTTAGAAAAGTGGTAATGTCTAATTCTATTTATAACTTAGCCTGTCAGACAAAAGAAAACAATAATCTTTTTCAATTGAGAGAGATGTTGTTTTGAGATACAACAACAACAATAACAAAAATCAACCAGGGCATAGTAATTAAGGGAGTTCCTAGCACACCAGGATCACTGCTGCTAAGTGAACCACCAAAGCCCTTTATTTCTGTTACTGGCATTTCTTAAATTTTCCCCAAATGTCAATAATTTTACAAAACAAGCATCTGCTTTCACTTTAAATAAATGTGTCAAAAACTTTAGATAGAAAGCTGAAAATTTGATCTAAATTGATAAACTAACAAGTCCTTAATTACTGAAAAAAATGTGGTAAAATCTTTATTTGCTTTTGCTAAATTCCTTCTCCTTATGATAGAGCCAGCAACTGAGATGATACAAATGCTTTTATTCAGCACATGAGAAAGAAGTGTCAGTAATGATAAGCAAAGGGAAAATTCCCTTTGAAGCCACAAATGTTCCTTGGGAAAATGTACACACTTTGAATTCTAGTAAATGTTCCTCCTAAAAAAATCTATGATGAAGCTGTTCGTGGTCCCAGTATCCCTCTTTGAGGGATGTGACCTTTTGGAGGTTCCTGCAAGAAATGTAGAGGTGGATTGCAGGGTTTGCTTGCAAAACATTAAAAATTTTTGTTCATGTTGTGATAGACATTTGGACCCATGAAAGCTAGGACCTGGTTGCCTCCAAGTCAAAGTGGACAATCAGGACAAAGAGAAATTTATGGCAAAGATAAATTTCTCCTGTTATTGCAACATTTCCCAGTATCATCTCATACCCAGCCGCCTCACCTCACTAAGTAACCACAGTTATTATGATAATGGAAAGTGAGCCAGCTGCTGTGACCTTGGCTCAAATTGTCCCCAGAAATCTATTTTAATGTGTTTGCTCTTACCATCTTGATACATTTAGTATGATATCAAGCACTAAGTGATCAGGAAATCCCACATACTAGTGTTTCTCAGAATGTAGCCTAAATACCACCTCCAGCAGCATCCCCTTTGGTTCTTTTTATGAATGCTGATGTCGGGGCCCTGCCCCACACCCACTATATCATTGAAAGACCTGGGGCTATGAATTGTAATAAGTACTCTAAGTAATACTTATGACACTGAAATTTGACAACTGTAGATCTAGGGGAAATGTCATAGAGAATTATAGATCAGTACTTATTTACACAATTGACTAAGGAAGTACAGATTTCTAGAGGAAAATGATACTGCATTATCCTATCGATAGAATAATTTTTTCTCTGCTCATCTCGTTTAACCAGCATCTTACTTAGTCCAGACTGCTATAACAAAACAACACAGACTGGGTAGCTTATAAACCACAGAACTATATTCCTCACAGTTCTGGAGGCTGAAAGTCTGAGATCAGGGTGCTAGTGTGGTCTGGTGAGGGCTCTCCTCTGGGTGGCAGACTTCTTATATCATCATATGGTGGAAGGGGGATGGGAGCTCTCTTGGGCCTCTATAAGGGATTAATCTCACTCATGACCTAATTACTTCCCAAAGGCCCCATCTATTTATATCGTCATATTGGGCATTAGGATATCAACATATGAATTTTAGGGGAACACAAACATTCAGACCATAGCAACCAGAATTCCCTAGTTCCATCCAGTGTCAACTGCAACACCCTTAACAGAAGTTCTGAGAGTCATTATTGTGTTGCCCTCAATATCAAATGATTTTCACAAGGGACTCAAGCATTCTTTTCTCGGACTTCAGACTAAAGTGGCTAGTTGGACAGAATATGTACTGACGTGTTACCTAGTTGAACAGCAGATTCAACCATTCTTATTTTATTCATTTGCTCAACACAAATGACCTTGGGATTTCAGGTTTCATCAATATAATATGAAAAAACAACATGCACGCTTTGTTACATATCACAATTGCCTGGCCAATTCAGGGAAAGCTATATTTTACTAACTGTTTTTCCTTTCTGAATATACCTGTCAATCCAGCTCACATGGTTCATATGATACTCCTTTATAGATGGAGCTGAAGTCAATATTTGGCTTCCAGTTTCCCTAAATTATTTATTACACAGTCAAATGCGTTCATTAGGAAGTTTTAATATTGCTGATGCCATCTCAGGGGTGATCTCTGTTGTCAGAGTAAATAGGCCATTCATATTAAGAAAAAGCATAATGATTATCTGAAATTTCCTGTATGTCTTTTTAGTACCCTCTCCTGTTTTTCATTTCAGTAACTCCTGAAAAAAAACTAATTATCTAGGAAGTTTGCTTGTCTCCTTAAATCATTTGTGTGTGTGGGGGGGGAGCGTGGTGGTGGTGAGAACGTTTAAAATCTACTGTCTTAATAAATTTCAAATATATAATAGAGTATTGTTAACTATGGTCACCCTGATTTACATTAGATTCCCCCAAACTTATTCATCTTATGACTGAAAGTGTGTACCCTTTGACCAGTATCTCCCCCGGTTTCCCAACCTCCAGCTCCTGGTAACCACCACTCTACTCTCTGTTTCTATAGATTTGACTTTTTAGATTCTACCTGTAAATTAGATTATACAGTATTTGTCTTTCTCTGTCTGACTTATTTCACTTAGCATAATGCCCTCAAGCTTCATCCATGTTGTCTCAAATGCAAGATTTCCTTCCTTTTTATGGCTGTATTCCATTATATACAGATGTGTATATATAGATATACATCTTTTGTTGCTGTGCTTTTGTTGTTATATCCAAAAAAATCATTACCAAGACCAATATCAAGTAACTTTTTCCCTATGTTTTCTTCTAAGAGTTTTGTGGTTTCAGGTCTTATGTTTAGTCCTCAATACAGTTCGAGTTAACTTTTGTGAATGGCTTAAGATGGGGTCCAGTTTCATTCTTCAGATGTGTACATCCATTTTTACCAAGACAATTTATTGAAGAGACTATCCTTTTCCCACTGAGTACTCTTGGTTTCCTCGTCAAATATTAATTGATCATATTGGGTTGGCCAAAAAGTTCGTTCGGGTTTTGCTATGCATCCTATGGAAAAACCCGAACAAACTTCTTGGCCAACCCAATATATGCATGGGTTTATTTGGGGCTCTTGATTCTGTTCTATTGATCTATATGTCTGTTTTTATGCTAGTACTCTACTGTTTTGATTACTACAGCTTTGCAAGATTTTGAAATCAGGAAGTGTGATGCCTCCAGCTTTGTTCTTGTTTTCCAACATTGCTTTGGCTATTTGAAGTCTTCTGTGGTTCCATACAAATTTTGGTATAGTTTCTCTATTTCTATATTGAAATTTTGGTAGGGTTTGCATTGAATCTATAGATGGCTCTGGCTGTTATGGACATTTGAATAATATTAGCTCTTCCAATCCATGAACATGGGATATATTTCCATTTATTTGCGCTTTCTTCAATTTTTTTCATCAATTTTCCTATAGTTTCAATATACAGATATTTTATCTTCTTGGTTGAATTTATTCCTAAGTATTTCTATTGTTTTTTATCTTATTGCACATGGGGCTGTTTTCTTTACTTCTTTTTCAAATAGTTTGTTGTTAGTGTATAGATACGCATCTGATTTTTGTATATTGATTTTGTATCCTGCAACATTACTGAACTTGTTTACTAGTTCTAACAGTTTTTTGGTAGTGTCTTTGGACTTTTCTATACATAAGATCATGTCATCTGCAAAAGGACAATTTTGCTTCTTCCTTTCTGATTTGAATGTCTTTATTTTTTTCTTGCCTAATTGCTCGGGCTAGGATTTCCAGCACTACATTCAACAAGAGTGGTGAAAGTGAGCACCCTAGTCTTGTTACTGATTTTAGAAGAAAAGCTTTCAACCTTTCATTAGAAATTCACTGCCAGAAATTCTGATGCAGTATCCTGGAAACATGTCTGATACAGTCCACTAACATATACCAAAGTATGGCATTTGAGTCACAGGGATAAAAGATAATAATTCATCCCCAAAACAAGTTTTCTTGAATTCAGTTTTGATTAAGTTCTAAAGATACATTTTAAAGATAAAAAAGAAAACCAAGATTCACCCTTAAAATTAAAATTTTTAATATATATTCCATTATTAATATTTTTTGTGTTCTTACAATGCAAAAATTTAGAAACTTTTAAACTCTAAAAATTTTGACCAGTTTACCTATTTGGCCTTAGCACATCCTAAATTCCCTTCTAAGAATCACATCAGTGTTTGCAGTTCATCAGTCCAATATGGATGGAGTAATTCTATCTCTTCTTTGTTGTTTTATTCTTGGAGTTGCCATCCATGCTGGTACTGCTGCTACTGAAAGAGCTGGAATCTGAGTCTAAATCAGAGGAGAAAGAAGAGCTTGTGAAGGAGGCTGAAGATGATGAACTAGAGGAGATTTCATTGGTGTCACTGTCCTCTGAGGAGATGTTTCCTCACTATCTAATGAAGAATCACTAAGTGAGCTGTCACTGCAGTTGCTATAGAGACTGGTTATACTCTTAGACCTTTTTTCTTGGTCTTTCTATATTAGTTTTTCTAATGCTTTGTTATAACAATTATTAATTTTTTTCTTTTAAAGATCTCTCTAATTCTGCTCTTCTTAAAGGCCTATGTAGGTACTCTTTTTCCTGTGCACTCATAAATCCAATGTCCAAATTCCAAGTATTTCTGACATTTTACATATATTGCTTATTTGCTTCAGTTTGTCTCCAGGCATGCATGGGGTTACCATCTTAGCTTGGCTGAGGCCTGTCATGCTGATGGAAGATGCAATCTTAATCATGACCCAAAGACCAGAGTATATAGGGGATAGGGAGTGAAGGAAAGGAAGAGTAAAAAAGAAATACTTTATGGTCAAAAGGAACATTTCAATATTCAGGTATTAAAAGAAGAAAAGATCTCAGTGATGAAGAGGTCAGTGGTTTGGCCATACTGGTGAGTGTCTGAAGAAGAATAGAAATGAAAGGCCCCAGAGTGAAGGGTGAAGAGGAGCTGGGGGATCTGTATTGACAGTCACCAAGGACAACAGCATAAGATAGATAACAACAGAAAATGGTGGACCTGTGGCTTAAGTGCTGTAATATATGGGAGAAAGTTCAGGACACTGTGAGGTGACATCAAGGAGGATGGTGGGTGTGCTTTGGGGTGCAATCTTCAAAAACTTGGGGAAAAAGCCCTGGAAAGGGCCATGTACAATTTGGACAGGGAAGAGATGAGAAGAACATAATGAGGGTGAGATGAAGGATAAGGAAGGAAGTAACCTGAATATTAATGTGTTACCATCAAGGAGTGGCACGTGTGCATAACTTGCCAACCCCAGATTCTAATTGGAGTATCAACATTACAGCGTGGTCATATCAGTTGGGACTGGAGTTTTAGATTCTTTGGGGCTTTGGGAAGAGAGCTGGAAAGAGAGATCTGCTATTTTGAGTCTCTGAATATCCATTTTTAGAATGAAAAGTTGTGTGGTTTGTTCCAAAGATATAAAGAAAAATATTCCCCCAAATATAATGGTTGTCATTCTTTTCACAATCTTTTGGCTTGAAAATCAATTTGCCAAAGAACTAGATTAAGAAACATTAAATATATCTCATTATCAAATCAATTTTCTATACAGGCATACCTCAGATATATTGCGAGTTTGGTTCCAGACCATCACAATAAAGTGGATATGGCAATAAAGTGAGTCAGACAAATGTTTTGGTTCTCCAGTGTATATAAAAGTTACATTTACATTATACTACAGTCTATTAAATGTGCAATTGTATCATGTCTAAGAAAATAACATACATACCTTAATTTAAAAATACTTTATTGCTAAAAAATGTTAAACATCATCTGAGCCTTCAGCGAGTAGAAATCTTTTTGCAGATGGAGGGTCTTGTCTCTATGTTGATGGCTGCTGACCAATCAGAATGGTGATTACTGGAGGCTGGGGTGGCTGTGGCAGTTTCTTAAAATAAGACAGCAGTGAAGTTGTCTGCATCTATTGACTCTTCCTTTCACAAATAATTTCTCTGTAGCATGCAATGCTGTTTGATAGCATTTGACCCACAGTAGAATTTCTTTCAGAATTAGAGTAAATTTTCTCAAATCCTGTCACTGCTTTATTAACCAAGTTTAAATAATATTCTAGGTATTTCATTGTCATTTCAACAGTATCTTCACCAGGAGTAGATTCCATCTCAAGAAACCACTTTCTTTGCTCATCCATTAGAAGTATTGATAACTTCTCATCCATTCAAGTTTTATCATGAGATTACAGCAATTCAATCACACCTTGAGGCTTCACTTCTAATTCTACTTCTCTTGATATTTCCAGCACATCTGCAGTGATTTCCTTCACTGAAGTCTTAAACCCCTCAAAGTCATCAATGAAGATTGAAATTAACTTCTTCCAAACTCCTGTGAATGTTGATATTTTGACTTATTCCCATGAATCACAAATGTTCTAAATGGCAGCTAGAATGGTGAATCCTTTCCAGATTATCAGTTTACTTTGCCCAGATCCATCAGAGAATCACTATCTATGGCAGATTTAGCCTACTGAAATGTACTTCTTTTTTTTCTTTTTTTCTTTTTTTTGCGGTACGCAGGCCTCTCACTGTTGTGGCCTCTCCCGTTGCGGAGCACAGGCTCCAGATGCGCGGGCCCAGCAGCCATGTCTCATGGGCCCAGCCGCTTCGCGGCATGTGGGATCTTCCCAGACTGGGGCACGAACCCGCGTCCCCTGCATCGGCAGGCGGACTCTCAACCACTGCGCCACCAGGGAAGCCCCATCTTGAACTTTAATGTTATGGAGATGGCTTCTTTCCTTAAACCTCATGAACAAACCTCTGCTAGCTTCAGACTTTTCTTCTGCAGCTTCCTCACCTTTCAGCCTTCATAGTATTGAAGGGAGTTAGAACCTTGCGCTGGATTAGGCTTTTGTTCAGGGGAATGCTGTGGCGAGCTTGATCTTCTATCCAGATTAGTACAGCTTTCTCCATATCAGCAATATCACTTTTTTATCATTTGTATGTTTACTGGAATAACACTTTTAATTTCCTTCAGGAACTTTTCCTTTGCATTCACAACTTGGTTAACTGTTTGGTGCAAGAGGCCTAGCTTTCAGCCTATCTCAGCTTTCAACAGGCCTTCCTCACTAAACTTGATCATTTCTAACTTTTGATTTAAAATGGGCGATGTGTTGGGGGCTTCCCTGGTGGTGCAGTGGTTGAGAATCTGCCTGCCAATGCAGGGGACATGGGTTTGAACCCTGGTCTGGGAAGATCCCACATGCCACGGAGCAACTAGGCCTATGCGCCACAACTACTGAACCTGCGCATCTGGAGCCTGTGCTCCGCAACAAGAGAGGCCGCGACAGTGAGAGACCTGCGCACCGCGGTGAAGAGTGACCCCCACTTGCCACAACTAGAGAAAGCCCTCGCACAGAAACGAAGACCCAACACAGCAAAAATAAATAAATAAATAAATTTAAAATGGGCGATGTGCAACTACTTTCACTTAAATGCTTAGAGGTCATTGTAGGGTTACTAACTGGCCTGATTCCAATATTGTGTGTCTCAGGATATAGGGAGGTCCAAGGAGGAGAGAGAGACAGAGGAATGACCAGTTGGTGGAGTAGTCAGAACACATACAAATCGATTAAGTTTGCCATCAGATGTGGGTGCGGTTCAGGGTGCCCCCAAAATAATTATAATAGTAACATCAAAGATCATTGATCATGGATCACTGTAACAAATATAATAATAATGAAAATGTTTGATATACTGTAATAATTACCAAAATGTAACACAGAGACATGAAGTGAGCAAATGCTATTGGAAAAATGGTGCCAATAGACTTGCTTGATGCGGGGTTGCCACAAAACCTAATTTGTAAAAATTTCAATATCTGCAAAGCACAATAAAATGAGGTATGCCTGTACTTTTCAATTATTAAACTACTACATTTCGTTCTGAGTTTTGCTTCTAAGGTTTATTATAACAACCACATTTCATGCAGTGAAAAGATAGTTTTAGGGATGGGGAAAGATATGATGATACCATGAACTCTTCATCTTTGGTTTCAAAAACAAACATCAACACTTTATCCAAGGATCCACAACAATACTTTTTCTAGCATCCCAATGTGCAATATTCTATTACATTAATCTGGGCATTTATGGACTTCTGCTCATCTACAAAAACTAATCCTAATTTTGCCTATTTTCAGGAAGAAAACCTTTATATTTAAATTTCTAAACAAAGCTAATGGTAATTAATATAAATTAAGAATATCTCATGAAAACTTATTCCTTATTAATCTCTCCACAGGAACTGTGCTGCATAGAATCTTGGCTGGTCACCTTCTAGTTTCATGGAAGAACACAAATGTTTGTGGAAGAAGTCAAAGTACTAAGATAAGATTCAGAGAGTTCTTTTGATGTGAAAAGACTCAAACATAGTGAACTGTCTTATGGGTCCAAGGATTCAAATACAATGTGTCCCCAGCACTATAGCACTTTCCCCACAGGAATGGAACTTTCTGTTAGCCCCTCATTTTTAGAGCTTTTAGGCTGGTCAAAGATCTCACATTTATTTCAGTGAGAGTCATTAATAAAGGATGCTGGGGAATACTCCAGCTCTGAGGTGGCTCCCGGGAAGCAGTGGAATGAGGTGGTGAAGAATATGAGCCCTCAGGGGGCTTCCCTGGTGGCGCAGTGGTTGAGAGTCCGCCTGCTGATGCGGGGGACACAGGTTCGTGGCCCCATCCGGGAAGATCCCACGTGCCGCGGAGCGGCTGGGCCCGTGAGCCATGGCCGCTGGGCCTGCGCGTCCGGAGCCTGTGCTCCGCAATGGGAGAGGCCACAGCGGTGAGAGGCCTGCGTACCTCAAAAAAAAAAAAAAAAAAAAAGAATATGAGTCCTCAGAGCGAACAGGTCTGGGTTCTATTCCCAGGTCTTCTTTCTGGGGTCTTGGGGAATAGTTTGCTTGTTTACAGAATAGGAATAAAGACAGTCTCTACCTTGTAGAGGTGCCCACATCTAATCTAATTTGTTCACATCAAAAGAGTTAACTTTGATTCTTGGAATGAACATTGTTTCAAAAATTTTTAAAAAGGAACAACGATTTTAAAGGACATACTTAAAAAAAAATAAAACAGTATGGTGTTGTAAGGCAGGGAGACAAAACACATCTAAAACAAATCAAGTCAAAGTTAAAATATTATTCCCTGCTTCCAGACTTTGACCCGCTGCTACTTAGAAACATAAATATCTTAAGGAAAGTGGAAGTAAAGCTCAAAGTTATCTAAATGTGGATTAGCCCTGCTGTTTTCTGGGTCACTCCTCTCTGCACTTAGAGATACTGGATCAGAGGAATGTAAACCAAATTTAATATCTCCTTCAGAGAGACACAGTTAGGAGTGTGCTTTTCTCCAATATGGGAAACACAAATCATTAAATTTGAACAGAAGCACTTTTTGGATTGCTGAGCTATTGGCAGCATGGGTAATGGAAAGTGAACAGAAGTTTTAAGGGCAGGAGTTCAACCCTGTCTCTGCTCTAGCTTAGGCTAAGGTCATATGAGATCTCTGAACCTTGGTTTCCTCATCTGTAAAATGGGGATGAGGATGATAAAAATAGGTATGGCTAAAGTTACCCTAAAAATTAAATAAGACAAATGCTGTAAAGTGGAAGGTATTTACAGATGTTAACAATTATAATTATTTTAAACTACTGAATTGAATTAACTACCCTAGAATGTAGCCATTCTGCTTGCAACAAACAAACAAGCAAAAGAACAGACTTTAAAGCAGGGTGACAATCCACGTCTTGTCATCAGTTAGTCGTGTGGTCTTCTACAAGCCATTTCATCTCTCAGGACTTCACTTTCTCTCCATTCTGATCTGCTTCACACACTCATTGTGCAGTTCTCATGAAATAAAGAAAAGACCATACTTTGAAAACAAAGTACCAAACAAATGTAAGGCATAGTCATTAGCTGAGATAGTCATCAGGAGTTGACCTTACTGCAGTGGAATTGGAGAAAAGAATTCCTATGTTGGTTTTTCTTGAACCCCTTTTATTGTGAAAAGGAGTCATTTCCACCCTTCAAAATGATTTTGTTTTCTAAATTGAACTCATATGTACCAATTCAACAAAACAGTTACTGGAAACTTATGTGACTTGAAAAGGGAAGATTATTGTGTTGATATCTTGTTTAGGTCTTGGAAAATGAAATTTAAAAGAATCTCTGCCATTCTTCTCGTGTAGAGCCACATTCAGCACAATGTTATAACATAACTGCAGGGTATCTTTCGTAAGAATGAAACATCGTTTTGTAGGCAGGCTCCTTTTCTTGAAAAAAATTAGCAAAGAAAAAAAATACACATCTACATGATACTTGAAATCAGTTTTTATTGTATTATATGATCCAGGGACCCAAAAAGGTATAAGAAGGAGTTTTCCCAGACTTTCTGTTATTTCAGCTTTAAGTAAAACAGATTGAAAAACAGTAATAACTTTAAAAAATGAGTCCTTAGAACTACACATGAAGAAATAAGTGACCGTAAAAATCCAAAACTAGTGGAATAAAATAATAAATACCATCTAGTCCTGAATTCTAAGTAAATACTATAATAGCTACACTCATTTTTCTTTCATTTTTTGATTTCTTTTTATTTTCTTAAGGAGCTTCATGGTGCTAAAATGGCATTTCTGTCTCAGTATCTACTTCTTCAATCATCCTCAGCGTTCATCTTTTGCAATTTCTATTAAATATTAGTACCTGGTATTCAAATTAAGTTAAAAAAGTTTTTTTTTTACTGATTTTTACTTTTAAAGTGTTCTTCAATAAAACAATAATGGCATTCACTTTTTGTGTTGTAAGTCCCCTTCATTTTGTATTCCATCATGAAACCTAAGGTCATTCTGAGCATACAACTTACTTCATACCCATGATGAATGTTATCACCATATACTATGTTACAATTATCCCATAACTCACCAAAATCAATGCTTCCATTTGATAGGATTAAATAAAAACATGGACACACATACATGTATAAAAAGGCACAAGTCTCTCTGTAAATATGACCCCAAGATTCATAGGGTAAATTGGCAGATGCGTTATACTGCAGTTACCCAGTTCTATTACAGAAAGGCTAGAAGAACACAAGTAACCTTTTAACTTTAAGGGCTATTTGAAGAGAGCCCTTGACAAAGCATTCATGAAAGTCAGAACTGAAGGCAATGATGTCAATCAACGTATATATATGCTCAGCTGGTCAACCGTAACTTTATAAGAAACAATAAAATAGGATTATGTCTGTTTAGAATAACCAGAATGTTTAGGATTATAACTCATGCTGATGGGACAAAAGCATTAATAAACAAAAAATGAAAAGTAATCTTATTGTCTCATTAAAATTAGTTTAGTAACTTTCAAATTTTAAAAGAAAATCTTTCAAAATGTTTTAATTTTTATTTCTGAAACTTTAAACTTAAAATATTTTAGAAAAAATTTAATTTTAGTTTTTCCTCGTTGTAGATAAAGCAGAATATTCCAACAGCAAGATGTGTGATGACAGAATTACTGATGAGATATTTTAATTCCATTAAAAGCATCATCAATTATCTAGTAAATACAAGGGACCAGGGCAAGCACCGTAAGATGTACAAATATGAGTAAGAATATTCTTTCCCCTCCAGAAGTTTATAAATTCAGAAACTATTCCATCATTTGTGTGAGTTCTTGGCTTCTCAATAAGACATATATAAAAAGACTTTATTACATTTCTTTTACTCTAATCATTTTTTTAAAGTTTCTGTTTTTTGTTGCTGTTTTCATTCTGACTAGTTTGGAAATAAAACACCATCACCACCCTTTCCATTGCTAACAACATCACTCATGTATCTAAGGTTTGTATTAATAAATACAAAAGATTCACCCAATTCTAATCCAGTCTTCAATGATCTAACTGCATTCCCGACTCATAGCATGGCAGTAAGCAAAAGCCAAACATTATTCATAAGAACCAAGGTCACCACTATTAATCCCAGCTCACTCTGTTTCTTATTTATGGCATAAACTAGGCATTATAAATGAGTTATAATCCTGCATGTTTTTCCCCAAATGGAATGCTGGTCTTGAGAAATGTCTTTCCTTAAAAATCACTCTTCAGAATCAACAGTGTGAAAATGATAATACTACCCAAAGCAATCTACAGATTTAATGTAAGTCCTATCAAACTACCAATGGCATTTTTCACAGAACTAGAACAAAAAAATTTACAATTTATATGGAAACACAAAAGAACCTGAATAGCCAAAGCAATCTTTATTTATTTATTTATTTATTTATTTATTTATTTATTTATGGCTGCATTGGGTCTTTGTTGCGGTGCATGAGCTCTAGGTGCACGGGCTTCAGTAATTATGGCACGTGGGCTTAGTAGCTGTGGCTTGCAGGCTCTAGAGCACAGGCTCACTATGCACATATGGTCACCTTGTCTTTGATAAAGGAGGCAAGAATATACAATGGAGAAAAGACAGCCTTTTCAATAAGCGGTGCTGGGAAAACTGGACAGCTACATGTAAAAGAATGAAATTAGAACACTCTCTAACACCATACAAAAAAATAAACTCAAAATGGATTAAAGACCTAAATGTAAGGCCAGAAACTATCAAACTTTTAGAGGAAAACAAGGGCAGAACACTCTATGACATAAATCACAGCAAGATCCTTTTTGATCCACCTCCTAGAGAAATGGAAATAAAAACAAAAATAAACAAATGGGACCTAATGAAACTTAAAAGCTTTTGTACAACAAAGGAAACCATAAACAAAATGAAAAGACAACCCTCAGAATGGGAGAAAATATTTGCAAATGAAGCAACTGACAAAGGATTAATCTCTAAAATATACAAGCAGCTCATGCAGCTCAATATCAAAAAACAAAAAACCCAATCCAAAAATGGGCAGAAAACCTAAATAGACATTCCTCCAAAGAAGATATACAGATTGTCAACAAACACATGAAAGGATGTTCAACATCACTAATCATTAGAGAAATGCAAACCAAAACTACAATGAAGTAGCACCTCACACCAGTCAAAATGACCATCATCAAAAAATCTAGAAACAATAAATGCTGGAGATGGTGTGGAGAAAAGGGATCACTCTTGCGCTGTTGGTGGGAATGTAAATTGATACAGCCACTGTGGAGAACAGTATGGAGGTTCCTTAGAAAACTGAAAATAGAACTACCATATGACCCAGCCCAGTAGTATGCCCACTACTGGGCATATACCCTGAGAAAACCATAACTCAAAAGGAGTCATGTACCCCAATGTTCATTACAGCTCTATTTACAATAGTCAGGACATGGAAGCAACGTAAGTGTCCATCAACAGATGAATGGATAAGGAAGATACAATTGACTATTACTCAGCCATAAAAAGAAACGAAATTGAGATATTTGTAGTGAGGTGGATGGACCTAGAATCTGTCATACAGAGTGAAGTAAGTCAGAAAGAGAAAAACAATATATATTGCAATATATATGCTAACACATATATATGGAACCTAAAAAAATAAAATGGTTCTGAAGAACCTAGGGCAGGACAGGAATAAAGATGCAGAGATAGAGAACGGACTTAAGGACACAGTGAGGGGGAAGGGTAAGCTGGGACGAAGTGAGAGAGTGGCATGGACATATATACACTATCAAATGTAAAACATATAGCTAGTGGGAAGCAGCCACATAGCACAGGGAGATCAGATCGGTGCTTTGTGACCACCTAGAGGGGTGGGATAGGGAGGATGGGAGGGAGGTGCAAGAGGGAGGGGATATGGGGATATAAGTATATGTATAGCTGATTCACTTTGTTATACAGCAGAAACTAACACAACAATGTAAAGCAATTATACTCCGATAAAGATTTTTTTTTAAAAAAAAATCACTCTTCAGGAAACCCTGTGTCTCTATTTCTTAAAGTTCCACAGTTCATTAGCACTCTAAAGGCTCCTGCAATAAAGGAATCTACTTATCTTTGCTTAACCCAACATTTTTTAACTTTCTTTGACAGGCGAACTCCACCCTCCCACTCCACCCCTTAAAGAACTGCTATGGAAATCCCTCAAAACTAGTATTTTCAGGAAGACATTTTGAGAAATGACGCTGATCCACAAGGGAAGGAATAAATTCAGATGGACATCACATCCTCTTAAAGCTTGAAAACCCCAATTATTCTGCCCCAGGAAGAGGCTGTGTCACCGTAACTAAAAAGGTGTTTAAATTACAATGCCCCTTGACCTTCCACTTCTTGAAGGATATTTCCAAGATTTAAATGGCCTGGTCATGCTATGGATCTAGCTGGGGAGCTCTCTGATGGTACCTTCTTTTCTCTAAGGTGTCCATGGTTGTTCAGGGCACTTGCATGGGGAGATATACCCTGAAAAAGTAAATATGGTAAGTCATTTGATTGTACAAAAAGTTCTAAGTTAGGCACGGTTTGCTTGTTCTTTTGTCCCCAGATATTCCACTATTAAAATCAAACATTGGTAAATTTTCCCTCAATAAGAAAACCATTGACACAGTTTTAAAATACTGTGTATTTTACAGTTTTAAATAACCATCCAATAATACATGACTTGGAGCTACTTGGCAAAAGCTACCAGTATTAAATAAATTTTAGTTCACTTGGGGTTAAAATTACTATCAAGTTCTTTCATTAGAAAGTCCTCCTGGCCTCAGATTCTGAGTTTCTGGCTTTTGGGGGCTGCTGGCCACCTGTTCATACAGTGCTCTCTGTTTGCACAAGATGGTGGAAATTCCTTGGGTAAAGAAAGTATATTACGAAGAAAAGAAAATGGCCAAAGTTTCTGCCAAAATGGTTCTTTCTCTTGATTTCCTATTCTATTTTGTTTTATTTCCCTCTTCTTCTGCCAAGAGACTCTGCCTGTCATGACTCTGCCTGTCATGACTCAGTTTTTAGCATTGAAATCCTGGCAAAACACTATTAAAAATATTTAAGCAATGCACAATTATGTGGAAACAAAATAAAACCAAAAAAATAAAAACAAAACCCAAACTAGGTCAACATTCGCCAAGTTCAGAAGCACTTGCAAAGGAGGACTGGTTGTATGTACATCAGTAAAGAAAGTTTGTACCAATTAAGGAAGGAAGAGAATTAGCTTACTTCCTTAACTCCAAACTATAAAAAAGCCAAATCAGCACTCCTACATGACTTAGCTGTTTTGTTACATTTAGTGTAGACATATTCGGCATTTAATAGTTTCTCTCCATCTCTCTCTCTCTCTCAAGGTAGTAGAAATAAGGCTTTTAATGTAGACAAGCCAAGACAGACAATGACCAAGTAATAAAAACAGCATCAGTGCTTGTCAAGTCTCTGGACAATTAAATGCCAAGCTTGCTCCCCTGTATTGCCCCATCTAAGAGGATCAATTTAACAAGGAGCAGAACCAGTTTCTATGGAAAGTCCAGGGAAGACATGTTGCATTAGCTTGAAAGGTCCCCACAAAAGCTTAGGAAACCGTTTTGAGAGACATATAAGGGGCAGCTGGACAAAGAAAGCACACTGAGCCTCAGAAGGCCCCACTGCTTCTCTCTGGACATCTTTAATTGACAAAGACAGTTCAAGAGCCTTCTTATTCTCCCAATCACGCTGTAGGCAGTAACTAGGGAACAGCAAATCCCAGGTGCTGTCTTTGAGAGGCGGCTAGTGGATATCATAACTATGACTGTAGCACAAAATACCCTTGTGCTAAACCACTCAAGCCTTGCCCTAGAAACTCTCCTGGACAGTTTATGTCTAAGAATTACTTTGCTGTATCTTGGAAGTGGTTATAAGAACACCACACAGCCAGGAATGTAATTCAGAAGTTTGTCCTAACTATCTATCATCTATCTATCTACTATCTAACTATCTATCTCTATCTACTATCTATCTATCTATCTCAATCTACTTACCTAGCTAGGCTAAGCTCTCTGACCAATGACAGATTTAAGAAATGTTCAGTGAACACAGTGAAGCTATTCCCATGCTGACAGCTTCCTTGATGACAAGCAGTAATACAAGCCTACCTGGGACCTTTTGCTCCCTCATCACAGAATTAATTTCTTAAAGCCTGATCCTTTCCTTAGGAGAGGGAAACAAATATAAACTCTGAAAGCAGAGAAGGCCTTTCATGTAACCTATGCACAAAGACTCCGTCTGCAGCTGCAGAATCATGAAATTTACAGGAAGAGGACTTCAGGATGGTCACAGTGAAGGAGAGACTTGTTTCAATAGCCTCAGAGTGTCAAAGAATGGAATTGCTAGTATTCATAGCAACTTACTGATTCTATTACCAAGTGTAGCTCTCCACATGGATAAAGTACAGATATTTTTTGTTTCTGGTAATTGTAAATGTCTGGAAGCAATGGCTTCTTACCAGGTATCTCATTAGGTGAAAATTCCTTTGGGGTTCATCTAATCATGCGAAAGCATTGCATTAGTTATGAAACCAAGCTCTATCTCATTAAAATAATTCTTAACTATCAGTTTAGGAAAAGTATCACTTTTTTTTTTATTTTCTATAAAGTAATGTTTTCTTAAAACATATACATACATACATTTATTTAGTTACCACAGACTCAGGCAGAAACAAAACACACTTTGTGTGTTTCCCTTTTAAACATGTTTGAGCTGGAGTAGGGCTTGAGGTCTCCAAGAAGAGTCAAGTAAGGGTATTTTCTTTTGGAAAGATGAATAATTCAAGAGATATCTTTTGAATACATTTAAGCTCATCTTGATTTTGATTTCTATAGGTGTGTCATACAAAAATTCCTGCTGTTACTTATTTCCTACCCCATCACAAAAGAACAGAGCCTCATTGATATAACTCAACATAAGCTTCACTGAACTGCAGCAGACTGGTGGTTTTCACGCCCTCTTTTGAAGACCAGTGTGAATAGCCACTGTATTTTCCACCTTACAGTCTTATTCAGCATTTGTTTTGTTTATGGGGACTCTCTTGCTATTATTTTTTCACATTTTTCTGTAAATTGAATTTTTAAAATTCATTATACAGTGCTATGTTTGATGTTTTAAGTAGTTCTGAGGTCGAAAAAAGTTAATTTTTGTTTAAAAGACAAAATAAATACAGAAATATAGTTTAATGTGCTGAAGGGAAAAGGAAGAAATTAGTTGTCATGGAAATAATCTCTAATCCACTGAGAATTTTAAGCCTTTTAATTAAAACATTAGAAAACTTAAATGCATAATAAACACATAAAATGGAAATTGGATTCGGATTCTGAAGCCCTAAGTGAGTTTTCTGACTATGGCACTTAATAGCTGCATGATTTGGGTTTATGTTTGTGATTTAGACCCTTTCCCTGAAAAATAGGGCCAATGATATCTCATTGGGCTGCTATGTGAACAAATGAAATGATTTATGTAAAACCACTCCCTCTTACACATTTACAATCTGTGCATTAAATGTGGTTGTCTTCATTCTGAACCTGCTCCCCAGGAGTGGGAAGACACTTGGCTGTGTCACCTGGACAACTGCAGGACCCCTGGGCAGTGGTGCTCAGCTGACTCCACAGCACTGATGAGCCCGTGCCAGGCTGATACACCTGGCTCTGCTTCTCCCCCAGTCTTTATTTATTTTCCCCAAAACTATTTTCTTCACTGCTGTCAACGACCTTCTACTTGCTCACATCAGTCAAGGTATCATCCATTATTTCTCCAACACTAACCCAGTGACACACAAGACAACTTTCTCTTCTACTAAGTGCTTTTTGTTTGTGAAAGATGAGTGACTGTCTCTCTCTATTTCATGACAGTAAGAAAGTGCGTGTTGAGAGTTCACTCCAAAATTTGTCATCCTTCATCATCCAGGGCAGATGATCTTATGGACAGTTAAGTGGTTTTTCTTAAAGACTCTCTGAAATGCCAACAGCAAATAGAATTATAGGCCTGCTCAATCTAAATATCTATGTCTAAGGTTATAATAACATTCAAAGTTCTGTGAGGTGCCTGTGTGATTGATCAAGGTGCTCATGGAATCCCTGTTATAATACTTCAAAGCATGGCTAGTTTTCTGGTTGGTGGATAGACTCAGGGAAGAGAAAAGGCACAATCACAGATGCCTTTTCTGAGACCAGGTCTCATAAGGTTAATATGTGCCAATAACTAACTGATTCTGTGATAGTTTAATGTCCTTATCAATTTCTAGTGGAGATGTACATTTTTTTCTTTAAGCATCAGCCTTCTGATTTCTAGTAGAGCAGTTGAGATCTATACAATCTGATAGTTTCAATGAGGGGCCTAATTCTTTTTGATTCTCCAAGTATTCCCACTCCACCACCTGGAGTACAATCTTAGCTCAGAGCTTCCCAGCCCAAGGCAAGCTGTCTCCATAAGAAGCATCAGAAATGTGTGGGGGCATTTCTGGTTTTCCAGTGTTTGGGGGCATGACTAACATAGAGTGAGCAGGAGCCCGTAGTGTTGACCATCCTGCAATGCTTAGGACAGGAGCCAGGCTCTGAGCAGCTGGGTGACTTGAACAGTCTCACCAAATAAAGAGCTGTTCCACCCAAAATGTCAACAGGTCTCCCATTGAGATACTGCTTAATATTACCAAGTTGTCCTCTGTCCTAAGGGCCATGTGGCCCTTATGCATTCATGCTCATTCAGTCTTTCTTTCAACAAGCAATTATCAAGCACCTACAAAATGGTGGGCCTCTGCTAGGTGCAAAGGACACAGAAGAAAAAAGAATGCAGTCCCTGTCCTCAAGAAGCATTCATGGTGGAAGAAAAACAAGAAAACCAATTTATTTCAACACAGTGTGATGAAGGCTGAAACAGAGAGTAACACAGGTGAGGACCAGGCACTCACCAAGGTCTTTGCGGAGGAGATGATGCTGGACCAGGAGAGGCAGAAGAGTTGGAGCTAGGGCAGGGTCAGGGAGTAAAAGGAGAAGGAGGAGGAGGAAGGAAGGCTTTCCAAAGAGAAAGCAACACCCAAGCAAAACTCAGGCAACTGAAAACATTTCACTCTGGTGAAGCACAGGGTAGGTGTGAGGAGAACAAAGGACAAAAAGCAGGCTTTGGAGAGAAGATGATGAGCTTAGTTTTAGATATTCTGGGTTGAAGTGCAGAGGGCAAACTTTAGATGGATACATGGCTCTGACATTTGGAGAAAGTTATGGGGTGAAAATAAAGATTTGAAAGTTGGTCATCACATAAATTGTAACAGAAGCTGTTGAAACTAAAGAGATCTCTCAAGAAAAACAAGCTTGAGAAGAAGGATTTTAGAGTGAGAGAAGACAGTTGACAAAGCAACTGAGAAAGAGGATTAAGAGTAGTTGGAGAGAAGAAGACATACAGATGGCCAATAGGCATATGAAAAGATGCTCAACATCGCTAATTATTAGAGAAATGCAAATCAAAACTACAATGAGGTACCACCTCACACCTGTCAGAATTGTCATCATTAAAAAGTCTACAAATAACAAATTCTGGGGAGGGTGTGGAGAAAAGGGAACCCTTCTACACTGTTGGTGGAGATGTAAATTGGGGCAGCCACTATGGAAAATAGTATGGAGGTTCCTTAAAAAACTCAAAATAGAGTTACCATAGAACCCACTGATCCCATTCCTGGGCATATATCTGGAGATAACTCTAACTCAAAAAGACACATGCACTTCAATGTTCATGGTAGCACTATTTACAATAGCCAAGACATGGAAGCAACCTAAGTGTCCAACAACAGGTGAGTGGATAAAGATGTGGTATATCTATATCTATATAGATAGATATATAGATATATATAATGGAATATTACTCAGCCATAAAAAGGAATGGAATTATGCCATTTTCAGCAACATGGATGGACCCAGAGATTATCATACTAAGTGAAATAAGTCAGACAGAAAAAGACAAATATCATATGATATCATTTATATGTGGAATCTAAAATATGATACAAATGAACTTATTTACAAAACAAAAGCAGACTCACAGACATAGAAAACAAACATGGTTACAAAAGGGGAGAGGGGTAGAGAAGGGATAAATTAGGAGTTTGGGATTAGCAGATACAAACACTATATATAAAATAGATAAGCAATAAGGTCTTACTGTATGGCACAGGGGACTATATTCAATATCTTGTAATAAACTAGAATGGAAAAGAAAAAAAAAAACAGTAGTTGGAGAGATTGTGATGTATCTTAAGCCAAGAGAAGAGGGAGTTTGAAGGAGGAGAGAGTGTCAATGGTGTCACAGTCTGCTAAGCAGTCAGGAGACTGATTCCTAGGAAGTGTCAGCTGGATTCAGCCACCAGGGATAGCTGGGACCCTTGGAGGGACATTTCAGAGGTGGGCTGGGAACAGGAGTGAGGCTGCAGGTGGCTGAGCAATGAGAGGGACAGAGGAAGAGGACACTGCAACTCTCTCAGGGAAGAGTCGACTGCCCCAGAAAGGTAGACACGACATAGAAAAAGAGAGAGGGGGTGGAAGAGTAGCTGGAGGGAAGAAAGAGGTGCAGAGACCTATGTTTATTTGTTCATTTAAAGATGAGGGAAACTTGAGAGCATTTAAATACTAATGGGAAGGAGCCATTCGATTTTAAAGGGAGGAGTAGAACTGCTAAGTGAGGCCCCCATTACCCTCCCCAGAACCCAGAGCTTGGAATCCTAAGCACAGGAGGGAGGAGGCGAGGAGAGCAATGAAGGCGGGTGTATTTATGGATTTGCCATGAGGAAGCTGAGGATCTCCTCCTACAATGACTTTGATTCCCTGGGTGTACCAGTTAAACACACTTCTTATTTCAGACAATTCATACATTACAAAATCAAAACAGTACTAGTGATGTGTGTAATGTGCAACATTCATTCATTCAACAGATATTGGTTGTAGGCCTGATGCTGTCCTATGTACTGGGATATAAACAAAAGTGTCTGATAATTAAAAAAACAGTAAGAGGGTGATGAGAGCTACAGAGGATAACAAATCAGGGAAGAAGGGGAGGAAGTGCTGGGGATGGGGAGTTGTGATTTCTGTAGGGTGGTAGGGGAAGTCCTCATGGAGAAGGAAGTGGTGAGCCATGCAGATGTGAGGGAAAAGCCCTCTAGGCAGTGGGAACATTAAGCACCAAAACCCAGATAGGCAGGGCCTGTGGAGTCCAATATGGCTGAAGCTAAAGCAACAAGAGGGAGCAACAGGCGGTGGGGACAGAGGATGGGCTGGACCTTGTGAGGGCATCAACTTTCACTCTGGATGACGTGGGGCTTGTGCCAGGCTTTGAGCAGACGAGTGACTTGAATCAAGGACCCAGGAATCTCTGAGGCTGCCCAGGTGAGAAATGATGGGGTAGAGACAAAAGTGGAGGTGGGAAGACCAGCAGAAGTTATACTGTGATCCAGCAGGGGATCCTGGCGGCTCCAGTGGGGGCAGTGGTGGAGATGGGTCTGGATTCTGGAAATAGTAATAACTAACACTTGCACAAAGTTTACTAGTACCAGTGACTCTTCCCAGAGCTACCCATGAATTAACTCATTTAATTCTCACAATAACTCTGTGAGGTGGGTACCACAACTAACTCCATTTTAACAGTCTAAAGAATATCCTGCCCAAACTGCCATATTGACTTACAGAACAGAATATCAACTAAGCTATTTTTGAAGTGTACGAGAGGTATGAAGCCAAAAACAAAACAAAACACTTTAAAAACTTTTTTTATTTTCTTAAATTTTATTGAAGTCTAGTTGATTTACAATGTTGTGTTAATTTCTGCTGTACAGCAAAGTGATTCAGTTATACATATATATATTCTTTTTCATATTCTTTTCCATTATGGACAAAATCCTTTTTGAATAAAAATAATTGTGCTTTGATTTTGAAATTTAATTTATAAATATGATCACTATGAATTAAAATGCTTGTACATTTTTAAAATTAAATAATATTTAATTTCTTTGATTTAATGAACATACATTTGTTACTTTACTGACTTAATTAATACAGCATATATAGTGAGAATGTAATTTTATTAACAAGAAGAGACAAATAAATTCAAGTTTCTAATTGTGATATTAAAAGGATATTTTGGGGACCCTATCACAAAGTCCCAAAATAGCAACACCACTCCAGCAGAGGAACCTCTCTCTACTTATTAAACACAGGTAACAAATGGCATCGGTATTTTAATTCTTCCAGAAATATATGGCAGTTGGTCTCCAAGGCTACCTGTAACCATGAGAGAGCTATTTCAAATGTTCTTTCAAATAAGCAATGTAAAGAAGTGTGCTTTTTTGTAATATTCAATAAATTCTAATTTTATTTTTAATTTTATTGACTACACTGTCTATTTGGAATTATAATAAAATAATCTTATTAAATGATATCATAAGATATAATTGAACAGTAGGGTAATATATAGCTGAGATTAGGTATGTTTTTGTGGATTTCATTACAATACAAACAGTAGTGGTTCTTCAATATCCATTTATATGTTACTTAGTTTACTCAAAGTCCATTTATCAGAGTCTAGTGAAATTTCCATACAGGAGGGATGACACAATAGGACATTAGCAGATACCATTCTCAGGAGAAGTCTCTATGTATTAAATGAGTTTTAATCAAAACTCTTTGAATCCTTTCCTTTCCCCTGGGTTAGCAAATTAAAAATTGAGTGAGGATTCCTTTTGTGCAGAAGCACATTCCTTCCTTTAGTTTACCAATAGAAAGGTAAGAATTTCAAACTCTTTGAACACATTTTACTTTCAGTTTGTAGTTTCTACTAAAATTGACCAGTCATTTCCACAGTCCGAAGACTGTGTAAGTACATTTGTGTTTCCTTCAGGACGTGGCAACATCTTGTTTGTCCAAAACAGCAGGGAGGAAAGAAATCTTATTTGATTTATACATTTTAATCCTAAAACCAATACTTCGGCAGAAGAAAATGGCCTTCGAGTTTAACTGAGGATCACAGCCCTTTTATCAGGTAGGAATCCTGCACATGGCTGGTAACCACCAAACAACTGGGACACATCAGCAGGCCTCAGACCACCGGGTGCAGCAAGGCCATATGGGAATGGGGTTGGAGAAAGGGCGTCTAGGTGAACAAACATTCAAGGGAACATGGATAATTTTCTGGTGACAGCACTGAGACCCTCCAAACCACCAGGCAATAAAGAATTCTATTTTACATTCTTAGATGCAGGGTTTTTGATGACCAGCCCACATTAATCAAACAATAATTAAGTCATGCAGGGAGTGTGAATAATAGTAAAATTCACAGTTGGTACTAATTTACCTATGATAGATATATTTCACCTACAGCAGAAACTCTTTTAAACAATCTCCACTTCATTATGTCACCAGGTTAATAAACATTCCCCATTTCCTCTGTAAAACGTATCAGTGGATATCCAAAACCTAGTAAACATTCTCTAGTAGCCTGTGCACTTCTGCTCCCAAAATTGCATGACTGCTCAGTGGCAGCTGAGTTTATTCCCAAATTTATCCTGGTTGTACTTTTTGATCAAAATTGCATAAATTAAAGGATCTATAAATTGATAAAATACACGTATGAAAAGGACTAGTTGTTATTTTTACAAAAACTACGTAAGTGATGTGGAAAGATAAGGTCATGATTGCTCAAATAATTGCTAGTGAATAAGGTATGGGGAAAACAACTGGAAGAAACTGGAAGAAAATATAAAAATCTCAGATTCTCTAAATAGATTGATATGCAACTGTGTTTAAGTTCTCCTTCTGCTTCAAAGCTATCAAGATTCATAATGACTAATTATCATTATTAGTGGGTTTATACAAGAAAGATGAAGTGTATTCTAAGCAGTGGGCTCTTAGAGAAAAGCCCTTGGTTTGACATTAAAATATTGATGAATGAATGCATATTTGCTCATTTTAGGTTAAAACAAAATGTGTAAGATTATGTACAATTTGTTTTATGATTCTTCATTTTTAACTGACTTTTAAAATTAATCAGCCAAGTACCCATTCACTTAGAGGGTTATTTCTGTACTTTATTCAGGCAGCCTCACTGAATTTCTTCTGTGGTTTTGTTGGAGGACTGCTCCATGTAGGAATAGTGAGCTGATTTTGTATGGTCACTGAAGGAGAACATATGTATAACTTCTTATCTGCATCCACTTTAATGAAATGATAGAAACATTCCTCAAGATAATTGGGGTTTATTGTTACAAAATGGCTCCAACTGAGTTACTCCTCTTTGATTTCATACCCTTGGTGTAACGATCTTCCAATGTTAATTTCTTGGGCAGACAGAATATGGCAAAAGCAGTGCTGCACAACTGGGCCTTGGCTTTAAGAAGCCTCAAACCTTTTGTTCTCTTGCTGTCACGAGATGCCATACAAGGAAGCCCAAGCCAGCGTTCTCATGGACTGCAAGCCATGTAAAGAGGGAGAGTCTGGAAGATAAAAGACCTGTTTGAAGAAAGAGAGGCCAAACCAGCACCCATTTGTTCCAGCCATCACAGATGAGATGTGAAACATACGTTTTAAGTCCATCTTGGATGCTCCAAACCCAGTCACAACACCAGCTGACTGCAAACACATGAGTTTGCCCAGCTGATACCACATGGAGCAGAAACAAGCTGCCTGACTGAGCCCCGCCTGTTTGCAGAATTTTGAGCAAATAAATGATTGTTGTTATTTTAGGCTGCTGATTTGGGGGACAGTTTGTTACACAATAATAAGTAACTGTCACAAAACTGAATGGCCACAAAACTTTGGAAGCCGATGGCAGATGTCCCAGTTCTTCTCTGGTGTCCAGAAATATATGATCACAAGCCTTAATGCACCAGCTATAGTAAAAATAAGAAAGCCGCCTCCACACTAAAAAAGAAAGCTAGCACTCGTGTTTGTTGAAGC
The DNA here is from genome assembly GCF_964270905.1 of Leucopleurus acutus. Lineage (NCBI taxonomy): Eukaryota > Metazoa > Chordata > Mammalia > Artiodactyla > Delphinidae > Leucopleurus > Leucopleurus acutus. The sequence continues at coordinate 25,401,254 of NC_139152.1, forward strand.
TTTAAGAAAGGGGTTCTGACATTTTTCTTTGATTCAGGCTTAAAATTAAATCTATAACCTTAGAAGCAGCATTTTCCAGGGATGATTTTGCTCATACTGCAGAAATAAAATATGCTACGCTAAAAAGGGAAAGTGCAGTGCTAGTTCTACATTATTTTAAAAGTAAAACAAAAAGACGAAGAAGCAGAACAGTTAGGTAATCTATGAATACCAATTTAATACTGTACTCATTTGAAAAATATAAGTCAGACAAAACAGACTGGTTGTTATAGATAAATACAGTCCTGATGACAAATGTAACTATTGTCTTTGGAATCAATGTGCTCATGGCAGCAGCAAAAGACCATTGTTAGAAGTGATTTCATACTATCACCTTATCCCTGTATTTCCCAAATTATTCTCCCCCCTGCTGTATATGAATATGGAAAACACTAGAAACCTGCACTTAGAGTGGGAATGGGACAAATGGGAGAAGAGGAATCCCTCCCTCAGGAACTGCTACAAAAAACAGCAATATCGAAGTAAAAACAATCTTCCAATCATTTGTGTAAATAATCATTAAAATGTTGAACCATCTGCATTTTCCCCTTTCTCTCCAGTGCACATTAAAAAATGAGAATTTATTTAAAAAATGACCAACATTCTTTGAATATTTGCAGAAGGGGTCTTCACACCAAAATGCTAATATTTTCAAAGCAGAAAGTGCTTTCAGCCTGGTATGAGAAGATAAAATATTCCAAAAATTACTATGCAGTATTTTTGTAGCTTTATTTTTTTTTCTTTTCTCAAGAGACGTGTTTCTTCCAGAAGCACAGTTGATAAAACATGATTTATTTTTATAATTTCACCAGAGAGGAGATGGAGTACCTAGTCAGCTTCAATAATTCTGTAAAATTAACTGCCAGTGATTTTTGTTCATTTCATATCCTTATTCTGAGCTTTGCTTTAAGGACTGTTTTATTTTTCTGTTTGAGTCTAACAGAAAAATAAACTTTTAGAATAAAAAGAAATTACTAAAACATTTCTTTCCATCCTATAGTTTTCAGATAAACTTAGAACTCTTTTTTCATTCTAGAATGTCATCTAAAATTACTAAATGGTAATTGTTAAGATCAACATCACTAATCTGTGTCCTTTCACTTCAAAGTGACATTTTCCAATAGCTAAAGTAATGACATTCATTATAGAACATTTTGCAGATAAGAAAATCTTAAAAAGAAAATAAAAGTCAAGCATAGTCTCATGACCCAGAGATAATCACTGTAAATTTTGGTAAACTGTCTCCCAGTGAAGGAATATGAATGTTTATTCAATCTTAAGCATATCTTCTGTTCCTCAATAAAACATCAAACTTTGGTCTGATTATCTCTTTGTAATTTATATTTCTTGAAATCTTTGGGAAAGTTTTTGATGGATGCCGTTTTAAATTATTTGCCAGGCTGAGTGTTAAGCTAGTGATGAGCAACACCCTGTGTGGAATATGGTGGAAGAGGATAACTCTTGATATACTCATGTAATCACAACACAATTGAGACATAAAACATTTCCATCACGCCTGTAAATTCCTTTGTGCCTTTTTACAGCCAATCTCTTTTTCTCATCCACGGCACCAGGCAACAATTGATCTGCCATTTATTGCTATAGCTTTGTCTTTTCTTGAGTTTCACATAAATGGAATCAGACAGGATATGATCTTTTGTGTCTGCCTTCTTTCCCTTAACAATAGTTTTGAGATTCATCTATATTGTTGTATGCAGCAGTACAATGTTATTTTCATTAGTAAGTAGTAGTCCATTATATGGTTATACAATGGTTTGTTTATTCACCAGTTGATGGACATTTAGGTTGTTTCCAGTTTAGGACTATTATGTTTAAAGCTACTATCAACATTTGTGTAAAAAGTTCTGTGTGGAGATGTGTTTCATTCTCTTGGGTAAATAAATACTTAAGAGTGGGATTGCTGGGTGGAAATACTGGGTAAATATATGTTTGACTAGATAAAAAGCTGCCAAAATGTTTTCCAAAATGATGCAAACCATTTACATTCTCATCAGAACTATTTTGTTAGAATACTCCCCCAAACTTGTAGCCGTTTTGGTGGGTATATAGTGCTGTATCATTAGGGTTTTAATTTGAATTTACCTAACAACTAATGATGTTGAGAATTATTCATGTGCTTATTGGCCATGGATATCTCTTCTTTGGTTAATTTTTATATATGGTGTGAAGTAAAGGTTAAGGTTCATTGTTTTCATACGGATACCCGATTTACCAGCACCATTTATCAAAAAGATGAACTTTTCCAACATTCAGTTACTCTGGACCTTTATCAAAAATCCATTGACCCTATATGTTTGGATCTATCTCTGGTTGCTTTATTCTGTTTCATTGATCTATACGTCCATGATTAAAGCAATACCACACTCTATTAACTAATGTGACTTCAACAGAAGTCTTTAAACTAGGTAGTGTAATTCTTCCAATTTTTTTCTTGTTTTTCAAAATGATTTTGTCTATTCCAGGTTCTTTGTATTTCTATATAGGTTTTACATTCACCTTGTAAATTTCTTCAGAAAAACCTGCTGAGATTTTTATTGTGACTGCATTAAATTCATAAATCAATCTGGGAATTTATGACACCTTAATAAAATTGACCCTTCTTCAATGAATATGTTATATTATTTCATTTCTTTAATTTTTCTCAGCAATGTTTTATAATTTTCAATGTACAAGTTTTGCATATATTTTGTTAAATATACCCTAATTATTCATTTTTGGTACTATGATAAAGGTTATTCTTTAATTGCAATTTCCAAATATTGGTTGCTAATATATGGTAATATTGATTTCTGTACACTGATCTTGTGTCCCATTACCTTGATAAACTGACTTTTTAGTTCTTAGGATTTTGTACATAGATAGTCACCTTTTCTGCCTTTCAATATGCATGCCATTTCTTTTTCTTGCCTCATTGCACTGGCTAGGAACTCCAGAGAAGGTTGAATAAAAGTAGAAAGAGCACACATCCTGACCTTCTTCTGGCCCTTATCAAGAAAATATTCAGTCTGTTACTCTTAGGTGGTTATCTGTGTTTTTTTTAAAAAATATTCTTCATCAAGTTGAGGAAATTATTTTCTGTTCTTAGTTTGTTGAGAATTTTTTCATGAATAAGTGTTGAATTTTGCCAAGTGCCTTTTCTGTATCTATTGAGATGATTGTATGACATTTCTTTCTTAATCTGTTAAAATGTTGAACTATGATTTAGTTATACATTGTAAACCAACTTTACATACCTGTGATAAACCCCACTTGTTCTAAGTGCATCAGTCTTTTTCTGTGTTGTTGGATTTAGTTTGATTTTTTAAAAATTAATATACAGCATTCATATTCACAAGGATATTTACTGTAGTTCCCTTTTCTGGAACAGTCTAGGTCTACTTTTGTTATCAGAGAAATGTTGACCTTATAAAATAAGTTGGTAATTCCATCCTCTTCTATTTTTCTGAAAGATTTTGTGAAGAAATGAGATTATATATTTTTATATGAATTTTTATATAGAATTCACCAGTAAAGTCATCTGGGCCTGGTGGTTTCTTCTTGGGAAGAGATTAAGCAATGAATCCAATTCCTGTAATAAATATAGAGCTATTTAAATTATCCATTTAATCTTGAATGAACATTGATAGTTTGTGTCTTTCAAGAAGTTTGTTCATGTCATATAATTTGTGAATTTATTTGTCATAAAATTGTTTATAATATTCCCTTAATAGTCTTTTAAGATTATAAATGATACCCTCTCTTTCATTCTTGGTAATTTGTGTTTTCTCACATTTTTCCTTCATCAGTCTGGCTAGATGTGTATAAATTTTAATGATCTTTTTAAAGAACTAACTTTTGGTTTCTCTGACACTTCTCCATCTTTTTTTTTATTTTTGGTTCATTTTCTATTTCATTGATATTTCTTTTCATTTTTCTTATTTTTTTCTACCTTTTCTGGGTTCAATGTTCTATAGTTTGTTAAGGTGAAATTTTAGATATTTAATTTTAGACTTTTTTTCTTTTCTAATATAAGTAATTAACATTATAAATTTCCCATTTAACACAAATTGTGATGTGCTGTTTATTTTTCTTAATCACTTGCTTTGAAATATTTAAAAACTGACACATAGATCATTTAGAAGTAAATCATTTAATTTTGAAATATGTAGGTAATTTTAGATATCTTTCTGCTATTGGCATCTAATTTGATTCTGATATGGTAAAAGAACATACTGTATATAATTTTGATTATTTTAAATTTCTTGAGAATCATTTTATGGCCCAGAATATGTACTTTATTAGAGAATTTATATATGCACTTGAAAAGAATTTGTTTTCTGCTATTGCTGAGGAAAGGGTACTATTAATGTCCATGATATAAAATTGCTTGATTGTGTTTTTCATTTTACCTATCAAGAATTTATTTTTTGTCTATTTACTCTAACAAATATTGATTGATAGAGGAGAGCTGAAGTCTCCAGCTAAAGTTATGATTCATCTAATTTCTTCTTTTAATTTTCTTTTATTAGGTGCAAAGTCATTTAGAGTTTTATTGTCTTCTGAATTGATCCAGTTATCATTTCTGAAGTTTCCTTCTTTATCTCTAGTAACATTCCTTGCTCTAAACTCTTTTGTCTGATTTTAATAACGTCACTCCAGTTTTATTTTGATTATATGTGTACAGTACATCTCTTTACATTCTTTTACTTTTAACCTACCTGTATCTTTATAGTCAAAGTAGGTTTTTAATGGGTATCATATAGTTTGCCTTGATTTAACAAAAGCCCAATCTTATAATATCTGCCTTTTAATTGAAGTATTTAGACTGTTTTCCTCTAGAGATTATTATTTTTTGGATTTAAATTTATTATCTTGCTATACTTTCTATTTGTTTCTTCTGTTCCTTGCTCTCTTCCCCCAACTTTCCCTGCTTTCTGTTGAAATAATTGATCCTCTTTTGAATTCTACTGCATTTCCTCTTTTGGCATGTTAGCTCTTTGTTTTTCACTTTTAAGGACTGCTCTACTGTTTACCATATATACATGTATTATTATTATTATTAGGTGTAGATGATGACTTATCATATACTATTATTATTGTTAAGTACAGAAGAGGACTTACCTTGCTTTGTCTTGCTCATATTTGCAAGATCCAGAGGCAAAGTTTATTTACCAAGTCTCTAACATGTTTAAGGGTAAATACATTTCTAATCTGAAACCTTTCTGAGATGATCATTGTGAAAAGTCAATGTCGTGATGTGAGCAAGTTTCCTGCAACCACTACATCCAGCTGTGGATTAACACAGTATTTAAATCTTTGCTTCCCCAATAAAGTCAGAGCATGCTTGGTGTCCTGCCACCCAATGAAGAATATAAGGGGAGTATAAGAATTATGTATTTTTATAAGAGTAAATATAAATTTTTAAGTTTCACATTCCCAACATGGCAATAAAATGCTGTCTCAGTTTATTCTCAATTTAATATAACTAACAAGGTAGAATATTTCAATTGCTTTTAAATGTCACCACAGAAATCCTTCTCAAACTGTGGAAGCCTAGACTATATCAGATATGTGTCATTAGTGATTTTCGGAAAAAATGGCCTAAGAACTCACCAAAATATTTGACAACCACTTTCTGTTTACTTCCATATATTAAACTGTTACTTTTTCATTTCTTAAGATAGAACTACAGAAACTTTTTAAAGTAAATATAAAGAACTAAAATACAATTTAAAGTTGCTGTATTTAATAACAGGCTTGAAACTTGAGCAAAAGACTTGGGGCCCAAGAACTATACCATCTCCAAGGGAAACAAACAAAACCACTCCTAGACTGATAGGAGACAAGTGAAATAATGTCTGAAAAGCATTAATGTGTATCATGTACTTATTTGAGGATAGTGGAAGGTTACTTTGCTGTTCCAACCTTGAGCTTTCAGGAAATTATCATATAAGTAGTATACCTAGGCCTCGTGAGGCAGAATTGACTTCTGAGCTGAAAATAATGAAAACAAAGAGTGAAATTAGGAAGTTGTCATTTTACCTCATTTTTAAATTCATGGCTTTGTGAACTTATATTTGAAATGATTCATTATCTTTAAGGCGAGTCTTCCAAAAGAAATGAACTACATGAATTATTAAACACACCTATACTCAAAACTATGGAGAAGGCAAGAGTACCCATCTGAACAAATATGCTGAGTGCATACGAAACAAATGCTGTTAGCATGTAAAACATAAGGGTTTGTATGTGCCAGAAACACACTTGGAGCCTCTTCAGGGCTCTGTTGTCTCACCCAAGGATCTCCTGAGCATCTTCAGGAGCAGAGCAGGGCCCAATTAGAGAACCGAGGGCACATAATGCAACCAGGGAAACATGTAACTCAAAATCATCTGGCCAGTCTGGCTTTCCTGATTTAGGGTGTGGTGGGCAGAAAATGTGATGATGACACTGGGTCTGCACTGCTGCAAAGCTAGACCCCACAGAGGACAATGACAGGCACTCATCCTGCTAGGGGAGCCAGCATTAGGCAAACCCTTTCTTCCTTTCATATCTATCCATTTAAAAAGGATAGCTTTTTAATTATGGAGCTTTGAAGAATAGCCCCAGTTGAACAATGTGAGCACAATAAAAAGAGGATTAATTGGTTTTTACAACATGAAAATAGCCTAAAATCACAACTTCCTCTGCAAACTAAAAATGAGCAGTATGTCTTCCTTTTCTGCTTTCTTTATCTTCATTACTTCCTCCATTCTAGTTCCTTCAACATTAGACTCAATTCAGTTGGCATATTTGGAGGTTCAAGGACTCTCTCCCTCTCTCCATGTTTTCACTTTTGTTTGCATAAATCTCAGGGGGTTCGTGCTTGGAAGGAAAACACATTCGAGACCTGGAGGCTGTGCATGGGGATTTGTAAAACTCTTCAAGCACATAATTATGATGGTGGATAGAGCTGGGCTTAGCTGAAATAATTATCACAAGCCTGGTCTGGAAAAAGTGGGGAGAGTACAGTTCTAAGTAATGGAGGAAGGAGGGGAAAAGGTAAAAAAAAGTATGTGTGAACCAACACAAAACCATTAAAAGTTGAAATTCCTGAGCTGAAATGTTTTGGTCAAATTAATTTCAAGCATTTCTGTGATCTGAGTAATAGGTATAGTCATCCAATATTTTTGCAGGGCCTGCTATGTGCCAAGCACTGTGCTAGGCACTGGGGACAGTCTGAGTTCCTGCCCTCAAGGAGCTTACAGGAGGGCAGAAAATCTGGGCAACTACAACATGGCTGTAAGAGTGGTGACAAGAGTCTAATGGGAGCAAAGAGAGGGACATCTAGTTAGATGTGGGGACCAGGAAAATCTTTCAGGAGGCAGTGATAGCTAAGCTGAAACTCTAAGAATAGGTAGAAATTAGCCTCTGGAGAAGGAGGAGCACCCAGGGAGGGAGAAGCATCCCCTAAACAGGGAATCCAGAGAGAAGAGAGTGTGGGGCTTTTGAGAGATTGAGAAATTCAGGCTGGCTGGCTCATAGAGGGAAGTCTGGAAGTGGAACAGTCATGAAGGAACCTTGTGGTCACATTAGAGACCTTGGGCTTTGTTTTAAGAGCAGTGGAAAGTCACTGGAAGGTGATAAATAGATGAGTGAGACCAATTGTATAGCATTTTAGAAAGACAGCTCTGAGTGCAGAGTGGAAACAGAGCAGAAGGAGGTAAGACTGGAAGTCGTATCAGGGTTGTGTTTCCATAACTTAGGAAAGGGGGAGACTGTCCAGAACCACAGTAGTGCTGCTATAAAGAATTACTACAACCTCAGCAGCTTAAAACCACACAAATGTATGATCTTACAATTCTGGAGGTCTGAAGTTCAAAATGGGTCCCCTAGAGCTATAAGCAAGCAGTCAGCAGGGCTGTGTTCCTTTCTGGAGGCTTGATGTAAGAATCTGTTTCCTTACCTTTACTAGTCTCTGGAGACTGACCCATTCCTTGTGCCATGGCTCCCTTCCTCCATCTTCAAGGCCAGCATGGCTGATCAACTCTTTTCCATATTGTCATCTCTCTGGTTCTGAATCCTCTCTCTCCCTCTTCCCATTTAAGGGCCCTTGTAATTACATTGGGCCTAACTGGATAATCCAGGTGAATCTCTTAATTCTCTTAATTCCATCTTTAGCCTTAATCTCCCCTTACCATGCAACATACATCCAAAGACTGAGGATCAGGATGTCAGCATCTTTGGGTGATGATTATCCTGTCCGCCACCGTGGGCACTGGGAGAAGGATTCAGGAGATATTCAGGAAACTGAAGTAATACCACTTGGTGATAAATGCTTCCTCAGGAATCAACCTTGTATGCTCAGTCAATCTGTTTTTGTCCTCTCTTATTTCCTTCATTCACCTATAGCCTTGCAGTATATGAGGGAAAGAAAATCAAGGTGGCTGACAGAAATGAATCATTACAAAAGGGGAAAAAGAGATCAGAGCAGAAGTGGCTCAAGGAAAAATCTGAGTAAATGGGCAAAATTTACCTCTAGAAATAGTTCTGAGATTCCTAACAAGGGAGTGATTTCTATTACTCATAGTCATGATGATTTTACTCTGGGAAATTTTCAAGGAAACATTACCACTCATCTTTGATAACTCTTCAGAAGAATCTCAGTAATTACCCATAAAACATCTAGGTTTAAATGATGTAACTTCCTGGTGCTATTACCAAGATAAATTACCACATTTCCTCAATTCTAAAATGCACAATTTCCCCACACTCTAATGTTTCTAAAATCAGGATGGATGTAAACATATAATGTAGTTATTAGTTTTTTCCTCTCAAAATCTATTTTCAGCTGAGGTTGTCTTACAATTAAGGAAATACAGTAATTATGAAATGTCCTTCTAAAAGTTGTCCTGCTATACTGGGCTACTGGTTATATAAGAGTTTCTGTGAAACTGAATATAATTGTTTTAGAGTAATTGATCTAAAAGTAGTTATAATAGGCTGAATAATGGCCCACAAAGATATCAGATTCCCATCCTTAGAAACTGTAAATATTACTTCATGTGGCAAAATCTTTGCAGATGTAATTAAGTTAATGGTCTTGAGACAGGGAGACTATCCTGAATAACTGGGTGTGGGAGGGGGGTGGCTAAATGTAACCCATGTAGTCTTATAAGAGAGAGATTTGATGTGACGACAGAGCAGAGAGCGATTTGAGGATGCTGACCTTGAAGACTGAAGTGATGCAGCCACTAGCCAAGGAATGCCTGCAGACACCAGAAGTTGAAAAATGCAAGAAACAGTCTTCCCTTGAGACTCCAGAGACAGTGTAGCCCTGCTGACACCTTCATTCAGCCCAGTGATACTGATTTTGAATTTTCAGTCTAGAGAACTATGAGGGAATAAATTTAAGCCACCAAGTTTGGGGTAATTTGTTATAGCAGCCAAAGAAAACTAATACAAGTTTTCCTGATAGTAACTGTGCAGCAGGACCATCTGTGTGTTTAGAACAATCCTATCTCTGTCTTGTGACTATAAAACAATTCCCTGGATGCCTAGGAGAATGTTCAATCCTAATTAAGGTAACTATATATTTTTCTTGACTATTTCAGTGATCAGAGTGAATTTTGTGTTTGTCTCTGTAGCAAATATCCCACTGCTCCCTGAGATGTAATAGACATATAATCTGGATAAGAAAGTGGACCCCATCCCCAAACTTAGGGTAAGCTCTTCTTTATCTATCCAGGTTGAAAACCCATTTCTCCAACCACAGTGACTGTCCTAGTAAAGGCAGACTATGTTAATAAGTTAATAAGTTAATAAGTTAATAAGCATTCCCTTTGCCAAAGAAGTTAGTATAGACCCAAATCAGACCAATGAGCTGTAAGATGTTTGAGAAAGATGGTTCTCCATCCTGGGAGAGAAACTAGAAGGCAGGTACCTTCCTACTGGTTGTGAACAAGGAGGAAGCTAACAACATGGTAGGCAGAAGGCAAAGATATGGCTTCTGGATGAGAATGTTAATGTAACAAATCCTTTATTGAGCACCCATTATGTGCTAGAAGCTATTTTATTTACATTACAGGATTAATTTATTTAATCCCCATAACAATCCTATGAGGTATGTTGCCAACTTGAATCCTGTTATGTAAATAAACAAATTACCTCTATTATCTCAGTCGGTTTGAGTTTTTTGTCACACACAATCACACACATTCACGCTAATACAGCTAGATAGCTTTATCTAGGGTGGCTATGGGAAGGTAGCCACCACCACCTAAAAAAACACTAAACATTGAAATCACACACTGTGGCATAAGCGGAAAACTCCCGCCTGATTTTCTGCAGCACAAGCCTGACCAGTCACAAACTCTGAAACAGCCCAACTTTCTGCTTTCTCCTCAGTGGTCAAACAGTGTTGAGGAAACCTAACTACTCGAATAGCATAACACGCCATAATGCCATGGTTCCCCATTTCATTTTAGACATCAGTTCTGCTCAGATTTTTCTTCACTTTCTACTACCTATCTTTTGACTTGTCCAATACAATAATCTAAATATGTATTGCTTACCTCTTGGGCCCTAATCCACCTCATTTTCCTGCTCTTAGCAGACTTTTCTTACCTTGTATTGAGCTGTTGGACTTCACCTGTGATCATCCTTAACTCCTCAACCTGTTAGGAGGTGGCTCACTCAGTCAGGGGTTTCACCTGGATTCAGCTGCACCTTTAGATGTATTTGCAAACAATTTATCCAATATGGGGTTAATATCCACAATATTCAAAGAACTCATAAACCTGATCAAATAAACAAACAATCCAATTAAAAAACGGGCCAAAGTAGGCATAATAACATAATAAAGGTCATATGTAATAAAGGTCAACATAATAAAGGTCATATATGACAAACCCACAGCCAACATCACCCTCAATGGTGAAAAACTGAAAGCATTTCCACTAAGATCAGGAACAAGACAAGGTTGCCCACTCTCACCACTCTTATTCAACGTAGTTTTGGAAGTTTTAGCCATAGCAATCAGAGAAGAAAAAGAAATAAAAGGAATCCAAATTGGAAAAGAAGAAGTAAAGCTGTCACTGCAGATGACATGATACTATACATAGAGAATACTAAAGATGCTACCAGAAAACTACTAGAGCTCAGCAATGAATTTGGTAAAGTAGCAGGATACAAAATTAATGCACAAAAATCTCTTGCATTCCTATACACTAATGATGAAAAATCTGAAAGTGAAATCAAGAAAATACTCCCATTTACCATTACAACAAAAAGAATAAAATATCTCAGAATAAACCTACCTAAGGAGAGAAAAGACCTGTATGAAGAAAAGTATAAGACACTGATGAAAGAAATTAAAGATGATACAAATAGATGGAGAGATATACCATGTTCTTAGATTGGAAGAATCAACATTGTGAAAATGACTATTCTACCCAAACAATCTATAGATTCAATGCAATCCCTATCAAACTACCAGTGGCATTTTTCACAGAAATAGAAAAAAAAATTTCACAATTTGTATGAAGAAATAAAAGACCCCAAATAGCCAAAGCAATCTTGAGAAAGAGAAACGGAGCTGGAGGAAGCAGGTCCCTGACTTCAGACTATACTACAAAACTACAGTAATCAAGACAGTATGGTACTGGCACAAAAACAGAAATATAGATCAATGGAACAGGATAGAAAGCCCAGAGATAAACCCACACACATATGGTCACCTTATCTTTGATAAGGGAGGCAAGAATATACAGTGGAGAAAAGACACCTCTTCAATAAGTGGTGCTGGGAAAACTGGACAGCTACACGTAAAAGAATGAAATTAGCACACTCCCTAATGCCATACACAAAAATAAACTCAAAATGGATTAAAGACCTAAATGTAAAGCCAGACACTATCAAACTCTTAGAGGAAAACATAGACAGATCACTCTATGACATAAATCACAGCAAGATCCTTTTTGACCCACCTCCTAGAGAAAAGGAAATAAAAACAAAAATAAACAAATGGAACATAATGAAACTTAAAACTTTGGCACAGCAAAAGAAACCATAAACAAGACGAAAAGGTAACCTTCAGAATGGGAGAAAATATTTGCAAATGAAGCAACTGACAAAGGATTAATCTCCAAAATATACAAGCAACTCATACAGCTCTATATCAAAAAAACAAAGAACCCAATCCAAAAATGGGCAGAAGACCTAAATAGACATTCCTCCAAAGAAGATATAAGATTGCTAACAAACACATGAAAGAATGCTCAACATCATTAATCATTAGAGAAATGCAAATCAAAACTACAATGAGATATTATCTCACACTGGTCAGAATGGCCATCATCAAAAAATCTACAAACAATAAATGCTGGAGAGGGTGTGGAGAAAAGGGAACACTCTTGCACTGTTGGTGGGAATGTAAATTGATACAGCCACTATGGAGAACAGTATGGAGGTTCCTTAAAAAACTACAAATAGGACTACCATACAACCCAGGAATCCCACTACTGGACATATACCCTGAGAAAACCATAATTCAAAAAGAGTCATGTACCAAAATGTTAATTGCAGCTCTATTTACAATACCCAGGACATGGAAGCAACCTAAGTGTCCATCATCAGATGAATGGATAAAGAAGATGTGGCACATATATACAATGGAATATTACTCAGCCATAAAAAGGAACAAAACTGAGTTATTTGTAGTGAGGTAGATGGAGACTGTCATACAGAGTGAAGTAAGTAAGAAAGAGAAAAACAAATACTGTATGCTAACACATATATATGGAATCTAAAAAAAAAAAAAAAGAAAATGGTCAGAAGAAACTAGGGACAAGATGGGAATAAAGATGCAGACTTACTAGAGAATGGACTTGAGGATACAGGGAAGGGTAAGCTGGGACAAAGTGAGAGAGTGGCATGGACATATATACACTACCAAAAGTAAAATAGATAGCTAGTGGGAAGCAGCTGCATAGCACAGGGAGATCAGCTCGGTGCTTAGTGACCACCTAGAGGAGTGGGATAGGGAGGGTGGGAGCGAGGGAGATGCAAGAGGAAAGAGATATGGGGACATATGTATATGTGTAACTGATTCACTTTGTTATAAAGCAGAAATTGACACACCATTGTAAAGCAATTATACTCTAATAAAGATGTTAAAAAATTTTTTTTAAATGTTATTAAGGTGAGGATCATGGAGGGGCATATGGTGGGGTTTGGGTAGGGGGGTGCTGCAGTGAATGGGTGTTCTCCAGCCCCATAGGATACTGGGCACCTGTTATGATGGTGAGGGGGCGGCATTAGAATGTCGACTGAAAAAAAAAGAGCACAACCTTAGAGTTGTGAATTAAATTTTATTTGGGGTGAAATAGTATTTCAGATAGTATTTGAAATGCTATCTGAAGATAGTATTTCAGCTAGCTGAAAGTATTTTCAGCTATCTGAAAATACTTTCAGATAGCCCGGAGATAGTATTTCAGCTAGCTCTGACAAACTGCTCCGAAGAGGGAGGGGGAGAAAGTAGTAGTATATATGATTTTGGTGAAGGGGGTGCATGCAGTCAAGCACACATTGTGGCAGAGACTTGCTGCTTGTCATGAGGAACAGATGTCACTGTTAATGATTTTAGTGCTTTTCTAAATGAGGAGAGGGAAGAATTGGGCTCATAGAATCTTCTCCTGAAAATATCTAACTATCTGAAGGCCTGTTCTGCCAGTTTTTTCCAGAACACAGAGTGTGTCATTCCTGGTCTCCACTCTGAACTCCTTTCAGGGTGTGTTGAATGTCAGCAGCTACAGCAGCTTGTGACTTAATTTTTGTAGAGGCAGATGACAAGTGCCAATTTTTAGTTGGCAGGAAGGAGTAGAGAAGAGAAAGGGAGAAGGAAATACTAGCAACAAGTTTATCAGTTCTCAGTGTTGCCTTAAGTCCGTCTTGGGGCCCTTTCTCGGGTTTAGAAAATGATGAGAAAAAGAGAAGTTTTTTAAAACTTTTAATATTAGAGGCACTCATTTGACTGAGTTTTGTTTGGGAGCTTTGCGCATTTCAAATATTTTATTTAGGGCTTCCCTGGTGGCGCAGTGGTTGAGAGTCCGCCTGCCGGTGCAGGGGACACGGGTTCATGCCCCCGTCTGGGAAGATCCCACAGGCTGTGGAGCGGCTGGGCCCGTAAGCCATGGCCGCTGAGCCTGTGCGTCCGAAGCCTGTGCTCCGTAACGGGAGAGGCCACAACAGTGAGAGACCCGCATAACGCAAAAAAAAAAAAAAAAAAAAAAAAAAAAATATATATATATATATATATATTTAACTCAATAATTAATGAAGGTACTAGTAGATGTTAAAACTATCTCAAAGGAGAATTCCATGAACACACATACAAAGACACACAACCATAAATCAGGGATGATGAAATATATTTGCTAACAGGCAAAAGTGGTTGGTACCATATAGGGCGGGAAAATGTAATATTTTGAGGTTTTCTTTTCCACAGGGTAGAAGTCAATTGTATATTCATAACACAAAATTTGAGGGCATTTTTTACGACAAAGATGTTTGGATTACTATGAGTTTTTCATAACCTTTATCTATGCAATATTGTAAAATAGTCTAATCAAGGCAAAGATGGTCAAAGTTGTCCACAGCTACAGAGTCAGATAATCCCTGGAGGGTCCACTGGACAAGATGCCAGCACTCCACTGAAAGGATAGCCAGCAAACCTTTTTGCCCATTTATAAGTCTGGGATAATTTTCCTGACAAAATGAGGTGAAAATGAAAATGACTCTGAGGAGGTAGTTGATTTAACAAGAATGTAGTTCTGAGGCTAATGACAGTAGCCTTATGTGTATCATCATTATTTTTAGTACTTTTAACTTATTATCTATCTTCTTTCATCTCTGTAACCCTATGAACTATGTACTGTAATTCCCAAATTACTGATCGAAAAAACACAGAGATGTTGAGTTATTTGTCTTGAGGTCACACAGCTGGTACGCAGCAGAGCTGGAAGCCCAACCCAAGGAGTTTGGTTCTACAATCTGTTCCCTGGCCTGGACTGAGGTAGTGAAGAGAGCAGCCAGGAAGGAAGATAAAATAGTGGAAAGAATTGAGAATGTATTAATCCATGTTATTTGGTATTTTGAAGATTGGAGAGGGTTTATCAAATCATATTGTTATGGTGTTATTTTATTGCAAACAAATGTAAGGTACTATAAAGTGTAATTGTCCCTGGCTGGACACTGCAGTCATCACTGTTTCCAGGATATAACACTCTTCTTGTTAATAGAAATTAATTTCTTGATGATATAATTATAAACATCTCTTATTTATATTGGACATAGATTAGGTTGGAAAATGCCCTTCTCTCTCAAACAAAAATGGGGTGGAGTTTAACATCTTTTAGCTTTTAAATCAGATGTGGGTTCAAATCTTGGCTTCCTGTTTTACTAGCTTTGTTAATTTGGACCACTAGTTGCCCTCATTGATTAAACACTGTATGTATATCATTGATTAGAATGCTGGCACCCTTATAAATGGTCTCTGTCATTAGCATTACCCAGCTTGATGAAACCCAAGTGCTGTATTCCTGTGGTCCTCATTGTTCTTGCAAATGGAGGCACATCACTCACAAAGCTGAGGAGACAGACCTTGTATCTGTTTCTCCTGAAAATGCACCAGACAGTAGGATGTCTTTCGTACAAAGAAGGTCATTTGAAAAAGCTGGGACTTGAAAAAAATTTGTGTTTTCTCTAACACAAAGGCTTATGCTAGGACATTCTGTAAGATTGCTTCCAGTACAGACCATCCTAGATGCAAGTCAGTGAGATATCTTTGGGCTATTGGCATCATCTGTGGAGGGTTTGAGCACCAATCCTTAATCCTTGAAATAAAATGCTATCTGACAAAGATACAGTCCCCATGGAAATGCTGCTATTAGACTGTGGGTACTTTTATTAAGCAGCAGCCTGCCCCAGGACAGAATGACCTTCAAGTTTCTTTAAAAATTGCTAACATTTAAAAGATGAAAGAAAAATGAAGCAGAGGCTAAGAGGAAGTTGAAGTGCTGAATGTCAGCGCACCTGTGTTTACCGAATGACCTTGGTTAATGCACAGTCTAAGGCAGTGGTTCCCAACCTTTCTGGCACCAGGGACCGGTTTTGTGGAAGACAATTTTTCCACAGACGGCATGGGAGGGATGATTCAGGTGGTAATGCAAGCGACGGGGAGTGATGGCGAGCGACGGGGAGTGACGGGGAGCGATGGGAAGCGGCAGATGAAGCTTCGCTCGCTTCCCCGGGCCTCACCTCCTGCTGCGCAGCCCAGTTCCTAACAGGCCTTGGATCTGTAGCGGTCCTTGGCCCGGAGGTTGGGGACCCCTGGTCTAAGGGAACGAGGCCATTAGAATTTGTGAGAACTGTGCGGAGTGGGGACCTGTAGGATGATAGTGACTGAACAGAGCCAACAACAAAGGGCTGCATGAGGTGTCTTGGGTGATCTGCTCACCCCTGCTACTGTTACACTGCTTCCCTGCCGCCGCCCCAAAGACTCCATCCATAAAGTCTAAAGTCTCTTTAGTGCCTCTTGTAGGAAACTGAGCTGGCACCTCACGATGCAGGGCTGAGGGAAGAAGCTGGTTTCCCACCCGTTTCAGAGAAATGACTACATGCTATACATGGCAGAGGCAACAATGACGATGACAATGACGATGGTGGTGGCTGGCGTTTATTGAGTTCTCACTACGTGTCAGTCACTGCCTCAACACATCCTCACGCCCCACATTTGCGGGGCCCAGGGCAAGTGTACAAACAGAGGTCATATGCTCTGTGTTTGCATATTAAAAATACTATTCAAGCTAAACACTTAAAATAAGTCTGTTCTCCTATTTGACAAATATTCCTTCATAGCAACTTGGAGAACCTAAGGCTCAGGCTCCCCGACATTCTGTGTAAGAACGTGGAAGCCCAGGAAAAGTCAGCTCCTAGCTCACCCACTTCCTACTCACTGTGAGACATATGAATATCCCATATCACAGGGCCAAGTCCCCCCAGCCTTACTAACTGCCACTCTCTGGGCCCCCTCAGGAGGGGAGATGCTCACACCAGCAAGAGCTCAGCCTTCAGGAGGAAGGGTGCAGAAAAGAAGGCTGCAAAGGCCCTGGGGACGTGGGAACATCTGGGTCCCTGCAAGGGGATGTGGGGACATTTGGGTCCCTGCCAAATCTTGATGCTCAAATTTTTTCTAGGTGGGATAGTGTGAACTGGAGACAGGGAGGGGAGAGGCCACTTCCTTGCCACCCCTCCACCCTTCCCAGATTCCTCTCTTTGTAGGAAAGAACCCTGCTATAGGAGGGCTAGAATAGAGTCCCCTAGAGTCTAAGGTCCAGGATGGGAGCCTCGTGCCTGGGTCTGAGGTATACTGGCTTTAAGTGTATCATCTAATTTTAAATTTTACTGCTCCTAAAATCCCATGAAGTTGTGACTGTTATCGGCTTACAGATGAGGAAACTGAGACTTAGAGGGTTCTGTAACTTGCCCTCTAGTAATGGGATGAAATCAGGACATTCTTGCCTCTGGAGCCTGTCCCTAACACAATACAGTAGCCCAGAGATATCTATATGAAATAAAACTGAGATAACTTTTTCAAAATCACTGAAATGAGATATGGTTTAAAGAAGCTATAATTCATCCAAAATAACCACTACTCAGTTTTGAAAACATCTTGACAGGTGTCACATTGCTTAAGATCCTAGCATAAATAGTATAGAGATTAAGATGCTTCCCCAACAGGAAAGATGTTTCAATATCTGGTTTAATCCACACCTCATCAGTCCAAGGTATTGAGAAGAGTACTCTCTCTTCATCTCTAAGGAGCAGGGCGAGGCCTCTGTTTTAAAATGGAAATTCAAGTGAATAAGAAACTGTGCTTTTCTGGCCCCTCGGGAGATGAAACCAGAGTTCAGCGGGTCCTGATTGTGAGGAAAAACCTGGGCTCTGTCCAGAGATCTTTGTCCAGAGCACAAAAGAGCCAGTGCAAGCCACTGACACATGAGAACCATAAGATAAAGTCTGGTTGCAAATGTTTGGTTTTGCTCCATACTAAGAATACACGTTTGCACTTTCAAACATGTACTTTCAAAGCATGTTGAGAAGTGCCACTGAAGTCTCAGGGAATGGAGCTTGTCCCTGACACATAAAGGTGAAGATTCTTTTGCAGACTAATGGTACCTCCAATTTTGAACATAATTTTATTGACAGGCAGTTCAGAATTCAATGCTTAGAATAAGTAAAGATACTGTGCTTCTCTCACTTACACTTTTATGGTGCATGTCCAAAGGGGATTTATCATGACAGGTAAGTTACGAATATTTGACTGTTCAAGTTAGAATAAAACCAATTGTCTAGCTAAGCTTTAAAACCTATCATTTTAGAACTTTCTGAGCATTTAATTTCTGTGTAGATTGTACAGATGCACTTTCATTAATCACCCCAGAAGCTTTTAAGTGATGAAAGAACAATACTTTCCATTCTGACTTAATAACATAAACAACTTTCTAATATTGGGTCAACCATATTATGGTTTTTATGATTTTGCTGTGGCTTCACTTTTTGATTTAATTACATGCTGCTAAAAGATCCTCTTTTCTGCTACAGAGTACTGAACTTCTACCTTTTTGCATGTTAATAAGTTCACAATCTGCTGAGAGTACCTATAAATAACATTAATGATATGAGACAGATACAGTTTTACCACCTTATTGTTTAAAACAATCACAGGTACTTTTCCAGATTAAAGGACACTAAAGAGACTCTACAAATATGTGCAATACTTGATGCTGTACTGGGCCCTGTACCAGAGCAGACAGTGCTATGAAGGACATTATTGAATCAGTTGACACAATTGGAGTGCAGGTGGCATATGGAATTAGTGTGTGTGTGTGTGTGTGTGTGTGTGTGTGTGTGAGTGTGTGTGTGTTTGTAGAACGTAAGAGCATGCAAATAATAAAGAAAACAGAATAAAGTTAAATAACAGCAAGAGGTGAACCTGGGTAAGGGGATATGGGTGCCCTTTTATTATTCTTATTTTTGCAACGTTTTGGTAAGTTGGAGATTATTTTCTAATAAAAGTTTTTTAAATGGCATGTTACAAAGAAAAAACTCTGTTAGAACATTTTCCTCTGGAAAATTCTTTCATGTATTATTCACAAGCTTAGCTATGTACTATAATTGGTATTTAATATTTACTTTCATGGCCTTACTATAATCCTTTTGGTTCCAGCTGAGTCTGGGGAAACCTGGCCGAGTCACTATGGCATCTGGTGACAGAGCTGGAGATGCCGAGGAGAAGCTTGGGAAGAAAGAGGCCAGGCCATGGCCTCCCCGCTTCCCGGGGCCGCTCCTCCCAGCTGGAAGCCTTCCTGTACTGACGTGCGGCTCCCACTCAGCGCTCCAGAGTGACTGAGCAAGTAAATGAACAATGCAAGGAGAAGGATGGGTCTTTTAACTAATTTCATATCAGATGTAAGCAACTGACTTCCACTTCTGGGAAAGTGGAATATACATACTTTTCCCTATTCTGCTTGTTAAGTACAACTAAAATCCCTGGACTTTATAAAGTCTGAAGGGTGGTAAGAAGAAGGCAGACCATCTAGGTCCATTCAGGACCCAAGGAATGGCCCAGTGGTAAGTTCCCTGGTTCTCTCTTTGCCTTCTGTATCCCTGATTTAGAAATGGGGAAGCCAGCAACTCAGAAATTCCAACAGTGCAGACACAAAAGGCCCACTAGAACCTGTTCTCTCCAGCTAAAGGACCAGGAAGGGGCGTCCTGGCAAGACAGGACACTATAACACAATAATTGCTCTACTCCAGCCAAAAATCCCAGACAAAACTGTCTCTGTCAATTTAAAAATTGAAATGTAGTTGACATACACTATTATGTTTGTTTCAGGTGTACTACATAGTGATTTGATATTTGCATACATTATGAAATGATTACCATGACAAGTCTAGTAACCATCTGTCCTCATTCTTCTTCTTTTTTTGTTTTATTTGGTCTCATACTCATGAAAACTCTTTCATGGGCCTAACCAGTATTTGGGAATCACTGAGTAGGCCCAAGGCTCTGGTTTCACAGATGAGAAATTGACTGATTTACCCAAGGTTACTAACCAATCAATGGCATATGGGGCATAATGATTTCTGGTTCAATGTTCCTTTCACTACATTTGCTAAGTTAAGTTTCTGGTCACGTTAAATGATCAACAACTATATTTAATCTCAATTAACCATCTCTCTCCTCTAGAACTGCTGAGACTCTGAGAATCTTAGAGTTCATGTCTATAGATGTCTCACCAGAAGGGATCTCGCATATCAGATACAAGAAGTAGTGTGACTTCAATAGCAGCTCCCCTGGTTTTGTAATTCCAAGAAATAAATACTGTAGCATCATTTTAGTAGCAATTCTTATTTAATAAAAGTTTGCTTTTTAAATTGGGTGCTTTGATTTGAAGATTTTACTCAAAACTAAAAATAACAGAGGCCGCTCTTTTCAAATTTTTTCATATCTCATGTGTGTGCAAGCTCAGGGACTGAGCAGTCAAACAGCATCACTTTGTAAGCTTAGAGCTATTTTTAATTTTCCCCTCTTTCCCTAACATTATCCAATTTCTACTCCCATAGTCTGTGTTATTTTTGAGTAGTTCTATCCTAAGATATGAATTCAGCTTTTCTCTTTCCAGTCTATTTTTCCACATTCTTCTCATTCATGTTTTCCTAAAGTAGTTTAGGAATTTGCTCTTGGGCCCTAAAGTGAATAAATCACCCTTAATCTGGCATGTGAATGAATATCTGTTCACATTCTATGACTTTATTTTGAAAGCTCTCAGCAGCTATTTCAGTTTCACTAATCCTAAGAAATTTTAGACATTTGACCCATTCTAACATGGGTTTTATAAAAGACAAAAAAGGAGCATAAATATATGCTATTCTTAGGAAAATAATAAGAGATCAAAAGTTTCAGGAAGAATAATACAAACCACAAAGACTCCTGCCTATTCAAAAAGGGCACCTTTAATCCCTGTTCTTTTTTTCTGCCCTTTTCCCCTTGTCACAAACTAAATATTTTCCTGGTTCCAGAAACTCTATATGAGAAAACTGAGTTTCTTCACTTGCAAATCTTTGTTACACAAAACTAGACCACTGTGATTTTGATGGCAGGATTCTTGGAAGTATCAAATTTTGATCACTTAACAGAATTAAAAGAACTGAAATATTTTACTAAGTTTTATCATTTTTAACTATTAGATAGAAATATACTTTAGAAGGTAAGAAATTTGGCATTAAACACCAATTAACTCTGCTGGTTAAGAGCTGTGTGACCGGGCAAGTTACTTTACTATTCAAAGCTATACTTTTCTGTATTACCTATCTGATAGAGCTGAGAGTGACAACAGTAATGATAAATAGGTAACATCTATTAAACATTTACTATTCCAGATATTGTGAAATATTTTACATGATGATCTTACTTAATTCTCAAAACACTTCAGTACAATGAAGATTGAAGTTATCACAGTTAGTGTTTAAGATGGAATTCAAATCTGGAATCTCTGACTGTAGAAGCCATGCTGAAAAAGATGACTTAAAATGAGTATTGTATGAGGCAATGTGCATAGCATATCTGACATATTATAAGGAATCAGTAAAACTTTGCTATTTTTTGTTAATATCAAAAGACTGTTTCAATTAATATGAAGGAGAATTAATATAATAACATTCTGAGGGATATTACAGCTTATAGAGTATTCTGCTTAAGCACTGACAATGACTAGGTTCCTTGGGGACACACACAGAATGACATTTACTTTTGTTACTCAGATTCTAATACTAAGCACCTACTTTAGTGAAGGTGGTCTATAAACATCAGTTGAATTAAAAGCTGTTCAGAATGATCATGAGTATTTAATGAAGTCCATATTTAATCTATCACAATAATCAAAACCCCTAAAGAAGACCTTGGCATTAACAACTGGCCTACAGCAAAGGTCTCTGCCTTCTTTTGCCTGTCTGTAACATGGTTATAGCCCTCATTATGGCAAGGCTTCATAAGACTGTTATTTTAAGACCCATTCAAGATGCAAAGGACTTTGCCTAGCTTTGCCTTTATCAAATAGTATTTATTAAGTAACCACCTGATTCTCAAATTGTAATGAAGTCATATAAAGCAAGCCAAGGGATGACTGCTTTCTTAAGCCCAATCGAACAAGACCCTGAATTGTCTCAAGAGAGCTTGAATTGTAGGTTTTGGGGAAATAAGATTTTGAAATGCATTTCTAAATAAAATATATGGTTGTGATCATTTCTAATCAAAAAAGAAAAAACTTATTATTTCTTTATATTATTTGGATTTATTACATTCCCTTCCAGTAAATGTCATTATTATATATTTTTCATAAAGTAAATAATTTTATATATTGTTCAGTGAAATGCCTCCATTCTGCAAATGAGGTACAAACAAATTTTGTATCATCTTATAGTCACACAACTGATTAGTGGCAGAACCAAGTCTCTCTCCAGATTTAGGGATTTTCTAGGCAACTGAAACGAAACACATCCTCAGAATGATGCAGGTTGAATAATAGAAAAGAAGAGCTTCAAAAGAGTTCAAATATCCAAAAATGAAATGGCATTATCTAATCATAAATACTTGAATACTGTTAAAAAACTTTCAACTTTATACTATTTTTCTCAAGGCCAAATTCTTATGAAAGTTCCTTATCTTTAATTTTTTAAAGAGGAAAAATTTCATTGAAACTAGGTTCTGCAATTAAACACAATTAATGATTTTATGCAAATCAACCTATTTCTAGACAACTACTTTAATTATATTCCAGAAAACGTAGATATTTGGTCAAAGACTTTGTGCTAAGCTGTTGCTGTTAAGAACCTATATGTACCCAAATCAATATTTAAAATATCCTGGAAATCTTTCAATAGTACAAAAAGCCTTAAAAACTAAAGTGGGTGGGCCTGAATTTAATCTTGTACAATAGCTTGTGAGGTTGTTTTTAAAGCTGTTGTAATAAAAACCTTAGATCCAAGTGAATCTGTTCTATGTACAAAGATTTTTTTCCTCTCTGAACAAAAAGATGTTGGTGATGGAGGGCAGGTCTCATTAAAAAAGAAACCAAATACCGTAATCACTTAGGTATGTAAAAAACTTTCTGGGCCACCACAAAACCCACCCTGAAAAAGAGTTTGCTGGCTGGAAAGAATGGGAAAACCAGGAATAACAAGTCAATTAAAATTTCTTTATGCTCCATTGTAGCAGATTGTGATTTCTAAAAATGGCCATAGCAATATTTCTGGTCCTTCATGTTCCTTCTTGAATTTGAGCAGTGCTTTGTGGCAGCCAGAATGAATGGAAGTGGCAGAAGTGATTCTGCATAGTTTCTCAGGCTGGGTCATAAAGGAGATATGTTTCTGCCTGGCTCCTGGTCTCAGGACCCTCATCTTGGAACCCAGCCACAATGTGTGAGGAGGCACAGGCCACAGAAAGGGGTCACCTGTAGGTGACACAGGTGACAGCTCCAGCTGAGCTCTTAGCTTATGGTTGGCATCAGCTGCTGAAACATGAGGAGGGAGCCTTCGGGTAATTCAACCCCAGACTAAGCTGCCTGGCTGACACCAAGTGGAGCAGAGATGAGCTAGCCCCACTGAGCCCAGCTCAACTTGAAGATTCCTAAGCAAAGTAAACGTCATCGTAAGCCACCGCTTTTGTGGTCTGCTACTCAGCAAGAGATGACCAGAGCATCCAGTTTTTGAAAGGCACGATCACAAAGTACAAACTAATTTTCATTTAATTCTATTCTATTGGCTTTTAATTATCTCTCTCACTTTCAAATTCTCATTGAAGGAATGAACAGGTTGGACCAGTGTGAACATTTGTAGATCGGCGTGCTGAATATAACAGAGAAAGCCCACAGGTCAAAACATCTACATGTTGCACCTCTGACACGACTGCCATCCAGAAACATCTGATATTTCTATGGTGCAGTCACTGGGCTGGGCCTAAGCAAAACCCTAACCAGAGGAGACTGCCTTCAGTAGCCCCTGTTCTTTGCTTTCTGCCCCTTTGAGCATCCCTGTCACCCAGGCACCTAGTCCTCCCCAGCAACAAAGCAGCTGGAAAAGCCAGTCACAGGAAGGTACCAACAGAATTTTAAGCTGTTGTCTTCTCAGAAATGAGATGAGTTATGGGGTGGGGAGGGGGGAAGCACAAAGAGAAGCAAAGTTGAGTATAAAGGGAATTAATGTGTGTTTCAGGGGCCTGAGTAGGAGACTGAGCCGGAGAGTTTCCTTGGCATTTTTCAAATTCTACCAGCAGCATTCTAGGCAGAAGTTCCAGAAAATACAAAAACAGGAAGATGTAGAATGCCACAGTGTTTTTACAAGCCATTCTGTATTTCTTGAGTGTATAGGGGCAAGGGAGGAATGGCAGGAAATCAGACCAGACGTGCAGGCAGGAGACTGAAAGTGAGGGTTTCGCATGCCCTGCTTGCAGTCAACCCTCACCGAGAAGCCAGTGGGAAGCTACAGAAGAGTCCCAGGAGCAGGGGAGGAAAATTCCCCAGGTCAGGGGTCAGCAGACTGGGAATCAACTCGTGGCTCTTCCTGTTTTAGGGGCCTGATAAGGCTCAGGGCTCAGTGGGGCTGAGTCACTGCAAAGATTCTCCAGCTCTGAGAGTCCACGTTATCTGAGCTACTGTACCCTGAGACAGGGGGCCATCATGGGGTGATGGAGGTGGAGATTCCACAGCAGCACGAGCTGCGAGCTACACCTTCCAGGGGCACCTGCCTGATGGGTGAGGAGCAGATCAATGCTTTTCTTTATTTTTAAAATATTCAATTCAAGACCATGACAAAATGCCCACACTCCGTGGGGTTAAATTTGAAAATAATATTCAAATTTCTTTAGCTTCAAATTCTACTGTTCATAACACTATTTTCCCTCCCTCCTCCCCGGTCAGCCAAGTTGGATTTAAAATATTTAAGATGATATTTCTTTAAATTGCACATCCATCTGCGAAGTAGAAAGTTGGAAAATTAGGCAAAAATATGTCACTGAGATGAGTCTGAATTTCTAAGGACAAGAAAGACTGGGAAAGCAGCCCAGTTTTGAAACTGGGAATCAAAAATTGGCTAAACTTTTTTGTAGCTTATTTGACAAAATTGTCTTTAAAAATATAGCTTATTTTAGCCAAATAAATTCAGATGAAACTCAAACACAATGCAAAGGACCATAAATGAGGCATTTGTGGCATTTTCCAAAACAAACATAGTGCATTCGTTTCTAGGAAAAGAGGCCAATGGAAAGGTACATATTCCCAATTACAAGGAACAGAAGAGACGTGAGAATTAAGACAGCTAATGACACTGCCACCAACAACACATAGTATTTCTGTCTTTGATTAACTATGTGACTTTAGACTTTTCTATATTTTAATCTGTCACATAGTATATGTTAAAAAATACAGTAATTACAGACCTATTCTACCTCCTAGCAAACTTGTGAAAACAATTGGTGGGACATTAATAGATTCCCACAGTAGGTATTACTGAGCCTGAATTTCATTTTCTGGCTTGGGCAGGTCTTCCTGAGCTGCAAGGAGGTAAGCCTCTTTTCTCAACACTCCTGTTAGAGTCTCTGAGGTGACTGAGTGTCAGCACAGAAAGTGCCTTAGCTGCCATCGGCACAGCCATGCATCTGGTCAAGCAGCTAACAGAACAGCAGTGGCCTTGCTCGGTGCTATAAGTGACCACAGAGGAAACCCAGCCTGCCGCTTAAGTGTAGCCTAGAAGCCTGGCTTCCAGAGCATGCGGCAGAGTGGGGGAAATACACACACAGATACTCACACAGTCCTCCACACTTATCCACAAACAAGACAGAGACAGAGTCACACCCACCCACACATGTATATGAAGACAAATACACAGATGTATGCCCAGTCCATAAAGACACACACACACAGATGCACACACACACATAGACAAGACAGACATGGACAGACACACACACACAAACACACACACACACACACACACATACCCACACATACATACCCACATGTGTACACAGACAGATACACACACACACCCCGCATACACATACACAAAGACAGAGACAGACACACACAAATCCACATGTACACCGATGTGAGGCATTCTCTCCAGACTCTGCTGTGGCGGGCAGTGTGGGGTTGAGTGTACATGAGAGGAAGAGGCCTCCTACCCACCCAGAGCAGACTCCCTCCCCTGCAGGCTGTTAACATGTTCTACGTCTAAATAGAATCCTGATGTGTTTGGGGCATGAGGGTGTTTCTCAGAGTTCCACACATAGCAGCTATATTTCGATCCTAAAGATCTGTTTGACAGCCTGAGGCCCTAGCTGTCTGCATGTAATTTATAAATCTTCGGAGAAGCTGATGACAGTCAAGCTCCCCACTTCAGCCCTGGATTAAGACACTTGCCAAGCTGACAACTGGCAGGGCTGCATCTCTGCATCTCTTAGACTCCCTGCTGCATTCACATCAGAGGCCACATATTCTGAAAATTCATAATCCTTCCCAATGAAAAGTATTAGACACAGCCATCCAGAAAAGGCATGCCCAACAGGTGTGAGGCAAACCGGGAAACAGTTTAGTCTGCAATTAGGGGGGTCTAAGCATCCCTCTTTGAGGCTTCCTCTCCTTTCTGCCTCTCCTCCCTCAATAAATATACTGTGTCTTTCCGCATGCTTTCAATTACAATCCAGAGAGTGAAACGCAGGAGACACAGATCTAAATGTATGGGTGTTTTCTATCACTGTGTTTGCGTTTTTATGCTGTTGCAAGACAGTTGGCGATTTGTAGTATTTCAGATCTCTTAGTCACTCTTTAAGACATGTTCCTCTTCTCCAAGAAAGCTTCCTTGACTGCTCTACACACACCTCTCTTCCCATTGCCTAGGTTAGATATTTCTCTCCTGGAAAATTCCAATACACTCTACAAAATTCTGTCGTTGTCCTCGATCTCGGGTGGCCTCGGCCAGCAGCAGCTTGAAGCAGGATTTCAGTTCCCGGCCAGAGCTTGACATCAGACCATGGCAGTGAGAAAGGTGAATCCTAGCCAGTAGACCAGTGACCAGTGACAAGGCCCTGGCCATTTGGCTTTGCAGAAATGAATTCCCACAAAGACGGAAAGTAGTGAAGCAAAGTGTTTATTAGGAGGAAAAAGATTACCTGTGGATAGACACACAGGCGGACTCAGAGAGAGAGTCGCACCCTCGTGGTAGCTTAAATCACTTTTATGGGGCAGTTCTTCCACGCTTCCCTTGGCCAATCATCTTGCTTTGCCTGGTTCTGAGTCCGTATTTGGTATATCTCAGGATCCTCCCAGGTGTGCCCATGCATCTCTTAACCAAGATGGATTCCAGCAAACAGGCTTATTGGTAGGCTGACATTTCTCCCCTTTTGAACTCCAAGGAGTCTTTCTGCAAATGTGTACTTGGGAAGGTCTCCTTGATCTCAAGAATGAGTAATATGTGGTCTTTTATCTCTTATGTGGGCAGGGCTCAGCCTCTCCTATTATCCTCCTGTTATCTTCATCTTGGAATATCTGTCAGTAGGGGACACCCTCCAACTTCTCAGCATGGGGCCCATCTATCTCCTGCCTCATCTTTTTTTTTTTTTTTCACATCTTTATTGGAGTATAATTGCTTTACAATGGTGTGTTAGTTTCTGCTTTATAACAAAGTGAATCAGCTATACATATACGTATATTCCCATATCTCCTCCCTCTTGTGTCTCCCTCCCACCCTCCCTATCACACCCCTCTAGGTGGTCACAAAACACTGAGTTGATCTCCCTTTGCTATGTGGATGCTTCCTGCTAGCTATCTATTTTAGATTTGGTAATGTATATATGTCCACGACACTCTCTCACTTCACTCCACTTACTCTTACCCCTCCCGGGTCCTCAAGTCCATTCTCTACGTCTTCATCTTTATTCCTGTCCTACCCCTGGGTTCTTCTGAGCTATTTTCTTTCTTTCTTTTTTTTAGATTTCATATATATGTATTAGCATGCAGTATTTGTTTTTCTCTTTCTGACTTAGTTCACTATGTATGACATTCTCTAGGTCCATCCACCTCACTACAAATAACACAATTTCATTTCTTTTTATCGCTGAGTAATATTCCATTGTATATATGTGCCACATCTTTTTTTTTTTATCATCTTTATTGGGGTATAATTGCTTTACAATGGTGTGTTAGTTTCTGCTTTATAACAAAGTGAATCAGTCATACATAAACATATGTTCCCATATGTCTTCCCTCTTGCGTCTCCCTCCCTCCCACCCTCCCTATCCCACCCCTCCAGGCTGTCACAAAGCACTGAGCCAATATCCCTGTGCCATGCGGCTGCTTCCCACTAGCTATCTACCTTACTACGTTTGTTAGTGTGTATATGTCCATGACTCTCTCTCGCCCTGTCACAGCTCACCCTTCCCCCTCCCCATAACCTCAAGTCCGTTCTCTAGGAGGTCTGCGTCTTTATTTCTGCTTTACCCCTAGGTTCTTCATGACTTTTTTTTTCTTAAATTCCATATATATGTGTTAGCATACGGTATTTGTC
Source organism: Leucopleurus acutus (assembly GCF_964270905.1). NCBI lineage: Eukaryota > Metazoa > Chordata > Mammalia > Artiodactyla > Delphinidae > Leucopleurus > Leucopleurus acutus. The sequence goes on from NC_139152.1 coordinate 25,429,952, forward strand.
TTTTTCTTTCTGACTTACTTCACTCTGTATGACAGACTCTAGGTCTATCCACCTCATTACAAATAGCTCAATTTCGTTTCTTTTTATGGCTGAGTAATATTCCATTGTATATATGTGCCACATTTTCTTTATCTATTCATCTGTCGATGGACACTTAGGTTGCCTCCATGTGCTGGCTATTGTAAATAGAGCTGCAATGAACATTGTGGTACATGACTCTTTATTTTTCGGTACGCGGGCCTCTCACTGTTGTGGCTTCTCCCATTGCGGAGCACAGGCTCCAGATGTGCAGGCCCGGCGGCCATGGCTCACAGGCTCAGCCGCTCTGCAGCATGTGGGATCTTCCTGCACCGGGGCACGAACCCGCGTCCCCTGCATCGGCAGGCAGACTCTCAACCACTGCACCACCAGGGAAGCCCCATGACTCTTTTTGAATTATGGTTTTCTCAGGGTATAGGCCCAGTAGTGGGATTGCTGGGTCATATGGTAGTTCTATTATTAGTTTTTAAGGAACCTCCATACTGTTCTCCATAGTGGCTGTATCAATTTCAATTCCCACCAACAGTGCAAGAGGGCTCCCTTTTCTCCACACCCTCTCCAGCATTTATTGTTTCTAGATTTTTTGATGATGACCATTCTTACTGGTGTGAGGTGATACCTCATGGTAGTTTTGATTTGCATTTCTCTAATGATTAGTGATGTTGAGTATCCAATCATGTGTTTGTTGGCAATATGTATACCTTCTTTGGAGAAATGTCTATTTAGGTCTTCTGCCCGGTTTTGGATTGTGTTGTTTGTTTTTTTTGATATTGAGCTGCATGAGCTGCTTGTATATTTTGGAGATTAATCCTTTGTCAGTTGCTTTATTTGCAAATATTTTCTCCCATTCTGAGGGTTGTCCTTTTGTCTTGTTTATGGTTTCCTTTGCTGTGCAAAAGCTTTTAAGTTTCATTAGGTCCTATTTGTTTATTTTGTTTTTATTTCCATTCTCTAGGAGGTGGGTCAAAAACGATCTTGCTGTGATTTATGTCATAGAGTGTTCTGCCTATGTTTTCCTCCTAGAGTTTTATAGTGTCTGGCCTTACATTTAGGTCTTTAAACCATTTTGAGTTTATTTTGTGTATGGTGTTAGGGAGTGTTCTAATTTCATTCTTTAAAATGTGGCTGTCCAATTTTCCCGGCACCACTTATTGAAGAGGCTGTCTTTTCTCCATTGTATATTCTTGCCTCCTTTATCAAAGACAAGGTGACCATATGTGTCTTGTTTATTTCTGGGCTTTCCATCCTATTCCATTGATCTATCTTCCTGTTTTTGTGCCAGTACCATACTGTCTTGATTACTGTTGCTTTGTAGTAGAGTCTGAAGTCAGGGAGCCTGATTCCTCCACTCCATTTTTCTTTCTCAAGATTGCTTTGGCTATTAGGGGTCATACAAATTGTAAAATTTTTTGTTCTAGTTCTGTGAAAAATGCCAGTGGTAGTTTGATAGGGATTGCATTGAATCTGTAGATTGCTTTGGGTAGTAGAGTCATTTTCACAATGTTGACTCTTCCACTCCAAGGATATGGTATATCTCTCCATCTGTTTGTATCATCTTTAATTTCTTTCATCAGTGTCTTATAGTTTTCTGCATACAGGTCTTTTGTCTCCTTAGGTAGGTTTATTCCTAGGTATTTTATTCTTTTTCTTGCAATGGTAAATGGGAGTGTTTCCTTAATTTTTCTTTCAGATTTTTCATCATTAGTGTATAAGAATGTAAAGGATTTCTGTGCATTAATTTTGTATCCTGCCACTTTACCAAATGCACTGATTACCTCTAGTAGTCTTCTGGTAGCATCTTTAGGATTATCTATGTATAGTATCCTGTCATCTGCAAACAGTGCCAGCTTTACTTCTCTTCCAATTTGGATTCCTTTTATTTCTTTTTCTTCTCTGATTGCTATGGCTAAAACTTCCAAAACTATGTTGAATAAGAGTGGTGAGAATGGACATCCTTGTCTTTTTCCTGATCTTAGGGGAAATGGTTTCCAGTTTTTTACTATTGGGGACGATGTTGGCTGTGGGTTTTTCATATATGACCTTTAGTATCTTGATGTAAGTTTCCTCTATGCCTACTTTCTGCAGGGTTTTTATCATAAATGGGTGTTGAAATTTGTTGAAAGCTTTTTCTGCATCTATTGAGATGATCATATGTTTTTTTATCCTTCAATTTGTTAATATGGTGAATCACATTGATTGATTTGCATATGTTGAAGAATTCTTGCATTCCTGTGATAAACCCCACTTCATCACGGTGTAAGACCCTTTTAGTGTGTTGTTGGATTTTGTTTGCTAGTATTTTGTTCAGGATTTATGCATCTATGTTCATCAGTGATATTAGCCTGTAGTTTTCTCTCTTTGTGACATCTTTGTCTGGTTTTGATATCAGGATGATGGTGGCCTCATAGAATGAGTTTGGGAGTGTTCCTCCCTGTGCTATATTTTGTTAGAGTTTGAGAAGGATAGGTGTTAGCTCTTCTCTGAATATTTGATAGAATTCGCATGTGAAGCCATCTTGTCCTGGGATTTGGTTTGTTGGAAGATTTTTAATCACAGTTTCAATTTCAGTGCTTGTGATTGGTCTGTTCATATTTTCTATTTCTTCCTGGTTCAGTCTCGGAAGGTTGTGCATTTCTAAGAATTTGTCCATTTCTTCCAGGTTGTCCATTGTATTGGCATATAGTTGCTTGTAGTAATCTCTCATGATCCTTTGTATTTCTGCAATGTCAGTTGTTATGTCTCTTTTTTCATTTCTAATTCTTTTGTTTTGAGTCTTCTCCCCTTTTTTCTTGATGAGTTTGGCTAATGGTTTATCAATTTTGTTTATCTTCTCAAAGAACCAGCTCTTAGTTTTTTTGATATTTGCTTCATTTCCTTCATTTCTTTTTCATTTATTTCTGCTCTGATCTTTATGATATTTTTCCTTCTGTTAACTTTGGGTTTTTTTCATTCTTCTTTCTCTAATTGCTTTAGGTGTAAGGTTAGGTTGTTTATTTGAGATGTTCCTTGTTTTTGAGGTATTGCTATAAACTCTCTTAGAACTGCTTTGACTCCATCTCATGGGTTTTGGGTTGTTGTGTTTTCAGTGTCATTTGTTTATAGGTAGTTTTTCATTTCCTCTTTGATTTCTTCTGTGATCTCTTGGTTATTTAGTAGCATATTGTTTGGCCTCCATGTGTTTGTATTTTTTACAGATTTTTCCCCGTAATTGATATCTAGTCTCATAGCATTGTAGTCAAAAAGATACTTCATATGATTTCAATTTTCTTAAATTTACCAAGGCTTGATTTGTGACCCAAGATATGATCTATCCTGGAGAATGTTCCATGAGCATTTGAGAAGAAAGTGTATTCTGTTGTTTTTGGATGGAATGTCCTATAAATATCAATTAAGTTCATCTTGTCTAATGTGTCATTTAAAGCTTGTGTTTACTTATTACTTTTCTGTTTGGATGATATGTCCATTGGTGAAAGTGGGGTATTAAAGTCCCCTACTATGATTGTGTTACTGTCGATTTCCCCTTTTATGGTGTTAGCATTTGACTGATGTATTGAGGTGCTCCTCTGTTGGGTGCATAAATATTTACAATTGTCATATCTTCTTCTTGGATTGATCCCTTGATCATTATGTAATGTCCTCCTTTGTCTCTTGTAAAAGTCTTTATTTTAAAGTCTATTTTGTCTGACATGAGAATTGCTATTCCAGCTTTCTTTTGATTTCCATTCGCATGGAATATCTTTTTCCATCCCCTCACTTTCATTCTGTATGTGTCCCTAGGTCTGAAGTGGGTCTCTTGTAGACAACATATATGCGGATCTTGTTTTTATATCCATTCAGCCAGTCTATGTCTTTTGGTTGGTGCATTTAATCCATTTACATATAATGTAATTATCAATATGTATGTTCTTATGACCATTTTCTTAATTGTTTTGGGTTTTTTATTGTAGGTCTTTTCCTTCTCTTGTGTTTCCTGCCTAGAGAAGTTCCTTTAGCATTTGTTGTAAAGCTGGCTTGGTGGTGCTGAATTCTCAGCTTTTGCTTGTCTGTAAAGCTTTTAATTTCTCCATTGAATCTGAATGAGATCCTTGCTGGGTAGAGTAATCTTGGTTGTAGTTTTTCCCTTTCATCACTTTAAATATTTCCTGCTACTCCCTTCTGGCTTGCAGAGTTGCTGAAAGATCATCTGTTTACCTGATGTGGATTCCCTTGTATGTTATTTGTTGTTTTCCTCTTGCTGCTTTTAATATTTTTTCTTTGTATTTAATTTTTGATAGTTTGATTAATATATGTCTTAGTGTGTTTCTCCTTGGATTTATCCTGTATGGGACTCTCTGTGCTCCTGGACTTGATTGACTATTTCCTTTCCCATATTAGGGAAGTTTTCAACTATAATCTCTTCAAATATTTTTTCAGTCCCTTTCTTTTTCCTTCTTCTTCTTCTGGGGCCCTTATATTTTGAATGTTCATGTGTTTAAAGTTGTCCCAGCGGTCTCTGAGACTGTCCTCAAGTCTTTTCACTCCTTTTTCTTTATTCTGCTGTGCAGTAGTTATTTCCACTATTTTACCTTCCAGATAACTTATCCATTCTTCTGCCTCAGTTATTCTGCTATTGATTCCTTCTAGAGAATTTTTATTTTCATTTATTGTGTTGTTCATCATTGTTTGCTCTTTAACTCTTCTAGGTCCTTGTTAAACTTTTCTTGTGTTTTGTCCATTCTATTTCCAAGATTTTGTATCATCTTTACTATCATTACTCTGAATTCTTTTTCAGGTAGACTGCCTATATCCTCTTCTTTTTTTGGTCTTGTGAGTTTTTGCCTTGCTCCTTCATCTGCTTTGTGTTTCTCTATCTTCTCTTTTTGCTTAACTTACTGTGTTTCGGGGCTCCTTTTTGCAGGCTGCAAGTTCGTAGTTCCCATTTTTTTGGTGTCTGCCCCCAGTGGCTAAGGTTGGTTCAGTGGGTTTTGTAGGCTTCCTGGTGGAGGGGACTGGTGCCTGTGTTCTGGTGGATGAGGCTGGATCTTGTCTTTCTGGTGAGCAGGATCACATTTGGTGGTGTGTTTTTGGGTGCCTGTGACCTTATTATAATTTTCGCAGCCTCTCTGCTAATGGGTGGGGTTGTGTTCCTTTCTTGCTAATTGTTTAGTATAGGGTGTCCAGCACTGTAGCTTGCTGGTCGTTGAATGGAGCTGGGTCTTAGCGTTGAGATGAAGATTTCTGGGCAAGCTTTCGCTGTTTGATATGTGGAACCGGGAGGTTTCTGGTGGACCAGTGTCCTGAACTCAGCTCTGTCACCTCAGAGGCACAGGCGTGACACCCACCCGGAGCACCAAGACCCTGTCAGCCACATGGATCAGAAGAAAAGGGAGAAAATAAGAAAGAAAAAATAAATGAAGTTATTAAAATAAAAAGTAAAAGAAATATTAAAATTAGAAAGTAATAAAAAAAGAAAGATAAAAAAAGAAAGAAAAAAGCAAGTAATCAAACCAAAAAACAAATCCACCATTGATAATCAGAACTAAAAATTGTACCAGAAAAAAAAAAAAAAGAAAAGACAGAACCCTAGGACAAATGGTAAAAGCAAAGCTACACAGACAAAATCACACAAAGACACATACTTGTACACACTCACATAAAGAGAAAAAAAAAAAAGAGGAGGAAGAAAGCCACCAAATCAATACAAATCTACCAATGATAATAAACTCTAATACTAAACTAAGATAAACATAAAACCAGGAACAAATTAGATGCAGAAAGCAAACCCCAAGTCTCCAGTTGCTCCCAAAGTCTACCACCTCAATCTTGGGATGATTCATTGTCTATTCAGGTATTCCACAGATGCAGGATACATACATCAAGTTGTTTGTGGAGATTTAATCTGCTGCTCCTGAGGCTGCTGGGAGAGATTTCCCTTTCTCTTCTTTGTTTGCACAGCTCCTGGTGTTTAGCTTTGGATTTGGCCCTGCCCTTGCTTGTAGGTTCCTGAGGGCGTCAGTTTTTCGTTCCAACAGAACAAGGTTAAAGAAGCAGCTGATTAGGGGTCTCTGGCTCACTCAGGCCTTGGGGGAAGGGGTACAGAATGCTGGGCAAGCCTGTGGCAGCAGAAGCCAATGTGATGTTGCAACAGCCTGAGGTGCACCATGTGTTCTCCTGGGGAAGCTGTCCCTGGATCACAGGATCCTGGCAGTGGTGGGCTGCACAGGGTCCTGGGAGGGGAGGTGTGGATAGTGACCTGTGCTTGCACACAGGCTTCTTGGTGGCTGCAGCAGCAGCCTTAGCGTCTCATGCCCATCTCTGATGTTTGCGCTGATAGCCGCGGCTTGTGCGCATCTCTGGAGCTCGTTTAGGTGATGCTCTGAATCCCCTGTCCTCATGCACCCTGAAATAATGGTCTCTTGCCTCTTCGGCAGTTCCAGACTTTTTCCCCGACTCCCTCCTGGCTAGTTGTGGCGTACTAGCCCCCTTGAGGCTGTGTTCACCCAGCAAACCCTAGTCCTCTCCCTGGGATCCGACTGAAGCCCGAGCCTCAGCTCCCAGCCCCGACCCGTCCCAGCGGGTGAGCAGACAAGCCTCTCGTGCTGGTGAGTGCTGGTCGGCACCAATCTTCTGTGCGGGGAATCTCTCCACTTTGCCCTCTGCACCCCTGTGGCTGCACTTTCCTTCGTGGCTCTTAAGATTCCCCCCTGCCCAACCCCCATCTCTGCCTGCGAAAGGGCATCCCAGTATGTGGAAACCTTTCCTCCTTCACAGCTCCCTCCCAGAGGTGCAGGTCCCATCCCTATTCTTTTGTCTCTGTTTTTTCTCTTTTTTCTTTTCCCTACCCAGGTATGTGGGGAGTTTCTTGCCTTTTGGGAAGTCTGAGGTCTTCTGCCAGTGTTCAGTAGGTGTTCTGTAGGAGTTGTTCCACGTGTAGATGTATTTCTGATGTATTTGTGGGGAGGAAGGTGATCTCCACATCTTACTCCTCCGTCATCTTTAAGGTCTCTCCCAGACAGTATTCTGATAGGAAGCCTCCATGCCTTGAGCCACTAGGCTTTCCTCTCCTGCCTCATCTTTAACTCATTTTTTTGTATCTGTTTATGTGGCTGTTTTTCACATTATACTCAAATTCCTTAGGAATATGCCCAGTATATTCAGATCTGTCATCTCAGGACCAGGCACATACAGAATAGGTACTTGATAAAAATGTGATGTGTTCAGAAAAATTCACAATTAGGGCTGCATGTTTATCACAGGGATTTTTTCGGGCCCTTGTGTGGCTTTATGGGCTTTCCCATGAAGGTAATCTATCTCTGATAACCCACTGACACCACAGTAGATGGGACAGGAAGTTGAGGTGGCAAGTTCTCAGGCTCTGAGCACACAAGAGTGTTTCAGATGGTCTGACAGCTTTTACACTTGCAGGAGAGTTTTTCATCAGGATACATTGTCCGCTGTCTGAAATTCTTTAATTACATTCATTACTCTTTGTTACTATTTGTTCTCTGATGACTGTAATAATTTTCTTGCTTTGAGTAATCAACATATTTCAGAGACATTTACTGTTTTCATTGTTAAAATAAATTTTAAATAGAGAATGCTAAGTCTTTGCAATCAACTGAAACCCGTATACATCATCTGATTGCACAGTCCTTTGACATCCCTGAGAAATGTGTTCACATCCCAGTTACATGGGTGAGGGTGTTGCACCATTTTTAATTCTTGGGGCTGTTAAGAGGATTCAGTAAAGGAAAGGATATATTTTTTTTTTTAATTTTTAAAAAGTGGGCCATCAGATAGGCATTCACTAGTTAAACACTTCCCATGTGTGAATCTTGAGCATAGCAATCCAAACTCATACCAGGTACCAAAAAATGATCATCCTCATAGCACTGTGATGGAGGTAAGTATTATCATCCCCATTCAAAACCAATATATGTCTTAGACCTTTGGGTCCCTCACAAATAATTTTAATAACAAACATCAAGCCAGCAAATGTGAAGACTCTGAAGGGTATGCAAACAGCAAAAACTCAGGAATTGCCAAGTGCTTGTTAAGAATTTTCTGCAACCTTTCCAGTTGACTGCAGAAAATGAAATGAAAAGTTGTTAATGGAGTAAGTCAGAGGGCCAGGTTTAGTTAAAATAGCACAGAACTTTGAATCCAAGAAAGTCTTTATACTTGTTAATAGTACCAATGGTGAAGCTAATTAGAATTACAGTAAGCCTTTACAATTTACAAATTTTACAATTTGGCCTCTTCAAAGGCCAATTTCTTCTGCAAGAGGTGCTACCCTATGTAGTAATGATCAAGGAGCTGAAAGTAGAGGGAAATTCAGAGTGCTCATATACTATTTTGCATTTTTGTTTTTTGAGTTCTGAACTAAATCTTTTGAATGGCCCTTTTAGTGTTGTTTTGTTTTGTTTTTAATTGATAGTCTTAAATTTCTCACAAACTAGGCCGTGAGTTTAAAAATTCTAATCTCATAAAAATTATGATCAGTGCATTTTATTGTGTGTAAATTATATCTCAGTTCAAAGTAGAACTCTTTAATCTTACAAGAACAAAATTTTACTATCCTGGGTTAAGTGGGGTGGAATACTGCAGCTCTAAGATTTTTTTGTTTTTACTATAAACATGAATGAACAAGCTCTATTTGGAAATGTGGGCTACTCTCTGCTTATATGTTTTGAAATGTTCAAAGGAAAACAAGTCAAAACCCTTTTAAAAAATCACTTTTCTGGAAGCAGCAAGATTGGAAAAACACAGGGACTAATGCTGAGCTCCACTTATGGTGTGAGGCAAGCAATTGCTAGAGAGAAAGAGGGTTTTAGGGAATTACAACCATAAATAAATCTTTTTCCAACTGGAAAGAAACCATTATAGGGCTTTATGGCAATCTGGGGAGTATCTGATAACATGAAATTTCTTCATCATGCAAGGTAAGACTGCAATGGTGTTTTAGAACTACCTCTACCCTCTGGGTCTCTAACATAAGGCATCACTTCTTCACTTTGCCAGCTGAACGGAGACATAGCTATTTTATAACCTAGAGAGATACGAATAGAGAATACGAGATACCATTTAGTCTATCCCATTATTTTATATGGACCACTTGCTTATGCTAGCACTCAGCATCTGGGAGACTAGACACTTGATGTGCACTAGCCACAATATGTTACCTTAGGGGAAAAATAATTGCATACTAACATCTGTCTCTCCCTGTTTATTTTAACATAAGCATTCAAATGCTCTGTTGAAATTGCCCTTCACAGTGAGAAAAGCCAGAGAAAGCTGGAGAACATTCACATTCCAGGGACCACAGAGGGCTCATGAACAAACAGCACAGTTGGAAATCTGCCAGGTGGGTCGAAGGTCTTCTTAAACTCTAAGCCCACACATACTGTATTCCTTGTCATCACAACCACAATGTTTCTCTTTAATACACAATTCTATACTCCATAAAATTTTCTATTAACTCCTCAGTAATGTCATCTTATCATGACCTCTCAAACTTGTATTTGCTACAGGAAATTATATTTTTCACTGATGTAATATAATATATGCTATAGGATTCTGACTTTGCTCAAATTAAGTAGTACATAAACTCACAAGCGTTATGCGCATTCCTCTATTACTATATAGAATATTTATTCATTCACTCAACAAATTCATTCACTCAAAAAAAAAAGCCATCTAGTCTGTGCAAGTCCCTGTCTTGCCATCAGGGATGCAGCAGTGAATAAAGCAAAGTCCATAGATTTCACATGCTAACGAAGAGCTAGACATCAAAGAAATTAATGTATGCACAGTAAAATGTCAGGTAGTTGTATGTGCTATGAAAAAATATCAATTAAAGTAAGGCTATGGAGGATGACAGAGAGTGTTATTTTAGATGGTGGTTGGGGAACGTTGCTTTGAGAAGGGGCATTTGAATATAGACCTAAATTAAAATGCGGGAATAAACCCTACAACTATCAGGGGAGAGCATTCCAGGCAGAGGGAACAGCAACTGCAAAAGCTTTCTATTAAAAGGCTTTTTGGTTGACTCTTTCCCATGACTACAGTAAATAAAATCGCTTATTGGAGCTCTGATCCAAAGTCAACATGAAGACTCATTTTTCCCACAGCATATATATATATATATATATATATATATATATATATATACACACACACACACATACACACACACACACAGACAGAGGCAAATACAAACACAAACACATACATTTATAATAGTGTTGAGTTTGAGGTACTACAACACAAGGCAGTGTATTAGTCAGGGCTCTCCAGAGAAACAGAACCAATAGGATGTACATGTTTATAGGAAGAGACTTAGTATAAAGAACTGGCTTATGCAATTATGGAGGCTGGCAAGTCCAAACCCACAGTGTGGGTTGGCAGGCTTGAGACCCAGGAGAGCTGGTGGTGCAGATGAAGTACAAAGGTAGTTTGCTGGAGAATTCCATCTTGCCTGGGGAGGCCAGTCTCTTTTGTTCTATTCAGGCTTTTAATGGATTAGATGAGGCCCACCCACGTTATGGAGGACAATCTGCTTTACTCAGAGTTCATCAATTTAAATGTTAGTCTCATCCCAAAACACTCTCCAAGTTAACAATTAAAATCAACCATCACAAGCAGTATGGTTCCTAAGGCAACAGGAAGCCGCTGTGGGAGGAGCTGAAATCAGGAAGATGTGGGGAGAGAAAATCCACTCAGCTATCAATTTTTACTTGTGTGAGGATGGCTGCATTGTCAGTATTTCAGAGTATTCGATGCTAGGTATTCTTTCTGGTGGGCAGAGTTGGAAAATCTAAGCAGTGCCTAAGAGAGATGTGTTTGCACTCAGGACCAAAGCCAACTGAGTAAACTAAGGGTCAAACAGGATCCCCATCAGGCCCACCTGACTTAGGGGAAAACTATGGCATGAGCATAAGCACTAGGCAGGGCACTAGACAGGGTAACACATGAGAATTAAGGAGAGAAGACCTAAGTAAAGCCCCATTCCTGCGCTCAGAGCGAATCTAGAGCAGACAGAGAAGAGGAGGATATGCAACCATTCAGGGGCTTCTCAGAGGCCCAGGCTTGCACCTCATTCACCACACCTCAGTCCTGGTTGGAGATGAGTGTGGCTCAGGTAAGGTCGGGGCCATGGACTCCTAGGTCCAGAACACTTAAACTTGAAAGTGGAGTCATCAGCGAAGTTAGTTTTGAGGAAGAAAACAGAGGAAGAGAAAATGAGAAGATAGTTAATATATATTTGTGTAAATCAGGTGCATGTATGAACAGTTTTATTTCTATAGAAAGGTACATACCTGGACATGTAACCTCTACCAATGCTTAGCACTGTTTTAGGAAGAAATTTGTCAACCGAACTCTTCCTAGTTATCCTCACTCAAAGAATGACTTATTCATCTGTCACTAAACTTTGACACATGGAAAGTGGTGCTCTCATTCTATAATCTAAAATAAACAAAGGAAAGTACCAAAAACTCTACAGTTTCACTCAGTGAAGGTCCGAATAGTTTAGAGCAATATTTCCTAAAGGCAGATAAGAATTTACTATGCTTTATCAAACAAAGTTGCAGTGAAATTCTTGGCCACATTATATGAAAGGAGTGATAAATTTAGTAAGCATCTATCTTAGCAGCTAAAAAGATGTGAGAGATTTATTTGTATAGTGGAGCTTAGCAGGGAGCTACTATTAATGGTGTAGTTGATTCATGTTATAATGTATTCATTCAAAAGTAAAATATCTTCTAAATCAAAATATAGTGAGCGTATCTCTTTGGACAATATCCACTTTCCTACTTCCAAGTTCATGGTGATAAAGCATGATGAATTATTTAGCTTCTTAAGAGGTGGTTAAAAAACTACTTTTAGAGAAAACTTACTTGAGTGAACAGTTCCCTTTCTCTACTTTTAACTGTGCAAATGCCTACCTTACATAGCTTAAAAGGGAAGTGTTAATGGGCTAATAATATGTAGTAAAAGTCCTGTGTCTTAAAATTGTTCAAATATCTGTATTATTCTGAATTCAAATATTCACACAACTATTTGCACTGTTTCATGGTATGGAAAATGCTTTCTTAAAAGGACTGTTTTCCATCAAATGGGATCAATCTACATCTCTTAAGTCTATACAAAAGAGGAAGTTTGTATGTTTCATATAATGCTTAAAATTACATTAATGATGAGAGTGAAAACCCAACACATAAATTATTAACTGAGAGTTATTTCTTCCCTGAAAAATTCCTTTAAAAATTTTAAGAGTGGGCTTCCCCGGTAGCGCAGTGGTTGAGAGTCCGCCTGCCCATGCAGGGGATACGGGTTCGTGTCCCAGTCCAGGAAGATTCCACATGCCGGGAGCGGCTAGGCCCATGAGCCATGGCCGCTGAGCCTGCACGTCTGGAGCCTGTGCTCTGCAACGGGAGAGGCCACAACAGTGAGAGGCCCGCATACCGAAAAAAAAAAAAATTTAAGAGTGTCAAACGGGGAAAAAGGGTGAAGTTGTTTTTCCTACAAGTCTTGGCATTCAATCATTCCTACATGAAGACGTATTCATAATAAGGAACCTAAATCTGTAGGAAACCGAAGACTGGAGTTCAATGACCAAAGTCACTTACATCAAAAAAGGACTGCAGTTGATTGCAATGGAGAGGAAATCCCAGTAACCCACCCAATGGATTGCCTTTTAATACTGAATTCCAGAGTCCTGCTGGGAACTAAGATAAGTAAACTTGGCCATCTACAAACAGCCATAACCTTTATAAAAGCTCCCAGTGATAGGAGCCAGATGGGACATAATCATGAAACAAGTGTTAGACAAAATTCTGCTGAAAAACAAACATTTTTTTGCTGAGATATAATTGACATACAACACTGTATAGGTTCAAGGTGTACAACATGTTGGTTTGATACCTTTATACATTGCAATATGATTACTTCAGTAGCATTAGTTAGCACTTTTACCATGTCACATATTTATTATTTCTTTTTTGTGTTGAGAACAGTTAAGATTTAGTCTGTTAGCAGCATTGAAGTTTATAATACAGCATTGTTGACTACAATCACTTTGTTGTGCATTAGAGCTCCAGAACTTATATTTCTACTAGTTGTAAGTTTGTGTCCCTAAACAGCATCTCGCCAATTCTTCCACCCTCCAGCCCTTGGTAACCACCATTCTACTCTCTGTCTTTACAAGCTCAGTTTTTTAAGATTCCATGTATAAGTTGTATCAACCAGTATTTATGCTTCTCTGTCTGACTTAGCTTAATTAGTATAATGCCTTCAAGGTCTATCCTTGTTGTAAATGGCAGGATTTCCTTTTCTTCTCATGGCTGAATAATATTCCATTATATATATATTTACACACACACACACACACACACACACACACATATATATTTCACAACTTCTTTATCCATTCATCTGTTGAAGGACACTTCAACTGTTTCTATATCTTGGCTATTGTGAATAATGTTACAATGGACATGTGTGTGCAGATATCTCTTTGAGACACTGATTTCAATTTCTTCAGATGTACACCCAGGAGCAGGATTGTTGGATCATATTGTAGTTGAATTTTTAATTTTTGGGGGAATAACCATATTCTTTACCATAGTGGCTGTGTCAATTTACATGCCCACCAGCAGTGCATAAGAGTTCTTGCTTCTCCACATTTTCACTAACATTTGCTATTTCTTATCTTTTTGATAAAGGCATTCATAACAGGTGTGAGATGATATCTCATTGTGGTTTTGATTTGTGGAATGCAAATTTTATGAGGAAGTAGATACAAAGAATCTACATCACCTGCTCTTGGATGCTCAGGAAATCCTCCTCTGTCTTTGGGCTCTCTCACAAGAACCTTGCATGACAGATTCACTCAGAGGAGGTTGACCAATACCCTGAGGCAAGATCAGCTCACCTTCTAGTCAGGACGGTGGACAGAGTCTCTTCTGCAAGGACACACAACCAAACAGAGCTGGAGTTCTAGCTCCATAAGACTGTTGGGTTTGCCAGAGTTGGACTTTTTCCACTTCAGGGCAATAGTGCCTGTAACTTTTTCTGGCCAACCACTTAGATTGACCACTATTTATTTCAATCATATAATATTATTTTCTAACAACCCTCATAATGAAGACCAAACCTCTGGTATAGATCTCAGCAGCAATATTGGAAGTGCTTGTGTAAACCCTGTAATGTTTGACTTGCTATAGTGTCCATAGGTCAACTTGGCTAAGTTACAGTGAACAGTGTTTGGTTAAACACCAGTCAAGAAATTGTTGTGAAGTTAGTTTTTTAGATGTGATTAAAACTTCTAATCAGTAGACCGTAAGTAAAGGTGATCACCCTTCATAATGTGGATGGGCCTTAACCAATCATTTGAAGGTCTTAAGAGCAAAAGTTGAAGTTTCCTGAGGAAAAAGTAATTCTGCCTCAAGACTGCAACATAGAAACCCTTCCTCTTTAATTTACAGCCTGCCCTACAAATTTCAAACTTCCCAGCCCCCATGATCACATAAGCCAATTCCTTAAAATAAATCTCATATATATATAAGATAATATATATGAGATTTATTTTAAGGAAATATATATATTTTTAAAATATATATTTTATATATACTAAAGAACCTTAATATATATAAAGGAGTCCAATATATTGGACTCCCCAGCTCAGGAGTCCTTCCAGAAAGACAAATATATATACATATTGTTTTTCTGGGGAACTCTACCTAATGTAGATGCCTAAGGAGCACAGACTCTTGATTTGGGTACTTCAAATGCTAACTAACCACCTCTAGAGTATACATTAAAATTCACCTAATCTCATAAACATTCAACATAGTGTTAAAGTAAACTACCACACAGACAATACATCACCTTGTTCTGTGGGTCTCTTCCCTCATCATCCCTTCTAGCAATATTTAATTTTTTTTGTCTCATTTCAAATTGACATATACATGGATGTAAAGATAACTTCTCCCCAGTACATATTTCCAGTTATGTATATATAGCTCCTGAAAGATTCACTCAAAAACTTGAGAACTTACTAAGGTAACTAGAAGTATGTGACTAAGGTAAATAGAAGTATGTGAAGAGTTATGTAAGGTGATGCTTTCACTTTCCATGGGGATGCTGTCACTTAATATAGAGATGAATAAGATTTCAAGGAGAAATTCTCCTGCCAAAATTATTCCATCACATGATGGTCTTGTACTTACCTCTCATTTCATTAGGAGCCTTCAGAGTTGCATTCATCACTAGAAAAAATCTGCACATTTATAATTATAGCTTCTGCCTCCACTGAAAACAAAAATAATATACTTAGAAACCAAAATGAGAATTAAGATTCCACGAATCAACTTCTGATTCTGAAAACTCATTGATGTCACTTCACTATGGCTCACTGGACAATATTTAAAACTATAAAAGAAATAATTCCAAAAGAATACATATTTAAATGATTTTTTTGGAAAGGATATCTTGGATCCCTTCTGAAAATGGCAGAGTAAGACAACCCTGACTCACCTCCTCCCAAAGGCACACCAATTACAACTATTTACAGAGCAATTATCAATGAGCAACCTAAAGATTGGCAGAAAAGGCTTTCCACAACTAAAGATATAAAAAAGGAACCACAACAAGATGGATTGGAGGGGCAGAGACTCAGTATAGTCAAGATCCACAACCCCAGAGAATAATCACAATTGCAGAGGTTCTCCCCAAAGAGCAAGGGGTCTAAGTCCCACATTGGACTCCCTAGCTCAAGAGTCCTTCCAGGAAGACAAGCCCCAGAATCTCTGGTTTTGTAGGCCAGGAGGGCTTACAAATGAGAGACTCAGAGAGCTGTAGGAAACAGAGACTCCACTCTTAAAGAACATACACAAAATCTCCCACGCTCTGAGACCCAGCACAGAGGCAGTAATTTGCAAGAGTCTGTGTAAGACCCACTTACTGATCTTGGAGAAAACTCTCAGAGAGGGAGGAGGCCACTGTGACTCCCCATGGGAACAAGACACTGTCAGCAGCCATTTTGGGATCTTGTTCTAAAATGAGGACACTGGCGCTGGAAAGCACCATTTTGGAGTCATCCCTCTAGAGTATTAAGAGCTGGTTGCCACTAGTCCTGGGACCTTCAAAGGCCCTGCAGCCAATCACATGGGGACCTAGTCCCACCCACCAGTGGGCCAGCACCAGCCCCGGGACTTTCAAGGCCCCAACCCTGTGCACCAGAAGGCCAACTCCAGCACTGGGACTTCCTGGGCCCCATGGCCAGTGGTGATGAGACCTGGCCCCACCCATCAGCAGCTGGTAACCTCTGCATGAGGCAGGACCAGGAAGCCAACTAGGCTGGGGACCAGCCCCACCTACCAGTGTGCTCAGAATTGTCAGTCTCACCACAAAAGAAGGGCCCAATCATCCCACACAGGGGTTACCCCTAGATTATAAAGCTCTAGTGACCAGAGAGGAGTGTTCTGCTTGGCCCCATAGAACATCTCCCACACAAAGCCACTTCTCCAAGATCAGGAAGTATAACTGACCTACCTAATATATACAAATAAACACACAGATTTAGGCAAAATGAGGAGACAGAGAAGTATGTTCCAAATGAAGGAACAAGACAAAACCTCAGAAGAAGAATAACGCTAAGTGGAGATAATCTACCCAGCCATTTTGGGGAGCTAATTCTATCATAAAGATCCTGATGCTGACAAATACCATTTGGAATCCTCCCTCTAACCTATTAGTGCCAGGAGCTTACCTGCCCATGAGCAGGCCAACATAAGTCCCAGGAACATTGGACCATGCACCCAGTCACACTGGAACTCAGCAACAGCCACACAAGTCAGGCCTGGCAGCCAACAAGGCTGGGAGTCATGCCTGCCTATCAGCACACATATATTTGTTGGCCCTGCCACAAAAGAAGGACCCATATGGCCCAGAGTTGGGTCTGACGCTGTGCCCTATAGGCTAGCTCCTATATATAGCCACTTCTCCAAGATCAGGAAATGTAACAAACTTACCTAATACATGGAAAAAAGAAAGAAATAATTGGGTAAAATGAGGCAACAGAGGAATATATCCCAAACAAAGGAATAAGACAAAACCTCAGAAAAAGAACTAAATAAAATGGAGACAAGCAATATACCCAATAAAGAGTTCAAGAAAATGATTATAAAGATGCTCAATGAACTCAGGAGAAGAATGGATGAACACAGTGAGAATTTTAACAAAGAGTGTGTAAATATAAAGAAGGATCAAACAGAACTGAAGAATACAATAACAGAAATTTAGAAATACACTAGAAGGAAACAACAGTAGATTAGATTATATAAAGGAATGGATCTCCAAACTGGAAGACAGAGTAATGGAAATCACCCAAGCTGAACAGAAAAAAGAAAAAAAAATTTAAGTAAAATTAGTTTAAGAAACCTCTGAGACAACATTAAGTGTACTAACATTTGCCTTATATAGGGGTCCCAAAAGGAGAAGAGAGAGAAAGGGGCAGAGAACATATTTGAAAATATAGTACCTGAAAACTTCCCTAACATGGGAAAGAAGAGACATTCAGGTCCAGGATGCACAGTGAGTTCAAACAAGATGAACCCAGAGAGATCCACATCAAAACACATTATAATTAAAATAGCAAAAATTAAAGATAAAGAGAGAATATTAAAAGCAGCAAGGGAAAAGTAACAAATTACATACAAGGGCACTCCCATAAGTCTATCAGCTGACTTTTTGGCAGAAACTCTGCAGGCCAGGAGGGAGTGACATGATATGTTCAAAATGATGAAAGGAGATAGCCTCATCCACCAGAGGGCAGACAGCAGAAGCAAGAAGAACTACAATCCTGCAACCTGTGGAACAAAATCCACATTCACAGAAAGATAGACAAGATGAAAAGGCAGAGGACTATGTACCAGATGAAGGAAGAAGATAAAACCCCAGAAAAACTACTAAATGAAATGGAGAGAGGCAATCTTTCAGAAAAAGAATTCAGAATAATGATAGTGAAGATGATCCAAGACCTTGACAAAAGAATGGAGGCAAACATTGAGAAGATGTAAGAAATATTAAATAAAGATCTAGAAGAATTAAAGAACAAACAAACAGAGATGAACAATACAATAACTAAAATGAAAAGTACACTAGAAGAAATCAATAGCAGAATAACTGAGGCAGAAGAACGGATAAGTGACCTGGAAGACAGAATGGTGGAATCCACTGATGCGGAACAGAATAAAGAAAAACGAATGAAAAGAAATGAAGACAGCTTAAGAGACCTCTGTGACAACATTAAACGCAACAACATTCACATTATAGGGGTCCCAGAAGGAGAAGAGAGAGAGAAAAAACCCGAGAAAATATTTGAAGAGATTATAGTCGAAAACTTCCCTAACATGGAAAAGGAAATAGCCACCCAAGTCCAGGAAGCACAGAGAGTCTCATACAGGAAAAACCAAGGAGAAACACACAAAGACACATAGTAATCAAATTGGCAAAAATTAAAGACAAAGAAAAATTATTGAAAGCAGCAAGGGAAAAATGACAACATACAAGGGAACTGCATTAAGGTTAACAGCTGATTTCACAGCAGAAACTCTACAAGCCAGAGGGAGTGGCAGGACATATTTAAAGTGATGAAAGGGAAGAACCTACAAAGAAGATTACTCTACCCAGCAAGGATCTCATTCAGATTCGATGGAGAAATCAAAAGCTTTGCATACACGCAAAACCTAAGAGAATTCAGCAGCACCAAACCAGCTCTACAGCAAATACTAAAGGAACTTCTTTAAGTGGGAAACAAGAGAAGAAAGGACCTATAGAAACAACCCCAAAACAGTTAAGAAAATGATAATAGGAACATACATATCGATAATTACCTTGAATGTGAATGGATTAAATGCTCCAACCAAAAGACACAGGCTCGCTGAATGGATACCAAAACAAGACCCATATATACGCTGTCTACAAGAGACCCACTTCAGACCTAGGGACACATACAGACTGAAAGTGAAGAGATGGAAAAAGATATTCCATGCAAATGGAAATCAAAAGAAAGCTGGAGTAGCAATACTCATATCAGATAAAATAGACTTTAAGATAAAGAATGTTACAAGGGACAAGGAAGGACACTAGATAATGATCAAGGGATCATCCAAGAAGAAGATATAACAATTATAAATATATATGAACCCAACATAGGAGCACCTCAATACATAAGGCAACTGCTAACAGCTGTAAAAGAGAAAATGGACAGTAACGCAATAATAGTAGAGGACTTTAACACCTCACTTACACCAATAGACAGATCATCCAAACAGAAAAGTAATAAGGAAACAGAAGCTTTATATGACACAATAGACCAGATAGATGTAATTGATATTTATAGGACATTCCATCCAAAACTAGCAGATTACTTTCTTCTCAAGTGTGCATGGAACATTCTTCAGGATAGATCACATCTTGGGTCACAAATCAAGCCTCAGTAAATTTAAGAAAATTGAAATCATATCAAGCACCTTTTCTGAACACAACACTATGAGATTAGAAATCAATACTGGGGGAAAAATGTAAAAACAAAAACACATGGAGGCTAAACAATATGTTATTAAATAACCAAGAGATCACTGAAGAAAGCAAAGAGAAATAAAAAAATACCTAGAGACAAATGACAATGAAAACACGATGATCCAAAACCTATGGGATGCAGCAAAAGCAGCTCTAAGACAGAAGTTTATAGCTATACAAGCTTACCTCAAGAAACAAGAAAAATCTCAAATAAACAATCTAACCTTGCACCTAAAGGAACTAGAGAAAGAAGAACAAAACAACCTCCAAAATTAGCAGAAGGAAAGAAATCATAAAGATCAGAGCAGAAATAAATGAAATACAAACAAACAAAACAGTAGCAAAGACCAATAAAATTAAAAGCTGGTTCTTTGAGAAGATAAATAAAATTGATAAACCATTAGCCAGACTCATCAAGAAAAAGAGGGAGAGGACTCAAATCAATAAAATTAGAAATGAAAATGAAGTTTCAACAGACACTGCAGAGATACAAAGCATCCTAAGAGACTACTACAAGCAACTCTACATCAATAAAATGGACAACCTGTAAGAAATGGACAAATTCTTAGAAATGTATAAACTTCCAAGACCGAACCAGGAAGAAACAGAAAATACGAACAGACCAATCACAAGTAATGAAATTGAAACTGTGATTAAAAATCTTCCAACAAACAAAAGTCCAGGACTAGATGGTTTCACAGGTGAATTCTATCAAACGTTTAGAGAAAAGCTAACACCCATCCTTCTCAAACTCTTCCAAAAATTATAGAGGAGGGAAAACTCCTAAACTTATTCTATGAGGCCACCATCACCCTGATAGCAAAACCAGAAAAGGTTCTACAAGAGAAGAAAATTACAGACCAATATCACTGATGAACTTAGATGCAAAAATCCTCAACAAAATCCTATCAAACGGAATCCAACAACATATTAAAAGGATCATACACCATGATTAAGTGAGATTTATCCTGGAGATGCAAGGATTCTTCAATATATGCAAATCAATCAATGTGATACACCATATTAACAAATTGAAGAATAAAAACAATATGATCATCTCAATAGATGCAGAAAAAGCTTTTGCTAAAATTCAACACCAATTTATGAAAAAAACTCTCCAGAAAGTGAGCATAGAGGGAACCTACTTCAGCATAATAGAGGCCATATACAACAAACCTGAAGCAAACATCATTCTCAATTGTAAAAAACTGAAAGCATTTCCTCTAAGATCAGGAACAAGACGAGGATGTCCACTCTCACCACTGTTATTCATCACAGTTTTGGAAGTCCTAGCCATGGCAATCAGAGAAGAAAAAGAATTAAAAGGAATACAAAATGGAAAAGAAGAAGTAAAACTGTCACTGTTTGCAGATGACATGATACTATACATAGAGAATCCTAAAGATGCCACCAGAAAACTACTAGAGCTAATCAATGAATTTTGTACAGTAGCAGGATACAAAATTAAGGCACAGAAATCTCTTGCATTCCTATATACTAATGATGAAAAATCTGAAAGAGAAATTAAGGAAACACTCCCATTTACCATTGTAATAAAAATAATAAATACCTAGGAATAAACCTACCTAGGGAGACAAAAGACCTGTATGCAGAAAACTATAAGACATTGATGAAAGAATTTAAAGATGATACAAACAGATGGAGAGATATACAATGTTCTTGGATTGGAAGAATCAATATTTTGCAAATGGCTATACTACCAAGAGCCATCTACAGATTCAATGCAAGCCCTATCAAATTATCAATGGCTTTTTTCACAGAACTAGTACAAAAATATCTTAAAATTTGTATGGAGACACAAAAGACCCCGAATAGCCAAAGCAGTCTTGAGGGGGAAAAAACAGAGCTGGAGGAATCAGATTTCCTGACTTCAGACTATACTACAAAGATACAGTAATCAAGACAATATGGTACTGGCACTAAAACAGAAATATAGATCAATGGAACAGGATAGAAATCCCAGAGATAAACCCATGCACCTATGGTCAATGAATCTTTGACAAAGGAGGCAAGGATATACAATGGAGAAAAGACAGTATCTTCAATAAGTGGTGCTGAGAAAACTGGACAGCTACATGTGATGAATTAAATTAGAACAATCTCTAACACCAAACACAAAAATAAACTCAAAATGGATTAAACACCTAAATGTAAGGCCAGACACTATAAATCTCTTGGAGGAAAACATAGATAGAACACTCTATGACATAAATCACAACAAGATCCTTTTTGACCCACCTTCTAGAGAAATGGAAATAAAAATAAACAAATGGGACCTAATGAAACTTAAAAGCTTTTGCACAGCAAAGGAAACCATAAGCAAGATGAAAAGACAACCCTCCAATGGGAGAAAATTTTTGCAACTGAACATCGGACAAAGGATTAATCTCCAAAATATATAAACAGCTCATGCACCTCAATATTAAAAAAAAAAAAATCCAAAAATGGGCAGAAGACCTAAATAGACATTTCTCCAAAGAAGACATAGAGATAGTCAAGAAGTACATGAAAAGCTGCTCAACATCACTGATTATTAGAGAAATGCAAATCAAAACTACAGTGAAGTATCACCTCACACCAATTAGAATGGGCATCATCAGAAAATCTACAAACAACAAATGCTGGAGAGGGTGTGGAGAAAAGGGAACCCTCTTGTACTGTTGGTGGGAACGTAAATTGATACAGCCACTATGGAGAACAGTATGGAAGTTCCTTAAAGAACTAAAAATAGAATTACCATATGACCAGGCAATCCCACTACTGAGCATATACCCAGAGAAAACCATAATTCAAAAAGACACATGCACCCCAATTTTCATTGCAGCACTATTTACAATAGCCAGGTCAGGGAAGCAACCTAAATGCCCATTGACAGACGAATGGATAAAGAAGCTGTGGTACATATATACAATGGAATATTACTCAGCCATAAAAAGGAACCAAATTGTTTTCTTTATAGAGATGTGGATACATCTAGAGACTGTCATACAGAGTGAAGTAAGTCAGAAATAGAAAAACAAATATTGGATATTAAGGAGTATATGTGGAACCTAGGAAATGGTACAGATTAACCAGTTTGCAGAGCAGAAATTGAGACACAGAAGTAGGGAAAAAAGTATGGACTGGGCTTCCCTGGTGGCAAAGTGGTTGAGAATCTGCCTGCCAATGCAGGGGACATGGGTTCGAGCCCTGGTCTGGGAGGATCCCACATGCCACAGAGTGACGAGGCCCGTGAGCCACAACTACTGACCCTGTGCGTCTGAAGCCTGTGCTCCACAACAAGAGAGGTCGTGACAGTGAGAGGCCTGCGCACCGCAATTAAGAGTGGCCCCCGCTCACTGCAACTAGAGAAAGCCACAGAAACGAAGACCCAACACAGACAAAAATAAATAAACAAATAATGTATGGACAACAAGGGTGGAAAGCGGCAGGTGGTGGGGTTTGTGGTGTGATGAATTGGGAGATTGGGATTGACATGTATACACTGATGTGTGTAAAATGGATGACTGATAAGAAAAAAATAAATAAATAAAAAATAAACATAAAAAAATTAAGTAGGAATTTATAGTTAACAAAAAAAGAAAAAAAAACAAAATGATGAAAGGAAAAAGCCTACAACCAAGCATAATCTAACCAGCAGGGCTATCATTCAGGTTTGAAAAATGAGATGAAGCATTTTACATACAAGCAAATGTTAGTCAGTGTCACTAAACTGGCTTTGCAAGAATTGTTAAAGGGATTTTTGTTAAGTGGAAAAGAAAATACTACAAGTAGAAATATGAAATTTACAAAAGGAAAAATTTCATTGGTAAAGGAAAATATATAGTAAAGTTGGCAGATCAAGCACTGATAAAGCTAGTTAGAAGACTAGAAGGCAAAAAGTAGTAAAATCATCTATATCCAGAGAAAGTAGTTTTCTAGGCACACAAAGTAGGGACACAAAAGTAGGGACACAAAAAATAAAAGTAATTAAAATATTATGTCAAAAACATTAAAGCTGGTGGGGGGGGAGTAAAAATGGAGGGTTGTTAGAATGCTTAAGAGATCAGCAACTTAAAATAATTAGGTATACACATAGGTTGGTATATATCACCTCATAGTAACCACACACCAAAAACTTATAATGGATATATACAGATAAATGAGAAGGACTCCAGATGTAACACTAAAGATAGTCGTCAAATCACAAGGGAAGAGAGCAAAAGAAGAAAGGAATGACAATGACCAAAGAAACAAAAAAACTAGAAAATAATTAACAAAAAAAGCAATAAGTACATACCTATCAATAATTACTTTAAATGTAAATGGATTATTGTTACATTCAAAAGACATAAAGGGGCTGAATGGATACAAAAACAAGACCCATATATATGTTGCCAACAAGAGACCCACTTCAGATCAAAAGACACATTCACAGACTGGGATGGAAAGAGGTATGTCATCCAAATGGAAATGAAAAGAAATCTGGGGTAGCATTATTTATATCAGACAAAATAGACTTTAAAACAAAAACTAATAAGTGACAGAGAAGGACATTACATAAAGATAAAGGAATCTATCCAAGAATAAGATATAACAATGTAAATATATATGCACTGAATATAGGGGTACCTCAATATATAAGGCAAATGTTAACAGACACAAAGGGAGAAACTGACAGTAACACAATAATGGTAGGGGACTTTAACACCTCACATCAATGAACAGATCATCCATACAGAAAATCAACAAGGAACACTGGCCTTAAATGACACATTATATGAGATGGACTTAATAAATATATAGAGAGCATTCCATCCCAAAACAGAAGAATACATTCTTTTAAAGTATATATGGAACATTGTCCAGATACATCACATGCTAGGCCACAAAACAAGTCTCTGTAAATTTTAAAAGATTGAAATCATATCAAGCATCTTTTTGACCACAACAGTATGAGACTAGAAATCAACTATAAGAAAAAACTGCAAAAAACATAAACACTTTAAGGCTAAGTAATATGATGCTAAGTGACCAATGGGTATGGTATGCAGCAAAAGCAGCTTAGGGAAATTTGTAGTACTACAAACCTACCTCAGAAAACAAACAAAAAAATCTCAAATAAATACCCTAACCACATACATAACGGAATTAGAAAAGGAAATAAACAAAATCAAAAGTTAATATAAGGGAAGAAATAATAAAGATCAGAACAAAAATAAATGTAATAGAGACTAAAAAAATAGAAAAGATTAATGAAACTGAGAGCTGATTCTTTGAAAAGATAAACAAATAAATAAACCGTTAGCTGGACTTATAAGAAAAAAAGAAAGAGGACCCAAATAAATAAAATCAGAATAGAAAAAGGAGAAGTTACAATCAATACCACAGGAACACAAAGAATTATAAGAGATTACTGTACACAATTTAATGCCAATAAATTGGACAACCTAGAAGAGATGGATAAATTCCTGGAAACATACAATAATCTAAGACTAAATCAGGAAAAAATAGAAAATCTGACAAGACCAATTACCAATAATGAAGTTGAATCAATAATAAAAAGACATCTCAACAAGCAAAAGTCCAGGGCTAAATAGCTTCATGGGTGAATTCCACCAAACATTTAAAGAGCTAACCCCAATCCTTCTCAAATTATTCAAAAAATTCAAGAGGAAGGAAAGATTTAGAACTCATTCTATGAAGTTAGCATTACCCTGATACCAAAACCACACACTACAAAAAAAAAAAAAAAAGGAAAGAATATTACAGGCCAATATCCCCCATGAGCACAGATGCAAAAATGCTTAACAAAATATTAGCAAACTGAATTCAACAATACATTAATAAGATTATACAATATGATCAAGTGGGATTTATCATAGGGATGCAAGGATGGTTCAATACTTGCAAATCAATCAATGTGATATGCAATATTACCAAATTGAAGAAGAAAAATCATATGACCATCTCAATAGATGCAGGAAAAGCTTTTGAAAAAATTCAACATCCATTTATGATTAAAAACTCTCAACAAAGTGGGTATAGAAGGAACATACCTCAACACAATAAGGGCCATATATGACAGACCTATAGCCAGCATCATATTCAATGGTGAAAAGCTGAATGCATTTCTTCTAATATTAGGAAAAAGACAAGGATGCCCGCTCTCACCACTTTTATTCAACATAGTATTAGAAGTCCTAGTCATAGGAATCAGACAAGAAAATGAAGTAAAAGGAATCCAAATTGGAAAGGAAGAATTAAAACTGTCACTGTTTAGATGACATCATGCTGTATATAGAAAATTCTCAAGCTGCCACCAAAAAACTATTAGAACTAATAAATGAATTCAGTAATTTTGCAAGATACAAAATGAATATACAGAAATCTGTTTCATTTCTATACACTAAAAACAAATTATCAGAAAGAGAAATTAAGAATCCCACTTACAATTGCACCAAAAAGAGTAATATACTTATGAATAAATCTAACCAATTAGGTAAAAGGACTGTAGTCAGAAAGCTACAAGACATGGATGAAAGAATTAAATATAATACAAGCAAATAGAAAGATATACCATACTCATTGATTAGAATAATTAATATTATTAAAATAACCATTTTAATGCAATATTCAATGCAATACCAATGGCATTTTTCACAGAACTAGAACAATAATTCTAAAATTTGTATGGGAATACAAAAGATCTCCAATAGCCAAAACAATCTTGAGAAAGAAGAACAAAGCTGGAGGTACCATGCTTCTTGGTTTCCAACTATGCTACAAAGCTGCAGTAATCAAAACAAGGTGCTACTCACACAAAAACAGACTCATAGATCAGTAGGACAGAATAGAGAGCCTAGAAATGAACCCACACTAACATGGGCAATGGACTTATATGATGGGAAAATGGACTGCTATATGGAAAAAATCAAGCTGAACTACTTTCTCACACCATATACAAAAATAAACTCAAAATGGTTGAAAGACTTAAATGTAAGACCTGAAATCATAGAACTCCTAGAAGAAAACATAGGCAGAATGCTCTTTGACATTTGTCTTTGCAATAATTTTCTGGATGTCTCCTCAGGCAAAGGAAGAAAAACAAAAATAACCAAATGGGAACACATCAAACTAAAAAGCTTTTGCACAGTGAAGGAAACTATCAACAAAATGAAAAAGCAGCCTACTGAATAGAAGATATTTGCAAATGATATATCCAACAAGGGACTGATATTCTAAAATTATACTAAAAACTCATACAACTCAACATCAAAAACATGAACAAATCAATTAAAAAATGGACAGTGAACCTGAATATGTATTTTTCCAAATAAGACATACAGATGGTCAACAGACACTTAAAAAGATGCTCAACATCACAAATCATCAGGGGAATGCAAATTAAAACCACACTGAGATATCACCTCACACCTGTCAAAATGGCTGTTATCAAAATAACATTAAATAGAAAGTGTGTTGGTGAGGATGAGAAAAACGAATCCTTGTGCATTGTTGGTGGGATTGCAAATTAGTGCAACCACTATAGAAAACAGTGCCTCCTCTAAAAAATTAAAAATAGAACTGGTATATGATCCAACAATTGCACTTCTGGGTATTTATAGAAAGAAAACAAAAAACACTAATTTGAAAAGACATGTGCCCACCAATGTTCCTTGCAGCATTGTTTACAATAGCCAATATATGGAAGCAACCTAAGTGTTCATCAATAGATGAATGAATAAAGAAGACGTGGTATGTAATACATGCACAGTGGAATACTACTCAGCTGTAAAGAAAAAATCTTGCCATTTATGGCAACATGGATGAATCTACAGGATATTATGATATGTGAAATAAGTCAGACAGAGGAAGACAAATGCTGCACTTAAATTGGAATCTAAAAAAAAAAAACAAACCCACAAACAAAACAAAATGAAAACAGACTCATAGATGCAGAGAACAAATATGGGATGGGTTGCCTGAAGCGAGGGGTTGGGGGTGGCTGAAATAGGTGTAAGGGATTAAGAGATACAAACCTCCAGTTTGTATTATATAATTAATAATCATGGGGATGTCATATACAGCATAAGGAATATGGTCAATAATATTGTAATAACTTTGTATGGGGATCGATGGTTATTAGACATATGGTGGTGATTATCTCATAAAGTATGCAAATGGCAAATCAGTATGTAGTACAACTGATACTAACATAATATTATATGTCAACTGTATTCAAATTTTTTTTTTATAAATTTATTTATTTTTGGCTGTGTTGGGTCTTCGTTTCTGTGCAAGGGTTTTCTCTAGTTGTGGCAAGCAGGGGCCACTCTTCATCGTGGTGCGTGGGCCTCTCACTGTTGCAGCCTCTCTTGTTGTGGAGCACAGGCTCCAGATGTGCAGGCTCAGTAGTTGTGGCTCACGGGCCCAGTTGCTCCGTGGCATGTGGGATCTTCCCAGACCGGGGCTCAAACCCATATCCCCTGCATTGGCAGGCAGATTCTCAACCACTGTGCCACCAGGGAAGCCCCTGTATTCAAATTTTAAAAAGTGAGATATTTTTGCGGAGATATTTGTTGTTTTTAAGAGTAGGAATACGGTAATTGAGAAATATTTTTAAACATTGCACAAGAGTTCACTTAATTTACCACCTTCAAATATATAGTCTTTATTTTGATTAACTTCCCTTAACAGTCCAT
This sequence comes from Leucopleurus acutus, assembly GCF_964270905.1. Lineage (NCBI taxonomy): Eukaryota > Metazoa > Chordata > Mammalia > Artiodactyla > Delphinidae > Leucopleurus > Leucopleurus acutus. The sequence goes on from NC_139152.1 coordinate 25,458,259, forward strand.
AAAATGCTAGAACATACTTTGAAAAATGTTGACATAAACTATTCTAGGCAGAATGAGGTTATAAAGAAGTTTCCTCAGTAGGAGATTCTATAACATCTCTCAAGAAGTTGTCTAAGTGTCCAGCAAACAGAAATCTTTCTGTATCTGAGATAAATCCTTCATGCTACATTTTAAACATTTCCTGCTGTTGTGTACTCAATGGAGAAGAAAAACAGCTGGTCACCATTTTCTGTGTGAGTAATCATAATTCATTTAGAGACCTTTATTGGGACATCCATCTAACCTTCTTTGCCAAAACAGAAGGAATAAGTATAATGATTAAATTTTTCTTAGACATTCATCTTTCATAAGTGTTAAAACTATCTTTGTGGCTCTACTTGAAATCATCTGATTTTTCCTTTACCTATTTAAGTTAGAAAAGCCATAAATTTAGTTACCCTATCAAAATATGACCTGTTCTTTGTACCATGGTGCTTACAGATTACTATGGAATTGAGTATCTTGTGTAGGAGTTGAGTTCAAAAGTCAGGAAATGAAGCAAAATTATATAAAGTCAAAATGATTCCTAAATCCTGTTAGAAAGTCTTGATGGTGGAGAGGGACATGCCATCTCTAAGAATGTCCCAAAGACATGGGTTGCTGTCCAGATCTGGGACAGATGACTGTACAAAAAAAAGTAGTTGGCCTCTTCTCAGAGGCCATGTTGCATGAAAAATGCACATCTTTAAACATTAGAATCCTGTTCACCACAGCAGATGCTCACAGCATGAGGCATCACAGGAACTGAAACTGAAACTGACTGAGAGGACAAATCCATATCTCTCATCTCCTGCTCTCCCCTGGGACTGTGCTTAATGAGGGCAATAGTGAGAAATTGTCCCCACACTATTGAAATTGTTATTTTTTTTCTCTCTCTCTCTTTTTCTCCTTCTCTATTTATTTTTGCTTCTGATTTTTAAAAATTTATCTAATATAGTTGAATGTCTGTAAATGTACCTATAGTGCAAATAACTATACGTCAGAATGTGTTGATTACCATCATAGTTAAATTTTTAAAAAATCTATTCAATATCTTCAAAGTACAGAGAAGAAGAATCATTATTTTTCCTTAGTTTTATTTTGTTTCAATAAACATTCAACTGAAAATTGTTATATGGAAAGAGTGGGGGGTCTGTTGGACAAAAAGATAAATGTGACCCAACCCTTGGTCTCAGACTTCATACTTGATGGACAAAAGCATAAAGACTAAAATCCAAATACGACTGCATTAAGTATCATGATAGTATAGAAAGGGAAGAAGTTTATTCTGCTTAAGTCAGGGAAGAATGCTGCCCTTAGAAGTGATCTTTGAATCAGACCTTGTACAATGAGAAGGATTTTTCTAAATAGAGGAAGGTGTGTATGTGTGTGTGTGTGTGTGTGTGTGTGTGTGTGTGTGTGTGTATGTTCATACGTGTAAATGTATTTGTGGGGGGGGGTGGGGGGGGCGGGGAATTTATACCAATGGAGCAAGAGAAAAGACAAATAGACCTGAAGTGAAAAGTCTGTGAAAGGAAGAGCCCACAATCTGGAACTTTGTTCCTTATGCTTTTGGAAGGTTGGACAAATAAGGGGAAGAAAGAAGAACTGAAACTGGAAGGATGGCAGGGCCCAGGTTGTGAAGGGCCTTGAATGCTCTGCTAAGGAATATAGACTTAATAGAGAACAAAGAGACCATGATAATTTCTTGGCAGGGGAGTGGTATGTTTAGATCATATCCATAGTAGGGTGAATGGAATGTAAGTAGGGAAAGCCAATTTCCTCAAGACAGCTCTTAGGTCTTATTCCATTTTTATTTGCTACTGTTAGCAAAATATCTAATATTTTGTCTTGTATGTTACCACTGTGTGATGGTGACTGGAATTAGGGTTGTAGTGGTAGAGGCTGGAAGCATATCATTATACCAAAGAACATATCATTGTTTTAGGCAAGTCAGGTCTTCTCTTACACACCCAACCCCACTCAGAGTTCTCCAGTTAGAAGTATGCCACTTGAATGTAAAATGCATAATAAAAATAACCTCAAACCTCAAGACACCCTGTGAGAATGTAATGAAAAACCAATACAAAATAAATTACTCATAAATAAAATTCAATGATATTTCTTCGTGTTATGCAGAGAAACCACATTAGAAGACATAGGAAACAGAGAACTATAAAAAATAGATTTAATGACATTAATTCTGCCAATCAAAATTAGATTGGCTATTTTCCTGATTTATGTTACTAGTTATTGCAAACCAAAATGTTTAGTCCAACTTAAATCTGTACAAGTCATAAAGGAAACCCTAGTGTGCTTTCAGACTATGGTCCTCCTGGGGTATAACATTAACTGTTCATAAAAGGAAATGGAATAATCAGCCTTCATAGTTTTAATTCCCTTTATCTCTACTGTACATACATTCCAATGGGGTGATTATTCTAATCATAATGGTCAATGACAAATGAGTTCATTTAAAAATGTATTGTTAACAAAGGATACAATCCAAAACTAAATTCCTAAATCATTGTTTATATGTGATAATATAACTTCAAATTCAACCTTAGTGCATGCAGAATGGGAATAGTAGGAGGATATTATGGAAAGGCACAGAAAGGGCCAAATTCTATACAAAAATTCTCATTGTGATTCCCTTTAAGGGGCACAATCCTCAGAGATGCAACCTGAGCTTTTTGATAAATAAGAAATTAAGCTTGAGGTCTTAAATTTCTAATTCTATGAAAAAATAACACAAATTCAAAACGATCTGTATTTTCAATCTGTAATTATTTTAGAGAAAAACTAACATATTCTTAGTTCTTCTACCCAATTCTGGACAATACCTTGTAAAATTTACATATCTACTCACTGGGTCTCCTACTTATGCTAACCCTCCAACTAGTTTGTGGGAAGTTTAAAATGAAGAGTAGGCTTGATCTGTATCTCTGTATAGTCCTGCACCTCTCTCACTTCATCTAGTGCCTCTCCACCCTGACTCACTGTACTGCACCCCATCTCTTCCCTGTTGCTCCTGAATATGTCAGCCAGGCTTCTCCCTCAAGGCACTGACACCTAATTTCCCTCTGCTGGAATGCTCTTCCCTCAAATATACAAGTGGCTCACTCCCACACTTCCTTCCTGTCCCAAGTGTCATCTTACTTGAGAGCTCCTTCTTGATGTCTACACAGCATTTATTAACTCTTCATTCTGATACACACATACTGTTTTGTTTAACTATTCATTTAACTATTCCCCTCTACTATAATCTAAATCCATGAGGCCAGAACCTTTGTTTTGTTCACTGCTTTAATCCCAGCAACTGGTCAAGTTCCTAGCCTATATTAGGCACTCAACAAATATTACACAAAGGAAGGAAAAAGAAGAAAGACTAGAAAAAGGGGCTGCCCTCCCTTTACTGGTAAAGGTGGATTTAGTATAATTGAGAATCAAAGAAATATCCTGTCTGATACTCTGGACTCTGTGTATGTGCTTTCTCATCCAATAAAAGATACTCTTTCTGGTAATGGACTTACACACTATCAAAATTTAAGAACATATATAGAGATTATAAGATAAATTTAACTAAGTACTTACTGAATACAAGTGAGCATGTTACTGAAAACGCTTCTAGGTCAACAGAGTTGTGCTTATTTTGCTGACAATTTTGCATGTATTTCTTTCATTGTTCTTTTTTAACACAGAAGAATATCTATAAAACCAAGACTTCTATTTTCCTATAAGTTCACCCCTACTGGATAATAAACAATGTCATAGTCCTTAAGATCATTGCCTTAGTAACTAATCATTGCACATGAAAAATTGGATTGTTGGAAATAACGATTGCGGCAAGAAATAACCTGCCTCAAGAGGTTACTAAGCTGCAGAGACTTACTTTTAAGGCCTGATTCTCATCTCCCTTCCAGTGAATAAACAGACCAAAAAGCCCACAAAAACATGAGCTAGAAGCCAAACCTCTGTCTCCAATCTCTAAAGGAACAAAATGTAGAGAGTATAACTTGCCTCCAAGGATTGCCTGAGGCATTAGTTAATGTTTGCAAAGAATTGTCGGGATGGAAGCCACTGTAGAAGGGCTGTATCTTACTATCTCAGTAATTGGAATGCTACTTTTTTCATGCTGCTTTAAAGACTCTTCTAAGAAGATTTCATCAAAAGAGAAGCCATAACAGTCTTCCAAAGGGAAAATTTCCATTCATTCATCATGTTAACAAAGACACCCTGGGGAGGGCCAGGGCTTGCTTTATGTGAGTCTACTGCCATCATGAAGGTCCATATTTAACACACCTGAACAAAATGACAGCCTATGGGGACTCAGCACTCTCCATAATTTGTTGGGAGAGAGTCAAGGAAACTACTTACTGCCATACCAATCCTATGTTCCATCACATTTGCTCTTGCAGGCTAATTACAATATAGCAGATGTACTAAGCCATGAGCTAAGGCCAGATGCTAGCAATTCATATCCATCCCCAATATTTCATGGTGCTATTGAGTTTTGGTTTCTGTAAAACTGTATTTTTTGAAGTGTTTCCTCTACCTCCAGCATCAGCATGATCTAGGAACTCATTGGAAATGTAAATCCTCAGGCCTCATGCCAGATTTACAAAATCCAAAATTTGGGGATAAAGTTCAACAATCTGTAACAAGCTCTCCAGTTGATTTTGATGCATTGCTTTATAAGTTCTATTTAGTTTACATAAAAAAAAATCTGGCTGTCAATATCCAATTGAACAGAATAATTTGGCTTACTATGAATTTATTAATTTATTTATCCAATGTGTATTAAGGGTCCATCATGTGCTAAGCATTGCTCTGGAGGCTGGAAATTCAGCAGTGAACAAACAGACACAAACTCTGACCTCATGGAGCTTACATTCTAGTTGAAGCAGGCAGACAAACAAAATAAGCAAATTAAATTTTGACACATCTGATATCAAGTATTTCAGATGATCTGTTGTTGAAAACATAAAGCAATGAAAGGAAGATGGGGAATTGATGAGAAGAAGCATGAATAATGTGGCCAGGGTCTGCATTACTGAGTAGGTAAAAGTTGAACTTTGGGTCACATAACTAACTGGTATGTGAGAGTTTGTTAGAGGTTGACTTTTTTACATCATCTTTAAAAGGCCCATTTATAAATTGATTTACAGAGGTATTTATGTCAGAGTTCCTTTTAAGTAATTATGTTTTTTTAAGTACTTTACAAAAAGTCTCAGAAATACATATTATGTTTTGTACTCAAATCTTAGTTCTAAATTTATCTTGACTTTTACTCTATTTGTATGTGTTTAACTATATATTTTAGTATTTAAAACTATCTAATTTAACCACTATATTAAATCAATTGTTTAAAAATTTGATAATCACAGAAAAATAAAATTCATATGTATTAATTTTAAACTTTTGATCCAATTTTCCTAGGATGGTAGAAACAGATGAAAGAATGTTGTAGTTAAGCTGGCCTTTTAACCCTGATAGAGTCTTTTAAAATATGAGTTACCTGGAGGGGGCAGTGGGCACCCCAAAGCTGCAGCCAGGTGCTAAGAGATTGCACTTATGGGGCTCATCTCTGCCTAAGAATCAGGGGCTCCAGGCACTGGAAGAGCCGACTCTGATCCTGGGCTCCTCCCTTGAACAAGCCTTAACTAGCAGCCACTTCAGTTCAAAGGCCAAGCTTCTCATTTTCTGTTAATGATGCGTATTGGTAAAAACACTACATCCAAATCCATGGAGGCTGGAAGTTCAGCTGAAGGCAAGATGAAGATGAAGAGAAGCACCTCGCTTTATTTACTCTTCTGGTGGTGTTCAGTGGAGGTGCCACATCCAGTGGTGAACACGACAATGAAGACACCGAGCTCATGGCAATATACACAACAGAAAATGGCATCACAGAAAAGAGCTGTCTCGCCAAGAGACCTTGGATAGCCCTGGCAGTCTAGACCCCCAGAAATCAGACATGATTTACACTGTACAAGACATTCCTCCCTGGCACCTGTGCATATTTTTGGGGTTGCAGAACTACCTGACGTGATTCAGCAGCATGATCGAGGTGCCCTTTACACACTCTGAATGGGACATATTCTAAGGACAAAAAAAAAATACAGAGAAATCTTAAACTTAGTAGTCTTGTTAGTAGTGACATTGGTGTAATTCTGGAACTGTACTGTATGATGTTATAGATTGAACAGATGAATGAGTATGTTGATGTTGAAAATCAGGATTCTCAGTGTAGGAAAAGGGGAGATAAGAATATGGAAAGAAAGAAGGTAATTCAGTGGTATTGGATTGAACTGGTGCTATCATTATGACTCCATGATTCAAAAAAGAGTTGTATCTCTGTTCACTAACTAAATGCCATCCCAGTAATGGTGAGCCCACCCAGTTCTCAGATCTTGGTTTCTAAATACCATTCTCCACTAAAATGAATCAGGGTTCCTTGGAGAAATGGTTGACCTCAGTGTTGGGGCTGAGAAAACTAGAAGTTGAGCCTGGAACATCTTGTGCCAGAAAGGAACTGCTTAAAGAATAAGGAAGAGGTGGTGGGAAGAGCTATGTCAAAAAGAATGGGAACCCCCTTGAACAGGCTGCTTTGGACAAGTTTGGATAATTTAATTACTGAAAGAAATAGTTATGGAAGTGTATTATTAAGCTGAATTTAAAAATGAAAAAAAAGGTCACATTTCACTAAAGAATAAAAGGAAACAAATGTTTTGTAGTTAGCAGAGTAGGTTCAGTTTAGACCCAGACCCCTGGGGAAAGTGTTACTTCGTTTTTATAGACTGAATTGTGTCCCCTCATGTGTTGAAGTCCTAACACCCAGTGTGAATTTATTTGGGATGGATCTTTAAGGAAGTAATTAGGGTTAAATCAGGTCATGAGGTAAGGCCCTAATTCAATAGAACTGATCTCCTTATAAAAAAGGAAAGCAACACCAGAGACCCCTCTGCATGAAAAGCCATGTAAGGAAAAGCCCACAGGAAAAGCCATGTGAGGGCAGAGTGAGAAGGCAGCTGTCTGTAAGCCAAGAAGAGAGGTCTCAACAGAAACCAACTCTCCCAGCATCTTGATCTTGGACTTCCAGATTCCAGAACTGTAAGAAAATAAACTTCTGTTGTTTAAGCCCCCCAGTCTGTGGTATTCTGTCATGGCAGCCCAAGCAGACTAATACATGAGTTTAATCATCTCCTTTTAAACTCAGAGTTAATTGCATATTGAGAAAATCTCCATGAAGACTGCCTAGCAACGTAGGCTTGCAAGGCCATTAAGACCACCTGAAGAAAGGTGACTAAATTCCGCATGTCCATTACGGTCTCTGCCAGAAAAATACTGACCACCTGTCAGTAGTATCACAGGATAGTGGGAGAAAAAGTAGCCACAAGTGGAAGGCCAGGAGGTAGGAGTCAGATAAAGAATAACTGAAACACAACTCAGGCTTACCTCTTTTGTATTAAATAATATTTAGTAAGATAAAGGTGGATAGGATTCATTAAATTGACTCATTTAAGGTGATCATTAGATTCATCATTTTTTGATACAAAATGATCAATGGCCAACTTAAGTGAAAAAAAGTGCTATAAGAGCATATGACGGGTTCCTGCACTGGTCAGATAAGGCTTTCCTAAGAAAGAGACATTTCAGCTGAGCAGCCAAAAGACCATTCTAAGTACAGGTGAGCAAATTCTGTTCTGGGTGGAGTGCAGACAGCTCTGTATGAGATGAGATTGAAGAGTCAGGCAGGGGCAGATCATGTGATGATCAGATTAGTAAAGAAATGCAAGAGACAGAGCAAGACGTTAAATAAAGATATGGGAAAACAGTCCATATTGTGAGAAAATCTACAAGAATAAATAACCAGTTTCTCCAAAAAAACGTATTGCAAGGAATAAAAAGAGGAAGGGAAAACCTATAATTAAAAGGGATTTAAGTGAAATATTGACCAAATATTATATGTAGACCTTGTTTAGATCCTGATTTGAATAAATATACTATAAAAACCATATGAGACAAAATGGAGAATTTGAGTTGGATATTTCCTGAAGGAAATCACTCTCAATTTTTAAAGATGTGGTAATGATATTAAAGGAATCATAATTTAGAGATCATGCTAAAATATTTACACATGAAATGACTTGAGTGTCTGCAACTTGCTTCAGAATAACTGACTGTAGGGAAAAGGAGAAAGTTGGAGTACAGATGAAACAAGATTGGCCGTGAGTTGATGATTCTTGAAGCTGAGTATTAGCTACTTGGACATTTATTATGCTGTTCTCTTTTCTTTTGTGTATGTTTGAAATTATGCATAATAAAAATTTTCAAAAGGGAAAAAAAAAGAAAAACATTACAGGAAAAGGGCAATAGAGCTGCAAATGCACTAGCAAGAATCAGGACTATTTATCCAAACTCATGTCTCTTTTCAATCTGTGAATACTGTGCTCAGAAAATTCAAGACACCACCTACAAATGCAATGCATTTGAAGTCAGATCAATGCTGCTTATAAAGTTTTTTCAATACTGTTTGAAATATTGACACAACATTGGGAAATTTTGCAAATTTAAGCGGAAAGAATCCATTTGGAAACACTCCAAAAGTGAATTACATTTTAGAAGGTCTATTTGAGCTAGCTGTAATCAACAACTCAAGTATTTTTTTAACTTATTGACTATGAATTACATTTCAAACTAATCATCTTGTTTATTTCTACTAAGATTTCAGAAACTAAATGATCAGCTTGAAAGGTCTGCCCTGCCAGGTCTCTTTTTCAAAGCAAAAGCAATTTTCTACCATAAATTCTGCTAATGGGAGGAAAGCCATTAAAATATCTTCCAACAAAATAGAATATACAGCAAAAATAAGCCTTGAATCAAGCTTAAGCAGTTTAGTCATGCATTTTCATTGGTTAATCAGTAAAGAATAAAGAAATTCATAACAAGGACACATGAATGGGAAAGGGAAGATGACACAATGGGGCAACAGGCATCCATCAACTGGCACTTAATTAAATTGTGTGGCCCTTTAAATTCAAACTGTCATTTTAATCAAGAAAAAATTTTAAATTTCCAGAATGCATTAACTTCAAAAATATAATCAGAGCCGTGTTCTTTTTCCTTTGAGAAACCTTTTCAGGGAAGAAATAACAGGAGCCCCAAATACTTCCTCAGCATGGGAATATGCTTGTGATAAGTATGTATAAAAATCAAAAAACAAAAGCAACAATGATTTGTCCTATATCAGAATGTTACTGCTCAAAGCCAAAAGATCCCTCTGATTCTTTCACTTAAAAACTCCTTGTTTCTATAAAGACACAGTAGGTTGGTCTATTTCATAAAACTTGCCTTCTTGGGGAAAGACAAAAGTCTCGATATCGAACACCTTTAAGACAAGTATGTGGTCTATCACCCCGCCCCAACCCCTTCGGTTCTACTTATTAGGTGTGGGAGATCTGACCTGTCTGCCAAGGCTATCCTTGTATTTTTGCCCTCAACCCTCCTGAGATAGCACTGATGCTTCAGAGGGCCTCCAAGTCTTACCTAGCACCAGCTACAATAGCTCTATGCAGGTATCACCTGCCCTCTACTCATGAACATCTCTACCTTCTCATTTCCTTGTCAATTATCTTCTCCAGGACCAATCAAAGAAAGTTACGCAGCACTTTTCTCCTCAATAGAACCACAACTCCCACTTAAATTCAATAGATGTGCAGAACCTGCCCCCCATATGTTTATGCTTACACTCCAGTGGTAATAATCCCATACACATACATACTCACACGGCACGATTGAATGGTTTGGTGTCACCAGAATCAAGTGTCAGTGAAGTTCAAGAAATGAGAGATCAATGAAGAAGGGAAGAACATGAGAAGATCTGTCAATTTTCTAGGCAGAATTTAGTTGGAACGGTGGGACAGGGTCAGGTCCAGCAGGGACCACTGAATAAAAAAGCCTTCATATTATGCACAAAAGTGGCATTTTTCTAAGAATAGTAAAACTACAGTTCAGACTGTGGACCATACAGTAGCAATAATTATGAAATTATGTAGGAGAGGTTGCTGTTTGTAGCAAGCTATAAAAAGCCTTAAAATCCAGAATGGCACAATAAAGCTCATTTTTGCACCTTTCTCTGGAGAAGATTTTGAAAAGCAGAGGAGAGCTCTGGCAAAATCAATGAGATAGAAAAATCGATCTGGTGTGAAAGTTATTGACAGAGCACAAAATAATGAAGATCTTGATGGGGGTAAGAGAGTGATAACAGAGAAAAAGGAAGAGGATAAAAACTGCTTTGAAGAAACAAATCTAAACAAAACAAACCAGGATTCTGTCATTAACACACAGAAAAGGAAAGGGAGTTATCAGAGATGGCCGTTTCTGGCTTAGGTGACCGGAAATTGTTAGCGTATTGTCAGAATAGAGCCTGTGGGAAGGGGATTCAAGTTTATAGAATAGAGCACGTTGGGGGAGAAAATGTTCTCTTATTGGCAACCTGAGTTTGGAATTACAGAAATTATAGGAATATGGCAAGAAGCTTGCTGCTGAAGGGCATTCGTTGTAGTGAGAATATTTGCTTCAGACAGCAAATGGGACTAGATCTGCCCCAGGGTCCTAACTCTTGTATGTCTAGTCCAGTAGCTGGTGTGTGTTGAGTTAGAGAAGTTGTTTTCCTGATTATCTCAGGGGTCTGAGTCACTTCAAGAGCCAGAAGACATGGGTTCTGCTACTGACTAAAACTTCATCACCTCCAGGCTCTAAAACCTGTCAAATATGGATAATCACATCACAGCTTCCTTTGGATAGGGGGTTCCCCCTTCTTGTGACCCATGCGATTTTATTTCCATCCTCTTGTCACTGGGAGTGTCCCATTAGCTTCACTCTGTGTCTTTATGCTGGCTGGCCTCACCTCCACCCATCTATCCATTCCCCATTCACTGACGTTATCTCACATGATGCAGTGACCAATGACAGTTACCATTTTTGTTCCCTTCTTATTTTGGAAGAAAAAATAAAAATGAAAGTAACACTTTATATATTTGGGAATTTTTATTCTAATAACCTCAATCAACTGACATTCAAATGTTAAACTGGAGAAATAAGGGTGCTCAGATTACCTCCTAGTGACTTTTTAAGAGTCATATGGCAATATCGCAGCAACAATGTCACCTTAAGAAGGGGTGACAATCACAGGATCAAGGTGCTGTAGAGTCATGGCAAATTCCAGTAACCACTAAGCAGGCATCAAGAAAAAGGGCACAGACCATGGTGCTTGAAAAGCTCTGGGAGCAAATGATGAATGTGCATCATTTGAGGAAAATGATATAAAGCCAAGGTTGAACTGACTGGGAATAGGGCCAAACCTCAGGGTCACAGGACAGACAACTCCCAGTCAATTGATAAGATAGAGGATGGTGCTCCTCAGTGACCTGTCCCCCTAACAGGACACAGAAGAGTCTTTTGAACCCATGGGAGGAGAGTAACAGGTCCAGACAAGAGGCGTAGCTCTCTCAGGGTTTTTTTCCAGGGTTTTGACCCAACAGGTATACAATGCTTCTACACCTAGGAGTAGAGAAAGCAAGACCATTCAGAAAGAAACATGGTAGACATTCTGGCTGGCCTCCCACTGAGTTCAAGATCTTCTGGCTCGTGAAGCACAAAGACCCATTCAAGCTAGTTCAAGTACAGATAAGGTCGCTTTGAGAATTGAGGAATCTCACAGGAGCCCAGGACAGGAAATAATAGTAACCGCAGGAGTCTTGGAAATCAGACTGTACAACCCTCCCGGAGGCGAGGCAGCACCCTCTCTCCTTCATGCCACCATGCTTCACTTCCTGCCTCTGTTCATGGGCTTCACACTTTTCATAACTGAACCTGGAGCATGGTCCTCTGGGCTTCCACTGACCTCTCCTCTTCTCTTGTCTTCACATACCTGTCACTTCAGTCTTCATAGCACATTCCCAGGTTTCAGATTCCTGAGAAAAGCACCTGATTAGCTCAATTCATCTGGAATCAAGTCTCACAGGTCGCTAAGCTCCACCGCCTCTCTATCTTTCAAGTTCCAGCAAAGATGTCCCTTCCTCTGACCAACTTCCCTGTCACAGCCCCTTCCTTAGCCAGACTGGTTTCCCCACTGTGAACTCCCACAGGCTCAGGGCTTACAAACTGCCCAATAACTGCCTGTTAATGTGCCTATCTTCCCACTAAAACAGAAGCTCCAGGGTCAGGAGCTATGTCTTTGTATAGTTATCTCCCCAGCACCCAGCTTTTTAAATAAATAAACATGGACTCGATGGGTTTTGATAAATTAACTTGTATTAAAGAAATACCTACAAATCTAGAAATACTTTGTTTATACATTTTGTTCTTGCAGAGGCTCCCTTATAAATCTCGACATTTCTATAAAAGCACCTGCTATCCTTCCAGTTGTTCAGGCATCTGGCAGAGGGCACACATTGAAAATCTGCTTCTTTTGTACAACCCCTTAGTGCCTAGTGACATTAACCAGTGAGGAATGAATGAGAATGCAGTTCCTTTTACAGGCTACAGAAATATCAACATATAAATAAAGTTATACCAGATTCTTTTTTATTTCACATTGAACAATAACATAGTTTAAATGGGAATATTTCCTACCCTGGATAAATCTAAAGTGGACCTGAAATGCCATTAAGACTCTCTGAGTCTTCTAACATGACATTAATACAGTTATCTTATTAACAGAGACAGAGTCATAGGGATTTTAAAAAAGTAAATCTCTACATCTAACACTGCTAACAATAAATTCTAAACCACATATCTGCAAAAAGCAAATGAGCCCTTCTGCAAAACATATACTTGGTTCATTTCTTACCTACAGTCTAGCTCTGCTCTTTAAAGTTTTGTTTTATATATTGGTTTATTTTAAACCAATCATTCCCTCAGTTTCACTCAAGAAACTTATACAGGTTGCATAGTCTGCACCAGGCACCAGTCTGTTTCCAAGACTTCCAGACAAGCATCTTTCTTATCTATTAATGAACACATTCATGAGCACATCAACCATGCCTTAAGTGGGGACAATGCTGTCTGGTTTATGAAACACCTCTGTATAAGAATCATGTGATACCAACAAAACCCCTTCAATCTTATGGTAGAAGAGATAGCCCAAAGAGGTTGTTGTGATTCTCTCAAGGTCACTACAAGTGCACAGCAGAATCCCACGTGACACTGGGTTGTCTGGCTCCAAATCCAATTCTGTGCTGTTGCAGGTGGGCTCTCATTCCCACTTCTTTATTAATGTGGAGAATGGACAGGGAATATATTGTGTCAAATATTGCGTCTGCGGAAGCACCTGCCTGAGCCCCAGGCTGTTCAGCAGTGCAGCCCAGGTGAACTTGACCTTCCACGTGGCTAAATCAAGGCTAACATGAGCTTACAATGAGTGTATGATCTCTTTGAACAGCATGGTCAATAGACGATTATACTGTTGAAAATTTTTGTTAGAGCGTCACACAGCCAGGAATAAAACTGTAAATTAAAAGCTTTACAGAGTGTTCACCAGAGCCTGGCATTTTTGTCATTATAAAGACTATTTTTGTCATTATGTTCCAATTTTTGAAGAAAAGGATTAACTTCCATTGGTTTCTCAGCAGCTAAAAATTTAATGGAAATATTAGTATGTAAGATTATGTCGTTTTCTCCGAGAAGTAAAAGGCCAATTGTTAGACTGAATCAGTATTTTCCAACTGCTGGAAGGCACAATTTGTCAGCCATAACAACTCCCTCTTCAGACACTATCCCCAGAGACAACATAGGTTACTCAGCTGCTTAATATTATTTCCTGTCATTCCTAGGTTTGAGATATTTTTTAAATTAAATACTTCACCCAACCATTTTGTCATTTGAGTTTTGAAAACCAAACTAGCAAACTAGATGATCTCTTCTAAACCCATGAAACTATTATTCTATGAACAAAGCATTAAGTATATGCTTTAAGTATATAAGCTATAAGTATATAAGTATTAAGTAGAAGCATTAAGAATATTAAGTAGGAGTCACACCTCGGAGGATGTTGTTACACCTGTGGACCCCAAAAAAGTGATCCCTCCAGAAATCCCCAAAACACTTGAATGCTTTGTTAAATACACAGATTCCCAGGCTCAATCCCAGATACACTGAGCCAGAATTTCTGTCAGTGAAGCCTAGAATCTATATTTTTAACACGCTTCCTTGGGTGATTCTGATTTTCACCCTGGTTTGGGAAGTATTAATGAAATCAGTGGTTCTCAAAATGTGGTCCCTGGACTAGCAGCATCAGCATCACTTGGGAACATTTTAGAAATGAAAATTCCCAGGTCCTGCCCCAGACCTACTGAATCAGAGACTGTACGGGCAGGGTCCCAGAATCGGTGTTTTTTAAAGTCCTTCAAATGGTTTTGATGCACAGTGAAGTTTGAGAACCACTGACTTAAATAAAAGAATAATTAAATTTCAATTCAAAAAACATATACTGACACCCTGCTGAGTAAAGTCCCTGGATTAGGTGCTGCAGGGAAAAACAAGCAGCTCATTTTATACTGTCGAAGCAGATTTTTTCAAACATTTCTTGAGAATTACCTCTGTGCCAAGCACTCTGTTAGAGGTTTCTTAGGATATAGGTATTTGAAATACAGTTCCTGGACTCAAGGAGCTTACAGTCTACTAAGACAAACTTTTTCTGTAAAGGACCAGAAAGTAAGTGTTCCAGGCATTGTGGGCCACCTGGCCTCTGTGTAGCTACTTCAGGGGTCCGGGCTGCACAGCAGGAGGTGATGGCGGGCAAGCGAGCGGAGCTTCATCTGCCCCTCCCCATCGCTGACATCACCACCTGAGCCATCGTTCCCCTGACCCTGTAACTGGTCCCTGATGCCAAAAAGGTTGGGGACCACTGAGATATTCAGTCTGCCATTGTAAAGGGAGCCTGAGATAATATGTAAATGAATGAGCTTGGCTGCATTCCAACAAAATTACATTTATGGATACTAACATTTGGATTTCATGTAGTTTTTACATGTCATGAAATATCACTCATAAAACTCATCTAGAGTTTTTCCCACCCATTTAAAAATGTAAAAATAATTCTGGGGGTCTTGCACAAACAGGTAGGAGCCAGAATTGTCCTGTGGGTGGTAGTTCCCTCTAACGTAAAGCCAATAAGGCAGTAACAAACAAAATCTGAGGGTTTGAGTCTCTGTGATGTCATCAATAGCAATTGAAAAGTCAGGAGAAAGCTTTCTGGAAAGAAAAATGTTGAATTTTGTTTTAAATAGCCTTTTTGGTCACTTTCTATCTTATTGTTTTCCTAAAAAAGTAGCACATGTCTTTTCTTCCATTTCTCTCTAGCAAAAACAGACCTGTCCGCTTAAATATATCTATTTTGTCTTCTCTCCCATACCACACCTCATGAAAATAACATGATGCTGACAAAGGGTCTTTCCTTTCTTTCCCTATGGGTCCAATTTAATCCATTTATGTAGATATGGAAGCCAAGATTTTCTGTATTATAAAAGCAGAACATCTTTGATCAAGCATACACTGCATCACTCCTCTCCTTCAAGTACTAGGAGGCAGAGATTGGCTATGCCTAGAAAAATGCCAGCTGTGTCTCTACTGCAGGCTGCAATCCTTTGGAGATTCATAGTTAACTCAGGCTCTTTGTTTGTTTTTAATCTCAGATTTACACAGTTAAGAGCTAAGTATCCTGCTTATAAAGATTAATAATCACAGCCACATACATGACACTACTTGAACAGGACAAGTTACATAATGAATCTGTGATATCAGTTCCCGAATTCAAGTCCACCTCGTGTATGAAGTCAGAATCTCCAGACACAGCACCCAGAGTTGGTACTTTTAACATGCTCCCCTAGTGTCCTTGATGCCCAGCCAGCTTTGGGAACTGTTCTGTATACTATGGATTGTAGAAAGTGAACCAGACAGCTCTGCATGGCTACAGCTAGGGCATGCTCTTGCATGGTCAGGCTCAGGAAGTAACACAGCACCATGTGGATGGGTGATGAAGGAAACATTTTCAGATGGAGCTAAAATTCTGTTATTCATCACAACAAAAGTGGAAATGAAACCCAAACTTCCCACCATTCAGAATAAGCTGAACAAAGCATGAGTTGGAAGATTATAGAACATCCAAATGAGAGGGAGACAGGGGATGAAGTTCACTGCATCTGCTCCACCTGGCCTTTTTGCCTGCCAACCCACCCATTTACCAAGTTCTTTCCAGCTCATAAAGTCAAGCCAAGCACCCCAGAGCTTGTTCTAGACAATAGCCCCAGCCCTCAACCTTATTTTCCACCTTTGGCCATTTTTATATGCCTTTTTCCCCATCTTTTTAAGCTCAGGATTACTGACTCTATACTCACTCTCAATAGCTGACTTTCACCTCCTTCCACTCTCAAGAGTCTCCAAATCAACAACCTGGCTTTCTGTCCCTCATTCTTGCTTCATTGCTTTGCCTCTACTTACTTCCTTTGTTTTTGGTGAAAACTTTATTCTAACACCTGCTCCTATAGTAATTCCTGCTGTGGTAGGAGAGATATAGGACTTTGGACATGTGAGAGCTAAACTTTTTAATTAAGAAAAAAGGTGACTTAATACCTAACCATTGAAGAACTACATGCAAGATAGAGAGAAATCTCTGAGATTAATATAAACACACTGTTATACAAAAGCAGTTTCACTTTTTCAGATTTTCAAGATGGGACAACTGTGTAGAACACATTTGGTGAGTATCAGAGAACCAGACTGACAAAAGCAAAACTCGAGACAGACCAGGTCAGCCAGAGGGGATTCACCAACTCTCTAGGGAATTTATATCTTGTTTTGTATAAAATTATGTTTAAATTAATTAGAAAGTCATGTTTCCCTTTTCACTGCTTAAGTTCAGGAACTCTCAAGAAAACCTACGAGTGTACAAACTTCTGTAGCTACTATATTTTAAGACAGAAAACAGGACAAGAAATAAGGCATGAAATTTTAAATTATTATCAAAACTCTGATGCAGCATGAAACAGCAGGTAGATGGCCCTCCTTCAGAAGATACCTTGACAAGTCTCACTCCTGTCTTGGTGCTAAGCGTATCACAGGCATATCCTTCATTGCATAAGACACAGGGAATTTTGTTGGAGCCAGGTCAGCTAAATTATTTTCATTAGCCAAAGCCAATAAGTGTGTTAAGAAGTTTTCAGTGCCACCAATGCTATCGCTACTTCCAGGAATATAAGAAAAGCTGGAAAATGGGTTTATCATTAGCACATCCTCCCACCTAACTTACTGATACATTTCTGTGAATGGGTGGTAGCTCCTTTTGACTTCAAGACTTGCATCCCCTCAGAGCATATGCCTACCCCAGACCTCTCATCACAACCTGTGCCTAGACCTGCTCTCCAGAGAGGGCTCATGCAGCAAAATCACCAGGTAGAACACCTTGATGCTCAGGAACCAGATCCTAAATGTGTTTCAAAAAGAAAGCAATCCAATTGAAGTGATTCACAATGGGTACAAATAACTAGCGTGTTTCAGCAACTAAGAAGTGAAAGGTCAGTGTGAGTTTTATGTCAGGAAAACCTTTCTCTGAAAGAGGTTAAGACTTGAATTGAGCCTTAATGAATGGGTGAAACTTACGGGCCGGAATCAGAATGGAATACCTATGGGTTAAATAAACAATGTATGTCTGTGTGTCTGTCCCAAATTTCTGAGATGTCTTGTGTCAGTAGTTAATCCAGCATCACTCAACATGCTTGAAAATCTTTATTGATATATAAATATAAGAGAAGAAAAAAATGCTTGAAAAGAAACAAATTTAGCTCAGAAATTTACCTGATGTTAGGTTGTATTCACCAAGTCCTGCTTCATAATGTTTTTCCTGGGTACACAAAAAGACTTCATTTCCTAGCATTTCCCAGCATTGAATTGGAGGCATGTGACTAGTTCTGGCCAACAGATGTGAGAAGAAATGTTACGTGTTACTTCTTTGCTAAAATACCTAACAGCTGGTGAGGCTAACTGAATATTTAATGATATTAGGAAATTATGTCATCTTTAGGTGTGATAATGGTATTGCAATAGTGCTTTTAGAAGGAATCTGTATCTTTTAAAGGTAGGTACTGGAATATTTACAGAGGAAATTTCTGGGACCAGTTTCAAAATAGTCCAGTGAGAGTAGGCAGGGTGAGTGGGGACACAAGTCAAGCACAATTGGCCCTGGATTGATTATTGTTGTATATAATTGAAATTTACTATTATAAAAAGTTTTCAAAAAATGAGCTGGTGTCAGACCCTCTCACTTTCCTCTCCTGCAGTAGTGACCCAAAAGCCACCTATTTCAGAGGTAAAGCTATAGGACACCACAGTGTGGAATCACAGGTCACTGCTCAGAAAAGAGTTGCTCTGATGTCCCAAAGTGGATCTTGTGTGAACAAGATAGAAATCTTTATGTGTTAATTCCCTGAGATTTGGGAGTTGCTTGATACCTTGGTGTAGCCTATCCTAACCTGAATAACACATAGGTAGAGTTGATTTTAAAGATAGTTTAGCCTGGAAAAGCCTATATGGTCTGGAACTAGACAAAGAGATAATATATAAAATAACTCACTGCATAAGAAACTAGCAGGAATTTGGGAAGGCATAGAACAGAGAAGGGAATTGAGGGCAAGAAGGAAAGGCCAGGTAACATATGGAAGTCAAAGGGCTTACAGAAAAAAAAAAAATCAACCAACAAGAAATCACCTGTGGCAGGGGTGGCTAAAAATTTTAAAAAATGGGAACATCTAACAAATTGGATAATCTAAAAGAAACAAATAAATTCCTAAAAACATAAAACCAACCAGGACTGAATAATAAAGAAATAGAAAATCTGGACAGACCAATAATGAGTAAGGAGATTAAATTAAATTAATTTAGATTAAATCAGTAATCAAAAACCTCCTAACATTCAGATGATGATCCCAGTCAATGCAGAAAAAACATTTGACAAAATTCAGCATGGTAAAAAGTCTCAACAAATTAAGTATGGAAAGAATGTACCTCAGCATAATAAAGGCCACATATGACAAATCCACAGCTAATATCATCCAGCAATCCCACTTCTGGCTGTATATCTGAAGGAAAGGAAATCACTCTCTCCAAGAGATATCTGCACTTCCACATTCATTGCAGCATTATTCACGATAGCCAAGACGTGGAAACAACCTAGGTGTCCATATCATTGGATGAATGGATAAAGAAGATGTATAGATTTAGATATATACAGAATAGAATAGTATTCAGCCATAAAAGAAGGAAATCATGCCCTGTGCAATAATACTGATGAGTCCAAAGGACACTATGCTAAAGGAAATAAGCCAGACAAAGAAAGAAAAATTCTGTATGATCTAACTTACATGTAGAATCTAAAAAAAGTCAAACTCATAGAAACAGAGTAGAATGGGGGCTACCAAGGGTTGGGCAGTTGGTGAAATGGGGAGATGTTGGTCAAAGGGTAAAATCTTTCCATTTTAAGATGAATAAGTTCTGGAAATCTAATGCACAGCATGGTGACTGTAGTTAATAATATTGCACTGTATTGAACACTTGAAATTTGCTAAGAAAGTAGACCTTAAGTATTTGCGCTCCCCCCAAAAAAGTTAACTATATGAAGTAATGGTGATGGATATGTTAATTAGGTTAACTGTTGTAACTATTTCACAATGTATATGTATCATCACATTATACACTTTAAATATATATATAATTTTATTTGTCAATTATACCTCAATAAAGCTACACTTATTGTAGGTCTATTCTGGATTCAACACTATCAAATCTGTTGGAGATACAAAGGAAGGCATGGTCCCAGCCCTCAAGGACCTCACATCAAAGTAGGAAAGAGCCATCAGCCATTAATAAACAATGATAAGTGTAATAAGCTAGAAGTATGTGGTGTTGGGGCAACAGACATAACAAACACTGGGGATAAGAAAGTTCAGGCAAGAAGTCCTAAAAGCAATATGTAAAGAAGCAGCATGAGCTAAGGATAAAGGAAAGGGCATTCCAGAAAAAGGGAGAAGGTTGTGAAAAAGCTTTGAGCCAAATAGAATTTGGTATATTTGGGGGAACTGAGAGTAATTTAGGATGGATAGTGCCTAACATTAAAGGACGGGTGTCAAGAGGTAAGGTCAAAAAGATCAACAAGGGCCAAATCACAATCGTATATCTTGCCAAGGAATATTAGTCTCCACCCTAAATATTACAGGAAACCACTTACTATTTTAAGATAATTATGAAGACCAAGTGCCAGCAATGTGGGAAATGATCTGAAGGGGTGCAAAACTGTGGGCAGGGAGACAAGTTAGGAGACTATTTGCAGTAACCAAGGTAAGACTTGATGAGGGCTTTAACCAAGATGATGGCAGTGAGGGGGAGATAAGTGGTCAAATTCTGGAGAAACTGAATGATCAAAACCACAGGCCCTGGTGACTGCTTGACTGTGACAGATGAAAGAGAGGCAGTCGACATCATGCTTGCCAGGTGTTTGGGCCTGGACAACTAGTAAAGTGATCTGAACCTTGGAGGTTTCTATAGGGTGGGGAAGTTGTTTAGAGAGTGCGCCTCTCTCCTCATAGGGTTCTAATGCATAGGCTACCTTTCACTTTCCTTCCAATCAAAATATAATGACTCCTTTATCCTTTAACTTTTAATTACAGGTTCCTACACAACTTGAAAATAGACACATTTGCCGTTCAATGTCATGTCATTCAATTGATCAGCACACTTTATTCACTCCAGGTCAGAAAAGTTATTGATCAAACACCCAGAAGTGCTGACAGCCTATAATTGGCCCCTGGAGATAAAATAGGAATGTGAAAGATTAAAGGGTTCTTGTTACTGGCATATCTTGAATGATGATCCCTAATTAGTAGTGGTCCTCTGTGTGATTTGACAGGCCAACTGATCAAAATTAAGAAGTCAAGTTCCAAAAGGCATCCAAATTTTGATAATATAAATTATTTCTCAATTATTCTCTTTTTGGGTTAGGCTTATGCTTCTGATCTTCAGACTATCTTACTCATAAGCAGCATGATTAGTTACCAGCTCAGCATCATGTTAGGGCTTTAGAAAGACCTCACTGGAAAAAAATGATCTTTACTGGACTAAGAGAGAATCTTTTCTGCTTAGTGGTGAGTCCTAGCATTAACTTAAAATTAGAATGTTATAGTAGAAAGATATCAAGCTTTCCAGCCAGAATATATAAGTTCACAGTCTGGCCATGCTGGGTGACCAAGAGCAAGTCATTGAAACAGATTTACCAATGACTATATCACTCTCATTAATGTGTGTGCTGAATCATCCTGCATCTCAGTGATAAATCGCACTTGATTATGGTGTATAATCTTTTCAGTACACTGTTGAATTCAGTTTACATATTAGTAAATTTGGGAAACCATTTGCCCATTTTATTTACCACCCAAGATTATAACATAGGTGATAACTGGGAAAGCACTCTACAGTTGTGTAATTTTTCATTGCTGACAAATTTTCATAAGTACTATTGTTATTATTATTATCATGACCCTTTCATTGAAAGTAATATGGTGGAAGGGATTATTCTAGAAGGTACCACATAAATGCATTTGAGATGACTATGAAGGAAAGATTAATTGTGAGGGAGTACTCTCTGCCTTTTCATGTAAGCATACCAGAATTTTCTTTCTCCTCAGTTCAGTTAAAGCAAAAGAGAAAAACTTTGAAGAAAGACTAACAAACAAATGATAGGGTACTTTCTCCTAGCTAAATTCAGAAAAAGAGAATATCCAAAAGAGAAGGAAACTCAGAGATAAATTCATAAAAATATATTTGAAACAGGAAAATGTAATAGCAAGTATCAACAAGTTACATATAGAACACAAGATTTTAGAAAACCCAGGCTTTGGTAGTAGGGCAACTAGTAAAGGTATGGGAAGTTAGAGAAAGCATCCATCATCTGAAACTGCTTCACATGAATGTAGAGCAATATACTCCCACTACTTTAAGAGATAATTATTACCAAAACAAGGTGCAAAGACACTGTTAAAAGTTGTGTAAAATTTACAAATGCTATAAAAGAAGTCAAGCATCAGAGGAGTCCATTAGGAGAAGAACTGACATCCAGAATGAAGAAACTGTGATAATAAAAACAGATTAATAGAACAGATAAAGGCACAGCACAGTCATACAATTGTAAAGAAAGAGAAATCTAAAGAACCAAGCATATCCAATTTAAAATAATCAATGTACTTATTTCAAAAACCTGAAAAACATTCTCAAAGAAGTCTTACAGCTAGAAATGTTCCAATGAGGAGGAATGAATATCTAAAAACAATGACAGATAACTATTAAGGACTGATGGATTGCAAGCTTAATAAAAGGAATGGTTAGAAATACCACATAAAGTAGTTAATTCAACCACATTTTGAGAAGCATAAAATATAAACAGTACTTAATAAAGTGGTCCAGACTATGCTAAACAGAAATGCCAGCAAAGAATTTGGATATCATATCACCTTCCAAAGGGTAGTCAAGATGAACTTATTTAATTGAAATATATTAAAAGTAATGACAACAATTGTGTCAAAATGTATTGTTGTTGAAAATACATAATCTTTTCAATGGGAAATAAAAAGTTTAAAATCAGCTACAGAAACATTATAATAAAATGGAATAAAAAAAGTCACAATAAAGAAAAACGTACAGGACAAAGGAATTAGCAGAAAGTGAATTAAAATATATAAAGCAAAGGAACTAAACTCTAATATAAAGCATAGCTCACTTATTGGCATAAAAAAACAAAATCCAACAATCTAATGCCTATACAAGACACACAAAATATAAGTGGACTAAAAGCTACAGGATAAGTTAAAGTCTGTAATATCTGTGCAAATACAAAAAGAAAAAATCTAGAGTTTTCTACTATGGCAAAAAATTAGGACAAATTAATAAGGGTACTATTATATTAAATAAAGTTTCATAAAATCATATTAAACAAGAGAATATCTAACAATATTACATATGTCAGTTCCAACCAAGATGGTAACAATATATTCTGAAGAAAAATTGATTAAAAATGAAAAATATTGTTGTACCTGGAAGCCTCATCAGTTTACAATGTCAAGTTTCGTAAATATGAAATTAAGAATAAAGATACAATTTAAAAACTGTATCAAGTAATAAATGACATAAAACTAACCCTGTAATAGCAAAAATTTAATGACAAGACAGAAGAACCACTTTTTAAATTAAGTTCATATAGATTATTTTTTGAATTGCTTAGAAAAGAAAAATATAATAAGTATCAGAAAGGGAGAAAATCTATATATCCTATATCACCTTGTAATATTATAAATAACAAAAGCAGACTCTAAAATTGCTCTATGTAAGCATTTAAAAATTATCCCCTTAATGTCTATGTCATGGAAAAATCCAGATTACAATAAAGTATTATTTAAAGGATATATATATGCATATATAAAATTTACATATAGCATAAGAGACATACTACTAGGTATATATTGATATTGTGTAATATAATATTATCATAGGATAGTAAATGTTAAGAAGATATAAATAGAATCTAAGGTTCATTGTTTTATTTTTTTCTATAGAGCTGCTTAAGTTTATTAAAAATCACAGAGAGTATAGTCCTGTGGAAGTAAAGCCCAAATAAGGCAAATTTCTTTGCTCTGCATGTGTGTGTGTGTGTGTGTGTTTCATAAGAGGATTTATCAAGGCTCTGGAGACAAAAAAATTATAAATATAATAATAATAAGAAACAATTAAAACTCTCATATATGAAACACTCTAGACCCGTCACAGTGCTGGACACTTTTCATTTTTATCGCATTATCCTCCAACTCTCCATCATCTATACCACTTATTACTCTCAGCTTCCACCAAGTCACATGTGATAGAAATTGGCCTATCAAATAAAGTAAGGTAGAAGGCTGTCATAACATGCTGGGGGCTTTTCTTAAAGGATAAATTTGGATGACAAATAGAAAAACTTATTTAAGTCATTCTAAAGCAGCTAAAACAAACATCTAAACAGCTAAAACAAAGAAGCTGGTTTTAAGATAAAAGGGAAAGAATCTGAAGTGTGACATTTTATTAAACATGACGTGTTATTTATATTAGATACCGTGTTTTTATAAACAGTCTCAATGATGTAGAAATTAAGATGTTGATATTCATTAATATTTCACTTTCTCAAGTGAAATTCAACTATGCTTTAGTCTCACTTCAAATAACTGCCTCTAGCTCTCCCTATGCTCTTCAAAATTGATTTTAGAGGTTTCAAAAGAACATGAAAGAAAGTTTATTAAATGCTTCTAAATATATTTTTCATGATTTTTGTTGCAATCATCATTGATAGTGTGGTGGCAATCAATAACCTCCTCCACAAATAAAACTCTTGAGTTCCTATTTTTTTAAAGGTAAACCTCAAAGTGAGGTTAAATGTAAAGAAACAAAAAGTACCACAAAATAAACTAGTTTAGGGATATACTTATATGTATAGCTGATTCACTTTGTTATAAAGCAGAAACTAACACAAAATTGTAAAGCAATTTTACTCCAATAAAGATGTTAAAAAAAAACTAGTTTAGCATTATTTAAATAGCTTCCCATATAAATACCATATATTATGTATACTATATAATGGAATGTTTAAATAGTCCCGTAACCAAACAAACAATGCCATCGATTTCTATGAAAACCTTCTCATTGACTCAGACAACATTACCCCTTGTACTAATACATCAGAACACTTGCAGACAAATGGTGACATAATCAAATGTATCTTTGCAAAAATAGCAATTCATTTCTATTTGCCACTTTAACATTTCCAGATATTGAATAGGATGTGATTGTTCTTTCCTCAAAGTACAAAACCAAAATATAACATTGGACGATTTTTAAAAACTATCTAATGAATACCAAGATGAGTTTTCAAAAATGTTATTTCTACTGACTTTGAAAAAATGTAAGTCAAGAAGAATAGATTCTCTTGCTCTGAAAAGAGTAGAACCCACCCTTACATTATCCACAGGCAGAAATACAGCAGCATAAGCACAGTCACTGCAGAGAACAACAACAAAAAAAATTAGTTAGTAAATAACCAACCAGTGGACACATTCAGACTGAAAGTGAGGGGATGGAAAAAGATATTCCATGCAAATGGAAATCAAAAGAAAGCTGGAGTAGCAATACTCATATCAGATAAAGTAGACTTTAAAATGAAGAATGTTACAAGAGACAAAGAAGGACACTACATAATGATCAGGGGATCAATCCAAGAAGAATATATAACAATTATAAATATATATGCACCCAACATAGGAGCACCTCAATACATAAGGCAACTTCTAACAGCTATAAAAGAGGAAATCGACAGTAACACAGTAATACTGGGGGACTTTAACACCTCACTTAAACCAATGGACAGATCATCCAAAATGAAAATATATAAGGAAACAGAAGTTTTAAATGACGCAATAGACCAGATAGATTTAATTGATATTTATAGGACATTCCATCCAAAAACAGCAGATTACACTTTCTTTTCAAGTACGCATGGAATATTCTCCAGGATAGATAACATCTTGTGTAACAAATCAAGCCTCAGTAAATTTAAGAAAATTGAAATCATGTTAAGCATCTTTTCTGACCACAACACTGTGAGATTAGAAATGAATTACAGGGAAAAAAACATTAAAAACACAAACACATGGAGGCTAAACAATATGTTACTAAATAACCAAGAGATCACTGAAGAAATCAAAGAGGAAATCAAAATATACCTAGAGACAAATGACAATGAAAACACGACTATCCAAAACCTATGAGGTACAGCTAAAGCAGTTCTAAGACGGAAGTTTAAGCTATACAAGCCTACGTCAATAAACAAGAAAAATCTCAAATAAACAATCTAACCTTACACCTAAAGGAACTAGAGAAAGAAGATCAAACAAAACCCAAAGTTAGCAGAAAGAAAGGAATCATAAAGATCAGAGCAGAAATAAATGAAATAGGAACGAAGAAAACAATAGCAAAGATCAATAAAACTAAAAGCTGGTTCTTTGAGTAGATAAATAAAATTGATAAACCATTAGCCAGACTCATCAAGAAAAAGAGGGAGAGGACTCAAATCAATAAACTTAGAAATGAAAAAGGAGAAGTTACAACAGACACCACAGAAATACAAAGCATCCTAAGAGACTACTACAAGCAACTCTATGTCAATAAAATGGACAACCTGTAAGAAATGGACAAATTCTTAGAAAGGTATAACCTTCCAAGACTGTACCAGGAAAAAACAGATATATGAACAGATCAAACACAAGTAATGAAATTGAAACTGTGGTTAAAAATCTTCTAACAAACAAAAGTCCAGGACCAGATGTCTTCACAGGTGAATTCTTTCAAACATTTAGAGAAGAGCTAACACCCATCCTTCTCAAGATCTTCCAAAAAGTTGCACTGGAAGGAACACTCCTGAACTCATTCTGTGAGGCCACCATCACCCTGATACCAAAACCAGACAAAGATACTACAAGAAAAGAAAATTACAGACCAATATCACTAATAAATATAGATGCAAAAATCCTCAACAAAATACTAGCAAACAGAATCCAACAACACATTAAAAGGATCATACAACATGACCAAATGGGATTTATCCCAGGGATGCAAGGATTCTTCAATATATGCAAATCAATCAATGTGATACACCATATTAACAAATTGAAGAATAAAAACCATATGATCATCTCAATACATGTAGAAAAAGCTTTTGACAAAATTCAACACCATTTATGATAAAAAACTCTCCAGAAAGTGGACACAGAGGGAACCTACCTCAACAAAATAAAGGCCATATACGACAAACCCACAGCAAACATCATTCTCAATTGTGAAAAACTGAAAGCATTTCCTCTAAGATCAGGAACAAGACAAGGATGTCCACTCTCGCCACTATTATTCAACATAGTTTTGGAAGTCCTAGCCATGGCAATCAGAGAAGAAAAAGAATTAAAAGGAATACAAAATGGAAAAGAAGAAGTAAAGCTGTCACTGTTTGCAGATGACATGATACTATACATAGAGAATACTAAAGATGCCACCAGAAAACTACTAGAGCTAATCAATGGATTTCGTAAAGTTGCAGGATACAAAATTAATGCACAGAAATCTCTTGCATTCCTATACACTAATGATGAAAAATCTGAAAGAGAAATTAAGGAAACACTCACATTTACCATTGCAACAAAAAGAATAAAATACTTAAGAATAAACCTACCTAGGGAGACAAAAGACCTGTATGCAGAAAACTATAAGACACTGATGAAAGAAATTAAAGATGATACCAATAGATGGATAGATATACCATGTTCTTGGATTGGAAGAATCAACATTGTGAAAATGACTCTACTACCCATAGCAATCTACAGATTCAATGCAATCAATCCCTATCAAATTACCAATGGCATTTTTTATGGAACTAGAACAAAAAAATCTTAAAATTTGTACAGAGTCACAAAAGTCCCCAAATTGCCAAAGCAGTCTTGAGGGAAAAAAATGGAGCTGGAGGAAACAGACTCCCTGACTTCAGACTACACTATAAAGCTACAGTAATCAAGACAATATGATACTGACACAAAAACAGAAACATAGATCAATGGAACAAGATAGAAAGCCCAGAGGTAAACCCACACACCTATGGTCAACTAATCTATGACAAAGGAGGCAAGGATATACAATGGAGAAAAGACAGTCTCTTCAATAAGTGGTGCTGGGAAAATTGGACAGCTACATGTAAAAGAATGAAATTAGAACACTCCCTAACACCATACACAAAAATAAACTCAAAATGGATTAGAGACCTAAATATAAGGCCAGACACTATAAAACTCTTAGAGGAAAACATAGGAAGAACACTCTGTGACATAAATCACAGCAAGATCTTTTTTGATCCACCTCCTAGAGTAATGGAAATAAACACAAAAATAAACAAATGGGACCTAATGAAACTTCAAAGCTTTTGCACAGCAAAGGAAACCATAAACACGACCAAAAGATAACCCTCAGAATGAGAGAAAATATTTGCAAATGAATCAACTGACAAAGGATTAATCTCCAAAGTATATAAACAGCTCATGCACCTCAATATTGAAAAAACAAACAACCCAATCCAGAAATGGGCAGAAGACCGAAATAGACATTTCTCCAAAGAAGACATACAGATGGCCAAGAAGCACATGAAAAGCTGATCAACATCACTAATTATTAGAGGAATGCAAATCAAAACTACAATGAGGTATCACCTCACACCAGTTAGAATGGGCGTCATCAGAAAATCTACAAACAACAAACGCTGGAGAGGGTGTGGAGAAAATGGAACCCTCATACACTGTTGGTGGGAATGTAAATTGATACAGCCACTATGGAGAACAGTATGGAGGTTCCTTAAAAAACTAAAAATAGAACTACCATATGACCCAGCAATCCCACTACTGGGCATATACCCTGAGAAAATCATGATTCAAAAAGACACATGCACCCCAATATTCATTGCAGCACTATTTACAATAGCCAGGTAATGGAAGCAACCTAAATGCCCATCAACAGACGAATGGATAAAGAAGCTGTGGTACATATATACAATGGAATATTACTCAGCCATAAAAAGGAACGAAATTGAGTTATTTGTAGTGAGATGGATGGATCTAGAGACTGTCATACAGAGTGAAGTAAGTCAGAAACAGAAAAACAAATATCGTATATTAACGCATATATGTGTAACCTAGAAAAATGGTACAGATGAACTGGTTTGCAGGGCAGAAATTGAGACAGAGATGTAGAGAACAAATGTATGGACACCAAGGGGGGAAAGCAGCGGGAAGTGGTGGTGGTGGTGGTGGTGGTGTGATGAATTGGGTGATAGGGATTGATATGTATACATTGATGTGTATAAAATTGATTACTAGTAAGAACCTGCTGTATAAAAAACAAAACAAAAAAACATTCAATTCCCAAAAAAACCAAAAAAAAACTAAAAAAAAATGCATACCACAAGGCATGTTCACTTTTCATAGGTGAACTACAAATTGTGCTGAGTTTCCCTGCAGCCAAGACCAGTTAGAATTAAATGAGTTAATAAAGAATGATTATTATATTAATTACTATTAATATAATAAAATAATATTATTATTGCAGTAGTCTAAGTGATAATAGAAATAGGAATAAAAAAATAACCACTCAGTGGACATCTCAAGACACTTTACAAACACTTCTTATGGGGATCATTTCTATTCCAATGATGAACTGAATAGGAAGAGTGGAAGTAGCTGCGTAAAAGGAGAGTCAGTAATAAGGTGACGGAACAAAGGCAAAGTTGAGTAAAGGGAACAGCTGCTGGTCACTCTGCCCTTGTGGTCAGTGTGCTAAATGCCTCACATTTTATTTTATCCTCATAGCATTCTAGAACATAAATATCATTGTTTCTGTCACCTCCCTACAAACAGATCAGGGCAGAGAGAAGTTAACTGATGTGTCCTGGGACACACAGCTAATAAATTGCAGGTGCTAGCTTTTAAAATTCAAAGACTAAGCTCTCAAACATTCTGCTCACACAGCCTCTGGTAGTTATTTTAATGTGATTTATAATATTGTTTTTTGCATGAAAACAGTTGGAAGAACTCCAATTCTTGAATGTCCTGAGACAAAACACTAGCAAAAGTTTATTTCAACAGAACCCAAGGAAAAATTTTTCTTTTCACTTTTTCATCTCATTCACTAGCGGGGCCCTGCGGCTACCTTGGCCAACAGAACTGCAGAGGCTGAAGTGACAGTGATGCCGTGATGAATTCTGTTCATAGGTAAATCTGGGCATTCTTCTCATTTCAGTCAGGACCAATTACATCGTCATTGTTGAAGTCACTGGGTGGTCTTTGCCAGAATAAAAGTAAAAAACTATATTTTGAAGTGGTCATGGCTGGATATTTAAAAATGAATATCATGGACTTTTTTGAATAAGTAGCCCAAATCCAAAAATTGGGATATACGTGTGGCAGCAGTCCAATTATCTCATCAGTGTAAGAGTGGGTATGCATTAATTTAACATCATCTCAATTTCACACTTATACAATGTCCTCTTTTAGGGTAGATCAAGGTAATTGGCAAATTTTCAGACTAAATTTAAATTTTTTTTTTTTTTTTTTTGCGGTACGCGGGCCTCTCACTGTTGTGGCCTCTCCCGTTGCGGAGCACAGGCTCCGGACGCGCAGGCTCAACGGCCATGGCTCACAGGCTCAGCCGCTCTGCAGCATGTGGGATCTTCCCGGATCAGAGCACGAACCTGTGTCCCCTGCATAGGCAGGCAGACTCTCAACCACTGCGCCACCAGGGAAGCCCTAAATTTAAATTCTTAAAGACATTTTAGAGGCAACACCAGCTACCAAACTTGTAGGAAAAGTATCTTCAAAGAACATGATTTCACTGAAGATAGTATGAAAAGAAATATGATAATGGAAACAAAAATAATGAATAAAAAGAAAGTAGGCTTTTGAGACATAAATTATTCAATGAATAGATGGATTGAAATTTGACAATTTTCATCATCGTAACACACACAATTCCCAGATCACACACACACACCAACAAAAATAAAGACTTTTAGGACAGGCAATGTTATCTTAATTCTATCTACAAGGGCATTCTCTAGACACAAGTTTCTGCCTCTTTATAAAAAAACCGATCTCCATTTTATTCCATTTTTAGGATAATCCTCTTCTGTCACAAATATATTTAATGTTGGATAAATAATCACATTATGTCAGTGGCTAACATTACAAATAACCACAAAGATTTTTCCTCTCACTGTTGTCGCCTCTCCCGTTGCGGAGCACAGGCTCCGGATGCGCAGGCTCAGCGGCCATGGCTCACGGGCCCAACCGCTCCGCGGCATGTGGGATCTTCCCGGACCAGAGCACGAACCCGTGTCCCCTGCATTGGCAGGCAGACTCTCAACCACTGCGCCACCAGGGAAGCCCCAGAAAGATATTTTTATGTATAACTTTCAATAGGAAATTTATGAGAAAGAGCACCATCCCACAAGGCTAGCCCCCTGAACTGGCCGATTAAGAGACTCCAACAGCATGAGAGAATGATTGGGTTTGTGGGACTATTTATTGATTTAACAACTTGAAGTGGATGGGCAAATATCGTTGCTATTAGATTATGTTATTAGACTCCAGTGAAAAGTTTATTAAATATTCCAGGTCATGTCTCTGAGCCAAATTAAATTAAAAACATCTTTTATCGGACAGTCCAAAACCATATATATACTTACATAGCTTATGACCAAAATAGTCCTTTTTTAAAAAATGGTCTCATGCTGCTTTTAGCCATATACCTGAACAGGAAGGAAAATATTTCCCCCAAAACAATGCTAAGAAACTACCACATATGTAGTGTCTTCTTTCAAAAGAAATATGCCTTAGTCTTGAGAAATGTTTCATTCAACCTGCATTATTTGCAGATAGCTGAAAAGGACTATTGCAGGAGGTCATCGAGAGGATGGAACTGCTGGTTGACCCATGAACTGGACCTGGGAAGTCACTCCCTCCCTGTGCTTGGAATGTACACTCTGCCCCTGGTTCCCACAGTGAGAGATGTTCCAAGGACACAGCCCTGAGAGAGTAAAGTGTTGTTGAGGCCATGTGGACTGAACCCAGTTAAGGCTTTTCTCTCTATTTTTTTTTAAGATTCTGGTGGGTGGGGGCAGAGATCTATTCATCTTGCAGCCACTTAAGACAAGCCTCATACCTAAGTTCCCTTGCTTATTGAACTTGATACCTTCCAATCTAGAGTGGTCTGTCTCTTTCTTCAGTCTCTCCTTTCCCCCTTGTTCAATTTTCAAACCAACAAAGACCAAAATTAAGAGCATGTCCTCTGGAGCCAGACCACCTGCGTTTCAACCTCCCAGCTCTGCTGCTCGCTGTCTGGAAGATCTTGGGCAAGTTTCATAACCTCTCTACACCTCTGTATTTTTCTCAACTATGAAATGGTATCTACTGCATAATTCTACTCTGAAGAATAAATGATTTATTTTATTTTATTGAATATCTCCCCAATAGACCCATTTCTTATACTAAACAAGAGAGGAAATACCATGGTTCGGTGAGGTTATGTGATTTCCACAAAGTCACAAAGTTAATAAGCATCAAACGTGGGGTCAGTGGCCACCTGCTTTACATCATGTGTCATTCTCTCCATGACCTTCAGGCCACAATTTTAAATTATGTGATTGTTTACTTTCTTTTCAATGTCAACTTTTGCATAAATTCTTTGATGATATACAGAAGTAATTACTCTCCTTGGTTACCAGAATATGATCTTCCAGAATGGGCAGACAGTGTAGGGCCCTGAGTCTGCGATAGTGCACTGGCTCAGTCCATGTTCTGTATATGGGCTGGCAGACTGACTAAGGACAAGTAAAGGGGAGAGGCAGGAGGCTATGAGCATCACAACTTCAGATTATGTGACTGTTTACTTTCTATTCAATATCAAATTTTGCATAAATTCTTTGGTTATATCCAGAGGTAATTTCCATGTGCAAACTACATGCAAATTAACTACATATTAAAGGGCAGAGAGGAGACAGAAAGAGTTGTATCTAGTCCTAAAATCTTGCAACCATTTCTCTCACCCTTACTTTCCACAGACTTTTGCTTTTCCCCTACCCTTTTACTCTTTTTTCAATATAATTTTTCCTCAGAGGATTTTCCCCCACCTCCCTCAAAATTTTGCACTTGAATGAGATCTTCTGGGAAAATCCTTCTGTAAGGCCTAACGGAATGAATTAGCAACTCCAAAACACTTAGAAGATATACATGGCCTCATATATTCTCTAACAGTGAAATATGCCTAAATGGCACAGAGAGGAAATGACCAACTTGGATCATGTGTCTTTTTTCCCCATTCTTCTTCCCTGTCTCTCCTAACATCAGGTCCTCTGTTACTATAGCAACAATTCTGGCAGAAGTGGTACGTACTTAGAAAACTGTCCAAGTATTTAGGGACCAGAGGTACTGTCAGCTCTCCCAAAACAGGCACAGTTCCTGCCCCAAGATGGTCTTAAGGGAGTCCACAACCCTTGAAGTGGTAAGTAACATTTTGCACATATGTGCATTAATATATTTTTCTGTGGTAAAAGTCTAGCTTTGATTTTCAATCCGAATATGATCTGTGATCCCACATTGCTAAGATCCTGCTAAGCATCCTCTTCCTCTCAGCCCGGGCTCCCTTATGGGTATTGTTTTCAGCTCAGCCCCGCAAAGACCAAACTCTGGATATTCCCAAAATTCCTTTCCAGGATTAAAAGAAACAGTAGGAAGGGAGAACTGATGACAGTGTGGAGAAGGTGTCAGGAGGCTGGGGCTGGATGGAAAAGTGTTCCTGAAGGCTCATTTCCTCAACTTCTTCTGTTTGTTAATTTTAACATAGCAGATGAAATCAGAAGTGGTTCCTCTTTTTCTAAACCAACAAACTCCACGTTTGGGGATTTCTTTTAAAATGTTATAGTGAGGTAAATTTCTTGTATTCTACTTCCCTGAAAGTATATTGGGGGGTGTTATTTTGAGGAGTTTTATGTATGAGGCTATCCCTTCTTTGTCAATTTGTCCTCCATGAAAAATTCTATTTCCTCAAGAAGCGAATCTGAAGGGATCAGGTAATTTACTCTTCATTAAAAATTAGCTTTCCATAGCAATGATGAGTAGAATGATCAGTGGTTATATAAATGACCTCTATTTCAAGGTTTCTATTTCTCTTTTTCAACCCATAATAAAACAGAAAATAAGCCCAAAGTGATCTGGCTTCCCCTGTCTAGGTCAGTGGCTGAAATTAATAAATTAACACAGAGAACACTCCAGGAGTTGAGTTCTCTAAATCTCTTCCTCTGCTCCTCACCCCTGTAAAATTGGCCTGTGCAATTTTCCTCATCTGTCCATTATATATGAGCTGCAGAACTGGAACCTAACAACAACAAAACCAAAAACAATAATGGAAAACAATTTGTATGTGTCAGACACTATTGTAATTTAAATATATTAACTCATGCAATATAATTCCAGGGGGCAAATCATTATAATCTCCATTTTATAGATGAGAAGAACAAAGAACTAGAAACAATACTTAATCATTATATCAAGTGTTCTCAGCTACAAAGAACCTGATTGTGCTATGTAAACATAAGGCACTATTCAAATGTCATTAGTTACTTTTCAACTTCTGCCAAGTTCTCCAAGATTTGCTGCTGCAAAGACAGCCAACATACCAACAATAAAAGCACCTCAAATTCTCTGAGCATTAACATCCACCTTCTCAGTTAATCAGGTTCAAAACCTCAAAGTCATAAACTGCTTCTTCTTAAAGTTCACCCTCCATAGTAAATCAGCCTTTCCATCTTGTTGATTCTACCTTCACAAAGGCTCTTCATTCCTTTTCTACTTTCCCTGGAGTTTCCTTATTTCAAGTCCTGGTTATGTCTCCCCTTAATACCTTCAGTAGCCCTCACTGCAATCATAGGTAGCTCCTTGGGCAAGATACTTGTCTAGGTCAAAGGATGTGAAACCTAGTTCTAGATCTACCACTTACTGATTCTGTGGTCTGGAACAGCTTGTTTAACCTCTTGGAAGCTAAATTTCTATAGGTATATAATGAGTTTTTGTAATATTTGCCTGACCTACCTCAGAGTCTACAATGATTTTTTTGAATGTTTGAGAAGGCTCTTTGAAAACAATGAAATTCATTCCAGATACGTAGCTCTTACTAAAGTCCAAATTTCTTGACCATTCAAAACCTCCAAAATCTGACCATGAGCTGCATATCCAGGTGATCACCCACTACAGACACACCCAAATCTCCTCTACCAGTGCTCTCTAGGTCCTCCTTCTGTATACTTTGCAACCTCTGAATATACAGCTTCCTCTGCCCTGAATTCCTTTCCTTTCCATGGCTCCTGTCAGAGACCTGCTCAATATTTAAGACAAAAATAAAATCTCACGTTCTCCAAGAGGGTGTCTGCAATCCCCCAGTAGGAGTTGATCTCTCCTTCTCTGGATTTTCACACCACAGAGTTAACCATTTTGTGAACTCTTACTATATGTCTGACATTGTGCCAATGCATATAGCTAATTATGCATACAATCCTCTATGCATGTAATTATATAACCCTCCATGCCTATGATCGTCACACTGACCCTTAGAGGTAAACATTATTATCTCCACCCATAGATGAGGAAACTGAGTCTTTAGAACAGTCAATACCTTGGCCAAGGTTAACCAAAATATAAAGAGCAGAGCTTGGCTTGGCCAGGTCTGTCTTCTTTGGGAGCCTCTGCTCTTAACTTTGTATATACACATCCTCACTGTCTCTATAATAGCCTTTATCAGAATCAGCCTGGTAGTAGTAAAAAACGCATCTATCCATCTCTCTCACAAGTTTGTGAGTGCCTGGATAATTAAGGAATTTTCTTTCTTATCCATTTGTAGTACCAAATGACAGCTATATACCTTACATATAGCAAGATGATCAGTGAATATTTATTAAGCTGAAATGAACTTACGAAACTTTTATTGTCCCTCCAATTAAAACTTTCTCTCTCCACCCCTGCTAACTCTCTCTCTCTTGCTCTCCCTTTTTCTTTTCTTACCATCTAGCGCTAAACCAAGGTGAAAAGTGAAAATACTCACAGTTTGGGATATGGACAGCAGGATGGAGGAGAAAGACCACTTGGAATGTATCATTTCCCCACCTTTTTTTTTTTTTTTTTGCGGTACGCGGGCCTCTCACTGTGTGACCTCTCCCGTTGTGGAGCACAGGCTCCGGACATGCAGGCTCAGCGGTCATGGCTCATGGCCCAGCCGCTCCGTGGCATGTGGGATCTTCCCAGACTGGGGCATGAACCCGTGTCCCCTGCATCGGCAAGTGGACTCTCAACCACTGCACCACCAGGGAAGCCCATCATTTTCCCATCTTAATTTCTGGTGTTTTAAATGAAAATATCCTGTTAGAGTCTCAAGCCTTTCACAGAATATGTAAACACTTGACAACTTTTTGCCTAAAATCTAGCTATAGTGACCAAAATATTCACATTGCAAAGGATTGTTACTATTTTACATTACACCCATAAATTGCAAAGAGCTTTATATAAAATTCCTTCTACAACGTTAATCATACTAAGATAATTTTCCTTATTCTTTTACACAATAAAGGAGAAGAGAGACTTACAGCTTCAAGAAAGAATTTGAATTCAAAAATTTTAGAATAAAAGTTCAAAAATCCTATTTCCTTTTAAACAATAGGAAAAAAGATTTCTCAGTTGACCAAAATAGCAAAGACACAGTGTACATCAGGAAAGATTACAGTTTAACAAAAAAAGCAAAGAACATTTGTGTCTATGGGTTCTTTCTGGAATGTACTCCCTTGAACAAATGAAGTGCTTCATGTAAACCTTAATAACCAATGGCATCTACAGAGGGGCAGAATGAGATTTGATGTCTCCTTTGATTTTCAAAGGCAGATTCTGAAGGAAAGGACTTGTCCAACCAGTCAAAGAAAGCACTCATAAATGTCTCCACTGTGCAAAAGCTCAAATTAACCTTCAATATCCTGTTCTGCAGCTACAACTTTTCCTCCTGAACTGTTAAATTCTTATTCTAGCATGTTATTTACAAAGAAAGGGTTATGTACAAGAAAATACTTCCCTTTATCATACTGGGAATTGTAGAAATAGGGGATGTGAGAATCAAGTAGGAATATAATTTCAGTTCTCTAAACCAATTTGAAAATCATTAAAGAGATGATAAATTATAGTATAATTAGAAAGGACTGTATGAGCTCTTGTAGTTTTACAGATAAGAAAAATGAAATCAGAGATATGAAATGACTTGCATAAAGCCTTAGTCATTTAATGTCAAAGTGTGAAAAGTCAACTGGGGTTCAGGTTCTTTATGCTTATTCCAGTGTTTTTCTCAATATACCATATGAGCAATTTAGTGAGAGATGCCAGAGTAATAATTTCTATTCCCGATTAATAGCTTTAGGGAATTCCCTGGCTGTCCTGTGGTTAGGATTCCCATTGAAAGGGGCACAGGTTCGATCCCTGGTCAGGGAACTAAGATCGTGTGGCACGGCCAAAAAAAAAAATTAATAGCTTTAATCAGTTTTGGTGCTATTGACCACTTCTGTCA
This sequence comes from Leucopleurus acutus, assembly GCF_964270905.1. Lineage (NCBI taxonomy): Eukaryota > Metazoa > Chordata > Mammalia > Artiodactyla > Delphinidae > Leucopleurus > Leucopleurus acutus. The sequence continues at coordinate 25,495,576 of NC_139152.1, forward strand.
TTAACAACCTCAGAGAAGTTTCACTTTAATAATGAAATTTGATGTTTAGTGTATTTAATATGTACTAGTCCCTGTGTGAAGCACATTGTATGTTTCATCTTATCTAATCCTCACAATAACCATCTGAGTCATAACTCTTTTCTGTTTTACAGATGAGGCTGAGAGAGGTTTTTATCCAGGAGTCCAGAGCTGGAAAGTGGTAGAGGTAGGACGCAAAGCCAAAGCCAAAGCCATCAACTAATCTATACCCTCTACAAATAAAGTTTTATTTATTCAGCATATTTTCAACCTCTGGTTGGTATTCACTGGTTGGTATTTCACTGGTATTTCTGAGTGTCTGTAATACAGTGATTATTTTTTGTTTGTTTGTTTTTAATTGAAGTATAGTTGTACAATATTATATAAGTTACAGGTGTACAGTATGATGATTCACAATTTTTAAAGGTTATACTGCATTTATAGTTATAAAATATTGGCTATATTTTCTGCATTGTACAATATATCCTTATAGCTTATTTTATACATAATAGTTTGTACCTCTTAATTCCCTTCCCCTGTATTGCCCCTCCCTCCTTCCCTCTCCCCACTGGTAACCACTAGTTGGTTCTCTATATCAGTGAGTCTGTTTCTTTTTTGTTATATTCATAGTTTGTTGTATTTTTTAGATTCCACATATAAGTGATATCATACAGTATTTGTCTTTTTCAATCTGACTTATTACACTTAGCATCATGCTCTCCAGGTCCATTCATGTTGTTGCAAATCAACAACACGTATCTTTGATGTCTCCTTAAATTAGAATTGTCCCTGGCACACTGTTGGTACAAAATAAATGTTCATCAAAAAAAGAATGAACTTAGGCAGTGTACAGGCCTAAAGGGACTTCTGCAAAATATTTTAAAATATAAATGTACATATTGGATACTGAACGGTAAAACAGAACCCCAAGTAGAACAGGCTGATTCAGAAACCCTAAGTGAAAACAGCTGAGCACAGAAAAAGAGTACATAACAGAGGAGAAGGCAAACCCTAGGCCAGCTGGCTGCATTGTAATTTCTGAGAGTCAACCAGCCCCAAAGACTCAAATCTACACCCCAGGCTGCAGCCAGCACAAGAAGGATGATGATGAAGAATTCACAAGATGACAGCAGGTGACTTGGAGGGAAGAGCATACACAAAAGCTTAGGCTTGAAAGAAAGCAGGGCATGTGGGGAAAAACTCAAGGAAATCAAATATAGTGGGAGTATCAACCACTGGCATAAAGGTGAGGAGAGAGGCTGGAGAAAGAAAAAGAGAAGGGTCAGAAGAAACTGGACTTTTGAGGCCTATTGAGGAGTCTGACCTTTATTCTGAAGGCAGTGGGGAGCCAGGAAAGGGCTTTCAGCAGACAGATGACACAATCAGATTTCAAGCAAGGTAACACCTGCAGCATATAACATTTGTACAGTGGCACTCTGAGATCCATGGCAGAAAGCACCACAGTGGTATAAGATAAAGGATGGCAAGGCAAGGCCCAAGGACCAGAGGGAAACATAAATGATGAGAGCCAGAATAAAAAGTAGACAAGAGTGCTTTGGGGAAACATCTGAGATACAATCAGATGAACTTTTAGAAATCTTGAGGATGCTCTAATTGTAGGAAGTAAAGACTCCCTTAATTGTGGAAAAGAATGAAATGAGAAAAGTATATAATATATATATATCAATATGATTTAGGTGCTTAGTATTTTCTCAATCCAATTTAATCTTCTACTAATTGGTTATTAACTTGTTATGTATGAGAATTCTCTCTTATCAGAACATTTAATTTGCCAGAATATTTAACCACTCACATAAATAGACCCATTATGTATTTGTATTTCATAGGTTACATAGGGCTTTTCCATCCATGTTCTTATTTAATGAGTGAAAGATCCTTGTGAAGTTGGCAGGACAGAAAGCACTGTCCCCATATTACAGATGAGGCTCACAGAGGTAAAGTGGCCAGAGGCAGTGAACAATGAACCAGAATTTGAGTCTTCTGAAGTTCAGTGCTCTCTTAGCTACATGATCATAAGAATGTGGAATTTAGTGAGTTTTTTTTCGATCTCCATCTGTCCAAACTTGTTTCACAGCACAGACTCAAGGAATCCATGCAAATAAAATCACTGCTACTTGCAGCACATACTCATGCACATGCACAAGTAACCTTAGCACTAAGAAGATTAAAAACAGCCAAAGGTGCTGTAATCATATTTTATGAATCTTCAGTTAGGATACATGGGTCAATAAATTTTAGTGCAATTAAGCTAATGTACTGCAAAAAAAAATAATAAAAAGAAAAAAACTGGTGAACAAGTCAGACATCAATATTCTATATGAAAAGCCATTACCTGCCCAGCCTTTTGGTGGACCTAGAGGTAATGCAAAAGACAGAAAAAATATCTGTGAATCTCTGACCACAGGAATATCCAGGGAAGCCTGAAAGAGATGCACACATTGAGTATTTCAAAAACAATAGCTAAAAATTACGGAATGCATGCTGGGGCCAGACTCTGTTCTAAACACATGTGTGTACAACATTTTTAATCCTCACAAAAGTACTAGGAAGCAGGTGCTATTGTAATCCCCATTTTACAGAAAAGCAAATTGAGGCACAGAGCCATGAATTCACTTGCCCAGAGTCACCTGTTCAGTAATGAGCACAAGAGACCAGACCTGTATGGGTCTAGTTCCTGAGACCACACTCTCAACATTAGCTCTCTTTCTCTTTATCTCAGTTTTGTGCTTGTAATGGGTGAATAATTTAGTCTGGGGCTGGATTACACCCCCAGATATCTCAGATTTAAAGCAGGGGAAGAAGAAGCCTCACTTAAGCCTTAAGCCCAAACCAATTTCATCCATGCAGCATTGAAGAGAAGGCCCCGAATCAGGGGTATCTAATGGTGTTCTGATGTCCAGTCTGCTATTGTTCTTTATATTTACCTTGGTGCACCAAAAATTCTACCTAAAGGAAGAATAAGCAGAAGGATAGGGAAGGGTCCATCTTCCTATGATTCTGCCTCTGGATACCTCAAACCCAGGAACAAGCCAAACGCTCACCAGCAAGTAAGCAAATAAACAGATTGTAGGGTATTTCCAAACTTGGCAATAAAGGAAAAGAACTACTGATACCACAACATGGATGAATCTCCAAGGAACTATATTGAACACAAAAAGCCAGATGCTGAGGCATATACATTATATGATTCCAGCTATTTGAAATACTTGACAAATCATCTACAGTGACAGAAAGCAGGTCAGTGGTTGCCAGGGCTGCAAGTGTGTGGAGATGGACTAGGAAAGGACACAATAAGTTTTGTGGGGTGATGGAAGTATAAGGAATATTTTGGGGATTAGTGAAAACGTTCTACTTACTAATTTTGGTAGTGGCTACATGGCACATAAATTTCTTCATTGAAATGTACACTTAGGATGGATGCATTTTTACGTGGGATTCTAGCTTGGATATTGGATCAAAGAGAGGACATTAGTGGAAACGGTGGCAAGTTTTGATAAGACCTGTAGATTAGCTAGTAACATTGTATCAATGCTAATTTCCTAATTGGTAAGATCTTTTTCAATTTTTTTCTGTCTAAAATGATTTCAAACTAAAGAGTTAAAAAAAATTAAAGCTCATGTGTTTCTTGAGCTGAGTTCATGCAGGGGCCACGGAAGACATTTTGCAGCCTCAGCTTCCCACAGACCACTGCTCTTCCTCAAAGAGATCACCTCACAGTTGAGGTCAAAGCCCTTCTGCAGAGTAAGTGGCCCCAATAAAACACAGTGCAATTTAAAGGGTATAAATAATGCTGATACAAGAGAAAATAAATCTTTTTTAGCCCAAACAAAACTCATCCAAATAACAGGTTGCAGTCCCCCTCCCACTCTCAATGTGGCTTTATATTTAAGGTGCTATGATTAATCATCTTTGCAGATGGGGCTGGAAAATGGGAAATAAGTCATTCTCTACACTCTCTTGCCAACACTTTCAAAGTTCATTTTTCCTACCAAAAAAAAAGCCCACACAAAACATTAGGCAATGAAGGCCAACGACCCCTGAGAGATGGAAACAATCATCCCAGCTTACTGTCTTGGAGAAAGTTTCCAGACCACAGTAGAAATAGAGGGAGGTCTCCTGGGCTGGACTTGAGCTGGGAGTCCCAGCAGGTCATGGTGGCCAGAGATCAAAGGGCATGTAGAGGAGAGAGCTGCCTGGACAAAGTGCTCCGTAGGTCTTCACTTGGACCTCAGATTATTTTTACCTTAAGAACAAAGAACTGTGTTATGTGAAAAACAGCCTGTAGATTTTTTCTAAGGCTTCACTTCTAGAATATTTGACGTGTATTCAATTTGATTTTTTATTTTGAATTTTCACTCAGTGGAAAGCTAGCTCCTTAGAGGAATGCCATAAATAACATTTTGGAGTAGAAATAAGAACCACATTGATCCCAGCACTGAGTATTCAAGACATATATACAAACATTATTCATGTCAGGATATAAAAATTTGATTACCATGTCTATCAGTATTGTAGAATTAATGCTACAGCATGATCACAGTTTATATAAAAATAAAATATACAATTCTTTTGGTTATGTAATTTTTGAAACCCCCTAATTCCTCCATAGACCCATAAGTCTATATTGAAGACATGGAAAAGAAGTTTACATTGGAAAGTTGCTAAAAATCTAGAAATTCTGGTCTATTTTCTTATGCAATATGTTTGCATATTTGCTTTTAACTTAACATTTCTAATCAAATCAACCAAAGGGTAAGATATTTCCAATGCAAAAATCAGAAATCAGTGGAAAATACCACAGATTGTCCAGCTGTAGAGGTACATATCTGTGATGTATCCTGAGAATGAGGAATCCTGTCTGCAGGGCCCTAGCCTAATTACATGGCCACATTGCCAGAGGGCACACACAAAAATACAAATGCAGATAAAAATAAACCAAAAAACCCGCAAAAGTATCCCCCAGACCTCTTTATGTTCTTGTCAAAAGTAGGTTTTTGGGTTTTCTTATTCAGACATTGTCTCTGGATTCCTGTATGACTCAGACTGCAAATAATAGTCATGATTATACACTGATGGTCCCACATGGTCTTTCCTCTAAGCAGGTAGGAGCTATTATTCCATCCTCTACTGGAAAATGGAGATGGTCACACAGCCCAAAGTCACACAGCAAGTGAACAGCAGACCTGGCATGTCACTCTGGCCCAGCTGACCCCACGATCCCAAGCCCTTATCCATAGCAATGATCTGTCTCTTTCTAGCCCCTAAATAGTAACTACATACTGGTCCAAGCTACTCACTGACTGGGCTTCCTAATGAAGGCTGTGTTCTGATTCTTAAGATATGTTAATCAGGACTCTTCTTCTTGGCAAACTTTTTAATTTTAGTGTTCTGTGAGTCTGGGCAAGTGTCTGGTCCTTCTGGTCCTGTTTCCAGAGTGATCTCTACTGCTTCCTCTCATTCTAAGCTCTCAGAATGTCTGTTAATCTCCTCTTTACTGGAAGGAAAAGCACAATGGAACACAATATTGTTCCAAAAAATAAAACTTTAATTTGACTTTCAACATTCTCCTTGTTAATTCAGCTTTTATACTGAGGTCAGACCACTACAGTGCAGTAGTGTAAGGGTGCCCAGCTAGGTAACAAATAGGGCAGAAGACTGCATCAGTACTGGGGAAGGGAAGCCTACATACCAACGTAAAAAATGTGCCCTCCACACAGCAATCATGGGCTCTGTGCCCACACTTCATTCTAAAGTACATACAGGTGCCTTGATCTTACTATTATTTAACACTTAGGGACTAGACAGCTTCATATTACTAATGACTACACGGAGACTTGTTTAACCTAATGTTTCCATTTTGTTTACAGCCAATTTCATTTTCTCACCGATGTGCTATCACACTGTTGCTGCATTTCCAATCACCAAGCCATATAAATTAATGTCCAAATAAAGAAGGTCATTTAATTTTTCTAGCTATATAGGAGAAGTGAGTGTCTTATTCATTTGTGTTTCCATCCTAACCCAGGGCTTTACACAGTAAGCATTTAATTCAGCCTTCTGAATTTATGAAAGAAAAGTTTACAAGTGAGACTAAACTGCCATCCTCCAACAAGTGGGTACAATGCAAAAGAATCAAGCAATAAAGACTAACCGAAAGTGCAAATAAAAACCCAACAACACTTCCTTCATCTTCCCTTAAACAGGTCTTTTGGATCCACAATTCATCCACTGTCTATAAAAAGTGTATCAAAAGCAAGTGTTTCTCCAGTGAAAAATAAATACTAACTGGTTTCAGCTCCTTCATTCTGAAAATAGGAGAACTAGAATTTCCTCATCCATACTTTATCACTGTCAGACAAATTCTTTCAGCATACTGAAATCAGCCAATATAACATACTTCACATTTTCATTTTTTAAAAATAACAAGAAGAAATGGGAGGAACAAGAGTTTAATAAGTTCTAAGACTATTTGGAATAAACTATTATGTACAATCTAATGAGTATTAATAGTTTTACTTAGTGAACCAAAAAGTTGCTTGATTATTTACAGTGGAGGTTCATATTTTAAGAGCTGAACTCAAATATAACATACATCATGGACTAAAAGGATTCTACCATTAGTTTTAATTACATTATATCTTGCTATACTGGACACTGTGCTACCTATAACATTAATCCAATTTTAAAAGACAAAGCAAAACAAACCATACAATTTGTATATATACCATGTTTTTATTTATGAATCAACTTTATTGGGTATAATTTACATAAAATGCACACTTTTATGCATACATTTAGATACATTTGGACAGATATATACATTTTTATCTCCCTCAAAAGTGTCCCTATGCAGTCATTCCCTACCTTCCCCTTCATGGAGATCAGCTTTTTGTCACTATACCTTAAGTTTGACTATTCTAGAAATGCATACAGCATATACTCTTTTGTGTCTGGCTTCTTTCACTCAATGTTATATTTTTAGGATGAAGTCATAGCAGTGTATGTATCAGTAATTCATAGATTTTTGTTGCTAAGTAGTATTCTATTGCATGGCCATGCCACAATTTGTTTATAAATTCCCTTGTTGATGGACATTTAGATAGTCTCCATTTTGGGTATTATGAATGAATCTTTCATAAATATTCATTCACATGTCTTTTTGTGGACATGTATTTTCATTTCTCTTGGGTAAATATCCAAGGAGTGACATTGCTGGGTCTTATGATAAGTGAATATTTAACTTTATTAAAAACTACCAATTATTTTTTACATACTTGTACTAGTTTACACTTTACCAGGAATGTCTGAGAGGTCCAGTTGCCTTACCTGCTCACACTTAATATTATGAGACTTTAATTTTGACCATTCAAGTGGGCAAATTGTGCTCTCGTGGTTTTAATTTGTATTTCCTTGGTGAGTCATGATGTTAAACATCTTTTTTGTGTTTTTTGGCCATTTATAGATCTGGTTTTGTGAAATGCCTGTTCAAATCTTATGCCCATTTTTTTCAAATTGGTTGTTTGGCTTATTATTGTGCTGTAAGCTTTATCTATTTTGAACACAAGTCCTACATATCTGTATTGTGGTATTTTCTTCCAGTCTGAGGCTTGCCTTTTCATCTTTATTTTCTTCATAATGCTTTACACTTTGATGAAGGATAGTTTATCAGTTTTTTCCTTTTATGGTTAGGGCTTTATCTCTCTTATCTAAGAAATCTTTGCCTACTTCAACATCACAAAAATACTACATTTTTCTTCTAAAAGTTTTATAGATTTTGCTTTTACATTTATGTCTATGATCCATTGATAATTAATTTCTGAATATGGTATAAGGGAATGATTGATGTTGGAGTTTTCTCCCTATAAGGATATTCAATTTCCCCAGAACGATGTACTGACATACCAATCCCTTCCCCATGAAATTACTTTGGTATATCAACTGACAAATCATGTGTGAGTCTGCTTCTAGACTCTATTCTGCTGCGTGGTCTATATGTCTGTCATAGGCCAAAATTAGTAAGTTTTGAAATCACATACTCTAAGTTCTCCAACTTTTTCTTCTCATTAAAATTGCTCTAACCATTCAAAATCCTTGAATTCCCAAAATTTGCATTGTAAAATTTGAAAATAAATTTTTGTAAACAAGCCTGGTGAGATTTTAGTTAGAATGATATTGAATCTTTAGATCAATTTGAAGTGAATTGACATCTTTACCATATTTAACATTTTGAATCATGAACATGGTATTTCTTTACATTTATTTTGTTTTCCTTGATTTCTCTCAACAGAGTTCTGTAACTTTCAGTATACAACTTTGGCATGTATTTTGATAAAATTATCCTGAAGTATTTCATGGTTTGGGCTATTGTAAATGATATTATTTTAATTTCATTTTGCAGTTGTTTATTGCTAGTATATGGAAATACTTCACACACTTTCTGTCCTATCACCTTCCTAAACTCACTTTTTAGTTGTAACAACTTTTTTACATACAGATTCTTTTAGAACATCTACTAATTTCATGATCATGTTGTCTGTGAGTAAAGCCAGATTTTTTTAAATTTATTTTTTTCATACAGCAGGTTCTTATTAGTTATCTATTTTATACATATTAGTATATACATGTCAATCCCAATCTCCCAATTCATCCCACCACCACCACCCCTCCTGCCACTTTCCCACCATGGTGTCCATACGTTTGTTCTCTACATCTGTGTCTCTATTTCTGCCTTACAAACCAGTTCACCTGTACCATTTTTCCAGTTTTATTTTTTCCTTGTCTTATTACACTTGCTAGGACCTCTAGTAAAATTTTGAATACAAATGATGAGAGTAGTCAGTCTTATCTTTTTCTCAATTTTGTTCAGACATTCCCTTTAAGTAAGATACTAGTTATAGAGGTTTTGTAGATGCCTTTCATCAGGAAAGTTCCTTTTAATTTTTAATTTTCTTAGAGTCTTTTCATTAAATCATGGATGAATGCAGATTTTTGTCAAATGTATTTCTGTATCTATTAAGAAGATCATATGAGTATCTTTTAAAATTTTTAATCTTATTATGTTAATATGGTGTTAGTAGATAAACCAGCTATTTGCATGTATGTGTGCCTGTGTCTGTGTGTGTGTGTATTTACCAACCATCTTGCCTTGTTGAGGTAAACCCCATTAGATCATGATGGTGTATTATCTTTATATGTATGATTGAATTCAATTTGCTAATACTTTGTTACTCATGATTACTATAATCTCGAATTTGTCTCACTTTAGGCCATGTTTACTTCTTCACATTCATCATCCCCATTCAACTGAAACTGCATGTTCCTGTCACAGATGACTTCCAAATAGCTAAGTGCTATTTTCTTACTCATTTTTAGCCTTTAGTCTCATTAACTTTCTGGTAATAATCAATAGTGCTGGTCATCTGCTCCTTCCTGAAATTCCCATTCTTTCCTTTCCTGACCTTGTATATACATATCATTGCTCTGTGATTTCCTTTGATTCTACTATGGGTCCCCCTTTTTCCTCTAGTTTTGTAGCAGTTGGCATAGCACCTACCTTGATATGTCTCCTACCTTTACATGAACATGCCCTGCCTCTCTAGATTTCTATTATAAGACTCTCTTTGCATTGCCAGTGTCCACTACAGTATCCTCTCACAACAGATTTCAGGAACTATTTGTGGATGACAGCAAGTGTAGATTGTGAAGACTTTTCTAATATTTCTAAAGGATTTGGTGTCCAAAGAGTATATCTCTACAAGGACTTGCATGTTACATTTTTTTTCTGGAGACATTTATATATAAGCTGACTCTTCATTCTTATATTTTATACAGAACTTCATAGGAAAGCCAGGAAGAGAATTTTCTTCTATAGCTTATCCAGTATCTCATTTAGTTGACCCTCTGAAACAGTCACACTTCAGCACTGACTCTTGTCTCAGACACAGACACTCTTGCACAGACCTCTGATATTACCCATCACTATATTTCCAAATCCAAATAAATATCTCAGTCTTGCCACAGTCTTTCACTATCATGAAAATATGAATACCTCTGTTATGAATCCTTGGAGCCCAACTCCGCTCTGTAAAGTCAAGAGGGAAGTGAGGAAAGAAAGGGTTAAAATCTCATTGATGGAATGTACCCTCTACCCTCCAGCTGTGAACAATTAGGTTTGTCAGCATTCCCTTCAGGAAACTCCTGCTGCTTTATTAGGACTAATAGGCAACAGAATTTTGACTCTTTGATAGGTGGGGTAATAAATCTACCATTAAGACTGGAGAGGACAAGCTATGTGCACAAATAGAATCTTTATGGACCCCACAAGATGCTCAACCTAGGAATGTCCTATTTGTTCCAAGGTAGGAGTGGGAGGAGATGGAGGAACTAGATATGGACTAAGGAATTATTTTATTTTAACCAAATTTACAATAGGGCAGCTAACAGCTGTGCAGAGCAAGGTCTGTAAATTTCTCTGGTGTGTCAACCAAAGAACCTTTGCTTATGCAAAATTCTTTCCTTTACATATCTAGAGAAGATTTTATTACTTTCATTGAATTTTATAAATTGTTTTGTATACATTCTTTTACATGAAAATAGCACTTCAACTTTTGGCAGAGAACATAGTAAAGATGAAGGAAACAAATGAAATTTTAGTGTATTTTATTAATAAAATAAGAACCTATATGAGAGAACAAAAAAGTTCTATTAAACCATAAAGTGTTTTCAAATTCCTTTGAATGCCACTTTATTTTGAAAGACTCCATGTTTAATTCAACAAATTAGATAAATATAGCTTCTCTTTGCACAAAAGTTTAATAAAAAATGCATATAGGGCTTCCCTGGTGGTGCAGTGGTTGAGAATCTACCTGCTAATGCAGGGGACACGGGTTCAAGCCCTGGTCTGGGAGGATCCCACATGCCACGGAGCAACTAGGCCCGTGAGCCACAACTTCTGAGCCTGCGCATCTGGAGCCTGTGCTCCGCAACAAGAGAGGCCGCGACAGTGAGAGGCCTGCGCACCGCGGTGAAGAGTGACCCCCACTTGCCACAACTAGAGAAAGCCCTCGCACAGAAATGAAGATGCAACATAGCAAAAATAAATAAATAAACTCCTACCCCCAACATCTTCTTAAAAAAAAAATGCATATAATTATAACCAAAATTTTATTTTCAAAAGTAATTTCTTTTCAAAAGCCAAGAAGTCCATAGTTGCTTTAATTCATGACCAGGAAGCTTTTAAACTGGTAGAATTTTCTTCAAGAAATATTTCCAGCTCCCCAATTGGTGGTCCAGATACCTATTCTTAAAGAGTTCTGTTAGGGGAAATTATCTTAAATATCTGATGATCTTTTTCTGATCTCCCTATATCAAAATTTTCTCTGCCACATCTTTAGTCTCAAAACTCTTGATCTTTCTAGAATATCAATCATTCTCATTACTTCCTTGCTTAACATCTTCTACATTTTCCCGTAGAATTCAGAATAAAATTCAAATGCCTTCCCATGGTATACAGGTATACACAGTCCTTCATGATTTGGTTCTGGCAGCATTTCTGTCTCCCTACATTTATAGAGGCAGGATCTTCATGAGGGTAAGACTCTATCCATGAAATTTTTTATTTCTGTGTCCCAGCACCTAACACTAACACTTAATGCTTCTAAATAGGTGGATGGATGAATGAATGAGTGAATGAATGAATGATTTTATGTCTTTCAGGCCTTTGTTCATTGTTCATTGATGGTGCTCTCATTAAAAAGAGTTCATATGATGTTTATTAAGATGATTTCATACTTCTGGAAGGGGTCCTGGAAAGTGTGATGTATTTGCATATCTATTAATTCAATAACATTTTGAGTAAGAGCTTCAGATTAATTGTTTTAATTTAATTAAATTAATTATTGTGCTCTATACACAATAATTTCTCAAAAAAATATTGAACAAAATTGAACGCTGCTCCTGTTTTCTACATATCCTCTTCCTATGCTTTCTAGAAATAAAATCAATTTTTGAGGCTGTTTTGTGTGTGGCACTACCGCAGAGGGAGGTAGAATTGTGGCATGAAACAAGTAACTGAGTTTTTGGTTCCCAAATAACACCACCATCAGCTTTCAGAGAAAGGTGCATCTAGTGGTCAGGAAGAGCTTCATGGAGAGACTGAAACTGATCTGACACCTGCAGGAAGGGAGGGGTTTAGATGGGGAGGGAGGTGTGCATTTCCCAAAGGGCAAGAGCTCAAGCAGCCAGGAATATTAAAGGCAGAGACAAGCAAAAGTGATACAATCCTATACAACCCCCCGCCACTATTCCCTTTATGTTGAGACATTAGTGTAATAGGATTACATATTCCTTCTGCCCAACAATTCCACTTTAATTTTATCACCATTCTAAAGGCATTAAAAAAACACTCTGGCTGCTCACTGAACCACAATGCTAATGAGGTAGTGCCATTACTATCAGGGCTTAGTCTGAAGTAATTACTTTGAGCTACATTTTGGCTACTTTACTGAAATGTAGGGATGTGAAGAAGCAATTCTGGAAGTACTTTTAATGGGGTTTAGCACAGATGCTTTCATCTGGAACACTGAGTCCAGGAACCGTCAACCACTTGGGAACGGGCATCCACAGAAATGATTATTTTTGTGCAAAATGAATGACCAGAACCAGATTCGCAGTTCCCAGGATTTTATTGTTGACACTATTGATGACACTCTCTAAGGGTATTTTTGGTAAACTTCAGTTTCTGTGCTGTGGTTTCTCACTCTACAAAGCACCCCCCTCCCTTTTTTGTAAGTTGTTGGAGTTTTTTGTTGTAATTATTGTTTTGTTTTTAAAATTGTGACTGAAAAAAAAAAAAGAAGAAGAAGAGTAAGGGAAATGAAACCTGTAGATCAGGCTTCACTTGTGAAATGTGATATGGGGGGGAAGAGCAATGATGAGAGAAAATAACAAACTGCTAGCAGAAAAATGGACTTTATAACTTGTGGAAAGTTTGTGATTAGGAGTTGTAGTGGATGAAGGTGTCAGTGTTTCTGTCCTTGAGAGTATAAAACAGTTGTATCTGGGAGTTATCTTGGGTCTCATGAGGCAGATATGTGTGTGTGCGGGGGAAGGAATTAGAGGGAAAACAATTACTGGACAGAAGGAGAAATTACCCCAGAGAGACATGAAGTGGATGCTGAGGGGTTTTGCTGGGATGTCTTGGTTTTAGTCACACTGCAGTATCCACCACATATGCAGGTCACCCAACTCCAAAAGGCCCCTCTCCCAGCATGGGCACAGTGATGGTCCTTCCTTGTCTTGGCTTCTTCCCCAGCCATCCTAATTTCATCCTGTTGAGGTTTATGAGACACGTAGATGACGCTTGGCTCATGGGTATTCTGTCTCCTTCTAGAACAGAACTTGCCTAGCTGCCATTATGCATTTCTTTTAGCATCTCACCCTTGTGCTCCCACACAAGTCTCGCCCTCCTCTGCTCTCCACCCTGGGGCATCCTGTGCTCCAAGGCTATCACTCAGAGCCCTGCTATTGGTCCCAGTGCTGCCCTTTCTTCTTTTGGAAAACCTTTGTCCCCATCACAAATTTCCAACAGTCCCCCAGCCCGCCATGGCTCCAGCTCTTCACCTACCGACATTGGGCAAAGTACTTGTTTCTCCCATGAGGAGAGAGGCAGAGACAGCACAGTGGTTGGGAAAATTCCGCAGACTCTAATGTTATCCTTGAGTTGGTTTCAGCATCACCTTTCTTGCTGACCCTGCTCTTCAGGTGACCTTGACATGGTATCTCCTCACAAATCCTTCTCCACGTCAGGCCTCCCTCCACTGAGAAGCCCTTGTATCTAGCTGCCCACTCTCCTTTCCCCTTTTCTCCATCTCCCACAGCACTTCACTGAGAGCTATGAGTTTGATAATTCCTTTACCTGGGCTGAACTCTACACCCCCTGAGGTAGTGATCATGTTGTATTTCTTCTTTTTCTACCCCTTCAGCACTCCACAGTGATCACTTGTTCACAACAGTTATAGAATGAATCTCAGTTAGGTACTAGACTCTGTAAGGGGACACAGAGATATATTCATTCAACACTGATAGTTTGAATTCTTACTATGTGTCAGGCAGTGTGCCCAACACTGAGGGACCCTGGCCTACTGCAGTTTTCGATCCAGTGGCAGAGACATCATACAAATACTTAATTTGAAAAGAGTGGTAAAATTACTGTGGAAAACTATGGAATACCATAATGAGTTTCTAACAGGGTTATCTTACTTAGTTTGAGGGGACATGGTTTTGCTTTGGCACAGTGTGAATTTAACAAATGAATGAGTGAATGAATGAATACAGCTAGGAGAAGGAAGAAATATGTGCAAAGAAGCTCCCTACAAACTTAGCACACTTTATTTACTAAAAACTCCATATGAAATGCAAAAAGAGAAACTACTAATCATAATCAATAAAAATCACAAAATAAATAATTCCACTGGAAGTAATTTTAAAGATCCTCCAAAGCTGTGCTGTTAATATTTTAGGGACCTCCCTGGAACTCTGAAACAAACAAATGTTTGCAGACCATTGCAGTGAGACCCCCCCCAAAGCTCATGAATGCCATGATGAGCTAAAAGCATTTTTCTCACATTATATTAGATATATGACATAATGTGCAGTCAGGGTATATTAGAATCTTCCAATCAGCTACCGCATACCCAGAATAGCAGGCCCTCTGAAAAACTTTGATGTGTTCAATAAATTCCAAAGAAAAGATGCTTTCCTTGAAAAAAAATCCACAAGGGTCCAAAGACAAATCTAGAGTATATTCTCTTATACTTTGTTTTGGGGGAGTTGCAAAAAAAGGGGGAAAATTCTATTAAAATGACAGATCCAAGATGTTTGGAGCATTTGCAAATCAAATCCATATCTTAAATAGGAACAAAGTCAAAACTAAATGTTATCTTAGTTTTCTTCTGAGTAAAGTGAGCTATTTTATTTCTCTTGTAAGAATGGGAATAAAAGAAAATACTGTGTCTTCCAAGTGTACATGCTTCCAGACTAGTTCTTTCTAGTAGGAGAAAAATCAGCAAGAAAGGATACTGAACAAGTGTAGAACCACAAAATGAGGAAGAGGTAAAATCATTGTTTTCGTTTCTTTTTGCACAATATAACCAAAAAACGTAAGTTTCAAATTTAGAGAAAAGTTTCAGAATGTAGGGAACCCATTTTATAGAGTGGTTATAATGACATAGGTTTTGAAGCCAAACTGCTGGATACAAATAAACTGAACAGCCTTGGTCTATGCATTTAACCTTTCAGAGCCTATTTTCCTCTTCTGCAAAATGGGGAAAATAATAATAATAACAAAAATAGTAACAATAATAGCCTTATAGGGCTGTGTAAACATTAAATAAGATAATCCATATAAAATATTTAGAATGATACTTGGCACATTTAAAATACACAAGAAAGAAAATGGAAAAGAGAAAAAAGAAAGAAAAAATATTCCACATTAAAGGCAGTTGAATAAAAAGAGAATAAGATATTTCCATGCACAACTATCATCTTTTAAAACACTTTTAAAATACAATATCAGAAACAAAAGTTGAGGAAAGAAAATTTCACAGATGTCCAAAAGAAAGAGGCAAAACATGGAAAAGAAATCAGAGAACCCCTGGGGCTGAGCCTGTTTGTCCTTCTCTGCTGTTCCTTCAGAACTCAACTCCCAGGTGGCACTGGAGCCAGTCATGACCAGATTACAATCTTCCAGCTTGATGTCTGCTTTAAGAACTTTGCATTAAAATCAAAATATGCCTTTATGTCTCCATTTTAAAAAATGATTTTAACAACTACATGTTTATTGATGCTGACCTGTAAGATAGGTTTATAATATACATAAATGTACATAAAACACAATGGAAAGTTGAAAATGCTATCAAATGCCTCACCATCATATGAAAACATAAGTAAGTGAAGAAAATTATGCACAGAAAGACAGGCATTCACACTATGAGGCAAGTTATCTTGAATAAGTATAAAATGGCTAATTTGCTAAGAGAGGGACCAACATTATGATAGGACCAGCCCAAAGGAGATATTTTTTTAGCAACTTTGCACTAAACAAGATGGACCCCTCACTGGTCTGCTGTGTACAAACATACTTTGTCCCTCTTCAGAGAAGCGAGTAGAGTTTACAGTTGATCTCTGTTCCCTTGATTCTATTGAACAACTTTCTTTAATCAAGCAGCTGCCGCACTGCTCGCTGGCTTCCAGACCGAGCTACTCCAGACGCAGCCTGCACCCCCTTGCCGGGGTCTGCAGAGCATCTTCATGCCCATTCGGACACAGCGGATGCCTTGTAAGTCACTTGGCTGCTCGTGCTCCCGCTGCGTGCCAATTAGTCTGCAGGCTGCTCTTTCTCCGCAGCCTTTGAACTGCACTCCTATCTCAGGGGTGTCTCAGGAACCACGTGACTGAGACGCAAAATGATGGTGAGCCCAGTGTTTGTCATCAATCTGGACCTCAAATGGCCTTGGCAAACCCTGAACCCTTAGAAGACCATTTTCAGAGTAGGTGCTATGAAAGTTAACTATTTTACAAGGTAACAAGGGAAAGTATTTACACAGAAACTAGTTTTATGTGATGATTATGGGGTGGGGGTGGAATAAAGGAGAATTCAAGGTAAACAGATTTTTGGGTTTTAGTTCAAAAATGTTGTTTCTCTATTCCCTCACACTTATTGAAATGTTCTGCATAGTTCTGTAATTTCTAACACTAAAAAATTAAACACATTAAGCTAGGGTTTGGTCAATTTTTTTTACTATAAACAAATGACAGTATATTTCTAACATGACTATTATGAGTGAAGTTAGGGAGTAGGGAGCACATACTCGGGGATATGGGCTTTAGAGGCAGGGCATGAAAGAAAAACTGTTGAGTTTCTGCATGCACTTGGCAAAATCCTTCCAAAGCCACTTTACAAAGCTGCCCTTTATCTGATGGCTCATCTCAGATACTCTGTTCAAGAGGGTCCACTCTCAAATGTATTGCAGCCTCTCTTGGGAAAAACAAAATACAAACAAACAAACAAAAAACTACATGAAAGAGAATCGTAAGAATGAATGCTATTTTCAGATCATTCATTTTACAACAGACAGAAAACACACTAACAGTATCAACAGTGTAGAAAGACAAATATTATATGATCTCACTTACATGTGGATTCAAAAAAAGTTGAGCTCGTAGGAACAGAGAGTAGAATGGGGCTGGGGGTTGAGAGATGTTGGATAAAGGGTACAAACTTCCAGTTATAAGATGAATAAACTCTGGGGATCTAATGTACAGCATGGTGACTACAGTTAGGAATGCTCTATTGTATACTTGAAATTTGCTAAGAGAATATATCTTAAGTGTTCTCACCACAAAAAAGAAAAATGGTAACTACACGAGGTGATGGATGTCTCAATTAGTTTTATTGTGGTAATCATGTCACAGTGTATATGTATATCAAATTATTAAGTTGTCCTTAAATATATGCAACCCTATGGGGCCTTCCCAGGCTAGGAACTTCCCTCCCTCCATGTCCTCTGCCGGACTCTTGTTTGTAAAAAGCTTTAGTCTCCCAGGCTTCCCCTGAGTCACAAAAGCCTGGCTCAAGAGTTATTGATTGGAAGCATGTGAACATGTAGTAACAAAAGATAGCAGTTAGGCCAGGAGAAATGATGACAATTTAAACAATAGATCAGCCATATAGTGGAGTCAGAATCTTTAGTTCCTCCCGGAAGGACATAGATAACAATGTCTGACACATGTTCCTCAGTTATTTTACAGACACTAAAACCCCCATCAGATGTTAACTATTAACTGCATGAAGAAGAAGTTAACTGCATGATGACCATGAACACGTAGCCCCAAGACCATCTGGAGCCTAAGGATTGATGATGGTAGCCCCTGTGACACCACCCTATTAAGTCACCATCAACCAATCAGAGAATTGTGCATGAGCTGATCACACACCCTGCAACTCCCCTCCCTCACCTTGCCTTTAAAACTCTTCCCTGAAATCCATCAATGAGTTGGGGTCTTTTCAGCATTAGCCACCCAGACTCCTTGTTTGGCACTTGTAATAAACCCTGCACTTTCCTTCACCACAACCCAGTGCCAGTGAATTGGCTTTACTGTGTGCAGGTGAGCAGACCCAAGTTTGGTTTGGTAAAATATACAACTTTAATTTGTCAATTATATCTCAATAAAGCCTTGGGAGGAAATATAAGGGGAAAGCCAGTGAAAGTTATATGGGAACACTCTGTAGTGGCACTGCAACTTTCCTGTAAATCTAAATTATTCCAAAAAAAAAAGTTAAGGTAATGGAAACCAAAGGAAATCTATTGCATAAATATGACTTTAATAGAAAACTCAGAATCTTTCTTTTAGGGTGATGATAGGATTATGGGTGACTTTTTTACTATATTTTTTTCTGTAATGTAATATTGTTTCTATCAGTAAATAAAATGATCAAAGAATGTGCACACAAAAAAGAGTATTGTTTTGTGTAAGAGACTACTTTTTATGTAAACATATCCAGATAGGTTAACCCCTAAAGACAAAATTTAAACCACAATATGTTCTCAGCCATAATAACAAATATGCAAGAGCCCACGTGCCACAACTAGAGCCCACGTGCCACAACTACTGAAGCCCTGTGCTCCACAATAAGAAAAGTCACCACAGTGAGAAGCCTGCGCACTGAATCGCTGCAACTAGAGAAAGCCAGTGCACAACAATGAAGACCCAACGTAGTCATAAATAAATTAATTAATAAATTAACAATGGAAGCCAGAAAACAGTTGAACAAACTTTCTTTTTATTAATTAATTTATTTTTGGCTGCGTTGGGTCGTCGTTGCTGAGCATGGGTTTTCTCTAATTGTGGCGAGCTCGGGCTACTCTCCATTGTGGTGTGTGGGCTTCTCACTGCAGTGGCCTCTCCCATTGAGGAGCATGGGTTCTAGGCACACAGGCTTCAGTAGTTGTGGCTCACAGGCTCCAGAGCGCAAGCTCAGTAGTTGTGGCACATGGGCTTAGTTGCTCTGTGGCATGTGGATCCTCCCGGACCAGAGCCCGAACCCGTGTCCCCTGCATTAGCAGGCGGACTCTTAACCACTGCGTCACAAGGGAAGCCCCTGAACAAACTTTAAAAAAAAAAAAAAGATCCCCACAAGCTAAATATTATTTTTACTGCATTTTACAGGTGAGACAATACAAACACAGAGATGGTAAGAAACTTTTCCAAGGCTACACATCTGTGTAGAGCTGGATTTTGAATCTAAGCAGTCTGACTCCAAAGTATGTATTCTTAACCATATCCTGTGTTGTCACAGTGCATTTATAATAAGTATATTTAGGTTACTTGTATTAATAACCAAATCCAGAAACTATTTTAAATATTTAGAACCTTACAGTCATAATTAATTTAAAATTTGAAAATGTATACACAGATTTTTACTGCAGAGAAATATGATAGAGTGTCAATGGAAGTCATTTGATTTTAAAAAGTATTATATTAAGATAAAATATTGCAATGGAAGTGGAATGAAAATACACATTCAAGGAGAGAAAGGGAAGATATAAAATTTAAGTTGTCAAAGGAAAAGGTCTTTGTGTATTTTTTAAAGAATTTTATAGTAAATATTCATAAACCCACCACAAAGGCTCTCCATTGACATTTTATTGTGTTTTCTTTATCACAAATTCATCCATTCATCCAATTTGTTTTTTATAAAACTCTATTGAATACCATAATTTAAATGGACAATATGAGGATTTTTATTAAATTTATAACAATTCTGCAACAATTTTCACAATCCAGTTTTAAAATACTTCCATCACCCCCCAAAAGTTCCATGCACAGTCTGCAACCAATCCATGCCCAGCCGCTGGCAACCACTGACATGTTTTCTATCTGTATAATTTTCCCTTTTCCTGAAATCTCAATAAATTTGACTCATCTGTTATACATATTTCGTGGCTGGTTTCTTTCACTTAGCATGATGTCTTTGAGTTTCACCCAGGTTTTTGCATATTCAGTGGTTCATTCCTTTTTGTTGCTGGGTGTGGATATTCCATACTTTATTCCATTCACCAAATGATGGATATTTGGTTTGTTTCCAGTTTTTGACTGGGAACAATGAATAAAGCTTCTATGTACACTTACATGCAAGTCTTATGTGGACATATGTTTCCACTTCTCTTCGGTGGATACCTAGGAGTGGAATTGCTGGGTAGATTAGGAAATGTGTATCTATCAGCTTAAGGAACTGTGTGTGTCTGTTTTCCAAGTGGCTGTAGCATTTTTCATTTCTACTAGCAATGCAAGAGAGTTTCTCCATATACTTGCCAACGTTTGGTATTGAAAGTGCTTTTAATTTTAGTCATACAAGTAATGTGTAGTAATATCTCATTATGGATTTAATTTTCATTTCCCCAATGACTAATAATGTTAAGCATCTTTTTTTTTTTTTACTTTACGCGGGCCTCTCACTGTTGTGGGCTCTCCCGTTGCGGAGCACAGGCTCCGGACGTGCAGGCTCAGCGGCCATGGCTCATGGACCCAGCTGCCCCACGGCATGTGAGATCTTCCCGGACCGGGGCACGAACCCGTGTCCCCTGCATCGGCAGGCAGACTCCCAACCACTGCGCCACCAGGGAAGCCCGTTAAGCATCTTTTCACATGCTTATTAGCTAATCATATTTTCCCCTTGGCCTATTATAATATTTGGCTCATTTTTACTGGACTTTTTTTGTCCTCATCTTAGAAAGTTCTTTATATAGGCTGGAGTCCTTTATCAAATAAATACTTTACAAATATTTTCTTCTAGTTTTCAGCTTGACTTTTATTTTTAATGGTTAGTAGTTTCATTTTCTTAAACTTAAAAAGCAAAAGTTTTTAAATGATGAAGTCCAATGTATCAAAAAAAATCTTTTTGACATCATATCTAAGAAACCTTTGCCTGCTCGAGGTTGCAAAGACTTTTCTTTTATGTTCCTTGTACAAGATGCAAAGTTTTAGCTTTATATTTTGGACTATTATCCATTTTGAGTTAATTTTATGTGTGGAGTAAGGTAAAGAATTATCTAAATTCTTTCAGAAGGAGGGGTAGAGATATGGCTATCCAATTGTGTCATGTTTGTTGAAAAATCCCTCCTTTCCCAACTGAAATCACTTGGTATCTTTGTCATAATTCAATTGACCATAAATAAGTCTTTCTTTCCTGGACTCTCCATCCTGTTTCTTGATCTATACATCTGTCCTTATACAAATAATACACTGTCTTGATTACTGTGGTATTATACAGTAAGTTTTCAAATCAGGTAGGCTTTTAACAGTTTGACTATATATATCTGGGTGTGGATCACTTTTTTTTTTTGCGGTACGCGGGCCTCTCACTGTTGTGGCTTCTCCCGTTGCAGAGCACAGGCTCCGGACGCGCAGGCTCAGCGGTCATGGCTCACGGGCCTAACCGCTCCGCGGCAGGTGGGATCTTCCCGGACCGGGGCAATCGGCAGGCGGACTCAACCACTGCACCACCAGGGAAGCCCTATGGGCAGTTTTATACTTGCTTTTTGTGGAGAGGGTCCTCCAAATGCTTCACTTCGCCTTAACTGGAAAGCCCTCTTATTTGTGTGTTTTTAAAATGGATGCTGATGAATAACAAAACACTCCAGTAATTATATTCTATTAGGTATATTTAAAAGAGAGATAAAACTGTTTTGTTTTAAATCATCAACATTTACAGTATATGGGAAATGACATACTTTAACTCCTAACATGATTAAAAATTTAAGATACCAACCTAAAAATGTGTGAGGGCATGTGCAGTTCATAAAAATTTAGTATGTACATAAACGAAAAGCTTAAAAGTTTAAACTCCTAGCCCTAGATAACAGGAAAGTTTCAAGATCCAACTCCTGGGCCTAGAGAACTGTCCCATGATCATTTGAAATATGCCAGCTCTGAATGGAATCATGCCTGCTGACCTTGGCTAGAATGGCTCAGTTTTAGTAAAAATGACTGTGTTCTGTATCCTATTACACCCTGCTTAAGTTTGCCCACACACAAAATACGAACTAAATACATTTAACTTTTTCTAAGGGTTAAAATTAGGCTAGCAATTGCATTCTTAATTTCAGTGCTTCGTATTAGGTACAAGACTGTTCTTATACATATCATACAACACCCACTTATAATTAGGAAGTAGCAAGTAACAGTCATTTAGAAATTATTCTGGAATTTTCAAAAATTTATGACGTTAGGAGTTTATAGTTCTTTCCAAAATACATTTTATTATAATCTAACAGACCAATAACTGCACTTCAGTTAGGCAAGTTTCCTCCTCAGCTTTCAAGAGATTTATGGTAAAGTAACAACAGGCACTTACCAAAAATAAATACTCTACAAAACATTGCAGATCACTGATGATGAGTTAAACCTCTCAAAATAAATATTATTGTACTAGTTACTGTGCATGAGATATGTAAAAGTATCAAAACCAATACAGGGAAATAATTTAAAAGCAACCAAAAAACTAAGCTTCTAAGAGAGACAAATGTATTTCACAAAGTAGTGAATTTCTCCTTTTTACATCTCAATATATGCCAAAACATGGTCTAAGTGATTCTCTCTATGGAAGGAAATGGTCATTGGAGAACAGAAGGTCAAAGAGGGACTCATTTTTTACTTACTACTTTTTTGGACATTTAGAATTTGACTTCCAATATCACATGCATGTATTACCTATTCTAAAATAATAAATAAATAATTTTAAAGCATAAAATGATGGAAATATCTTCTACCAATTATAAAGACATGTTTCTTATTAACTCAGGTATAACATTTCTAATGAAATTACCCATTGTTCTTTGAATACACATTAGTAAATCAAGTGTAAGGAAAACAAGAGGTAAGTAATCGGAGTCAGCAAAACCAAAAGAAAAACAAGGTTGGTGAGAAAAAAAGGATAAGTTTTAAGGTAGAGACAGTACAATGTGAATTGAAGAATGGAGAATGTGGAATTAAGGAAGAAGTCTGGGTTTTTATACACTGTTTCATCACTTTCTACTTTGAGAGTATATGGCAGGCTGATTAGAAAAAAATGGTGATTTCAGAACTAAAAGACATAATTTAACTCGTGGTAGTACTGTTTTTTCCCAGATGATTATCTTGCAAGAAAAGCAGGTGTAGAGGTTAAGAACCTAAAGTTCAAATTAAGTCTCTGCCACTTATTATTAAGTGGCCTTGGCTTCAGTACTTCACTCTCCTCACCCCCATTTCCACGTCAGTAAAACAGAATAGTGACAAAGTCAGCGAGGTAGCACACATAAAATGCAAAACAGCCTGGGCACAAAACAAGCAGTCAACAGATGTCAGCTATCACTGTTAAGGGTTAACAGTGTTGATTTGAATCTCATGGCTTAAAAACCAGTGGCGGGCTTCCCTGGTGGCGCAGGGGTTGAGAGTCCGCCTGCCGATGCAGGGGACACGGGTTCGTGCTCCGGTCCGGGAAGATCTCACATGCCGCAGAGTGGCTGGGCCCGTGAGGCATGGCCGCTGAGCTTACGCGTCCGGAGCCTGTGCTCCACAACGGGAGAGGCCACAACAGTGAGAAGCCCGCGAACCGCAAAACAACAAAAACAAAAAAACAGTGATAATAATTTATCACTGTGCGAAAGACCTGCTGTTCTATTATAATTTTTTGTGCATTTGATTAGACTTGGCAAATATGAGTTAATTGATAAGGTGAAAAGTTGTTAGATTTTAAAATGTTTATGACTTGCTGCTCCGGGGAAAGGCAACCAAGCTGCCATGGTGTCTATGTACATGCTCCATTATGCCCAAATTAAAGGACTAAGGAAACAAATACGCATAGTGTATTCAAAGAAAAAAAAATTTTTAATTCAAGATGAATGAAAGCTTAATGGGAAAGGTAACTTATCCCCCAAATTAAAAGTTTCACTGTGAAAAAACATACTTATTCTGCATTGCATAGATAACCTGACATCACAATGACTCTGTAACTGCATGAGTCCAAAAATACAGAATGCTTTAAAAGGCAGCAGGAGAAAGGGGATCCTGAAATACCTTGTGAACAGCTAGAGCACATAATTGGGATTCATTTCCAGGCAATCAATCAGCTTTTTGAGTACTAAAACAGAAGTGTTGTTTAAGATATGCATGCCTGGTTCAAGATCTATTGACTTCTGTCACTTAAATCAGTACAAGTTGTAGTCTATGTTAGCTCTGCAGTTGCAGAAAAACTGAAATTCTTAATGAGATCAAGTCTCCTGAAATGATCTATAAATTCAATATGATTTTGATTGAAACTTTATAAATTTGGATATTTAACATCCAAGAAGAACTAAGAACTCACAGAAAAAAATAGAAAGAAATTAACCAGTTGAGAGTAGTTGTTGTACCAAACATCCATAATTATTATAAGGTTATAATATTTAAAACCATGTAGTATTAGCACAGGGAAAGTAAAAACACAGATATGTGGAAACCTCAGTGGGGAAAGGCTGGACCACTTTTTTCTAAATCATATGCTGATCAGTGTTTTTTGATATAGTGAAAGAAGAACTGTACTCCGTGTTACTCTGTGCACACTAAAAAAGTCAACTACAGGTTCTTTAAAAATTTAAATATGAAAAAGCAATACTAAAAACTTTTAAAAATAGAATATAGGAGGATCTTTATGTATTTGAAATGGAGAAGTATTTCTTAAATAAGACACAATCAGTATAAGCCATAGAGGAAGTTATTATTAAAATTAATAACAGTATTAGTCTTCCTGGGCTGCCATAAAACAGTACAACAGACTGGGTTGTTTAAACAATAGAAATGTATTTTCTCACAGTTCTAAGTTCAAATCAAGGCATTGGCTGTCCTGGTTTTTCTGAGGCCTCTCTGCTAGGCTGGCAGATAGCCATCTTCTTCCTGTGTCTTCACATCATCTTCCTTCTGGACTTGTCTGTGTCCAAATTTCCTCGTATTAGGGCACTAGTTGTATTGAATTAGAGCTCACCCTAACAACCTCATGTTCACTTAACTACCTCTTTTAAGATCATATTTCCAAATATAGTCACATGCGGAAGTACTGGGGGTTAGGACTTCAGAATATTGAGTTTTGGGCTGACACAATTCAGCCCATAAAAATAGGCAAAGACTTAAAACAGGCTCTTCACAGAAAAGGAAATCCCAATGGCCGATAGTGCACTATAAAAATATGCTGAATCTCATTAGTATTTCATAGAAAAACAAGTTAAAAACCACAGAGACACACCATTTTACACCCAACAGATTGGTCAGAATTTTAAATCTGACAGTATCAACTATTGGCAAAGATATGGATCAATTGGATTGCATATATTTCATTAATAAGACTGCAAATTTATCTAATGACCTTAAAATTTATCTAATGACCTTAAAATTTTTTTGATTCATCCAGTAATGCTGATGGTGTCCATGCCTTAAGTTTCAGAAATGTCAATCCTAGGAATATTAACTAGAGGAAGTCTCGTACATTTACACCAATGAGCATGTAAAAGTTGTTCACACCAGGACTGTTTGTGATAGGTAGCAAAATAGTGGAAAACCAGAGGGAGAGCTTCAAGATGGCGGACCAAAGTCTATCAATAGCATTATGAATACATAGTAGTACAATCTTATAATGAAGTATTCTACAGCCATTGAAAGGAATCAATTACAGCTAAAAGCAAAAATGTAGATGAATTTCAGGAACATAAAAGTGAGAGAAAAAAAATTTCCAAAAAACACCCAAAGAATGATGATTTGATTTATATAAATTTCAAAAACATGAAAAACCAAAAAAAAAAAAAAATTTAAGGATACAAACATATATGGTAAAGCCATAAGAAAACAAAAAAAGGAAAAATAAACATAAAATTGTGGATAATGTTACCCCTGAGGCAGAAAGGATTGGGGGAGGAGCACACAATACAGAGGTTTTCACTGAATTCATTTGAAACTCTAAAATTTATCGAATGTTTTGTTACAATTTTTGTTATACATTCAATATTTACCAAAAATATTGTACAGTAAAATGTTAGAACACATAATACATCTATTTCACAATAGCCTATTATGTGAAAGTATATTCCATTTTCCACATATAACATTTCAAAGTCATCAGAACTACACTGGAATTGACATGGTGGGGAGGGAAAAATGTACATTAGTTCCAGTTTTTTAAACCCAATATTCAAATTCAAAATGCATGTGGGTATGTAAAGATGAAAGTGATATTTCAGAAAAGGGAATTTGAATCCACATAACAGGTTATCTGGCAGAGAGAGACAAATTTCATTTGTGGCCTCTTACTTTTATTTTTTAAGCCTTCATATACAAAGCCAGGATTCTAGGACCTGAATGAATAGCCTATTATTGGTCCAAAGGAAAAGGAAAACCATATACTGTGTTCTGATTCATCTAACACTGCTCCAGAAAACACAGTACAGTCTTAGGGGACACCACCTAAGCCCACAATCCTGGGAGAGCTGCTGCCTGAATTCCTGGGCTGCTAGGCAAGGGGTGGGTAGAATATAGGAGGTTAGGCTTGGGAGGGGAGAAGCAGCCTGTCTTGTGAAGTTGCCCAGATTTCTGCCCTAACTTCTGCCTGTTCAATAGCTATTTTTAATATTTTTACTATAATCCAAAAGCAATTAACATGAAAGCTGCTTTTAGAGACACAGGGGATAGTTAAATACAGTACTTACTCTATTAGGACCAAGGATTCCACCATTTTTCCAATGTTAAGAAAATCCCAGAGAAGTGCTTCCCAGATTTTTATAGCTCTCTTCCAAATATTCCAGGTCTTCGGTACAAGCGGGAATGGAGAATTTAGCCAACAAAGACATATGGACAGAGATAACAGACCAAATGTGTTTCTCTTCAGGGGTTTTTGGAGCCATCATCCCTATCTTACTATATCCATCACAAGCTTTTTTTTTTTTTTTTTTTTTGCGGTATGCGGGCCTCTCACTGTTGTGGCCTCTCCCGTTGCGGAGCACAGGCTCCGGACGCGCAGGCCCAGCGGCCATGGCTCACAGGTCCAGCCGCTCCGTGGCACGAACCCGCGTCCCCTGCATCAGCAGGCGGACTCCCAACCACTGCGCCACCAGGGAAGCCCCCATCACAAGCTTTATAATAATTTCTGAAACTCTGAGCCTTTTATCCTAAAAATCCCATCCCTGGTTAAGTATCAGACATACTAATCCTCAATCATGGCTGGAATAATCATTGAGTATCAACAGCACATAATAAAAGCATCCCTAACCACAGATCAGGTAAAATTCGGAAGCCAGATCATTCAATACCTCCAATATAGAGATCATTCTAAAGATGGAAAGACTTGTTTCTCTACTTGGAAATTAAACATATGCTTAAAAGATTATGCTGTGCAAACATCTTCATGACTTGTAACTAACCTGGACGTAGTTAAGAGATAATGAATTGCATAAACATGGTAAAAGGACAGCAACCACCCTTCTCCCCAACCTTTCAGAAGGCACTGCTGAGCACAGCAGGGGTATAATACTGCTGCTCTGGCCTGGTCAGGCTGAGAGCATCATCAAATGCAATTAGATTTCACAAAACGTCAAAATGCAGCAAGGAAACTATAATGCATAATGTCACACAGCTCTGCATCTGGAGAAATTCTTTGCATAATTTATTGAGTGTGTGCTTAAGCACTGCGTGATCAAAGCAAAAGGAAGAAAAAGAAGAAAGGCCCACTACTGTGGACCCTGACTGATCATCTGAAGCACAAATCTGTGATTTGCATAGTGAATACAGAACTGGGGATTACAGGGAAATGGAGCCCTAAATCACAGGTACAAGACTTGGAGATTTAGGGAACCAGAACAATGAAACTTTCTTTGAAGCTTAAGTTATAAGAGGGTTAATCACTCTCTATTCACAGGTCCTCACAGTTGTTACAAAAGCAAAAGGAGTTTGAAAATTATGATTTTTAAGCACAGCATTGGCTGGTCACAATGAGAGTTAAGTATCTTCTGTTAGTCTAATAGTAGAAACCCTTCTAAAAGAAGAAGGAGCTTTATTAAGATGCTAAAGATTTCTTCCCAGGAATATTACAATTTGGGGCTCTAATTACAGGGCACAACAAAAATTACACAATGTGGTACCTTGAGTATCAGGTTCCATTTTTTTTTTTTTTTTAATATTTATTTAGTTGCTCCAAGTCTTAGTTGCTGCAGGCAGGCTCCTAGTTGAGGCACGTGACCTCCTTAGTAGCGGCATGCATGTGAGATCTAGCTCCCTGACCAGAGATTGAACCCAGGCCCCCTACACTGGGAGCATGGAGTCTTAACCACTGCGCCACCAGGGAAGTCCCAGGCTCTATTTTTAGATCCAGCCCCCTAATCAGCTGTGACAGGGAATGAGAATCCATGAGGTGAAAGGGAGCAGCGCCGGATGCTGGGAGACGGCTCAGTTTTGGAAGGAAACGGCTGATAGTGGAGCACCCCTGTCCAGCCAGAAGCTCAAGCACTGTCACCTGAACTCAGCCCATGCAGAGGAGGCTGCCCACACCAGCTTCCCTCTAGGGCTGCCTATGCTGTCACGACCAGCTGGAAGGAGCCTCCAGTCTGAAATCAGGGGATGAGGGGGTTTGCAAGCTTGGCTGGGCCTTAAAATCATCCGACCTGCTCATGTGACACATCAGGAAAAGGAGCAGCACAGAGACAGCTGAGTGAGAGTCTTACCCTTAGGACGTGGACTCCACTTTTCTAACTGCAGGTCCTCGACCTCTCACTGCACGAAGCAGATCAACAGCACTTGGCAGAAATGCAGATTCTCAGGCACCGCGGCAGGATCTATTGAACCAGGAATTATTCTTAAAGAGCCCCCAAAGATTCCCATGCACATTAAGGTATGAAAATAAAGCACTGCTCTACACCACACTGCTTAACTCTTCGAATCCAGCAAAGCACAGACTCTACAAACTCCTTGGGTTCAAACCTCAACTCTTTCACCTCCGAGCTGTGTGACTCTGAGTAAAATCCTTAAACTCTCTGTCTCTCAATTCCTTCTGCAAAATCATCACAATACTTACTTCACAAGGTTCTTGTGGGGAGTAAACTAATGAATGCATGGAAAGTGCTAAGTATGATGCCTGGCGTAAAGTAAATTCTATAAAAGTTTCAGCAATTATTATTTTAATATTAATTTTATTTATGATGATTTGACAAGGAAAACATCAGAAAGTTATCAGCTACCAACTGCTGCATATATATGCCTCTGCTTAAAGATATGGATTTTGCAAGACTTGATATAGTGACTCCTTGGTATATTCAAAGAACAGAGAAACTGCTGCTTAGTGTCTTGTCCCTTCTTCCTACTCCAGTCTCCTGTTGCCACAATGAGAAAAATGAAAACAGCCACATTTCTCAGGAGGCAGATGAAATAAGCCAAATGCCTTATTAGTTACATGTGTCACTTGAAATTCTGAGCTTGAGGCTTTGCAAAATCATCTTTCCACATCTGCTTGAAAGTTTCATTAAAATAATACCCACTCTTTAGAGACCAGGAGATGCTATTGATTCTTTTCTCCCACTCTTCCCTCCCCAAGACTGTCCCAGAGTTCTGGGTTACCCAGTGTAGGTCAACTAAGCATGTTGAAGATACCCACAAACAAGCCACATTTCCACCTCACTTCACAAAAATTAGGAAGTACAGCTCTATAAATCTGTTGTAATTTTGCAGCCAGAAAATCTAGAAAAAAAATCTATTTTAATTTGTGCACACAGGTAAGTTTGGGGTTATTTGGAACCTAAAATCTTTCTCCAATTTTTAGACGTGTTATTCCTCTCCCTCGCCTAATTACACAAGCTGGGAAAGAGTGAAATTTAGTTTTGTTTACAGACATAGGGGCATGTTTACAGCCTCTCACGGACTTAGATAACTCCAATCATTGTGAGCTACTTACGATTTTTTCCAATGTATCAGATTCGCTCCATTTTATGCATTTTTAACATGCCTAAAATGTCCTTTCTCGGTTTTAAATGGTGTTGATACTTTCCAGCTTCAAACCACAAGGAACACACCGTGTTTATTGACAGTTGAGTCTATTACTCATTGCAGAAAGGGAGAATGACACCTTAGAACTCTGGGATGCCTCAGGAAGAGGGTTTAGAAGGAACCTATCATAGGATTGGGGTTAGTATTAGGTGAATACAGGGAGGAAGGAAGACCTTTGCTCAGGACTGGCTGCTGTCTGCAATTGAGTTTCAAAATAAATCTCATCAATAAGGGGGAAGAATTGAAGCAAAGCTAAATCTGTCATTTGTAAGGAAGGAACAGTCGCTCATATTTTCTAGGATGGAGGAATATTTGGCCGTTTTTGAGGTTTGGACAATGTTCCAGCTTTTGTCTCTGTTCAGACGTGATTTCAGAGTGTCCTTGTTTTTTGTTTGTTTGTTTTTTTGCGGTACGCGGACCTCTCACTGTTGTGGCCTCTCCCGTTGCGGAGCACAGGCTCCGGACGCGCAGGCTCAGCGGCCATGGCTCACGGGCCCAGCCGCTCCGCGGCATGTGGGATCCTGCCGGACCGGGGCACGAACCCGTGTCCCCTGCATCGGCAGGCGGACTCTCAACAGAGTGTCCTTGTTTTTGATTTGATCCATCTGGGCACAGATGTGTCAACATTTTCGGATGTTGCTGTTCTGTGAAATTATTTACGTGCAGCAGGACACCCAGGTCTGACCGTGAGCGCCAAGCCAGTTCCCAGCTGGCAGCAGCTAGTTTTCTCACCAGGAAAACCCCTCATCCCTCAAAATCCAGGAGTGCCCCTGTGAACCCTCCCCACACACACACCCCCAGGATGGGTGTCTGGCCTCAGTGCTCCAATGGCACACGGGGTGGCCGCTTCGGGAGCGTGTGTGGAGCTGGGCGGTCCACGTCTGTTTACCCCTCCTCTCTACTAGATGGTGAGCACCTGCTGGCAGGACATTTTACCTGTATGTGCTCAGTGTCTCCTGGTGTCCCCGAGACTGTTTCTGCACTCTGCTCCTCTCTGTTCTATCCAGGAGCCTGCCCTGTGTGGGCTACCACTGGCCCCTGTGGCCTCTGCCTTCCAGTTTGATTTCACTGGGGAGCCCTGACAGGAGATGGGAGGAAGGGAGGTCAGGGAAGATTGCAGCAAGGCTGCCTCAGGATGGATGTGTCACTCTTTTCGCGTCTCAACATTTCTACAGGATTCTCTCCTCTGGCTTTGAGTAACTGTTCTCTTCCCTCTTCCCTTCAGGCCTTGGGGTGAGGACAGTAACTCTGCCCTTACTAGGCTGGGGCACCAACCCCTGTGGGGTCTATACTTTATGAACAAACCCTCCTCCAGTTATCCTAACTTGAGTGTGTCTTCTTTCCTGTTGTGATTGTGGCCCATACACTGTGTCTCTATCTGGTTATGTGTCTACTTCTGTGCCATAGTTGATGCCACTGCTGAGAATAAGACCCCAACCTCATGTGTTTATGTTCTGGACCTAGCCCAGTGCCTGGCACTCACTTGGATGGATGAATATATTTACTTTTCATATTAAAACTTTCCCTTTTTTTCCATATGAAGAGACTTTTCCAGGTGGGTGGGAAAGAGGTGGCTGGTTATGTATGGCAGATTCTCCTGAAAGGACTCAGGCAGCATGGGGAACAAGACACACAAGGGAAATATCCCTGGAAGCAATGGTTGAGGGAGGGGGGAGGGGAGCTGACGAGGGGTGGGGGAGGTGCATGAAGGGTAATGTATGTTGAAAAAAATTATAATTATTTCCATATAAATCCACTTATTCTTACCTAATCAAATTCAAAGACACAAAATATTTTACCTGGGTAAATGATATTTTGAAATGAACACAAAAAGGTTTTAGGAGCTTGCCTATCAGATCCAATGACTCTATGTAGCATAACCCACCATCTTCTCAAGAATTATCCCACACAAATGGGATGGCTTTTTCGAGGTGGCTTTTTCAAAATGCATTTTGTAGAAAACAGCCACGTTTCTTCACATAGGAGGCAGATGGATTACACTGAATGTATTATTAGTAACATAGACCGCTTACAATTCTGGGCTTGAGTGCCTTACAAAGCCATCTTCCACATCTGTCTACAATTTCAACAAAATAATACCCATACCCAGAGACGAGGAGATGCTATCATGTCCTCCCTTTCTTCCACTTATCCTTTAAAATAAGTCAGGTTGCTACAAGCAAGCAGAGGTTCTACATTTAGAGTCATCTCTAAGAAAGATCATTGGAGGGTGACAGCATTGCCATCTGCAAGAGAAGATGGTGGAAATTAGCATGAAGATGATTTAATTATTTCTTGATTCCAACAGAGGTTTCACCTGATTGTTCTCCAGCTGTTCTGTATTAAAATAAATTGCACACATTTAAAAGAGCTGGTAAACAGGGTAATAATGATTCATATGCTCTCGCATTTAAATAGTCAACTTTGTACAGAATTATTTGAGGTATAAATAAAGCAGGAACTGAATAGAGAAATACTACTTAATAGTGATTCAAAAAGGGGAAAAAATGTCTCTTTGAGAATATTTTTTAGTTCCCTGCTTTATGCAAGGTGATATAACAGTGATACAAAACCTCTACATTTTGTCCTCTAAAAATATCTGAAGGCAAGATGGGAAGATATTCAAAAAAGGAGAAAGTCATGGGATATTAAGAGATCTAGATTCTCTTACAAGAATCATCTGTTAGTACATGAAATAGAAACAGATTCTACATATTCCTAAGGAATGTTTGGATAAAGGAGTGAGAAGTAAAGTAAAACTAATAGTGAGAATCTGATTTTTGTAACATTCTATCTGTGAACTATAGTTCCTACTAAAAGATTTAATTCAGCAAGTATGGAAATGAATAGTAGCCTAAATGTCTAGCAAAGCAGATATATGTTTGAAACACACATGTGTTTAAAACACACACATGCACAACACAAAACAATGTGATAATAAAATATCAGAAAATAAATATTAAGTTATTAAAAGAAAAAGTTTAAAGCTAGATAACTGCTTAAACCTACATGACGACAGAAATTGCTTGCTTCTTGTGCAACCAAATAATGCAGAAGGCATAAAAATTTCTAAATCGATCTAACACCAGTTTTACTTCTAAATCATCTTTCTCTCATTTATGTGAATGAAGTCAGAAAATTAACTAATATCATAACATACAAAAATTGTGTTTAGTATTAAGGCAATTAAAGAGACATCTAGGAGAAATGAAATGCTACTTACAAGCTGTATATGTATTGATTTTTTTCTGTCACATTAGCTGCTGCATTTGGGGCACACAGTTGACCAGTCTTCCGAACTGGTAGGTAAACACCAACATGACTCTGGTATGTTCCATCCATTTGGGGTCTTTTTATTACACTTTTTTCCTTGGCTATGATTCTCTCCATTCACTCACTTTCTTTTCATTGGAATAATGAAGGTTCTTTATTCAAATATCCATAAGCTATGACTTGTGTTATAATTGTGTAATAGATGTTTTCTTGCAGTTTTAAAATTATCTCTCTTGATGAGTATACTATTTTCCTGAAAAGAGTGGATTAGTTGATATTTATTAAGTTAGATGATGTGCAAAGCAAGGATTTCTGGGGGTAAAAAAAAAAAAAAAGACATGAACTCCAAAAGCTTGGTAACCTATTAGAAAAGGAAAGGCACAGATACATGAAAGGTTAATTAAGAATACAAACTAGCAAATGGTAATTGCTGAATAAGTAAATCAATAAGTGCTTTGGGTTTTCAGATAAGTTGCAACCAAACTTGGCAGGGTGTTTGAGAAAAAGTGTCTAAAGGATGGCATTATTCCAAAATAAATTATGGGGGAGAAGATATGGAGGTGGACAACAACACAGGAAAACCATGGCAATCAGAAAGAACAAGGTACATTTCATGGCAGTGAGGAGAGGGATTTAGGGAGCAAATTACTTCAAAAGAGCAGTGGGAGGTGAGGCCAGAAATGTGGATGTGAGGCCAATCAGCCTACAGATGCAGAGCAAGACAGTACCGGGGGTGGTAAGTCATGGGCTCTAAGACCAGACAGATGTCCTTTCAAATTTTGGTTCAGCCACCTACAAGCCCCATTTCCTCATCTGCAAATTGGAGATGATAATGGTAGCTACCTCTCAGAATTCCTGTTAGTATTAAATGGGAAATCTCCTTTTTCAGTGTGTAGCACACATCAAGGGATCAAAAAAGTATGATTTCCTATTACCAACCACACTGAAGGGTCTCGGTCTTGTTGGGTCACCATTAGAAGGGTCTTGGTGTAGAGTAGTGACATGATGAATCATTTTATTATAACCAGAACCGAGCCTCCTGCCTCTGTACTCAGCTGTTGGCTCCCAATAACCCTCCACATCTGCTCTTAAAAAGCCTAAGCATCACAGGACAGTTAACATCGACGTGGATCAAGAGAGACATAGATTCACATAGTGACTACATGTGTTATTCTTGACAAGTTATTTTCTCTTAGTTCTTGCAGGTAGTTTTCTTGCAGGTAAACAAATGTAAGTGATAAAAGCAACACATATATATTATTATGAAGTTTAAATGAGATAACTATAGCAAAACCATCTCACTAAAAGAGAGCCAAGCACACAGCAGGCACACTATAAAGGTGACGATACTTGTGAACACTTTCTGAGCCCCACTTTATGCCTAGCACTGAGCATTGTCCATTTAATCATCCTAACAATACTATGAGGGAGATGGTGTCTTTAGTCCCATTTTACAGATGAGGAAACAGAGGTTAGAAAGGTGAGGTAAATTATCAGGTCACAGAGGCTGGGGGTGGCAGAGCTGTGTTTGATTCAGGCAGTCTGACCCCAGAGACACCACGTCGCCCTCTCGTTCCCACCTACTCAGGATGTGGAAAGTAATTTCAGGGGCCAGTGTCAGCGCCCCCGGCCCAGGGCCTCCCTGACCTCAGTGACTCACTGTGAAGATGCCTTAGGTTCACAGAAAAGCCATAATCAAAGGGAAAGCTTTTGTCTTCTCTAGGAAGTTGTTACTTATTACCCTGCATTTCATCCTTAAAGTCCAACACTGACGGCCATTGCCAGTGTCCAGAGAGGCCACAAGAGTCAGCTGAGGTCTCAGCTCTTCCCCCCTCACCTCTCATTTCCTTCTAGAGGACACATTTTGGTCAAAATTACCATCTTCTTTATCTAAAAATTTTTTTAAATTTATTAAATTTATTTATTTTTGGCTGTGTTGCGTTTTTGTTGCTGTGCGCAGGCTTTCTCTAGTTGAGGTGGGCAGGGGCTACTCTTCATTGCAGTGCGCGGTCCTCTCATTGCGGTGGCTTCTCTTGTTGCGGAGCATGGGCTCTAGGCACGTGGGCTTCAGTAACTGTGGCTCGCGGGCTCTGGAGTGCAGGCTCAGTAGTTGTGGCGCACAGGCTTAGTTGCTCCGCGACATGTGGGATCTGCCCGGACCAGGGCTCGAACCCACGTCCCCTGCATCGGCAGGCGGATTCTTAACCACTGCGCCACCAGGGAAGCCCCAAAATTACCGTCTTCTGAACACAGCCAGCCTTCTCCCTCTCCTAGCCGTGACCTGATAAAACTTGCAGTCAGGCTGCCTAAGCCTCCTGGGGAGCCTGAACTGCTCACGACCTGCTTCTCTGTTCAAGCCCTCACTCCACATCAAGCTTCCACCCCGTCTCCTTGCCAACAGTCATCTTTCTGTACTCAAAACCTCCTGCTTTTCTTCATCTGTCTCAATGATGCTTTCCTCCCTCTATTGTTCATCTTGAGAAGCTTTCCATTTCTTTGTTTTGACAACACAAGGCCTACTTTTTTTAAATGTCAATTTCCACAGAACATTGATGTACCTGAAACTGTTCACTTAATTTCTTTGAAGACCTACATCCAGCACTTTACTGGGGAAAATGAATATACCTTACTTCTTTCTTTTCTTTTTTAACATCTTTATTGGAGTATAATTGCTTTACAATGGTGTGTCAGTTTCTGCTGTATAACAAAGTGAATCAGCTATACATATACATATATCCCCATATCTCCTCCCTCTGGCGTCTCCCTCCCACGTCCCTATCCCACCCCTCTAGGTGGTCACAAAGCACCTAGCTGATCTCCCTGTGCTATGCGGCTCCTTCCCACTAGCTAGCTATTTTACATTTGGTAGTGTATATTAGTCCATGCCACTCTCTCACTTTGTCCCAGCTTACCCTTCCCCTCCCTGTATCCTCAAGTCCCTTCTCTAGTAGGTCTGTGTGTTTATTCCTGTCTTACCCCTAGGCTCTTCATGACATTTTTTTCCCTTAAATTCCATATATATGTGTTAGCATACAGTATCTGTTTTGCTCTTTCTAACTTACTTCATTCTGTATGACATTCTCTAGGTCCATCCATCTCACTACAAAAAACTCAATTTTGTTTCTTTTTATGGCCGAGTAATATTCCATTGTATATATGTGCCACATCTTCTTTATCCATTCATCTGTCGATGGACACTTAGCTTTCTTCCATGTCCTGGCTATTGTAAACCGAGCTACAATGAACATTGTGGTACATGACTCTTTTTGAATTATGGTTTTCTCAGAGTATATGCCCAGTAGTGGGATTGCTGGGTCATATGGTAGTTCTATTATTACTTTTTTAAGGAACTTCCATACTGTTCTCCATAGTGGCTGTATCAGTTTACATTCCCACCAACAGTGCAAGAGGGTTCCTTTTTTTCCAAACCCTCTCCAGCATTTATAGTTTGTAGATTTTTTGATGATGGCCATTCTTACAGATGTGAGGTGATACCTCGTTGTAGTTTTGATTTGCATTTCTATAATGATTAGTGATGGATGTTGAGCATTCTTTCACGTGCTTGTTGGCAGTCTGCATGTTTTCTTTGGAGAAATGTCTATTTAGGTCTTCTGCCCATTTTTGGATTGCGTTGTTTGTTTTTTTGGTATTGAGCTGCTTGTAAATTTTGTAGATTAGTCCTCTGTCAGTTCCTTCATTTGCAAATATTTTCTCCCATTCTGAGAAAAAGTCTTTTCGTCTTGTTTATGGTTTCCTTTGCTGTGCAAAAGCTTTGAAGTTTCATTAAGTCCCATTTGTTTATTTTTATTTCCATTTCTCTAGGTGGTGGGTAAAAAAGAATCTTGCTGTGATTTACGTCAGAGTGTTCTGCCCTTGTTTTCCTCTAAGGGTTTTATAGTGTCTGGCCTTATATTTAGGTCTTTAATCCATTTTGAGTTTATTTTTGTGTATGGCATTAGGGAGTGTGCTAATTTCATTCTTTTACATGTAGCTGTCCAGTTTTCCCAGCACCACTTACTGAAGAGGCTGTCTTTTCTCCAATGTATATTCTTGCCTCCTTTATCAAAAATAAGGTGACCATATGTGCATGTGTTTATCTCTGGGCTTTCCATCCTGTTCCAGTTATCTATATTTCTGTTTTAGTGCCAGTACCATACTGTCTTGATTACTGTAGCTTTGTAGTATAGTCTGAAGTCAGGGAGCCTGATTCCTCCAGCTCCGTTTTTCTTTCTCAACATTGCTTTGGCTATTCGGGGTCTTTTGTTTTTCTATAAAAAATTGTGAATTTTTTTGTTCTAGTTCTGTGAAAAATGCCATTGGTAGTTTGAAAGGGATTGCACTGAATCTGTAGATTGCTTTGGGTAGTAGAGTCATTTTCACAATACTGATTCTTCCCATCCAAGAACATGGTATATCTCTCCATTTGTTTGTATC
This sequence comes from Leucopleurus acutus, assembly GCF_964270905.1. Classification (NCBI taxonomy): domain Eukaryota; kingdom Metazoa; phylum Chordata; class Mammalia; order Artiodactyla; family Delphinidae; genus Leucopleurus; species Leucopleurus acutus. The sequence goes on from NC_139152.1 coordinate 25,533,412, forward strand.
ATCTTTAATTTCTTTCATCAGTATCTTATAGTTTTCTGCATACAGGTCTTTTGTCTCCTTAGGTAAGTTTATTCCTAGGTGTTTTATTCTTTTTGTTGCAATGGTAAATGAGAGTGTTTCCTTAATTTCACTTTCAGATTTTTCATTATTGATGTATAGGAATGCAAAAGATTTTTGTGCATTAATTTTGTATCCTGCTACTTTAACAGATTCATTGATTAGCTCTAGTAGTTTTCTGCTGGTGTCTTTAGGATTCTCAATGTACAGTATCATGTCATCTGCAAACAGTGACAGCTTTAGTTCTTCTTTTCTGATTTTTAGTCCCTTTATTTCCTTTTCTTCTCTGATTGCTGTGGCTAAGACTTCCAAAACTATGTTGAATAATCGTGATGAGAGTGGGCCACCTTGTCTTTTTTCTGATCTTAGTGGAAATGGTTTCAATTTTTCACCATTGAGAATGATGTTGGCTGTGGGTTTGTCATATATGGCCTTTATTATGTTGAGGTAAGTTATCTCTATGCCTACTTTCCGGAGGGTTTTTATCATAACTGGGTGTTGAATTTTGTTGAAAGCTTTGTCTGCATCTATTGAGAGGATTATATGGTTTTTATCCTTCAATTTGTTAATATGGTGTATCACATTAATTGATTTGCGTATATTGAAGAATCCTTGTATTCCTGGGATAAACCCCACTTGATCATGGTGTATGATCCTTTTAATGTGCTGTTGGATCCTGTTTGCTGTGTTTTGTTTAGAATTTTTGCATCTATGTTCATCAGTGATATTGGCCTGTAGTTTTCTTTCTTTGTGATGTCTTTCTCTGGTTTTGGCATCAGGGTGATGGTGGCCTTGTGGAATGAGTTTGGGAGTGTTCCTCCCTCTGCTATATTTTGGAAGAGTTTGAGAAGAATGGGTGTTAGCTCTTCTCTAAATGTTTGATTGAATTTGCCTGTGAAGCCATCTGGTCCTGGGCTTTTGTTTGTTGGAAGATTTTTAATCACTGTCTCAATTTCAGTGCTTGTGTTTGGTCTGTTTATATTTTCTCTTTCTTCATGGTCCAGTCTCAGAAGGTTGTGCATTTCTAAGAATTTGTCCATTTCTTCCAGGTTGTCCATTTTATTGGCATAGAGTTGCTTGTTGTAATGTCTCATGATCCTTTGTATTTCTGCAGTGTCAGTTGTTACTTCTCCTTTTTCATTTCTAATTCTATTGATTTGAGTCTTCTCCCTTTTTTTCTTGATGGGTCTTGCTAATGGTTTATCATTTTGTTTATCTTCTCAAAGAACAAGCTTTTAGTTTATTGATCTTTGCTATTGTTTCCTTCATTTCTTTTTCATTTGTGTTGGATATGATCTTTATGATTTCTTTCCTTCTGAAAACTTTGGGGATTTTTTTGTCTTCTTTCTCTAATTTCTTTAGGTGTAATGTTAGGTTGTTTATTTGAGACATTTCTTGTTTCTTGAGGTAGGATTGTATTGCTATAAACTTCCCTCTTAGAACTGCTTTTGCTGCAGCCCATAGGTTTTTGGTCATCATGTTTTCATTGTCATTTGTTTCTAGGTATTTTTAAATTTCCTCTTTGATTTCTTCAGTAATCTCTTGGTTATTATGTAGCTTATTGTTTAACCTCCATGTGTTTGTATTTTTTACAGATTTTTCGTGTGATTAACATGTAGTCTCATAGCGTTATGGTCAGAAAAGATACTTGATACAACTTCAACTTTCTTAAGTTTACCAAGGCTTGATTTGTGAACCAAGATATGATCTATCCTGGAGAATGTTCCATGAGCACTTGAGAAGAAAGTGTATTCTGTTGTTTTTGGATGGAGTGTCTTATAAATATCAATTAAGTCCATCTTGTTTAATGTGTCATTTAAAGCTTGTGTTTCCTTATTTATTTTCATTTTGGATGATCTGTCCATTGGTGAAAGTGGGGTGTTAAAAGTCCCCTACTATGACTGTGTTACTGTCAATTTCCCCTTTTATGGCTGTTAGCATTTGCCTTATGTATTGAGGTGCTCCTATGTTGGGTGCATAAATATTTACAATTGTTATGTCTTCTTCTTGGATTGATCCCTTTTTCATTACATAGTGCCCTCTTTGTCTCTTGTAATAGTCCTTTTTGAAAGTCTCTTTTGTCTTATATGAGAATTGCTCTTCCAGTTTTCTTCTGATTTCCTTTTGCATAGAATATCTTTTTTCCATCCCCTCACTTTCAGTCTGTATGTGTCCCTAGTTGTGAAATGAGTCTCTTGTTGACAGCATATATATGGGTCTTGTTTTGGTATCCATTCAGCCAGTCTACGTCTTTTGGTTGGAGCATTGAATCCATTTAAATTTAAGGTAATTATCAATATGTATGTTCCTATTACCATTTTCTTAATTGTTTTGGGTTTGTTATTGTAGATCCTTTCCTTCTCTTGTGTTTCCTGCCTAGAGAAGTTCCTTTAGCGTTTGTTGTAAAGGTGGCTTGGTGGGGCTGAATTCTCTTACCTTTTGCTTGTCTGTAAAGGTTTTAATTTCCCCATCAAATCTGAATGATATCCTTACTGGGTAGAGTAATCTTGTTTGTAGTTTCTTCCCTTTCATCACATTAAATATGTCCTCCCACTCCCTTCTGGCTTGCAGAGTTTCTGCTGAAAGATCAGCTGTTAACCTTATGGGGATTCCCTTGTATGTTATTTTTTGTTTTTCCCTTGCTGCTTTTCATATTTTTTCTTTGCATTGAATTTTTGATAGTTTGATTAATATGTGTCTTTGCATGTTTCTCCTTGGGTTTATACTGTATGGGACTCTCTGTGCTTCCTAGACTTAATTGACTATTTCCTTTCCCATACTAGGGAAGTTTTCAGCTATAGTCCCTTCAAATTTTTTCTCAGTCCCTTTCTTTTCCCCTTATTCTTCTGGGACCCCTATAGTTCAAATGTTGGTGTGTTTAATGTTGTCCCAGAGGTCTCTGAGACTGTCCTCAATTCTTTTCATTCATTTTTCTTGATTCTGCTCTGCAGAAGTTATTTCCTGTATTTTATCTGCCAGGTCACTTATCCATTTTTCTGTCTCAGTTATTCTGTTATTGATCCCTTCTAGAGAATTTTAAATTTCATTTATTGTATTGTTCCTCATTGGTTTTTTGCTCTTTAGTTCTTCTTGGTCCTTGTTAAATGTTTCTTGTATTTTCTCCATTCTATTTCCAAGATTTTGTATCATCTTTACTATCATTACTCTGAATTCTTTTTCAGGTAGACTGCTTATTTCCTCTTCATTTGTTTGGTCTGGTGGGTTTTTAACCTTACTCCTTCATCTGCTGTGTGTTTCTCTGTCTTCTCATTTTGCTTAACTTACTGTGTTTAAGGTCTCCTTTTCACAGGCTGCAGGTTTGTAGTTCGTATTGCTGTTGGTGTCTGCCCCCAGTGGGTAAGTTTGGTTCAGTGGGTTGTGTAGGCTTCTTGGTGGAGGGGACTAGTGCCTGTGTTCTGGAGGATGAGGCTTGATCTTGTCTTTCTGTCAGGCAGGACTGTGGCCGGTGGTGTGCTTTGGGTTGTCTGTGACCTTATTATGATTTTAGACAGCTTCTCTGCTAATTGGTGGGGTTGTGCTCCTGTCTTACTAGTTCTTTGGCATAGGGTGTCCAGCACTGTAGCATGCTGGTTGTTGAGTGGAGCTGGGTCTTAGCATTGAGATGGAGATCTCTGGGAGAGCTTTCACCATTTAATATTACATGGAACCAGGAGGTCTTTGGTGGACCAATGTCCTGAACTTGGTTCTCCCACCTCAGAGGCACAGGCCTGACACCCGGTCGGAGCACCAGGACCCTGTCAGCTACACGGCTGATAAAGGGTTCAAAGAAGTAGTCATAAGAATGCCTGCCAGGATTGGGAGAAGAAAGCAGGAACTCAGTGAGAACTTCAAGAAGAGCTTTGAATGCAAAGGTCATACTGCCTGTGGTTTATCTCCCCATAATTCTGTAGGTCAGAAATCCAGCATAGCCTATCTAGGTTCTCTCCTCAGAGTATCACAAGGCTAAAGTCAAGGTATAAGCCAAGCTGAGTTCTTGTGTGAGAGGTCTGGGGAAAAGCCAGTTCATTCTTGGAGCAGGCAAAATTCACTTTCTTGCTATGGTAGGTCTGAAGTCCTATTTCCTTGCTTGCTACCAGCCAGAACCACTCTTAGCTCCTAGAGGCTGCCCACATTCCTTGCCATGCAGTCTTCTTCATCTTCAATTCAGCCACCTTACTTCTAAGAATAAGGTTCAATTCTTTTTACTTTTTTATATTACAATGATCAACCACTCCCTTTTACTCTTAAATATAAGATGCATCTTAAAATATACGTTGAAACATCTGTTGCAAGCAGTTGAAAGCTCTCTGTTTAAACCATGATTCACTCCTTTCTGATACGTGCTGACGTTCTGTCTTTACACTCTTCCACATGCTCCTTGTACTTTGGGAGAGAGAAAGGGTGATGCTACAGATGATGTATTTCTTCTCAAACACCCATCTGAATCGGCCTCTGTCTGACAAGGCTGCGTGTCTGCTGGTCTAATCTTATCTTGCATGTGATGTTGGAAGACACAGCATATTTTCCATATGAATGATCCTTTAACCTCTACCTAGCTCATCAATGCTTCTTAAGTTTCGCTTACAGTTTCCAAGTCCTTTCTTGAGGCTACCTCAGTAAGTAGATGGGTGACTCACACCCATAAGCCAGAAGATCACTGATTATTTTGAAAGTTCTACAAACTAAAGAGAAAAAAATATTTTGAATCACAATATGGAAATAGCTGAAAAATCAGTCTTTTTGAATGGGCCACATTGCCCATGTTATTCATGTTGGACGGCCATTATCAATTTTTTGTGAAGTTCTATTGTATTTAACTTTATTTTACTTCAATTTCAGTAGTTGGTAATTTGCATTTCTATTTTGACTTGTTTTGCTTTTTACAACTGAAAGAGTTAAAAGAGGTATTTCCAGCAATCACAGATCCTCCTCCCTCAAGGCAGTTAGTAGTGTAATTAACAACCTGTGAAGCCATACTGTGATTATGGAGATTACCTGGGACCTCTGAGGTTATTTCAATTCTGTGTAAACATTGTCAGAACATAATTCAGTGGACCTCTTTATGTGAACTTTGTTTCTCGACAGTATTTGGCTTCTGTAATGTGCATTAGCCTCTTCCAGTCTAGTTAAAAAACATATAATAGCTAAAATAACCAATCATATCACAACTGTGGTCTCATCAAACACAAAACCAGGCTGAGCCTGGGTTAGGTGGACAGAGGTAATGGTCATGACAGAAGGAGAGAGCAATACCCACTCAGAAGACTGGACCCCACCAAATGGTGTATAGCCCTTGATGTCAGCCAAGGTGGTACCGTCTTTAAGGTAAAAATCCTGTTCACTTGTGAAGTTATGAGATTTCCTGCCGTAGTTAACTTTCTCTTTACATTAGGGAGTGAGTAAATCGGTTCAGAGCGGGGACCTGGGAGCCAGGTTGCAGCATTAGGGTTAGGGTTGATTTTCAGCTTCATCACACGTGCTGCATGATCCTGAGCAAGTCACTTCTGCTTACTTATGCTTCCATTTGTTCATCTATCAAATGCAGATATAAGAGTACCAACTGCAGAAGATTGCTTGAGGGTTAAATAAGCATGGAGGTATTGAGAACAGTGTCTGAACACAGAAAAGACTCAGTGAATGTTGATGGATATTTTTATGTGTCAACTTGACTAGGCTGTGGTACCCAGTAATACAAGCAAACACAAATCTAGTGTTGCTGTGAAGGTATTTTGTAGTCGTGCTTAACATCTACAATCAATTGACTTTTAGTAAAGATTACCCTCAATAATCTGGGAGACCCTGATCCAATCAGCTGAAAGGCCATAAGAGCAAAACTTAGGTTTCCTTGAAAGGAGAAATTATGCATCTAGGCTGCACTGCCAGTCCCTACCGAGGAGTTTCTGGCTGCTTAGCCTATCCTATAGATTTTGGACTTCCCTAGCCAGACTCCGCAATCACATAAACCAATCATATTCCTTGATGATGGGCCAATTCTCGTTATTCACAGTAGTTATATTCTACGAAGTTGCCATGAACACTTCACAACTAGTGAATATGGAACCATTGCTCCTATAGGGGGATACAGGGTTAGGTTTCTGTGAGCCTCTGGTCACAATATTTTTGCCAACCAGTCAATAAATAATTGTGTTTCACATATGTTTCTGTTTAAAGACACATTATTTAATATATATTTATTACAAATAATTAATTACATGGTCTTTGAGTGATTTATAGCCAGGGAATTTGGAAGCCATTTACATTATATAGGTATGCTTGCCAATGTCCTTGTAAAAGAAGCCAGTCTCATCAGTGTTGAAAACTTGCTCTTTCACATAACCCTTTTCCTATCAACCATTTAGCATGTATTTTTAAAATTCTTCTACAGCTTCTTGACCTGCAGAACCTACCTCATCTGCAAGTGAACATTTTTTTATGCTGTATCATCTTTTGAAATGTGTCAGCAAGCCAGCACTAGCCCAGAAGTGTTTTCCTAGTCATGGGTAACATGACCTTAAATTTCTTTGGCTCTCAGCTTCACATCATTACTGTCCACTATGCTTTTTTTAATTGGTCATTATCTCATGAATACATTAATTTAGCCACTTTATCATATTTTCCATAGCTTCATCACACACTCTAGTTTTATGTTAGCACTTTCCAGAGTGGCCTCATGTGCAAAGCAGTGAATTTTTTCTTCCTCTTTATGGATGTACCCTATTGCAGACTCATAAACATTGAGCTCACAGCCAACAGCACTACAACTCACGGCTGAGTGAAGCTTATCTAGCACACATGTTTTCTCCATAAGGCACATCACAGCCTTCCTGTGCTTAGGAACACTGTACAGCACTTCAGCACTATACTTGAGGGCCACTTCAAACAGTGAAATCACCAAAAAAGAACAAAAATATGAAAAATGTGGTACAGTAGTCTTTAGACTGCAAAAAAACCCCAAAACAAAAAACCTCTTGTTACAGTATGAGAATTTAAACAAGAAGGCAGGGCATCTAACCTCAGCTGGGAACATACGCATCAGGGATTTCAAATTTTTTGTCACTCTTCATGTCCGTGAATGACAACAAAAGCCACACAAATATTGATTTGGGGGTTACAAAAAAATTTTAGCAGGTAGATGAATTCACAAATATGGCATCCAGAAATAATTAGGATCAACTATAGATATAGATATAGATATAAATATGATTTCATTTCTCTGATAGAGCTTTAACTGTTACAGCTTGTACCATTAATTATTCTGGATATGTCTAAAATCCCTGGGGTATTTTTATTGAATTCAGAATTGCATCTGATTAGTAGGTGTTGAACCAACATGAATAAATATTTGTATAATTAAACTGACAGAACTGACTATGTTTCATAAAACATTCTGGCATAAAATGTGATGGGAATGAAGGAAAGTTGACTGACTCATAACTCTGGTGCCCTGGTAACTTGGGTGGGTCTCCGGGTCAGCAGGAAAAGGAGAGGGTATCCCCCACCCTCCATCCAGACTGAGTGTCAGCTGTGCAGCAGGTATTGCCTCAGGGGATAAGATAAGAAAAAAGAAAAAAAAAATCTAAAAGGGAAACAATATCATAGGACATCTCTAATCAACATAACATAATTTAAAAATAAAGCAATGCGCGTGGGCTGAAATGACAAAGTAGAGGGAAATGAATCGCACTTTAGAAGGGAAGGAGATTTTGAGTTAAGGGGAGTTAAGTGAGGGGTCTCCTAAATGGTCTGAATCTCAGGGTCACTCTAAAGGAAAAGCACACTGACTTGCAACAAAGAGGAATGACCATTCTGAAGATAATTAAAACAAAAACAAGTAAACAAAAACACAGGCTATGGTGGTTTGCCAGGAAAAGAAACATTTAAATGGTTTCTACACAGTATAGATTCAGGTATAACAATAAATTGGACAACGTAAAGTTGAGAGACAGAGCTGTAGAGAATAACTCTGCAGATGAAAATGCCATAGCAAACAGCATAAATAAACATGCATTATTGTTAACACAAGATGCCTTAAACCTGTAGCACCCCAAAGGCATAATTATCCATAACTGAAATTGCAACATTCTTAAAATGTAAGCAAATTTGTTTAAGTACCAAGAGTAATAAGGAGAATTCAATTCTTACAACAGAACACATAAAAGGAAAGACAGATGTTAGGTATGAAGAAGTCAATATTTGTCTTATAGAGGAAAAGAAGATGTCTCTTTAAGTTGTTTTCTCTGAACCAGTACATAGCAAAGACTTGTCTTCCAACTAAATAGTTCCTATATATTTTTTCCCTGATGATCACCTAAATATTCCAGGGATAATTCAATCTAGATGATACAAAGAAGGGTACCTTAGTGAGTGACCAGTTAACAACTGTTCATTTTTTCATTCAGCTATTCATTTTTTGAGCCTTTAACATGAGTCGGGCACTATTCCAGGAGCTGGGAATACAGTAATGAACAAGAGACTTGAGACCTCTACATTTATAGAGCTTATATTCTACTGAAGGGTACGAACAGCAGACAAAGGAGCAAGAAATTGCTGACGTTGTTAAGCGTTACACATAAAATAAAATGTGTTAGAATGACCTGGAGCTGCTTTAGATTGGATGAGCAGGAGTGGGCTCTCTGAGGAGGCTGGACATGTAAGCTAAGGCCTGAAGGACAAGAAAGCAATGACCACACCAAGATCCAGGGCAAGAGCATTTTAGAGTGAAAACCAGCACAAAAGGCCATGTGTTGGGATATGCTTGGCATGTTTCAAGATCAGAAGGTAAGCAAGTGTGGATGGAATGTTGTAAGCAAGGGAAGAAGTGGTAGGAAATGGATCAAACATGTGCACAGATGCCATTCGTGGAAGGTCTTTTAGGCAAGGTGAGAGAGAGGGATTTCATTCTAAGTGGAATGGGAAGCTAAGAGAGGTATTTAAACACAGTTAAGACATAATGTAATGTTGATCTTTTTAAAGATCACTCTGATTGATGGGTGAATAATGAGTGGCAGAAGTGGAAAGGCCAGGTAGGAACTTTTGATTTAGACTAGATGAGAGATAATGATGACTTGGATTAGGAGAGTGACAACAGAGATGAATCAAAGTAGACAAATTTGGGTATGGTTTGAAGGTATTGTTAAGAATTTCATCAGGAAAAGGGAAAATTCATATTTCTAGCTTGAGTGACTGGACAGATGCTGATGCCATTTACTGAGATGATGAAGCTTAGGAAATATTTGAGAAGGAAGTTTTAAAAACCTATTAGACATCTAACTGAAAATGTCAAATGGGTATTTGAATGTATGGATCTAGTGTTTAGGGGTGGAGATAAACTTGAGTGTCAACAGCTTATACATGATATATGAAGCCACAAGACTAGATAAGAGCACTAAGGGAGAGAGTATAGATGTAGAAGAAAAGAAACTTCGGTGCAGAGATACAGGGAATGTCAATATTTAGCCATCAAGCTGATACGTAGTGGTAACAGCCTCTAAGAGAGCCTCTAATGATCCTCATCTTCTGGTACCCATGCCTTTGTGCAGTCCTTCCCACATACCCCCAACAATGAATCAGGGCTGTGTGACCAGTAGTATACTGTAGAAATAATGGCGTATGACTTTCAAGGTTTTGTCATGAAAGGAATTGCAGCATCTGTCCAGCTCTGTTTCCTTACTCAAAGGAAAGTCAGTCACCATGTTGTGAGGACACTCAAGCAGCACCACAGAGAAGCTATATGCATGACCAGTCCAAGTTAAGCCTTCCCATGACTGCAGACCCAGCTGACATCTGACTGCAATTGTGTGAGACCCCAAGTCACTCCCAAATTCCTGACCCACAAAAGCTGAGAAGGATAATTAGGAATTATTGTTTTAAACCACTAAGTTTTGAGGTGATTTATTAAGCAGAACTATTACAGTATTGATAGGTAACAAGCAAAGGAGACCAAGGGGAAAGAGCCAGTGTATTAGGAAGATAGCCAGAAAAAAAAGGAGGTATTAGAGGAAGAGTTATAGGTTGGAAGAGAGAGAAGGTGTGAAACAATCATTTTGGAGTACATAAAAATGAAAGGGCTAAAAAGTTCGTAAGATTGATGGGCAAAAAATTGTATTTCCCCCAGGGGGGAAAGGGGTGGGGTGGGAGGAATTGAGAGACTGGGATTGACACATATGTATTATTGATACCATGGATAAAATAAGCAACTGATTGGAACATACTGTATAGCACAGGGAGCTCTACCTAATGCACTGTGGTAACCTAAATAGGAGGGATGTCCAAAAGGGAGGGGATATCTGTGTGTGTATGGCTGATTCATTTTGTTCTGCAGTGGAGGCTAACACAACATAGTAAAGCAACCATACTCCACTAAAAATTAATTTTAAAAAAATTGATGGGCAACATTGAGTCCTCATTTGAGATTTATATTCATTAATCTGCAAGGTCTTTTTTCCATGAATATTTAGTTGTTTGGATTCTAGCAGGATAGGTAGGAAAGCTGGGGTTAAGTAAAGTTGTGGTTTCGCCAGATGAGTATGAAAAAGGGAGAGAGGAAGAGGGGAGTTAATGTTGCATGAGAGGAACTCTGAAGATGGACCAGATACTCTAACGTGGCCAAGAAAGATAGTGACAATGTGGATAGTGACTGAGAGTGAAAGGCAGTAGGATCTGAAGATTGGTGATCCTGGTGGAATGGAAGAAATGCTGGAGAGGAAACTTCAGAGGAAGTAATCTGGAAGGGAAGGAGGCAGTGGTTAGATATCAGTTTGCTTGAAACTCAGATTTTAGATACACTATAGTCATTGATGAAGATAAGCATATGGAAGTGAAAATTATTTTTTAAAATAATATCTCACATTTATTAAGCATAAACTATGTTTCAAACATAGTTTTAAGAACTTTTCATTTATTATCATTTCTCTTCATCAGAAACTTCATTTTACAGACAAGGTAACTGAAGCAATTAAGAGAATTAACTAATTAATTAATTAAGAAATTAAACAGCATGCCCAAAGTCATACAAGTAGGAGCCCTGGAATTCAAGCCCAGGCAATATTGGACTCCAGAGCACACATTCTTAACCAGTCTGCCACAATGACTACATGTGTGGGTAACCAATGACAACAACAGAAAGAGGTATTGTGGGGTGCTTCCTTTTTTGAAGGAAGATGGAGGAGAGGCAATGAGATGCAAGTATAGGATGTCTTGTCCATATCTACTCACCAAAGTGTGTTACTGGAGAGAAAAAAATATAGCCTCTACTCAAGAGGACTGCAGCAGTTTCAGAGGAAATTTAGGTTTTACTTAGTCAAAGTAGGTGAAGAGAATGAGGATGGGGGAAGCTGGCTAAAGACAGTTCTTGGGTGCACAATGGAGGTGTTTGGGATGGTGTGAAGAGGAAAGGTCAGATTAGGGGATATTCGGAATAAGAATGAGAATATGAGCATTGACGCATAAGCTGGGAGTCTTGGTCTTGTAGCAGTGGGGAAAAAAAAGGGAATCAGATACAGAAAAATAAATGGGTCCTCTCATTCTAGTCAAACTAGAGGGCCTGAGACACAAGGCAACTCTTTTCACTTGCAGTTCCCAGTGGTATGCAGATGGATAAAGAGATGGCCCAGAGATGCATGAAGGCCCTCTGATGATCATATGTTATAGACCCTGACAAAATAAAATTTATCAATTTCTTCCATATTATTATTACATGAAGACACTGAGAGGGGCTAGAACTTTAAGGATTCTGAGACTCTTACCATCTCAGTGTCACCTGGAAGACAACTTCCTAGTCTGAGCCAGTTATTAAGAATTAAGGACAGAGACATAGATCAATGGAACAGAACAGAGAGCTCAGAAATAAATCTACACACCTACAGTCAATTAATCTATGACAAAGGAGGCAAAAATATACAATGGAAAAAGACAGTCTCTTCAATAAGTGGTACTCGGAAAGCTGGACAGCTACATGTAAAAGAATGAATTAGAACATTCTCTAATGTCATATACAAAAATAAACTCAAAATGGATCAAAGACCGAAATGTAAGACCAGAAACCATAAATCTCCTAGAAGAGAACATAGGCAAAACACTCTTTGACATAAATCATGCAATATTTTTTGGATCTGTCTCCTAAGGCAAAAGAAATGAAAGCAAAAATAAACAAATGGGACCTAATTAAACAAAAGCTTTTGCACAGCAAAGGAAACCACCAACAAAGTGAAAAGACAGCTTAAGGAATGGGAGAAAATATTTGCAAATAATATGACTGATAAAGGGTTAATATACAAACATTTACAAACAGCTTGTATAACTCAATATCAAAAAAACAACTCTATCAAAAAATGGGCAGAAGACCTGAACAGACATTTTTCCAAAGAAGATATGCAGATGGCCAACAGGCACATGAAAAGATGCTCAACATCATTAATCATCAGGGAAATGCAAATCAAAACCACAATGAGATATCACCTCACATCGCTCAGAATGGCTAGCATCAAAATGTCTACAAATAATAGATGTTTGCAAGGATGTTGAGAAAAGGGAACCCTTGTACTCTGTTGGTGGGAATGTAAATTAGTGCAGCCAGTATGGAAAACAATATGGAGTTTCTCAAAAAAACTAAAAATAGACCTACCATACAACCCAGCAATTCCACTCCTGGGTATATGTCCAGAAAAAATGAAAACACTAATTTGAAAAGGTACATGCACCTCAATATTCATAGCAGCACTATCAACGATAGCCAAGATATGGAAGCAACACAAGTGTCCATCGACGATGAATGGATAAAGAAGATATGGTATATATGTGTATGGAATATTACTCAGCCAAAAAACAGAATGAAATTCTGCCATTTACAACAATGTGAATGGACCTAGAGGATATTATGCTTAGTGAAATAAGTCAGAGAGAGAAAGACAAAGACTGTATGATATGACATATGTGTAATCTGAAAGATAATACAAAAGAATGTGTATAGCAAAACAGAAACAGACTCACAGACATAGGAAACAAGAAAACAAACTAATGGTTAGTTTGTTGGGGAGAGGGAAGGTGGGGGCAAGTTAAGGGTATGGGATTAAGAGATACGAGGTACTGTGTATAAAATGATGAGCAACTAGGATACATTGTACAGCACAGGGAATTTTAGCCATTATCTTGTAATAACTTTTAATGGAGTACAATCTGTAAAATTACTGAATCACAATGCTGTACACCTAAAATTAATATGGTAGATCAACTATACTTCAATTTAAAGAAGAAAGAATTCAGGGCTACTCCTGTGCAGATCTCTCTGGGTAATTTGAGATCTGAAGAAAATTGGTCACATAGTACCGTAAAGATTTAGAAGACTAAGAAAGGGTAAAACCTGGGGAGTCCTAAAGTGTATTTTGTTTCACTTCCAATTCATCCTCTATGAGGGAACTGATTGTATGGAGTGATTAACAGAGGTTGCTCTAGTTTCTGGATAATTTAGAAAAATAGGAAAGTTCTCAGAAAAGCAGCCTATGAGTGGAACTAAGTCTACACACCAAACTCACCATAGCTGTTGTCCCTGAGAAGAAGGGAAAGGAAAAGGATTTTTTTTTTTAATGTAGTTAAGGGAGACATTAAATGTACCTGCAAAATTGCATTTTCTGAAGGGTCTATGTAGAAGAATTCCAAATGTTCAAACTTTTTTTTTATCCTTGCAGTAGGAATATGGGTGCCTACTTTATTTTTCTATGTAATTTTTTCTAATTTCTTAACTTTTCAGAAAAACAAACATAAAAAGCGGCTTATGAAAGAATTATGAGAAAATATGCTCAAATAAGGAACAGTATATTCTACATAAGGAATTGAAAATAAAAGTATAAACATAAAAATTAAAGTTACAGGACATTTCATTTCAAATAGGAGGCATACTAGACCACATTTGCCTTTTCCTCTTACTTAAATTAACTGCCTCACTTTTTTTTCCAAGGAACTAATGACTCCCTAGCGCACGATCATGACCAATGACTGTAAAGCATTGCTTTAGCATGTTCGCAGTGAATACCCGAGCAGACATACGTTAGCTTTGAAAATTTTTGACCAAAAGCGCATAAAAATAATTATGACCATGCCAAAAAAAAAAAGAATCCATCCCCCAGAAATGTTACACACAATGTTATTTTACTGAGGAACAGAACAATCCTACAAAAAACCCACCAGATATAATAATCAGGGCCCAGGTTTTCATTCTATCAGCAAACTGGCTGTCACTTTACAGTCCTTCAAAAATATATTCAAGGGCTGCTTAGAGATGGAGTGTGACGTTTCATATTTTACTTCAAGGTGAATAAGGTCCTTCTGAAAAGTGCTGAGCCCAAAGACCCTGGACAGCAAAATCCCGTTTATCTCCCACATGATGATGACATGGGTAAGAGGAGGACAAATTTTCAGTGCCCAACACATGTAAAATGTGGGCCAAAGCCACTCAGGACCCACAGGATGAGAAGAAAAATAGATCAGAACAATGTCCTGTCTACTGAATGTTTCCAGCTGTCTAAGAAGATACAGCGGGGCTCAACCTCCAGAACTTGGTGCAGCCTACAGGGTGGAGTCAGGCAGATCTGGGTTCAAATCCTGGAACTTCCACTTTCTAGCTGTGCAACACTATGCAAATAATACAGCCTCCTTGAGCCTTGGTTTCACATGTGTAAGTGTGGCAAAAAGAACAACCTCTCAGGGACACGGTGATGGCTAAATGCATTGATTTCCTGGCTTATAGTAGGCACCCCATGGTATTTCCCATTTCCTTTCCAGTGGCAGAGAGATATTTGAAAAATTAATCCAAAACGCTCAAGAAATTGAAAAATGGCATCATAGGTGCGTTAGACAGGAATCTTCTCTGATCTAATACTCTATCCTCCCATTCCCAATTCCAGAAACTAGTCAATCCCATGGGATTATCATACAATAATAATGATGATAATAACAACATCAGTGAGTGTCTATTGAATGCTTTAAATAGTGCTGGCTCTTACTCTAAACTATTTCTATACTTAATCCCATTTAAATTTTATAACTACCTCATGAGGCTGTATTACCATTATTCCATTTTTGGAGTAAGGAAATAAACTATGTTCATACTATCCCTAAGTGATAAAGCTGAAACTTGACCCCAAGAACTTCTGACTCTAAGAAGCTAGCTGTGTACCTAGTCACTAAGCTATGCCACCCCATCATTATTAAAGATAACCAAGAAAGGAAATACCGGGACCATTTTTCAGAAAAGAAGCACACCAGTACAACCCTTCAAGTCCGGATGCAATTTTCCTTATGTGAAAACTAAACTCTGTTTCTTACTATCCAAGCCCTAATTCAAAGAGCTTTGATACTAAAAGCCTTGTTGTATAATCTTTTTTTTTTTTTTTTTTTTTGCGGTACGCGGGCCTCTCACCGTTGTGGCCTCTTCTGTTGCAGAGCACAGGCTCCAGACACACAGGCTCAGTGGCCATGGCTCATGGGCCTAGCCGCTCCGCGGCATGTGGGATCTTCCCGGACCGGGGCACGAACCCATGTCCCCTGCATCGGCAGGCGGACTCTCAACCACTGCACCACCAGGGAAGCTCTTGTCGTATAATCTTGATCAAAGTGAATTCTTGACAATTAATAGCTTTAGTCTCATACTGAGCTGCACCTGCTACATCATTTAAGAAAACGATCAACATTAGGTTAAAGACCTTCTTAATGATCAAGCCAGAAAAATATATTTATCTTACATGTGTCCATTTTCTTTTCCAAGTAAATAAGCAATCATCTCTTTAAGTACAAAGTTTACCAGCTGTCTGGATGCAACAAGCATGAGTTAAATTCCAAGCCAAGCCACAAAATCGGTTGGGCTTTATATATCAACCAGGTACACAAGAATAATACAGATAGAAGTATGTTTAATAAATGGCCTTTATTTTAATTTTCACTGGCAGACCACTAATGAAATACAGTCTCTATTCTTTCTCCCCGTTCTTTAAGGGAATTCAGATGTACCTTTATCAATATAAACTAACTGCCATTTCATTATTATAATACCATTATCAAAACTGGATAAAACCAACTTTGAAAATGAGGCTATGAATGCATAATGTGTTTGTAACAACAAGACATTACTGCCAATGTATTCATTTTACTTCGAATTATCAGTTTTGTGAGGACATGTTTCTTCTCTTCTAACTAAGGTCTCAAATCTCTCTGGCCAGTAGACAGCTCTCATTTTACCCAAATATATCCAACTGTGAGTGTTCAGAAGTGGCAAAATTAACAAGAAGCTAGAAATCAAATTATAAACAGAATATTGTGATAAGAAATTTCCCATCAGTTTTTATATTCTTTGGAGGGAAATGAAAATTTTTAGAGGCTCATTTCAATTAATAGGTATAAAAACTGGTATAGTTTCTCCATCCTGTGTGATAAAATTGCATCCTGAAGTCTCCTAATGCCATTTTTTTAATATTAAAATTCTTTCAAGCTACAGATAGGTATAAAGAAAATTTTATTTAAGAAATCATCAATGTTGAGTTTTCACAGATATGCAGGATTCAGTTACGGTAAAAAATCTCAGAACTGTGGCTTTGGCATTCTCAACCATTAATTGTCATTGTCAGTTAATTATTAAAAAGCAACAGTTAATATCAAGTGGCTTGAATATTTTTAACCTGCACATTCAAATAATATTTTCCTTCTGACTTTCATCACTTTTTGCCTCATAGGAATCTAACTCAAAGATGTGCATGCCGGGCTTCCCTGGTGGCACAGTGGTTGAGAGTCCGCCTGCTGATGCAGGGGACACGGGTTCGTGCCCCGTTCCGGGAAGATCTCACATGCCACGGAGCGGCTGGGCCCGTGAGCCATGGCCGCTGAGCCTGCGCGTCCGGAGCCTGTGCTCCGCAACGGAAGAGGCCACAACGGTGAGAGGCCCGCGTACCGCAAAAAAAAAAAAAGATGTCCATGCCACTGCACTTGTTGCCACGGACAGGAGTCCCCTTGGCATTTCTCTCAACTTCCTCCATGACAGGGCTCTTCCCTCTGTCTCCCACCTCATCCTGCTCACTACACAAATCCTGAGCTGTTTGTTGTCACGCGCACACATTTTGCAGCTGCATACCTCTCATGCTGCTCGTGCTGAGACTTTCCCACCTTTCTGCAGCTCGCTGTTAGGATGCAGCTCCAGCTAAACATCGCACGTTGGATAAGATGCTCCAAACTGTGGTCCCGTAGCACCTTGTGCATTTATCTATCAGTGCACTCTTTATTTACATGACTCTCCCACTAGAGAGACATGTAACCCATGTTGCGCCAATCAGTCTCTTTGATGAGAATCTGGAATCAGGACAATATAATTCTAGTTCATCTCTTCTCAAGACAAATGGAGAGACCATGCAAAGCTTAGAGGGAGGCAACGCTGCATTTACGAAATTAGGGAAAGCCGGTCTTTGAAGAGAGGGGGAAAAGAAAGACAACATGGACAAAAAGCAAAAGGGAGGTGACAAATCCCTGACAAGGTGAAAAATAAATCAGTTTGACCTCCAATTGCTTGTGTCCAAAAACCACGATCACATATGCAACCTTGGGTTCGGTGAGATTCTCATGTATCCTTTCAATAAAACTTCAATTTTTGCTAAAATAATTTTGAAAGTGTTTTTGTTTCTAACAATCAAATGATTCCTAGGACACTTACATGCAATGAGTGATGAATATATGTCTATTAACTAAATGAACCAATGACTGCCTTTTAATTTATTAGGACAGAAAAAGGATTCCCTCTTAGCCACCAACACACAGTAGAACCTCCAATTTTGCATCCAACATTGCAAGAATAGCAATTTTAAAAAGAAGAAAAATGACAGTACAATTTTATAAGATTTTGGATATAGGACCTTAGAAGATATTCAAAACTTTTAACCTCCTCCAATTACCACCATTTTAAAGATGAGAAAATAGAGACACAGATAGGTGAAATAATTGGCCCAAGGTCATATAGCAAGTCAGAATCACAATGGAGCTCATTTCTCCTCTCCCACCTAACATGCTTTTTTTATACCTTTGACTCGAAGACAACCAGGAAAACACCTGTGCTATGATATGAGCTTTCAGAAGAACAAAACCAGTTGGTGGTTTTATATCCTGCAGATTTTTCAAAAATAGCAATGAGGGCCAAAGAAAAGAATTCAGGTCTTTTAAGACACCCTGTTCTCTTAGTCTTTAATCATGATAACACCTTAAAGAAGGTGTTAAAGAAGGACCAGAGGGGCTCTCCATCTCAGCTGTAAATTAGGTGATTTAATGAAGAATCATTGGAGACATAAAGGACAATCTCTCATTTTATTTGCATAAAAATCAAAATTACAGTTATCAATGTAAATAAGTAACCATTTTAAACAATAATATACGTCTTATATTTGAAGTATACATCATAATTCTTTTCACAATCGATCACAAAGAAAAAATACTTAAAGCTGAATGCAAAGTGTAAAAGAAAAATCTTTGAGAAAGACTTAACTCTCAGTTACATAAAGCTCTATCAATCAATAACTAAAATGCATTGATTATTCAGTAGTTGCAGTAGGTTGCCAGCCCTTAACCTCAACACGAGAATTATCTTGTCACTTCTCACTCAAACAACTATGGATGGTTATTTGAATTTGTTTCTTTCTTTTTCAAATTATGATAAATTAGTTGCCTCCATACCCTAGAAATCCAAATTTATGTTCCCTTTAAATACTTCAGCAATACTTTTGGAGGTTAAATATTTAAAGGTAAATCTTTAATGTCAGTCTCCTCATAAGAACTGCTGCTTTAGAATGATTTCAAAATCAATATACATTTTCTAGCTTATATGTAAATGATGACCATGATTTGCACAATGCAAAAAGTATTAATATTTGTAAATTTTCCATACAAAAAGCATAACTTCCTATATGAAAATAAAGTTGATTCATCTAGAAATTGGTAAACTATGTTTATTTCTTGCATTTCAACTTAATGAAATTGAAGCTAGTTGTCAATTGTTTATTTAACTAATGCTCTTTGTTCAGCAGAGACTCTAAACATCTCAAAAAGATATTTTTCTTGACTATTTTTAGTCACAGAAAAATAAAGAATAAACAGAAACAGTTCTTTTCAATCAATTTATAATGAGGATGGCATTCATCAGTTAAATAAATACACCCTTTGGTTAGGAATGAGTACTAATCCAGGCATTCTCTGAGCATCCTAAACACTGATGAACTTTACAACATTACCCTAAAATACTTTTTATTTTTTATTTCTTTATACTCTGTTTTTGTTCCCTTTCAAGTGTTATAAGCTCATTAAAAAGAGCAAATAACTTATAACAGGTCAAATCAAGATTATCCTATTTTCCCTGATGCATACAACAGAGAAAACAGGAACATTATAGGAAGAATATGGTTTTCAATAATAATTCAACATTGATTTGCCATAAAATAAACATGGAAAAATCCTAGCACTACCACTAATGAGTTGTCTCTATATATTGGATTATTTTAAGCCTTTTCGTGCATTACTTCATTTATTCCTCACAACAAATGGGGTAGGTACTAGTATTTTTGCCTTGTGCACATGAGGACCCTGATGCAGAAAGAGTTTAAGGAATTTGCCCAAGATCATACACTTGATAAATAGTGGAACAGAACAGGAACCCAGGCACTCAGCATGAATCCATGCTTAAACCACTCTGGGTACTGAAAACTTCATATGCTTTTGTAATAGTAAAATTAAAAAATATATGTAAAATAATTAGCATAGTTCCTGCCCTTTACTAAGTACACAGTCAAGTGTAACTATGTTGGTCACCATAACGCCATAATGGTTATTGCTTGCTACTGAATTCTAAAATGGTTTTTTAATTCTCAGCTATTTTTACATGTACAATCCTATTTTTTGGCTGAAAAAAAAATTGGTCTTCTGAATTCTTCATTTTTTAAAAAAATGTTTCTAACATGCATTTCTGGTATTCTGTCATAAACATTCTACAAAACATAGATTACTCAGTATTCCAAATGTGTGACATATGGTTTTCAGGGGAAAATATTGGAGCTTTTACCAAGTAATTAGGGATCATAAGGATTTGCTACCTGGTCTAGAACTATGATCTCATGAGTGAACTACTACTATATCTTCTGAATTTGTACAATACAAAGATATGATGAGACTGCTTTTATTATAACCACAATCTTTTAGGAGGATACATTACAAGAAAGGAAGGAGGAATAGAGGAAGAGAGGGAGAGAGAAAGAGAAAATGCTAATTTGTGTTTTACAAAAGAATGGAGAGATGTTTGGTGATCTTGAAATCATAGCTCTTAACCAAAGACAGAGAATTCCATATGGTGATTGTTTGATGGAAAAACTCAAGACCTGGAATATTCAACAAAGAAGCTGTTGACAGTGACTGAATTGTCTGTCAGTTAGAAATGCCTATATTTTGTTAGTATCTCTTTCAACATATGATCCTGGTCATTTATCAGAAGGTAGATAGCTAAATTTGATTAGTTTTAACTGAGAAAAAACTAATTTACCTTCCATTGATTGAAATTCATATGGGTGATCAAAAATTGCCAAGCACCAGTACCCAATTAATGTTAAGCAAAATGAACCAAGGACAGCAGTAACTAGAACTACCGCACAGATTACAGAAATTTTGCTACCAATAAATTAAAGAAATTTAGTCTCCTTAGCAAGTGATTTATTTGGAAGAAGCTTTTAGTGCTAATTTCTGGATGAAGCCAAGAAGATAAAACATTTTAGTGTAGAGTTCAGTTCAAGTACAAACACAGTTGCCAAAAAGCTTTCAAATGAATACTTTAGCATAATTCTTGTTTTACTACATATTCTGGGGACTCAGAAGATATATATATAGAGTTTCTGCATTTCACCATAAAGAAATTTGAGTCCAGCTTGGGTTAAACCAACCAATCCAAAGAATAATAGAGGCAAGTGATTTTAGAAAAAAAACCCTCTTTCCTAATGATAATCCCCAATGGAAAGTGGTTGATAATTTAGAAAACTATCAATACTAGTCTAATATAGTTTCTTTTATAAATTTCCCAATGGCTCCCATCATCTCTGCTTCTCCTATGCTAAAATTAAGTTATTTGATCATGTTCCTAGTTAAATATTTCCTTCCCTACTAAAGGACATTTGCCTGGGCATCAGTATACCCAACTACATCTCCAGTGCTTTAACATGCCCTAAGAATGTCTACCTCAGGGTACTCACAGTTAAAATCTATGGACAGTTCATTGTGTTCAAAAATTTAAAAAAAAATATTTTGTAGTGGAGCTACAAGATGGCGGAAGAATAAGACGCAGAGATCACCTTCCTCCCCACAAATACATCAGAAATACATCTACTCGTGGAACAACTCCTACAGAACACCTACTGAACACTGGCAGAAGACCTCAGACCTCCCAAAAGGCAAGAAACTCCCCATGTACCTGGGTAGGGCAAAAGAAAAAAGAAAAAAACAGAGAAAAAAGAATAGTGATGAGACCTGCACCAGTGGGAGGGAGCTGTGAAGGAGGAAAGATTTCCACACACTAAGGAGCCCCTTCGCAGGCGGAGCCTGCGGGTGGCGGACGGGGGGAACTTCGGAGCCGCGGAGGAGAGCGCAGCCACAGGGGTGCGGAGGGCAAAGAGGAGAGATTCCCACACAGAGGATCAGTGCTGACCAGCACTCACCAGCCCGAGAGGCTTGTCTGCTCACCCACCCAGGCGGCAGGGGCTGGGAGCTGAGGATCGGGCTTCGGAGGTCGGATCCAACGGAGAGGACTGGGGTTGGCAGCGTGAACACAGCCTGAATGGGGCTAGTGCGCCACAGCTAGCCGGGAGGGAGTCCGGGAAAAAGTCTGGAGCTGCTGAAGAGGCAAGACACTTTTTCTTGCCTCTTTGTTTCCTGGTGCACAAAGAGAGGGGATTCAGAGCGCTGCTTAAAGGAGCTCCAAGACGGGCGTGAGCCGCGGCTATCAGCGTGGACCCCAGAGACGGACATGAGATGTTAAGGCTGCTGCTGCCGCCACCAAGAAGCCTGTGTGCAAGCACAGGTCACTGTCCACACCTCCCCTCCCGTGAGCCGGTGCGGCCCGCCACTGCCAGGGTCCCGTGATCCAGGGACACCCTCCCCAGGAGAACACACAGCGTGCCTCATGCTGGTGCAAAGTCACGCCGTCCTCTGCCACTGCAGGATTACCCGGCACTCCATGCCCCTCCCTCCCCCCGGCCTGAGTGAGCCAGAGACCCGAATCAGTGGCTCCATTAACCCCGTCCTGTCTAAGTGAAGAACAGACGCCTTCAGGCGACCTACATACAGAGGCCGGGCCAAATCCAAAGCTGAGCCCCCGTAGCTGTGCGAACAAAGAAGAGAAAGGGAAATTTCTCCCAGCAGCCTCAGGAGCAAAGGATTAAATCTCCACAATCAACTTGATGTACCCTGCATCTGTGGAATACCTGAATAGACAAGGAATCACCCAAAATTGAAGAGGGGAACTTTGGGAACAGCGATATATATATATTTTTTTTCTTTCCATTTTTCTCTTTTTGTGAGTGTGTATGTGTATGCTTCTGTGTGTGATTTTGTCTGTATAGCTTTGCTTTTACCATTTGTCCTAGGGTTCTGTCTGTCCTTTTTTTCTTTTATACTTAAAATTTTTTTTTCTTAATAATTATTTTTTATTTTAATAACTTTATTTTATTTTATCTTCTTCTTTCCTTCTTTCTTTTCTCCCTTTTATTCTGAGCCATCTGGAGAACAGGCTCTTGGTGCTCCAGCCAGGCCTCAGGGCTGTGCCACTGAGGTGGAAGAGCCAAGTGCAGTACATTTGTCCACAAGAGACCTCCGAGCTCCACGTAATACCAAACAAAGAAAACCTCCCAGAGGTCTCCATCTCAATGCCAAGACCCAGCTCCACTCAACCACCAGCAAGCTACAGTGCAGGACGCCCTATGCCAAACAACAAGCAAGACAGGAACACAACCCCATCCATTAGCACAAAAGCTGCCTAAAATCATAATAAGACCACAGACACCCCCAAACACACCATCAGACGTGGACCTGCCCACGAGAAAGAAAAGATCCAGCCTCATCCACCAGAACACAGGCACTAGTTCCCTCCACCAGGAAGTCTACACAACACACTGAACCAACCTTAGCCACTGGGGGCAGAGAGCAAAACTATGGGAACTACGAACCTGCAGCCTGTGAAATGGAGACCCCAAACACAGTAAGTTAGGCAAAATGAGAAGACAGAGAAACACACAGCAGATGAAGGAGCAAGGTAAAAACCCACCAGACCAAACAAATGTAGAGGAAATAGGCAGTCTACCTGAAAAAGAATTCAGAATAATGATAGTAAAGATGATCCAAAATCTTGGAAATAGAATAGACAAAATACAAGAAACCTTTAACAAGGACCTAGAAGAAATAAAGAGCAAACAAACAGAAATGAACAACACAATAAATGAAATTAAAAATTCTCTAGAAGGGATCAATAACAGAATAACTGAGGCAGAAGAACGGATAAGTGACCTGGAAGATAAAATAGTGGAAATAACTACTGCAGACCAGAATAAGGAAAAAAGAATGAAAATAATTGAGGACAGTCTCAGAGACCTCTGGGACAACATTAAGTGCACCAACATTCGAATTATAGGGATTCCAGAGGAAGAAGAGAAAATGAAAGGGACTGACAAAATATTTGAAGAGATTATAGTTGAAAACTTCCCTAATATGGGAAAGGAAATAGTTAATCAAGTCCAGGAAGCACAGAGAGTCCCATACAAGATAAATCCAAGGAGAAACAGGCCAAGACACATATAAATCAAACTATCAAAAATTAAATACAAAGAAAAATATTAAAAGCAGCAAGGGAAAAACAACAAATAACACACAAGGGAATCCCCGTAGGTTAACAGTTGACCTTTCAGCAGAAACTCTGCAAGCCAGAAGGGAGTGGCAGGACATATTTAAAGTGATGAAAGAGAAAAACCTACAACCAAGATTACTCTACCCAGCAAGGATCCCATTCAGATTTGATGGAGAAATTAAAAGCTTTACAGAGAAGCAAAAGCTAAGGGAATTCTGCACCACCAAGCCAGCTTTACAACAAACGCTAAAGGAAGTTCTCTAGGCAGGAAATATAAGAGAAGGAAAAGACCTACAATAACGAACCCAAAACAGTTAAGAAAATGGGAATAGGAACATACATATCGATAATAACTTTAAATGTAAATGGATTCAATGTTCCAACCAAAACACATACTGTCTGAATGGATACAAAAACAAGACCCGTATATATGCTGTCTACAAGAGACCCACTTCAGACGTCGGGACACATACAGACTGAAAGTGAGGGTATGGAAAGATATTCCATGCAAATGGAAATCAAAAGAAAGCTGGAATAGCAATTCTCATATCAGACAAAATAGACTTTAAAACAAAGACTATTACAAGAGACAAAGAAGGACACTACATAATGATGAAGGGATCAATCCAAGAAGAAGATATAACAATTGTAAATATTTATGCACTCAACATAGAAGCACCTCAATACAAAGGCAAATACTAACAGCCATAAAAGGGGGAATTGACAGGAACACAATCATAGCAGGGGACTTTAACACCCCACTTTCACTAATGGACAGATCATCCAAAATGAAAATACATAGGGAAATACAAGCTTTAACTGATACATTAAGCAAGATGAACTTAATTGATATTTGTAGGACATTCCATCCAAAAAAACCAGAATATACTTTCTTCTCAAGTGCTCATGCAACATTTACCAGGATAGATCATATCTTGGGTATCAAATCAAGCCTTGGTAAATTTAAGAAAATTGAAATCATCTCAAGTATCTTTTCCAACCACAATGTATGAGACTAGATATCAATTATAAGAAAAAATCTGTAAGAAATACAAACACATGGAGGCTAAACAACACACTACTTAATAACCAAGAGATCACTGAAGAAATCAAAGAGGAAATAAAAAATACCTAGAAACAAATGACCATGAAAACAAAATGACCCAAATATATGGAATGCAGCAAAAGAAGTTCTAAGAGGGAAGTTTACAGCTATACAATCGTACCTTAAGAAACAACAAACATCTCAAATAAACAACCTAACATTACACTTAAAGCAATTAGAAAAAGAAGAACAAAAAAAAACCCCCAAAGTTAGCAGAAGGAAAGAAATCATAAATATCAGGTCAGAAATAAATGAAAAAGAAATGAAGGAGATGATAGCAAACTCAATAAAGCTAAAAGCTGGTTCTTT
Organism: Leucopleurus acutus; assembly: GCF_964270905.1. Lineage (NCBI taxonomy): Eukaryota > Metazoa > Chordata > Mammalia > Artiodactyla > Delphinidae > Leucopleurus > Leucopleurus acutus. Next base: position 25,558,773 of record NC_139152.1, read on the forward strand.
GAGAAGATAAACAAAATTGATAAAGCATTAGCCAGACTTACCAAGAAAATAAGGGAGAAGACTCAAATCAATAGAATTAGAAATGAAAAAGGAGAAGTAACAACTGACACTGTGGAAATACAAAGGATCATGAGAGATTACTACAAGCAACTCTATGCCAATAAAATGGACAACCTGGAAGAAATGGACACATTCTTAGAAATGCACAACCTTCCGAGACTGAACCAGGAAGAAATAGAAAATATGAACAGACCAATCACAAGCAGTGAAATTGAGACTGTGATTAAAAATCTTCCAACAAACAAAAGCCCAGGACCTGATCGCTTCACAGGCTAATTCTATCAAACATTTAGAGAAGAGCTAAGACCGCCTTTCTCAAACTCTTCCAAAATATAGCAGAGGAAGGAACACTCCCAAACTCATTCTATGAGGCCACCATCACTCTGATATCAAAACCAGAGAAAGATGTCACAAAGAAAGAAAACTACAGGCCAATATCACTGATGAACATAGATGCAAAAATCCTCAACAAAATACTAGCAAACAGAATCCAACAGCACATTAAAAGGATCATACACTATGATCAAGTGGGGTTTATCCCAGGAATGCAAGGATTCTTCAATATATGTAAATCAATCAACGAGATACACCATATTAACAAATTGAAGGAGAAAAATCATATGGTCATCTCAATAGATGCAGAGAAAGCTTTCAACAAAATTCAACACCCATTCATGATAAAAACCCTGCAGAAAGTAGGCATAGAGGGAACTTTCCTCAACATAGTAAAGGCCATATATGACAAACCCACAGCCAACATTGTCCTCAAAGGTGAAAAACTGAAACCATTTCCACTAAGATCAGGAACAAGACAAGTTGCCCACTCTCACCACTATTATTCAACATAGTTTTGGGAGTCTTAGCCACAGCAATCAGAGAAGAAAAAGAAATAAAAGGAATGTAAATTGGAAAAGAAGAAGTAAAGCTGTCACTGTTGGCAGATGACATGATACTATACATAGAGAATCCTAAAGATGCTACCAGAAAACTACTAGAGCTAATCAATGAATTTGGTAAAATAGCAGGATACAAAATTAATGCACAGAAATCTCTGGCATTCCTATACAGTAATGATGAAAAATCTGAAAGTGAAATTAAGAAAACACTCCCATTTACCATTGCAACAAAAAGAATAAAATGTCTAGGAATAAACCTACCTAAGGAGAAAAGAGACATGTATGCATAAAATTATAAGACACTGCTGAAGGAAATTAAATAAGAAACAAATAGATGGAGAGATATACCATGTTCTTGGATTGGAAGAATCAACATTGTGAAAATGGCTCTACTACCCAAAGCAATCTAAAGATTCAGTGCAATCCCTATCAAACTACCAATGGCATTTTTCACAGAACTAGAACAAGAAATTTCACAATTTGTATGGAAACACAAAAGACCCTGCGTAGCCAAATCAATCTTGAGAAAGAAAAACAGAGCTGGAGGAATCAGGCTCCCTGACTTCAGACTATATATACTACAAAGCTACTGTAATCCAACAGTATGGTACTGGCACAAAAACAGAAATATAGATCAATGGAACAGGATAGAATGCCCAGAGATAAACCCATGCACATATGATCACCTTATCTTTGATAAAGGAGGCAAGAATATACGGTGGAGAAAAGACAGCCTCTTCAATAAGTGGTGCTGGGAAAACTGGACAGCTACACATAAAAGAATGAAATTAGAACACTCCCTAACACCATACACAAAAATAAACTCAAAATGGATTAAAGGTCTAAATGTACGGCCATACACCATCAAACTCTTGGAGGAAAACATAGGCAGAACACTCTATGACATAAATCATAGCAAGATCCTTTTGACCCATCTCCTAGAGAAATGGAAATAAAAACAAAAATAAACTAATGAGACCTAATGAAACTTAAAAGCTTTTGCAAAACAAAGGGAACCATAAAGAAGATAAAAAGACAATCCTCAGAAAGGGAGAAAATATTTGCAAATGAAGCAAGTGACAAAGGATTAATCTCCAAAACATACAAGCAACTCATGCAGCTCAATATCAAAAAACAAACAACCCAATCCAAAAATGGGCAGAAGGTCTAAATAGACATATCTCCAAAGAAGATATACAGATTGCCAACAAAGATGAAAGAATGCTCAACGTCATTAATCATTAGGGAAATGCAAATCAAAACTACAATGCGATATCATCTCACACCAGTCAGAATGGCCATCATCAAAAAATCTAGAAACAATAAATGCTGGAGAGGGTGTGGAGAAAAGGGAACCCTCTTGCACTGTTGGTGGGAATGTAAATTGATACAGCCAGTATGGAGAACAGTATGGAGGTTCCTTAAAAAACTAAAAATAGAACAACCATACGACCCAGCAATCCCACTACTGGTCATATACCCTGAGAAAACCATAATTCTGAAAGAGTCATGTACCAAAATGTTCATTGCAGCTCTATTTATAATAGCCAGGACGTGGAAGCAACCTAAGTGTCCATCGACAGATGAATGGATAAAGAAGATGTGGCATATATATACCTCGGAATATTACTCAGCCATAGAGAGGAACGAAACTGATTTATTTGTAGTGAGGTGGATGGACCTAGAGAGTGTCATACAGAGTGTAGTAGGTCAGAAAGAGAAAAGCAAATACCATATGCTAACACATATATAAGGAATCTTAAAAAAAAAAAAAGAAAATGGTCAGAAGAACCTAGGGGCAAGATGGGAATAAAGATGCAGACTTACTAGAGAATGGACTTGAGGATACAGGGAGGGGGAAGGGTAAGCTGGGACAAAGTGAGAGAGTGTCATGGACAAATATACACTACCAAACATAAAATAGATCACTAGTGGGTAGCAGCCGCATAGCACAGGGAGATCAGTTCGGTGCTTTGTGACCACCTAGAGCGGTGGAATAGGGAGGGTGGGAGGGAGGGAGACGCAAGAGGGAAGAGATATGGGAACATATGTATATGTATAACTGATTCGCTTTGTTATAAAGCAGAAACTGACACACCATTGTAAAGCAATTATACTCTAATAAAAATGCTTAAAATTTTTTTAAACAATATAAAATCATTTTTATGCTATTGGATAAAGATTGCAAAATGTCATAGAGGTATGTAAGTTATTAAATTCAAAAAATAATATATATTATAAAGGTTTTTTTATATAACAAATTACTTTAAAGCAGCCATTGAAATCCAATGGATGACAAACTCCTCTGCAGAAAGCTGAGACACACAGACTGTTTCACCTTTGGGATTATGGGAGGAAGAAATCACCACCATAAAAGTGAGTAAGAAAAAAAAGGTGAAATTTTAACAAATTCTGAAATGCTGAGTATGGAGTAGCCTGTCAGTTTATATACCCGGGAGCCTCAGACATAAGGAGAGTCTGTGTTCATTCACCAGCTTTTAGCCAGGGGCCTCTACTGGGTGTTCACAAGACGGGATAGAGATGGTACCTGGCATAGGCGCCCTCACTGGAACACAGGCACTAAGCCACCTCTTGTTTGAAGCAAAACCTGGAAGACATGGGGAGTAAGGTAGGAAACCCTTTTGCCCCTGCTCTAGGACAAAGGTATGCTGCCAGGGAGGGAGGGCTAGGAACAAAGTGATCTGCAGCTGAGGGAGGGATGAGAGAGCTGTTTGAGTCCAGGCCGTTAAACTGAGTCCAGGACCCTAAAGCAGAGGCCTACTACCACTGGGAGAGGGCAGGACATGTGCCCACACTGGAGAGTTCCCTTCACGTCCCCCTCACTGATGCAGGGTAGACTATGGCTATGTGGCAGGGTAAGGTGGGAGAGGGTTGTAGTGAGGACAGAGGTCTGAAACACTAAGACATTTCCTCACCCAAAATGCAGGTGAACAAGGCCTTCTAAGGACTGAGGCTACATCAAGAGAAACAAGAAACTCTATCTGCCCTGACCACAGCCCCCACCAAATAACCAGCAATAGCAGTCTGCTGCTGGGGAGGAACAAAACCATGGGAAAATATCCACTAGTAGTTCAGGCCTGCTGGGCCTGCTGAGAGCTGAGAGCAGACGAGGAACCCTGAAAAAAGCCCTACAGTAATGGAGGCTGCACGCTAAGCACAAAGTGGCAGCAGCCCACCATTGGAGGAATTTGAAAAAAAAAATAGTGAAAAATAGAACAGATTATCCAAGAGATGCGAGACAATATCAAAGAGTCTAATGCTCATGTACTTGGAGTACCAGAAGGATAAAGATAGAGAAGAGGACAGAAAGATTATTGATGAGAGAACTTTCAAAATGAGTGCAAGACAACCATAGATCCAAGAAGTTCAGAGAGCCCTAGCAGTATAAATACCAAGAAAAACCCTACCTAGGCTCATCATGGTCAAACTGCTGAAACCCAAAGATAAAGGGAAAATCTTGAGAGTAGTCAGAGAAAAAGACACATTTTCTAGAGGCACAAAGATAGGAAGCAGAACAGATTCACTGTCAGAAATTAGGCAAGCAGGAGACAATGGAGTCACATCTTTAAAAACTGGAAAAAAAAAAAAGAATGGATCTGTGGCTTCCCTGGTGGTGCAGTGGTTGAGAGTCCACCTGCTGATGCAGGGGACACGGGTTCGTGCCCCGGTCTGGGAAGATCCCGCATGCCGCAGAGCAGTTAGGCCCGTGAGCCATGGCCGCTGAGCCTGCGCGTCCGGAGCCTGTGCTCCACAACGGGAGAGGCCACAACAGTGAGAGGTCCGCGTACCGCAAAAAAAAAAAAAAGAATTGATCAGCTCAAAATTCTGTGTCCAATGAAAATACCTTTCAAAAATGAGGCTGGAGGGAAGATTTTTCCAGAGAAACAGAAACTGAGAGAATTAATTGCCAGCAGACTTGTAGAATAAGAAATGTTAAAAGGAAGTTCTTCAGGCAGAAGAAATCTGATACAAGATAGACATAAAGAAATAAAGAGCATGGGAAAAGGAAAAATGTGGGTAACTACGACATACATGTTTCTTGATTTTAATCTCTTTAAAAGACAACTGTCTGAAGTAAAAATACCTGTAAGGCATATGTTTCATAGAATATGTTGAAGTAAAATGTATGAGAACAGTAGCATAAGGGACAGGAAGGAAGAAATAAATAAATACTATGGTAAGATTCTTGCACAATAAAGGAAGTACTATAATATTATTTGAAGTGAACTGTCATAAGTTAAAAATATGTATTGAAAACAATAGAACAACCAAACTAATTAAAATGATGTATAACTAATAAGCTAGTAGGGGAGATAACATAGAATCATAAAAAAATACTCAAAAGAAGGTGGTGAAAGAGAGACAAAGGAATCAAGAACAAATGGGACACATGGAAAAGAACTAGAACTAGATAAAAAATATATGGCAGATTTAAATACAAATGCATGAATAATTAAGTTAATGTTATAAACACTTCAATTAAATGCAAAGACTGGACTGGATGGAGAAAACAAGATCCAATTATATACTTATTAAAGGAAACTGACTTTAAATATAAAGACATAGATTAAAATGATGGGAAAACTATGTCATGTAAATATACTAATCAAAGGAAAGCTAGTATAGCTATATTATCAGACTAATTAGGTTTCTGAAAAAGAAATAATACTGTTGATAAAGAGGAAGTAAAGGGGTAAATTCATCAAGAAGACATGACAATCCTAAATGTGTATGTACTTAATTGCAAAATTCAAATATACAAATAATATAATGATATTACAGTAGTTTTGTTAGTTGGTTTGGTTTGTACCAGTAACAAAGGCTGCAGCAAAGTCACTGTTCCCTTAATGCCCACCACCACCTTCCTGCTTTGCCGACTTCAGTGACAATGGTCTTGATGTAGTATCATAAGGTCTACAACAAAAGACTGGAATATTTCTATCTTCCAATAAAATAAAAACTTCCATAGCAACATATGTCCTAAGACATCTTTAAATAAAGAAATTTCAGGTTTCCCTGGTGGCACAGTGGTTGAGAGTCCGCCTGCTGATGCAGGGGCACGGGTTCGTGCCCCGGTCCAGGAAGATCCCACATGCCGTGGAGCGGCTGGGCCCATGAGTCATGGCCGCTGAGCCTGTGCGTCCAGAGCCTGTGCTCCACAACGGGAGAGGCCACAACAGTGAGAGGCCCGCATACCGAAAAAAAAAAATAAATAAATTGCACATGAAAATGAATAAAAGGAAATAGGAAGAAACTAGTAGTGACACAGAGAAGTTGGAAGGGGCAAAAGGCTTCAAAAAATCTGAAATTAGATCCCCTATCATGTCATCACCTGTGCTTTGAATTAAGAATATTTACTTATTAATTAGGCTTAAACTTTCATCGACACTTCAAAGTGAAGAGATTAGTCTATTAAGTAAATGACTTCACAAACATCACTTTAACTGGTGGCTGTATATTCTGTGTAGACTCATTATTTAACTCACACTTTGTTCATTCCATTATTTCATTTTTGACAGGTAGCAGCTGAATAAAGTCAAGAACTACTCATCTGAATTCAGTCAACAAAGAAAGGTGTTTAAAATGTAGGAAGGAGGAATAATGGGTCAACAACAATTTCCATCAGAAGAAAATGTTATTATTTATTAACAACACATAATTTAGTCAAAGATTTTTTTTCTGTCTCTTACAAATCTCACTGCCCTAGCTCACCAAGTTTCTCTCACACCAGTATAATGCTATAAATAATGATCTGAAATGCATTTGGCCTCTCATAGCATCATAGGTATGGAATAAAACCTTAACATTCCCACTAAGGAGATTAAATAATATGAAGATAATTTATACAGTGTTTTCTACTTCAGGGAAAAAGAAAAAAGCACAAAGTCTATGAGAATAAAATATTAAAAGGACACAAAGAACTGAATGTTTGTGTCCCACCAAAATTCATATGTTGATGCTTAAATTCCCATGTGATGGTGTTTGGAGGTGGGAATTTTGGAAGGTAATTAGGTCATGAGGATGGATCCCTTATGAATGGGATTAGTGCCCTTATAAGGGGCTGAAGAGATGAGAGTTTCCCCCTTCCACCATGTGAGGACACAGCAAGAATGAGCCAGGAAGTGGGCCTTTACCAGACATCAAATCTGTCAACACCTTGATCTTGGACTTCTAGACTCCAGAAATGTGAGAAGTAAATTTTTACTGTTTACAAGCCACCAAGTCGATGGTATCCTGTTATAGTAACTTGAATAGAATAAGACAGTTCCTCCTTCCAACAGTGCCAGTCAAAATATTTATATGCCTCCCTGTATCTCCTAATTTTTCAGACCATACAATTTCACTTTAGTGCCAAATGTATTACTGTTCTCTAAATCCAAACCTATCTCAGTAACTTGATTTGCATGCTTTTGTGCAAGGTAATTAAAATAAAGAGTTTTAAGACTCACTGAGTGGAAATGTAACCAATGTTTCATCCACAAAAGTTAGAAAATCAGCCAATTTTAAGCAAAACATCATGATCATCAAACAGCTAAGTTCCTTGAGGAGAGGATTTTATTTCATTGACTCTGATATTTCCCCAACACCTGGAATGATGCCTGACATGTAACACACACTCAATACATATTGTTAAATTAATGAGGGAATATGAGAGACCCTGCGGCACAGACTACTGCAGAGAAGAAAGTAAATACCCATGAATTCTTTGAACAAAGAACTGTCTCAATGCATATTGTGGTGACTGTTGTTGAAATATGAAACATGCACTCACACATGGATCAGGAATAAGGAAAATAAAGATAAGACTTCATATACAAATCCCTGAGCTTTCTAATGTTAAAGGGAAAAGGTGTGTGCATTAATTTGACATATTGATACAGTGGGGAGAGAATATTTAAATACAAGGCATTTCTCATTTCACAAACAGCAATTCTCATTTCACAAACAGCAATTCACAAACCACAGTAAATGAATTTCTTCTGATCCAGAGCTGTGTATACCCACAGTCCAGGATTTCTAATACAATAAATTCTGCTTTTACGCCAATCACAACAAAGAAAATAAAATTAGGCAACTAAATAAATGAAATGAGAAGGAAAGGATTTTGCCCATACTTGGTGACATCTGTAACCCATATTTTATTTATCAGATAAAGTATTTAGCCAGATTTGTGTCAGCCTTAGAGTAATGAGCTCCACATAATTTCACCCTAGGGTTTAACTCGGAAACAGCTCTCACAAATGAACTAAACAACAACAGTAACAAAAAACCTCATACAACTTCATTACTTCATTCCCAAACTGTATAATCTCAGAATCTCAGAGCCACCATTACTCACAATGCATTCATGCTTTGCTAAGAACTGAATTGTGTTTCCACAAAATGTATATGTTTGAAGCTCTAACAGCCAGTGTGATGGTATTTGGGAGGTAGATAGATTTTGATGTGATCATGGGCTTGGGGTCCTCATGATGGGATTAGTGCCCTTATAAAAAGAAACACCAGAAAGCTTGTCTTCCCTCTCTCTGCCCTGTGAGGACACAATGAGAAGGTGGCCATCTGCAAGCTAGGAATAGAGCTCTCGTCAGGGAACTGAATCAGCCAGCATCTTGATTCTGGACTTCTCAGCCTCCAGAACTGTGAGAAATGAATTCCTATTGTTTAGAGCACCCAGTTTATGGCATTCTATTACACCAGCTCAAGGTGACTAAGACACACTTACAGGAAAATAATAGGAATGAAAATATAACAATGATAATGCTACGATCCCATTGAAGAATAGTTGTGCCTGGGTTAGGAGTTTAGAAATGCAACATCACATTTAGTCCTCACAGTCTCTCCTGAGGAAGGTCATATTTTCATTGTCATTTTACATGTGAAGAAACTGAATCTCAGAGAGATGAAACAAATTCCTAGGAAGTACTGGAATCATGATTTAAGCCAAGGCCCTCTGCCTCCAGGCTCAGAACTGTTAAATCTACATGTATCACCTCTTCAGACTTTTTATTAAGCTCAATTAATCCACCTCCTGATACAAAAGAACAAATAAAGAATCCCCAAATTACTTAAATCCTGTGACAATATACCCCAAATTTTGACAGATTTCTTTTCAAAATAGGGCAGTTGCCCTCCTTACTCACAAACATGACAACTTATAAACCTCTGTCCAGGTTTCAACATTGCTGTATATTGCAGTCCAGTTGGCTCGCTCTCCAGAATTGCTGGTGTTCGGGGTTAAACATGAAAGTAAGAATAAAAGTCCACCACCTGACTCCTCACCTATGCCAACTCCTTGCCAGGACTCTTTAGAATCCAACTGGCCTACACACAGCCTAATGGTAATAGCAGTTTCTAGATAAAAATCCATGCTACTGCTAGTTCATCTTGGAACCTCAGCTAGTGATTTCACCTCTCAGACCCTCAGTCACCTCACATGAAAGTGGAGAATATAACATCATCTCGAGTGGCCATTGCGATGGTTACATGAGAAAATACACCTAAGAGCCCAGTACACACCCTGGCCCTCGGGAGACTGTACCACATGCTTTTTCCCCTCCCCCTCTCCTCCCTTTTCTTTCCTTCTTTCTCCTCCCCCACCTGCTGCTCACCTTTCTCACCCCCTCTTCTAGGCCCTCCTTCTATTAGTTGCCCTCCTGATCCAGCATCAGTTCTCCCTAGGGGGTTTCTTCCCTGAGACTATAGGAATTCCTTGTCCATTAAACTTGAAATAAATATAAAACCTGCCATTGCTCCAGCTAGCATCCTTTCCCTCAGATCTTCATTGCCACACTTACTGAAAGTGTTCTACACTCAGTTCTCACACCGCCTTACCACCCTTCCATTCATTTATTTATTTTGAATATTTGGTACCTTCATTTGCCAGGCACTGTGCCAGGCCCTGGGTTACAACTGTGATCAAAGCCTGAGCTGGTCCCTCCCTGCCCTCACAGCGTTCACCATCCCCTTGCAGTATGACTTTCGTCTCTCATTCTGCTGAAATCCCCACACTGACAGCCACCAGCACCCTCCTAATTCCTCATTCCTCTCCTCCATCAACCTCCTAAACAAATGAATGAGTCCCTTTTCTCTCTGCCTCAGGGATCTCACACCTTCCTGTGACTACATTCTCCCTCTTCTCCTAAGCCCTACCCCCCAAAATCCCTCCTCTAGTTTTCTGTCTCAATAAAGAGCTTCCCCATCCACCCAGTTGTTTGACCCAGAAACCCAGGAATTCTTGTTTTTTCCCTCCCCTTTCATCCTGTCCACTAGCAGGTCCTGTTGACTCTGTACCCAAAACATACCCTTCACCTATCCACGTCCATTAGCTTCTCTCTCAAGCATGTAACTGCTTCCTACCTGGTCCCCTGCTTCATTCCATCACATAGACTGCCCTCCGCCCCCCACCCCCCACCAACTTGTCACACAGCAGTCAGAGTGATCTTTAAAGCTAATCAAGTAATGTCACCCCAACACTTTTAAAAGCTTTAAAACTATAAACTTCAAAGTCTTCTGCTTCCACTCAGAATAAAATCCAAACTTGCTTGTACAGCAAAATGGCCCAATATCACCTGGGCCTTCCACCCCCGAGCTCATTACCCTCACGCCTGAGACCATCTGACAGGTTCTTGCGGGGCTGGGCCTCCCCTCATTCAGTCTCAGCTCAGACCTCACCTGTTCAGGGCAGCTGACCCATCGCTCTCCATCACATCCTGTTTCACTCTCTTCACAGCACTTACAGCGGTCCCTCACTGTTGGTTATTTAGTATCTGTCCTCTACTGGAAGGGAAGCTACACAGGGGCAAGGACCTTGTCCTCCTTATCTGCCAGGACATCCCTGGTGCCTGGAACATGCCAGACACATGGCAGATGTTTAATAAATATTTGTTGAATGAATGGTCGATGGGATGGAAAAATAAAGGATAGAAATAGGCAAAGGAGGGAATAACTAGGAAAAAAGGCCCTGAAAAGAAGAGGTTTTTCTGGGACTTCACAGAAGACATAGCTTGAAGTGGTAAAGTACTAACACTATAAATAGAACTTTCATATTTATTAAAACTCTCGTCCATTAGAAACAGCCTAATTTAGTGAGCACCCAAGCTGGTACATCTATGTCAATCTTCATAGCTGGATCACAGGAGACGACACAAAATTATAAACGCTTTGGAAAATTCTGTGCTCTGAAAGCATCTCCCTGCCTGCTCACAAGCATGTCTTAAAGGCAGAGTCCTCTGGGCTTCCTTCCATACTTGTGCTGTAATAAATTCCTTTCTAACACAAGAAGAAAGGAGAGACAGCAGGGGAAGGTAGAGCTCTCCTTCCCCAGAGAATCAAGAGCACCTGCTCTCTAATGCTCGGGGCTCTTCCACCAAGGAAGCAGCAAAAGGTTTGTGCCTCCTAACTGAGGCTTCACAGACCCACACCTCACCTCCCCTTGTTTCTAAGTAAGGCAGACAGCTGGGCTTCGGTTAGCTTCTCTTTCCCCCTTTCCACTACTCCTTTTTTCTCTAATCTAATATAGGAAAAGAAGGAAGGAAGGAAGGGAGATAGGGGAAGAGGTGGGTTAGGGAGCAGGGACACCACAAAGAACTGACTCAGACCTTCACTCCTAGGGTCACCATGAGCTGCACTAAGCGCTGCTGAACACTGAAACTCAGGGAGATGCGGAGCCCGGCCCCCTACCTCATCGTGGAGCACACAGCTTTTGGATACACTGGGAATCCACTGCTCTGGGCTTCTGGTGGCAGTGGGGAGGCAGCCACCCCAAGCTCTTCTGTGAAGGGACCGCTGCTGCTTCCATTTTCCTGGAGAGGGTGTGCTGTCTATGACAAGGGACTGCGGGCTCCAGTGCTGCTGTGGGCTGTGCTGATGGATGACCACAGTGCCCCTGATTGCTCTTGAAATTGAGGGATAACAAAATCAAACAGAACAAGGCTTTCAACAAGAAACAGCAGTCCCCTGGCCCACCCATCCCAGTCTCAATCTTCCTAGAAGCAAATATTTTCACATCTTTTCATCCCTTTATTTTTTTCTACTATTTACCTCCATGTTTTAATATAACACCATTATGCTACCAGTACCTGATTTTTCAGTTTTCAGCATTATCACATTGACTTTTTTTCTGTGGAAACTTGGATTTGGCTACCTTACATGATCATTACCAACGAACACCCCACATACATGCAAACACTCTTCCCTTCCCCTGCATCCTCCAAAGACTAATCTCTCAAGATATTCAGTTTACATTTCTTTATTATGACCATGTAAATATTGTTCACCACCGATCCACAGTTTACCTCACAGAAAATGTAAAAAATTACATTTTCTATCTTGAATCGCACTGGAATATAATTTGGTGCCTATCAGATTGTCAAAAATTAAAAACCTGATATCACAAAGTATTGGTAGGAATGTAGCACAAAGGGAATTCTCACACAGTTCTGCTGTGAGGAGGAACAGCTACATTCAGACTGTGTGACTAGGGAGGTTATTTTCTTGCCTCTGTTTCCCCCTTTGTAAAAGGAGACTAGCAACTTGATTGGGAGCATTCAGTGGCTTCATGCCTGAAATAGCGTGGCACGGTGCTGGGAATGTGGCCAGGACTCAAGAAATATTAACCTCTATCAGCCAAGTGTCCTGTTACATGCTCTCATTCTGCAATTGTAACAATGTAATCAAGTGTCCATACAGTTACTTATGTGATGTCCGTCTCCCCACCAGATCAAAAGCTCTTCAAGGATGAGAACCATATCTGCTTTGTTCTCATTTATACCCTTAATGCTAGCAGAGTGCTACACACAAAATAAATGTATTGAATGAATGATGAAGGAAGAAAGAATGAGTGAATGGGGGCCCCCACCAATGCAGAGATGCTGAATGTAAAGGCTAAAACTTTCTTTTGAAGTACAGATTGGAAACTCTGAGCTATGAGGCACCTCAGCTACATATCAGCAGTGTAATTCCTCCCACGGACTTAATAGTTTGTTATGATGAAGGTCAAGGATGGTTCACAGAACAGAAGGAAGAATTATCCCTTTTAAAAAAAGAAGCCTGGCTCTACAGATATGGGGTGCGAAAGAGTAGAGTGTAGATGCCATTTGGCTGGAGGGTCACAAGACCACAGGAAACACTAGTTCACAGACAAAATTAAAACATCTCTGGACTGGACCAGCTGAGAGTGTTTGCAGTCCGTTGTCACATCAATTTGCTGTCTGAAGCAAAGCAGAAGGAAGTTAGGAGGCAGCTTTTGAGTGCATTTGAGAAGAAAGGGGAAAGCAAGGGAGATCAGTGGCTTGGTCTCTGGTAAGAAAGTGTGAACTGCCAATTTCTACATGACATTACATTAAATAGTTCTATTGGTTAAAAGGAAAGAAAACCTAATGTGAGCACAAGGAAGGTCCTCGGACTCATGGCATTTGGATACTGGGGCATTTGGCATAAAATCCATGCTCAAGATGAGCTTGGGTTAAAGTGATAACTGGGCTTTTTGCCTTTTACAAATGGCTGGGATTTACAGAAAGCCAACAGAGCAGCAGGCTCTATTAAATGATCTCCAATTATCAGCTTCACAGGCAGGAAGATGATTAAAATTTAATGGCATATCTCAGCTTGTTCCCATTCAATTGAGCTGCTGTCATCTTCCTGTCAAGGAGGATAAAGAAGTGGGAAATGTTGAAAAGGAAATAAAAAAGAGGAATACTTTCAAGGTAAAATTCTTCATCTGACAAGGTAGGAGAATAAATCAGCCATGATAAGAAAAAGATCAAAAGTGATCCTTGCCTTATAATTACTGACTTAGAGTCTGCATGTCAAATGGTTGCTATTTATGGATTTAATAAGGAAAGAAATTCTCAGAAATGCTTCAATTCCTATTATGCTTAGTCAAGACTTTCTTGTCAATACCCCACATATGAAAATGCCTATGCTTTACACTTTGGTTTTGTTTTGTTTTTTAGTTAAATGGGCTACTGAATAAAGTTGTACTTCAATTTGAACATGATGTATGGCAATAAAATAACAGTGTGCCTACTTGCTTCAACTTGACCCTCTACAGAATTGCAATAGGAAACTCCCAGAACTGTTTGGGACAATTTTTTTCCAGCAGTGTCACTGGAGGAAGTAAATAGGCTCCAGGGTCAGCAGTACTCCTTGTTGGACAGTACCCATTTGGAGGCATGAGTCACAGCTGAAGTACCTGCCTGGGGCTCCACACTGGGAAGGCATAGGAGGCTCTAAGAAAGCCCATTAGACAATATATATCAGACTCTAGAGAAGGGCAGGGATTGGACAGTTGGCATGTAGAGCTGGAAGCAAAGGATGTGTATGTAGCAGCTTTCATTGGTGATCTTAAGCTATAAATTACATCAATGTGACTATGACATGTGAAAAACACGATAGCTTATCCTGTGTGATCAGTTGCCTAAAAGTAATCTATACTGAATCTAATCATGCAGGCTACAAGATGGATCTTTGAAAGTCTTGATTATATCTAAACTTCATGCCAAGCTGTCACAGAGACAGATCTCAAGGCAACATCTACCTACTGGGAGCCAGCACCACCCAGTGCTGGCCATCCTTGCCCAGACCATGTGGTCCCTCGTCTAGCAGCAAATTGCTGCTCCAGTCAACAGAGGTACCTCTGTCTTTCTCTTTCCCACCTTCAGTCTCTCTTACTCTCTGCTTGTATCTTGAGCCAATCAGTCTAGGCTCCTTAACCATACTTAGGAGCTAGCAGTTTAGGAAGAGCCATTGTGCCCGCAGAAAGCTCAGAAAGAGGATACAGAGCTCTTCAGTACAGGCACTGGTAATTAGTCACCATGGTGGTCAGTCTGACACGTACCAACATCCCCCTCTTTTTGTCCCCCTGGGACAAAAAAAGAAGCATTTTTGTCCCAGCTGCTGAGACTGCCAAGGAGCTCTTTAGAGATGGCTTCAGTGGCAGGCCTGCTAGCTAGCTCAGACCAGCTCAGGTGCCCATGGAATTGTATTCTGAGGGTGCTTGGACAAGAGGGCCAGGACATAAAATTGATAAAATGGAGATTATCATTTTAGTCACATTCTTCTGGGAAATAACATCTAATCCCTTTGCAAAGACTCCAGGGGATGGTTTGAACTCGCTACTAGCAAGCATGGAAAAAGCCACGCTCAATGCTAAATTAGGTAGAAATGTCAGAGTTGAATAACAGACAGTGGTGGAAAATGGCTTAAAAGGCTCAGAGAAGGGGCAAGCTGAAGTGGATACCCTATGTAAAACCTGAAAACCCATCAGATAATTATGTTCCCTAGGAAGGCCTGGAAGATATACCATTTGTTAAGGCCACGAAAAACAAACTAGTAAGAGGGTCATCAGTGTCTCTCCTCTGTGGGCCAGGACTGACAGGAGGAGAGGCCATTACGCAGGGAGCCTCACTGATTACAACGTGGAAGCTAGGATCTCAACGCAGTAGACGCCATCTGGCAGAGCGTGAATTTCAAAAGCCAGGTGAGAGCAATTATCATAATGAGCATGAAGTCTGGAGCCAGAGGGACTGGAGCCACAGAGAATTATTGGGATGGTTAATAGAAGGCAGTGTCCTAGGAACCAAAAAGATGGGCAGTCAACAAGGATACTAATCAGGTTCTACCATCAAAATAAATCAAGCATGGATCATCAGGAATCTGAAGGTAATGTCTCCAATTTAAAGTCAGGATCCCTTGCAGAGTTTCCAGACATGAGCAAGTTTTCACACATGGAACCTGTTGATTGAAGAAGAGGGCAAGTCCCCAGAAGGAGGGAAATCTCCAGCACCTTCTACCACCACAGCCAAGTGAACACAAAAATGATTGCTCTGGGCCTTCCCCAAAGGAACCTATGGCCATTTACTTGGAAAAGAGTGCACTGAGAAAATGTCCAAACATTTTTGAGGACTGTTGGACCCAGTGTTAAATTGACACTGGTACCTGGAGTCCTGAAGCATCATTATAGCCTATCTCTTAGAGTGAGGGTGTATGAGAACCAGGTAATAAGTGAATTCTTGGCCAAAGTTCTGCTCACAGTGAGTCTTCGGGATCCACAGACCCACCTTGTGATCATTTCCCAAGTCCTTGAATATATAATTGGAATAAACATACTTGGTAGGTGGCATACCACCCACATTAAGTCCTTGGCCAATGTAATAAACATTGTCATAATGGGGAATGCCAAATGGACATAGACATAGCTGCCTCATAGACAGCAGCTTTACTACAGCCCCATTCACGGGCACCTTTTAAAAGTAGTGGAGAGAAAATCCTCCCAATGGGCAGAGCTTTGAGTAGTGTACCTGGTCATCTGCTTTGTGTTGAAGAGAACTAGCCCAAGATTAGAATATATATGGAATTATGGATAGTGGAAAATGGCTTGGCTTGGGTGGTCAGGAGGTTGGAAGGAGAAAAATTGGAAAATCAGGGACAAGGATGTCTTGGGTAGGGACATGTGGATAGCCATACAGAAGTATAAAATATGATCATCATTTGCATAGTAATGCCCACCAGAGAGCAGTAAACAACCAAGCACACACACACACACACACACACACACACACACACACAAAGATAACTCAGTAATCGGTTGACAACATTGAACCTCTGTAATCAGCTACCCCAGGGTTGATATGATGGGCATAAGGGAGGAGTAGACTTGGCAGTAGAGACGGAGGCTATGTTGGGGACAACAGCATGGACCCACTAGCTAGTGCCACTAGCAAATAGAAAAATTCAACCTGACATCAACAGAGACCAATACTGAGTGGCAAGTTGACAACATTGGACCCCTTCTATCCCAGATGGGTAAGAAATTCATCCTGAGCCTTTCTTCCCACAGGGTCTCAGCCAGCATCACTATCTGAGGGCTTACAGAGTATCTGTTTTACTTGTACAGGATCCTACATATCACTGTATCAGACCGGGGACACACTTTACAGTAAAGGAGACATGAAAGTGGACCCATGACCATAGGATCCATTGGTCATATCACATACCACAGGAACCAGATGTTGCCATCTTGATATAGGATTGGGATGGCAGATGGCTGGGATTAGAGGCCTAGCTGAAGCAATACTTTGGAATGCAATACTTTTACAAGAATGGGACACCATCCTCCAGGATGTAGTACACATGTTGAATCAAAACCTTACGTGTTGCTGTGTCTTCAAAAGAAGAACACAAGTTCAGCACCAAAAGCTGGAATCTGGGGTGACCCCACTTCCCATCAATCCCAGTAACCTACTTGAGAAATCTGTGCTTCTCTCCCACAACTGTAGGTTCTTAAACAGAGGTCCTGGTTCTTAAATAGAGATCCCTTCTGCTAAAGGATATACAAAGAATCCCATTGAATTATAAGCTATGACTGTTGCCTGAGCACTTCAGGCTCCTTGTGCCAAGGGACCAGCTGCAAGAAGAGTCACCATTCTAAGCAGGAGTAATTGCTCCAAGTCATCAAGAAGAGATAGTGTTGCTGTTTGCACAGAGAAGAATATGTCTGCTGTCCAGGTGATCCACAAGGGTGCCTTTTGGAACTCCCTTGCCCAATTTTTACTGTACCTGGACAAGTGTAGCAACCTGGAACTTAGAAGAGCATGATGATCAGGGCTCAGACTTCTGGGTGATAAGGGTCTGGGTCCTGCCACCAGGTAAGCCACTATGATGGGCAGAGGTGCTAGCTGAATGTAAGAGAAATCTAGAATGGGTATTGAGGGAGGGACTTGAGTAGAAATTGTGGCCCTGAGGCCATCTCTGGCAGCGAAGCCATAGTTTTGTCCCACTCATCTTTCTCTTCCAAGTTTCTCCCAGGAAGAGATCCACTGAAATCCTGAAGATCTGGTCCCAGAATGGATAGGCAAAACTGGATTCAAGTAGCATGAGGAATGGACCACCCAAATCTTCCCCCAGTGAGGAACTCACCTGATGCTGAGAATGCTGTCAGCAGAGAGCAGTTAGCTGTCACACTGTTCAGGGATTGCCTTAGAAGCAGAACGCTGTCTCATCCAAGGTCATGTCCTTTCCCAGAGTGGCCCACACCCAATGACTGATTGATGCAGGGGTCTACAAGCATGGCCATCTCAACCCAACTCAGGACAACTCTGGAGGGCCACTCTAGCTAGAGAGCTCTCACCTAGGCTATCATTGGGCCTGCATCCCACATCAGTGGTTCCCTTGGCCCAATCCTCCTTCCTCCCCCTCCCTTCTGCAGGTATTAATCCCAGTGACATTCCTTAATAAACATCCTGCACACTACATTTTATTCCAGAGTCTGTGTCCCAGAAATCAACTGTCAGCAGGTATCTAACCTCAGTGTCCTCAGCTCTAAAATGGGGGAAATACCTGCCTTGTTCATTTCACAGGGGTAAAAGACAAATGACATAATCTATATGTAAGCACTCTTAATCAAGAGTTATACAATTAGAATGCTGTGATTACAGCATATTGTTATTATACGAATAATCATGTCCCCAATTCTTCCATTTCCTGTATTTTTCTAGTATGATCCAATTTTTGATAATGCTAAAACTTGAAAACTATTATGTAGTTCTAGCTCTAGGGTAGATTTGCTACACTGAAAAAGGCAAAAAGGGTTTTGAGTATAACATGAATCTTATTTCTCCTTCAGAAATTAAAAAGCTACCTAGTACCAGCATTTCTTTTCAGTTATGGGTTGGTATCATGTTGCTTATAAATTTCTATGGAGCAGGGAAAGAAATCTTTTATCTACCTTCACAGCTTTTAAAAATAAATAAGAAAGGGGCTTCCCTGGTGGCACAGTGGTTGAGAGTCCGCCTGCCGATGCAGGGGACGCGGGTTCGTGCCCCGGTCGGGGAGGATTCCACATGCCGCGGAGCGGCTGGGCCCGTGAGCCATGGCCACTGAGCCTGCGCATCCGGAGCCTGTGCTCCGCAACGGGAGAGGCCACAGCAGTGAGTGGCCCGCGTACCACAAAAAATAAAATAAAATAAAATAAATAAATAAGACAAAGTATTAACCAAAACAAAACATATTAGCCTCAATCAGGTTGTTCTTTGCCATCAGTGCTAGCTCAGTGAAGCAGGAGTGCTCACCACCTGTTCTCTCCCTGGGGGTGATCAAACTGTCCAGCTCTGCTCTATTAATTAACTTATGGGCAGGAAATGGGATGCCAAATAGGCTAACATGTCATCATTGTGGGCTGGTAATCTAAAATGGTAGCCTACTGGTTTGCAAATGGGTCCAGCTGCCTAAATCTATTACGGTTGCCCCCAGAGAGATGATGAGGTAAGAACTTTTTGGATGAGCTAGCTACTCTCAAAATATCCAATGGCCTGACAGATCACACATGAAGATGACATCACGCTACCTTTCACATTTGATTTAACTGTCATTTGTTTCACGCCAGACCCTGAGATCACACTTTCCCTAAATTTAAGGAGCTCATAACTGAGCTGAGAATAGAGCCTCAGACATGATTTACCCATCTGCCAGACCACTTGATATTGATACTCCCCAGAATACTCCCTCATTAATACTTTCCCATCCCCTGCATCACAGACAAGACAAAACCATCTGTGATGACAAATACTAGTCCTTACCCTCTCTCATCTGCACATTACAGGGTAGCAGCCCACAGTGGAGAATGGCAGCCGGTGGGAAAATGTTACTTAGAGAGTTCACCAGTACCCTGCATAGAGCCTGAATCGTTGTAAGGGTGCCCATTAGAATATTCCACTGTTCATGAACAGTATCAAACCTCCGTCCGCTAACAGCCAGAATCTCTCTAAAAACCTGGACATTTAGTGACTAGTGATTGCATTAAATACTGAGAGCAAGCTGGAATTCTTGGTAGGTACTTCATTAACTAGTCTTGAAAAGAATTAGAATCAGATACAATAACTTTTTGTTAACTAATATTAATATTTTAGATCACAAGTTTTTAAACTGTGTTCTGTAGAGACTTTAGATTCTTAAATGTGCTCCAGATATTCTACACATTTTTCTTCCAGTTGTCTTGAGTTGTAATTGACATTTAGCACTATATAATCTGAAGGCGTACAGCATAAGGATTTGACTTACATACATCATGAAATGATTATCACAAGTTTAGTGAATATCCATCATGACATATGAATACAAAATTGAAGAAATGGGGAAAAAACTCCTTTTTCCTGTGATGACTTACTCTCTTAAAAATTTTCATATATAACATACAGGAGGGTTAGTGATATTTATCATGTTGTACGTTACATCCCTAGTACAATATTTAGCTTATAACTGCAAGTTTGTTCCTTTTGACTGCCTTCATCCAGGTCCCCCTGCCAACACCCCAATTCAGTAACCTCAAAACTGATCTCTTTTTCTATGAGTTATTTGTTTGTTTGATTTTGAAGTACAATTGACCTACAACACTGTGTTAGCTACTGGTACACAACATTCCATATTTCTACACATTTCAAAATAATCACCATGGTAAGTCTAGTCAAAATATGTTACACTGCAAAGATAGTTATTGAGTATATTCCCCACACTGTACATTTCATAACTGTGACTTATTAATTTTGCAGCTGGAAATTTGTACCTCTTAATCTCCCTCACCTATTTCTTTCTTCCCCCTTCCTTCTCCCCTCTAGCAACCACCTTTCTTTGACTCTATGACAATTCTCTTCTGTTTTATTTGTTCATTTGTATTGATTTCTGGGTTCCACTTATGAGTGAAATCATACAGTATTTGTCTTTCTCTGTCTGACATTTAACTTAGCATAATACCATCTAGGTCCATCCATGTTGTCACAAATGACAGGATTTCATTCTTTTCTATGGCTAATAGTCAAATGTATATATATATATATATATATATATATATATATATATATATCCCACATCTTCTTTATCAATTCATCTATCTATTGATGGGCACTTAGGTTACTTCCATATTTTGGCTATTGTAAATAATGATGCAATGAACATAGGAGTTCATACATCTTTTTGAATTAGTGTTTTCATTTTCTTTGTATAAATATCCAGGAGTGGAGTTGTTAGATCATATGGTAGTTCTGTTTCTAAGTTTTGAGAACTCTCCATACTGTTTTCCAAAGTGACTACACCAATTTCTATTTCCATCAACAATGCCCAAGTGTTCCTTTCCCTCCACATTCTTGCCAACACTTGTTATTTGTTGTCTTTTTGAAAATAGCCATCCTGACATGTGTGAGTGATATCTCATCATGGTTTTGATTTGCATTTCCCTGATGATTAGTGATGTTGGGCAAATTTTCTTGTGCCTATTGGCCATCTGTATGTTTTCTTTGGAAAAATGTCTATTCAGGTCCTCTACCCATTTTTTAATCAGGTTGTTTGGGGTTTTATTTTTGATATTGAGTCATATGAGTTTTTTATATACTTTGGATATTAACCCCTTATCAGTTATATGCTTTGAATTATCTTCTCCCATTCAGTTGGTGGCCTTTATGTTTTGTTGGTATTTTCCTTCACTGTGCAAAAGCTTTTTACTTTGATGTAGTCTCGTTTGTTTATTTATGCTTTTCTTTCCCCTTAACTGAGGAGATATATTCAAAAAACTATTTCTAAGTCAATGTCAAAGAGTATACTGTGTCTGTTTTATTCTATGAGTTTTATGGTTTCAAGTTTTACATTTAAGTCTTTAATCCATTTTGAACTTATTTTTTGTGCATGGTGTGAGAGAGTAGTCCAGTTTGATTCTTTTGCATATAGCTGTACAGTTTCCTAACACCACTTATTGAAGAGGCTATATTTTCCCCATTGTATTTTCTTATCTCCTTTATCATAGGTTAATTGGCCATATGAGTGTGGTTTCATTTCTGGGCTGTCCATTCTGTTCTGTTGACCTATGTGTCTGTTTTTGTGCCAGTACCATACTGTTTATTACTGTAGCTTTGTAGTATAAGTTGAAATCAGGCAGCGTGATCCCTCCTGTTTTGTTCTTTCTCAAGATCATTTTGGCTATTCGGCATCTTTTGTGTTTCCATACAAATTTTAGAATTATTTGGTCTAACTCTGTGAAAAATGCCCATTTGATAATGATTGCATTGAATCTGTGGATTGCCTTGTGTAGTATGGTTATTTTGACAATATTAATTCTTCCAATCATAAGCACTATATATTTTTCCATTTGTTTGTGTCATCTAATTTCTTTCTTCAGTGTTTCATAGTTTTATGAGTACAGGTCTTTTACTTCCTAAATTAGATTTATTCCTAGATACTTTATTCTTTTTGATGCAATTATAAATGGGATTGTTTTCTTAATTTCCCTTTCTGATAGTTCATTGCTAGCATATAAAGTTATAATAGATTTCTGTATATTAATTTTATATCCTGCAACTTACCAAATTCATTGCTGAGTCCTAGCCATTTTTTTGGTGGTGCCTTTAGGATTTTCTTTATCACAGCAAACCGGAACAGTTTTATTTCTTCCTTTCCAATTTGATTTCCATTTATTTCTTTTTCTTCTCTGCTTGCCAGGCCAGGACTTCCAATACAGTGTTGAATAAAAATGCTGAGAGTTGACATCCTTGTCCTGTCCTGATCTTAGAGCAAATGCATTCAGCTTTTCACCATTGAGTATGATGTTAGCTGTGAGCTTGTCATATATGGTCTTTATTATTGAGGTATGTTCCCTCTATACTCACTTTGTTGAGGATTTTTATCATAAAAGGATATTGAATCTTGTCAAAAGCTATTTCTGCATCTATTGAGATGGTCATATAATTTTTTCTTCATCAGTTCATTAATGGGTTGATTTGCAGATATTGAATCATCCTTATATCCCTGGGATAAATCTCACTTAATCATAGTGTATAGTCTTATTAATGTATTGTTGAATTCAGTTTGCTAATATTTTGTTGAGGATTTTTGAATCTATGTTCATCAGTGATACTGGTCTGTAATTTTCTTTTATTGTGATATCTTTTTCTGGTTTTACTATCAGAATGATGCTGACCTCATAGAAAGAGTTTGGAAGTATTCCTTCCTCTGCATTTTTTTGGAACATTTTGAGAAGTATTGGTATTAACTCTTCCTTAAATGCTTGGTAGAATTCACCTGTGAAGCCTTCTGGTCTTGGATTTTTGTTTACTGGAAGTTGTTTTATTACTGATCCAATTTTATTGCTGGTAATCAGTCTTTCATATTTCCTGTTTCTTCTTGATTCAGTCTTGGGGAATTGTACATTTCTAGGAATTTGTCCCTTCTAAGTTGTCTATTTTATTGGTGTACAATTGTTCATAGTAACCTCTTAGGATCATTTTTATTTCTGTGGTATTGGTTGCAACTTCTCCCTTTTCATTTCTGATTTTAACTATATGAATTCTCTCTCTTTGTTTTTCTTGATGAGTATGACTAAAGATTTTTCAGCTTTATCTTTTCAAAGAATCAGCTCTTAGTTTCATCGATCTTTCCTATTGTTTTTTAATCTGTATTTCATGTATTTCTGTTCTAATTTTATGATTTCTTTCCTTCTCCTAGCATTAGATTTTGTTTGGTCTTCTTTTTCTAGTTCTTTAGGTGTAAGGTTAGGCTGTACATTTGAGATTTTTCTTATTAAGGTAGGCTGTACCACTATAAACTTCCCTCTTAGAACTTCCTTTGCTGCATCCCATAGATTTTAGGCCATGTGTTTTCATTTTCACTTATCTCCAGGTGTTTTTTAATTTCTTCTTTGCTTTCTTCAGTGATCCATTTGCTTTTCAGTAGCATTTGTTTTTGATTAGCCTCCATTTGTTTGAAGTTTTTTTTCTTATAGTTAATTTATAGTCTCACAGTTTTGTGGTCAGAAAAGATGCTTGATATGACTTCAATTTCCATAAATTTACTGAGACTTGTTTTGTGGACTATCATGTGATCTACCCTGGAGAATGTTCCATGTACACTTGAAAAGAAAGTGCATTCTGCTTCTTTGGGATGGAATGTTCTATACAGATCTGTTAAGTCCATCTGCTCTAATGTATCATTTAAAGCCAGTGTTTCCTTATTGATTTTCTTATCTGGATGATCTGTTCATTGAAGCAAGTGAGGTATTAAAGTCCCCTACCACTATTGTGTTTCTGTCAATTTCTCCCTTATGTCTCTCTATTTTCTTCATGTATTTAGGTGCTCCTATGTTGTGTGCATATATATTTACAACTGGGTGCACATTTATGTTTACAATTGTTATATCTTCTTGTTATATTGATCCCTTGATCAATATGTAAGGTCTCTTCTTACAGTCCTTGTTTTAAAGTCTATTTTGTCTGATATAAATATTGCTACCCTGGCTTTTTTTTCATTTCCATTTGCATGAAATACTTTTTCCATCCCCTCCCCTGAGTGTGTCTTTAGATCTGAAGTGAGTCACTTGTAGGCTGCATATATATGGGTCTTGCTTTTGTATCCATTCACGCAATATCCATTCAGCCACTGTATATCTTTTGATTGGAATATTCAATCCATTTACATTTAAAGTAATTATTGATATATATATATGTTTTGCCATTTTGTTAGTTATTTTTTGGTTGTTTTTGCAGTTGTTTTTTTTTTCTTACTCCCTTTTTTGCTCCATTCCATTGTGATTTGATGACTATTTTAGTGTTATGTTTGGATTATTTCTTTGTGTGTGTGTGTGTGTGTGTGTGTGTGTGTGTGTGTCTATTATAGAGTTTTGGTTTGTGGTTACCAAGCACATCTATATATATGTGATTATTTTAACTTGCTGGCCTCTTTAGTTCAAATGCATTTTAACAACCCTGAATTTTTATTCCCCCCATACACGTTTACTGTCTTTGACATCACATTTTACATCTTTCTGTTTGTGTATCCCTTAACTACTTGCCACAGATATAGGCGATTTTACTCCTTTGTTCTTTTAATATTCCTACTAGCTTTAGAGGTAGTTGATTTACTAGCCTTACTGTATATTTACCTTTACCAATGAGAGTTTTCTGTTCATAGTTTCATATTTCTAGTTGTGGGCTTTTCTTGTTGCCTAGAGAAGTCCCTTTAACATTTCTTATAAAACTGGTATTGTGGTGCTGAACTCTTTTAGCTTTTCCTTGTCTATAAAACTTTTGATCTCTCCATCAAATCTGAATGAAAACCTTGCTGGGTAGAGTATTCTTGGTTGTAATTTTTTTCCCTTTTATTATTTTAAATATATCATGCCCTTTCCTTCTGGCCTGCAGAGTTTTTCCTGAAAAGTCAGCTGATAGACTTATGGGAGTTCCCTTGTACGTAACTTGTTTCTTTTCCCTTACTGCTTTTAATATACTCTCTTTATCTTCATTTTTGCCATTTTAATTACAATGTGTCTTGATGTGGTCCTCCTTGGGTTGATCCTATTTGGAACTCTCTGTGTTTCCTGGACCTGGATGTCCATTAGGGGAGTTTTCAGCTATTATGTCTTCAAACACATTTTCTTCCTCTTTCTCGTCTTCTGAGACCCCTATAATGTGAATCTTAGTACACTTTATGTTGTACCAGAGGTCTCTTAAACTGTCTTCATTTCATTTTATTATTCTATTTTTTTTTGTTTTGTTCAGCTTCTGTGATTTTCACTACTCTGTATTCTAGTGTTCTGATCCATTCTTCTGTATTATCTAATCTACTTTTGATTTCCTCTACTGTATTTTTCATTTCAGTTATTGTATTCTTCAACTCTGTTTGGTTCTTCCTTATATTTTCTAAATCTTTCTTAAAAATGTCTAACTTCTCACTCTGTTCCTCCAATCTTCTCTTGAGTTCTTTTTTCATCTTTAAGATCATTACCTTGAACTCTTTATTGGATAGATTGCTTAACCTCACTTCACTTAGTTCTTCTTCTAGGTTTTATCTTGTCCCTTCATTTGGAACATGTGCCTCTGTTACATCATTTTGCCTAATTTGATGTTTTTATTTCTGTTAGGCATGTTACTTTGGTAGGTATGTTACTTTTCCTAACCTTGGAGAAGTGACCTTTTGTAGGAGATATCCTATGCGTCCCAGCGGTGCACTCCCCTCTGGTCACCAGAGCTATATGTTCTAGGGGTACCCCCTCTGTGGGCTGCATGGGTCCTTCTGTTGTGGCGGGCTGACTACTGTAAGTGGGGCTGACCCCTGCTCTAGTTGATTGCAAGGCTCTGCCTTGTGCAGAGGCTGCCTGCTGGTGGGTGAGGCCAGGTCATGAGGCTGCTTGCTGTGGAGCCCCAGGTGGTGCTGTGGCTAGTGTTGGCTAACTGGTGTGTGGAGCTGGTTTCTATGGTGGTTGGTTGCAAGGTTGGGGGGCCTGGACCTAGTGCTGGCCTGTTGATGGGCAGGGCCGATTCCTGACTCAGGTGGCTGTCGGGTCTGGAGTTTCCCAAATTTGGTTTCATCCCACTGGTCGGTAAGGCTGGCCCCAGGGCTAGTTCTGGCCCACTGATGAGCAGAACTGGGTCCTGGGGTCTCTGGCTACAGGGCCCTCGGGGCTGCAGGGCTAGTGCCAGCACACTGGTATGTGGGGCTAGGTCCTAAGCCCTCTGGTGGACAGAGGGGGTAGATGTGGGCTCAGTGGGTCTTAAGGCAGCAGGCCTGCTAATGGGGGGGGCTGTGTCCCCATCCTGGTAGTTTCTTAGCCAGAGGCCTTCCAGTACTGGTGCCAACAGGTTGATGTGCAGGTCCAGGTCCAGCTGCTAATAAGCTAAAGGGAGGATTCCAAAATGGTGCTTGTAAGCATCAGTGTCCTAATGGTAGAATAAGCTCCCCAAAACTGACTATGTCCCCAGAGTGAGCCTCACTTGCCTTTCACCTCTCCAGGAAGCTCTCCAAGATCAGCAGGTGGGTCTGACCCAGGCTCCTTTCAAATTACTGTTTCTACCTTGGGTCCTGAAGTGTGTGAGATTTTGTGCATGCCCTTTAAGAGTGGAGTCTATTTCCCACAGCCCTCTTGCTCTCCTAAAAGTAAGCTTCACTGGCCTTCAAAGCCAAATGTTCCAAGGGCTTCTTGGTGCAGAAGCTCCCAGGCTGGGGAGACTGATGTGGGGCTTGGACTCCTTACTCCTTGGAGAGAACTTTTGCAATTGTATTTTCCTCCTGGTTTTTCACCTTGGGGTATGGGTCTTGACTATTCCACATCTCTGCCCCTCTTACCATCTTGATGTGTTTCTTTCTTTATATTTTTAGTTGTAGATCTTTTGTGTTAGTTTCCTGTCATTTCTCATCAATAGTTGCTCTGTAAATAGTTGTAATTTTGGTGTGCCCATGGGAGGAGTTGAGCCCAGCATCTTCCTGCTCCGCCATCTTGGCCACTCCTCCCCTGACCAACTTAATATGATGAAAATAGTGGCAGTTTCCATGTTCATAAGGGACTGGCAGCCTCGACTTCGTATATCTTGGGACACTAACTCCTAGAGTCCTGGACCTCCATGTAATAAATCTAACTGTACTCCACTGCCTCTGGTTGTTCCAATCCTCAGCTATTTAAAGTAAAACAGATGAGGCCCCAAGAAATCTGAGGCAGAGATGAATCCTCCCTCCTGTGCACTGAGTTCCTGACCCATAGACACAGAGTAATAATAAAATATTTTTAAGTCACTAAGTTTTAGGTAGTCTGTAAAGTAACAGTAGATAATTGATCAACCAGGAAAACTCTGGACATAGCTCAATATTTTCTTTGGGAGCAGAAATGTGAAAACTATTACTATAGTGTTGCTGATAGAACAAACACAGTCCATTGATGCATGAATCTGAGAGGAACTAGGAAATCAGGAAGGTGGGCAAGGGGAGTGTAGTGTCATCACAGTGTTAAGACCCAGCTCCTACCCACAGGCTGAAGGCAATGGTTATAAGCAGGACAACTGTGAGGGCCAGATCTGCTCCATCTACACATGGGCTCCTTGAGCACTTATCTTGGCATCACCTGCAAGGCCTCCTGAAGGTTGAACAGAGAACCAGGCTCATCAGGTTCCTGATGAGGTCCTGGAGTGAAGCTGGGTCCCTGGGCTTGGATGAACACTCTCACTGCACATGTGGATATGCAAGCCATGGAGAACACCAGACCTGCAAGTGCTCCTGGGGATAACAAGTTAGAGTGAGGCAATCACAAACTGGGCAAACATGGCTCAGGTTTTAATGATGCCCTGAAGCCCTCATCCCTTCTCACCTCAGTAATTCTGCCTCAAACTGCAAGCCACCACTGCTAGGGAGAACTTCACATGCCCTTCACACCCCAACACCACCAGCAGGGTGGGGACTGGATCGGTCACAATCACTGCTGCATTTCAGCTCCTCTCAGTGCTGCTGGGTAGTGTGTACATGAATGTTTGCAAAGAAAAGCAGTAAATGAATTTTTCTCTATCTGCCCAAGTTGAAAGTTTTTCCTCTTGTATCACAACATATTGCTTATTCCTATAGCCATTTATATGCATTTTCTCTGAGATTTTAAGGAATTTATGGGCAGGGACCAGGCTATGTCTATTCACATACCACCCCCCAACACCTAGCAGAGTGCCTTGCAAACTCATTATTTGTTGATTGTATAAATAATATGGAAGATAAAATAGTCTAATTACATCACATTAACATTTCAGTTTAGGCCACAAAGAAAACTATTTATACCTGCTGTTCCACTTGTGGGAATATATCTGAAGCAAACAAAATCACTGTGTTAAAAAGGTATCTGCACCCCCGTGTTCACTGAGCATTATTTACAATGTGGAAACATTGTAACATGGAAACAACCTAAGTGTCCATCAATGGATGAATGGATAAAGAAGATATAGATAGATAGATAGATAGATAGATAGATAGATAGATAGATAGATAGACAATGATGGAATATTATTCAGCCATGAAAAAAGAAATACTGATATTTGCTACAACATGAATGGATCTTGCAGACATTATGCTAAGTGAAATAAGTCTGACAGAGAAAGACAAATACTGTGTGTTCTCACTTATATATGAGATCTACAGAACTGAACTCATAGAGAACAGATTGGTGGTTGCCAGAGGTAGGAGGCAGGGAATGGGTGAAATGGGTGAAAGGAGTCAAAAGATACAAACTTCCAGTTATAAGATGAATAAATTCCAGGGATCTAATGTACAGCATGGTGACTATAGTTAACAATACTACATTGTATATTTGAAAATTGCTAAGAGAGTAGACCTTAAAAATTCTCTTCACAAAGAAAGAAAATGTGTAACTATGTGATGTGATGGATGTCAACTAAATTGATTGTGATAATCATTTTGCAATGTATACATATATCAAATCATTATGTTGTACACCTTAAACTAAATTATATGTCAATTATATCTCAATAAAACTGGAAGTAGATAGGTTGATTAATAAATTGTCATCATGTCTGGTATCATTTAGGGTCTTTGTTTTTTTGTTCAGCACTTAACAATGAAAAAATAGTTCCCTTTACTCTCTTTCTCCCTATGATCTTTTTATGTGTGTGTGTACTTATATACTTTTCCATCCCTTTGTCATCTACAAAATGCATCTTTTTTTCCTATTTCATGTTCTCCTTCTTAGAAAACTGAACTGGGGTCTACTTAAATGAGTCTTTGGTTTTTCATTTCATAGTGTAACTTGATTCCTCAGACAAATTTTCTCACCTCCTTCCTACACCTCTCCCATCTTCTTGTAAATGTAAATGGCCTTCTCTAACATAGTTCCCTAAATAAATGTCCAAGTCTCCAATTACTTTGCTCTTCTATCTTGTTTCCATGGATTCTTTTCAATTAGTGCTAAAGTGTGTTGAAACCTTTTTAAAAGGTCATATCACTAATAGGATATTCGCCTTTCTTAGTCTCCAATCTAAAGCCCATCAGCTTGTGATCATATTGCCTCAGCTTCCCTATGGTTTAAGGCACTCCCTCTCTGCAAACTTTAAACCAGGAGAGTTACCTGCCCTACTCATTTGTTTTTTCTTCCAATAATTGTCCCCACACTGCTGTTAGCACAGATTTTTAACTGGGCTAAAAGCAAATCCCTTGGTAGAAGTATAATACTACTGTCTAATACTTTTATCCTACAGAGAATGTCATAAGGACATTATAAAGAACTTAGAATAGTGGTCTTTGGTCTTTTTTCCTCATTTATTTCCTAAAATAATTTTCTAAACAATGTATTAAATGTTACCATTTTAAACTGATGTCTAAACTTCATCGTGATTTTAGTTAGTTAAAAGAATGTTATTTCCAGCTTATCCTAAGTGTGGGCATTATAAAATAAGTGATATCACTGCTTTATATGTACGGCATGGTATCTAAATGCAATAACAATTAGAGCTGATGATCTTCTGTTTATACAAATGTGAACAAACTCATTTTATATCCTTTTTTCTCCTAAAACTGTTTCCATTCCATTTCCCTCTCAGTATTGTTTCTTACTGTAAACATATTTTTATGCTTGAAATTCTTTTGTTGATTGTCCTGTTTCTCTGCATCAAAATATGCACATAAATTAAAAATTTTCCTTTTGACCATAAGGCTTTATAAATGTTAAAAATTATTTTGGATTAAGTCATCTTTACAGTTATTAATACACAATCAACATAACATAAATATATTATAATCTTTTATAAATAAGTATTAATATAAAATATGCACCTCTCAGTAAGATGAATGTGGCTATTTTGAGTGTTTTAGGGTTTGTTTTGTTTTGTTTTGTTTGTTACTTGTATCTGAGAGCACTACTACTTGTTGTTAGAAGGAGAGAACATGCAGCACACACTCTACCTCTAGTTTTTGTCTTTATAAATCAGTCACATGAACTAGTGAAAGTGGAAGGAACAATTGTTTAAAGAATTGAGCAATGACTCGATTCTTTAAACTCCTGTCATGTTATATGCCAAAAATTATACAACGATCTATGTTGAACGTATATTTGTTAAAGTATCAGCTGACAACTCAACATATCCACATTCCATTTTTTTGAAAGCAAATAATTAGAACTCTCCATACATTCAAACTGACTTCCTACCCTTTTCCTAGAGTCATTCACCTTCTCAGCTTCTGGGAAGTATAAAAAAGACTTTTCCAAGACTTAACAAAATATCATTGCTTACACCTGTTACTCTTTTACTTAACAGCACTTTATTTAACTCACATATTCAGAAAGTGGTGGTATATCTTTAAATCCCACCTGATGGATATGCTATCTCTAGCTTCCAAAGCTGTTTGCTATTCAAACATGTCTTTGCTCAGAAAGTTCAGACTCTGCTGGAACATGAGCTATTTATGGAAAGCTGTCTCCCAGACACGTGCTTTGAATATAAGTTAACCAAAGTCTTGGTGCTGCAGATTCATTTATTCAAATTATGGAAAATAGCAACCATACAACTTAACTGAAAAAGTCACTCTTCATTATCAAATCTATTGGCCAAATAAGACTTCTTTCTGTTGGAAATAAAAGGCTTGCTTTATTTTTTAAAATTCAAATAAATATATTTCCAATAATCCCTATAACAATCAGCTCCCTTCTGAATTCCATTCATGCCAATACCAATAAGGGCCAAAACATCCTGCTTCTAATGTCACGCTTTATCCTTTACAGAAGAAGAAAGGACAGAAGAGACACAAAGCTCTGTGATGGTTTGTTGGTGCCTTAATGAATGGAGGGCTTGCTGACACCAGAATTTCAAATTGTTTGCTTGTTTGGGGCCTCAGCAGTTTTATACTTGTGATACAATCCCACTCGGGGTGACAGGTATGCCTTATATTTATAAATTGAGAGAAGGGCAGTTTTGAAAGGGAGACGAGAAAGGAGAACTAGTTTAATGTCATGATTACAGGTCGATGTTCAGGCAGTTTTAGGAGAATGGACACTGAGGTATTGAAAATATGTTCATTTACATCTAAGTCCCATGTGTCCCTTAAAAAGCTTTTGTGTTCTTTCAGCAATACATGTACACCTGCTGACTTAGTGTAAACTAGCTGTGGGTACTGTGAGTGGAAAAAGTGGTCTCATAACACCGTCTTGGTTCATGATCACAGGAAGGTCATAGAGGCAGAATCTCTATACTTTTTAGAAAAATAACTCTGTGTTATTACCCACAACAGCACTGTGCCAAAATTTTAATAACTTCAAATATAATGTATAGGTCACAGAATTCTGTCTTTCTAATTTGAAGAAAGTCATGGTAAATTTATTTGGTGATTGTAGAGCATAACAGTTCTACATTAAAATACTGTAAATATAAAGGAAGAGTGAGGGAAATGCATAAATTTAGAAGAGGAATAATAACTCAGTATGGTAGGAAACTCAACTGCTAGGTGCTGCTTAGAACACCTAGGATCTTGAAATTTCTGCAGTAAAAACTGTGACCCTTATTCTTACTTATAATGATAATAGTGGTTAATTAGAAAAGCAGTT
Source organism: Leucopleurus acutus (assembly GCF_964270905.1). Taxonomy (NCBI): domain Eukaryota; kingdom Metazoa; phylum Chordata; class Mammalia; order Artiodactyla; family Delphinidae; genus Leucopleurus; species Leucopleurus acutus. The sequence goes on from NC_139152.1 coordinate 25,591,080, forward strand.
GGTCCTGGAGGTACAACAAAGGAAATTTTGAGCTCTAATAAAGGAAAGCTGTGAAGTAGAGCCAGCTAGTGATTTATAATGATAAAGAAACTACCTTGATGAACTTTTGTTCACATATTATTTCATTTCAAGTGGAACATTTGATTTTGAAAGAAAAAATAAAAGATCAATTTAGCTTTTCCCTTTCTTTTTCTTGGTCTATTTTCCGTATTCCAATTACACTTACCACTCCATTGTGAATAGAGTACACAGCAATAAGCAACACCATAACAAAAGTAAGTCCACAATTCTTTTTTAAATAATTTTTGGCTGCGCTGGATCTTCATTGCTGCGTGCGGTCTTCCTCTTGCTGCGAGCGGGGCTGCTCTTCACTGTGGTGCGCATGCTTCTCATTGCAGTGGCTTCTCTTGTTGTAGAGCGCAGGCGTTAGGCATGCGGGCTTCAGTAGTCATGGCATGTGGGCTCAGTAGTTGTGGCTCACGGGCTTAGTTGCTCCACGGCATGTGGGATCTTCCCGGACCAGGGATCAAACCCGTGTCCCCTGCACTGGCAGGCGGATTCTTAACCACTGCACCACCAGTGAAGTCCCCACAATTCTTGTAGCCAGTTTCATCACAGGTATATATCAACACAAGTCACTAGGCAGTGTAAAATAATATGTATTTCATGAAAATACATTAGATAACAACAATATGTGATTCTTGCATTTAAAGAATACCAGTAAATACCATAAGGAAAGCAGAGGAAATCTGTTCTTTATAAATATAAGCTATTCAATTAATAAGTTAAAAATTACTTCCAACATCTGTTATTCTGTATGTTTGAGTAAGTATTACTTCTTGTCCTAAATTAAATGGTGGGGAATAACTGCAAATGCAGTACAATACAATTCCAAGAAACTTTGGTTTCACCTAAACAGCAAGTGGCAGCTGCTGACCCAGTTCCTCCCCTCACCCCACACATAATGCAATACAAGCCCTCCTGCCCTTGAATTTACTCTGTTGGTTCTTCCTAAACTGCTGAATATTCAAAGACAAGTCCGGCAGTGCTCAAGGGTCAGAGTCACAGCAACCAGAGATGAGGCAGAAATCACTGAGCTGTCCTCCTATGATCATACCTGCAATTAGGAAAACCAGGCATCAATGTATCCTCTCACCTGGGGTGCCACTAGGAACCAGATTTCCAGATTATGCATCTGCAAGCATCATCTAATTACCACCCTACAAGTGAATCCTCAGGGCATCAAAAGACGTATCAGTAGCTGCCGTTGAGATTTTAAAGAATAGACAAAGCCATAACTATTTGGAATTTTTATTAAAGCCTGCTAATATAAATCACCACCGACTTGAGTAATGAATTTTAATATTAAAAATAAACTACAGGAAAAGAGAAAAATAAAATAAATCTACTTTTACTTTCTTTAAAAAAAAAAGAAAGAAATTTCATGAGATAGAAATAAGGAACAAAGAGACTTCTAAAGGTTATCAGATTTTTTAAAACAGGATATAATATCCCCAACTGGGAAATTTACATGTAGATGGTGGTGGGTAGGGGGTAGAGGGTGGGCAGGAGAGCACATACAATGTCCTTAAAGTTGCCTATACTGTCTACACTCCAGAACCATTTTCCAAAACAACAGTCCCATGTCTTTATTCTCACGCCCTTGACTTCCTTCTCTTGTGCAAACACTTCCTCTTTGCCAAATGATTTGAGAATGTGAAAGTCTAGACTTTACATATGGTGTATGCTTATGCTAAATACCTGATAGGTACATAACTTATAACCCACAGAATTTTGAACAACCCAGATTACTTTTGACAGATCAGTCTAAGAGGTATAGAAACCATCTTGTTTTCCATTCCATTTCCATTCCCACTGGAACAATTACACGTTGGGTGGGATCTAAGGCCAGTGCCCTGCAGTGAGACTTGACCCTATTGTGTGTTAACACAACATCTGTATAACTCAACTTTCCTAAGAGCCTGATGGGAAATAACTCACTTCAAAGACCCCACCCAGAGGAAATAAGAAAAGAGCAGTGGACAACTAGGAAGTCCAATTAAGACACAGGTAAAGCATCACACTCAATCAAGTGAAATAGTGAGAGTCCTGTTGGATTCAGACAGCATTTGGAAAACAAACCTCTGAGAGAAGGGCAAGATGAGGTCCCAGGCCTCAGAGAATAGTCTCACCCCCCTCAGAGAACCTTTGGCTGAGGTTCCCTGTGGCTGCCTTTCATGATTTTCCTCTTCATCAGGCTGAGCTTTCCAGAACAACAAAGCCATTTGTTTAAAATTCATTCACATTTATGATCATGTTGACTTAGAGAAATTCACACAACATGAGAGCTGTGAGTTTTAACTTTTAGTCAGGGTCTTACTGAGGACTATAGTCTGGGATAAAGCCTCTCAGTAGCTCTGAGGGACTGCTCCACAGAGGTAGAGGAGAGGCCAGTATGTATATGATTTGGCTAGGGAATACGTTCAGTCAAGCTTACATCTTGGTAAAAGGTTACTGCTAGCCACAGGGAACAGGTACCTCAGTTAATAATTTTAGTGTTTTTCCTGGGTATGGGAAGATGCAAGAATCTGGGTTCATTATAATTCTTCCTGAGTTATACATCTATCTAGGGCTCTGCTTTTCCAAAGCACAGAATGCCTCGACCTGGTTTTCATCCTGAATTCTTCTCAGGATGCACTGTTGGTCAGTGACTGCAGTGGCTAATGACTTAATTCTTGGTTGAACCAGATGGTGAGCAACATTCTTTGTTTTACAATTACAGTGAGAGAAAACAGGCAATCTTATACCATTGGTGGATGTCCAAGTTGGAAACGAATATAGCGATGTGTATCAAAAGCTTTAAAAAGTACATAATGCTTCTACAATTTCACCTTCAGAAGTCTGATAAGAGGAAATAACTAGGGAAGTGCACAAAGATATATATATATATATATATATATATATATATACAGAATGCTCCTCACCTCATTAATTATAGGAGCAAAAGTTGAAAAATTAAAAACTAAAAGTCTATAACCAATCAAAATATTTTTGGTAACATCATACCATGAACAACTGGGCAATGAAAAATGATAATGTGAAACTATAATGACATGGAGATATATTTTCATTATATAACTAGTTTTAAAAGTAGATTATAAAAGAGTGCAGTGGGTTCCAATCTTGTGTTTAAAAGATATGAATGCATGGGAAAAGTCTCAAAGGTCTTACCTGTTGCTGAGGGGGAAGAAATTTTCCTCTACCTTACTAGGTTTTTCTGGCTGGTCTAAGAATTTAACGAATGTGAGACATTAATAAGAGAAAATCAAACAAAAGTTTACTAACGTGTATACCTGGTAGAGACCCAGGAAAACTGAGTAACTCACCAAAATGTCTGAAACCCACCCTCACCTTAAATACCATCTTCATCTAAAGATAAAAGAGAATGTTGAGAGTAGTGGTTTGGGACTTCAAAGGCGAGGAAGGCAATTCACATAGAGATAGAAAAACAAATGTTTGGTAAACAAATATTTGCTGGGCCGTGCAGAGACAATGAGACACAGAGTGGACTCAGATCTCTAGAACACGTTGAGTTTCCCCACCACACTCAGCCCATATTTTTTGCAGACACCTCTGGTGATAGCTCTACTCCAGGGATAGACCCTTTATTTAAATTCTTTAGGCAGCTAAAGGGGAGTGAAAAGAAACACTTCCTGAGTGTTCTGTTCCTTAAAAATAATCAGCTTAAAGTAACCCACATGCCAAAAATGATATCTTGGGGTGGCAAATTTTACTCCCCTACACTGTGTAACAAAACAAGTTATAAACTGAATTGTAAAAAAAAAAAAAGTTGATTATCTATTATTAAGTTTAAAAAACAAATTGCAGAACAGTATTACATTATGATTCCCCATTAAATAAAACAATCATATATGTATATATAATATGTATACATGTATATGGAAATAAAATTCAAATTTTATGGCAAGACATGAAAATTTTTTCTCTGCCCTTTGGCCTCCTCTCCCCTCTATTGTGCATTGTTTGTCTGCATTATGCATGGACCAAACCTCCCCCTTTGGCAGAAATACCTACTCAACAATAAAGAACGACATTCTCCTGGCATCTACAAGACAACTCCTGAAAATATAACCTTCCTTCTTGACCTTTAAGGGGTCACAATAACCCACTGCTTTGTACTTGCAGATCTGGATTGTGTAAACTCTCAATAATACATCATTTAATGTATAGTCTTCTGTCTCAAAAAATTTTATAACTGTGCTTTGACTTCTAATGGGTGGAACAATTCTCAGAGCTTTCTGAGATGCTGTTCCCAGGTTATAATCCTCAATTTGGCTTGAATAAAATTTTTCATTTCTTTCTTAGATCAACTGATTAAATTTTTCATGGGCAGTATGTCTATATATAGTGTGTGTGTTCATTAAATATATAATATATATAATATATAATATATGTATCCTATATATGTATATAAATAAAGGATGGGAGGATATATACTTGGCCCACTGTATTCTAGGGTTCTACATCCTTGGATTCAACCAACCACGGATTGAAAATATTGGGAGAAAAATTCCAGAAAGTTCCCAAAACCCAAACTTGAATTTGCCATGTCAGCAACTATTTGCATAGCGTTTACATTGTATTTACAATATTAACATGGCATTTACATTGTGTTAGGTATTATAAATAATCTAGAGATGACAAAGTACACGGGAGGATTGTGTAGGTAATATGCAAATACTACACCGTTTTATATAAGGGACCGGAGCATCCAAGAATTTTGATAGCCAAAGGAGGAACAAATCATCCCTCAGGATGACTGTATACCAAAATGTTAGTGGTAGGATTATACGTGGGTTTTGTTTTCACTTTTGTACATATCTGAATTTTCCTAATTTTCTACAAGTACTTATTTTTCATGATCAGAAAAAGCAATGATTCTTTAAGTCTTACCTACAACATTCCTGCTCATTCTGAAACTGTGCACCTCAGATTGGGACTTAAACCCACTTGCTGAGACTGGAACCCAGCCTAAACCCAGATTAGAACTTAAACCCACACAGCTGGGACTCAAACCCAGCCAAAACCCACGGGTCTTCCAACTGAGATCACACACCTGGTTTCATGACTTAATAAGCTCAGGTTCTTGATATCTCATCACACAAAGTATTCAGTGAGAGACAAAGTGATAGGTAAGAAGTGGATTTATTTAGAGAGAAACACACTCCACAGACAAAGTGTGGGCCATCTCAGAAGGTGAGAAAGGTACCAGGGTATGTATGGGGTTGTCAGTTTTTATAGGGGTGGGTAATTTCATAAGCTAATGAGTGGGAGGAGAATTCCAGCTATTTCAGGAAGGGGTGGGGATTTCCAGGAATTGGGCCACCGCCACTTTTTGATCCTTATGATCCGCCTTGGAACTGTCATGGCGCCTGTGGGTGTGTCATTTAGCTTGCTGATGTGTTCCAGTAAGTGTGTACTGAGGCTTAAGGTCTAGTGGAAATCGACTTGTCTGCCGTCTTGGACCCATTTGGTTCTAATAAGTTTATGTTATGTCCTCGGGCTAAGTCATTCTTTCAAAGGTTGTGCCCTGCCCCCTTCCCTTTGTTTCAACCTTGCAAATGAAAGCCACAAAGATCCAGCACTAGCTTCCCATATCATAATCTAAACACTGCTTATTTCACATATTCTTTTGGTAATGAAAGCCTAGGTGTGAAGGAGGGAAATAAGAGAAGACATCCATTAGGTCAAATCCTTGCTGTTATAACTGCTTCCCACAGACCAACATTTAGATTGCACAACATAGCACTTTTGTTACCAAACTCACGTTTGGCTGCTCGCCGCCCGGAAGCCAATACTCAAGAGACAAGTGTTAGTTGGAAAGGAATGATTGCTTTATTCAGGAGGCTGGCAACCTGGGGAGAAGGTGAACTCATGTCCAAGAACCAACTCCAAAGATTCTGCCTGACTATGAAAGCTTTTAAAGGGAGAAAGGGGAAGTTAATCACAATTAGTCATTTGGGGAGGGAGTCAAAGACTTCCTTATCTTCCATGGTGTGTAGACTGTGTGTAGACTTTCTTCTGACTGGTTGGTGGTGAGGTAACAGTGTGGTGTGCCAGGACTCTTGTGCTCAGTCTGAAGTTACCATCCTCCACCTGGGAGGGGGGCCTTAGTTCCTAAAGAAGAACTCAAAGACATTGTTCTGTACATCCCTTGAGGAGGAACCAGGACACGACCCCATTGCTGCATTATTGTTTCTTGATTGCTCCTCCTTTGTTTCTGCATTCCCTCCCTTTTCTAATTAGCAGCTGTTTTGAATCTTCCCTTTGGAACTCTGGGAATGTCAAGGGGGCTGAATGAAGTCTATTTTCTCTAAACCAGAAATGGGAGACATGGAAAGGATTTGTACCTGGGAGGGCTCCACAGGGTCCTGCTTGGTTTCACTTTCATTTGAAAGAGACAAAGAACTTATTATATATCTGAAAAATAAAAACATCTTGATAGATGGTGTATATATCCTCCCATCCTTTATTTATATACATATATATGATATATATATATATATATATAAAACTAAACTCATATGAGTTACATGAAATGATATAAAATAGAAGGTATGTATCACCTTTTGTGGTCCACACGCATCCTATCTAAAAATGTGCACATACAATCTGCATGGATTTTATTTTCCTACATGGATTTTTTTTTCTGTATAGATTAAGGAAGAACACTTTGTGTTTGAAGTGTATTCAGTTAGATTTTAGAATATCAAAAGGAATTGCCAAATACGAAAAAACTGCAGTAATGAGATAACATTGTGAAATAACTTCACATAGTTCTTGAGATACTGCAGAACTTAATATATAATATCGTATATTAATTAGCTAGTTAATTAATTTTACTTACATGAAAAAAAATCACTCAGAAATAAAGAGGGGCCAGAAACCTGGAATTCAAAAAATTTCCTAATTTTCTAAAATGTGGCAAATGGATTCTAGAACTATGGATGAGCTAGCAAGCTTGGCATCAGATGATAAAACATTCTGGAGTGGATTACTAATGAAATGGTTTGTGAACACTTAGAAAAGGATAGCTGATTAGACTGGAAGCCAATATGGTTCACAGAAAAAGATATAATTAACCTCATTTTAAAAAATACGCTCCTTAAACTGGGGATGCTATAAATATATTTGCATATTTAGTTTTGAAAAAGCATTTATCAAAATCTGTCATAAAAATTTCTGCATACAAGATGGAGAAATGTGAACTAGATGAAAACCCAGGAAGGTAGACTGGTAGGATGTGCAAAAAGTAGTGATTGGTGAGTCCACATCATCTTGAATGAAAACCTCCAGCGTGTGCATATGTGCTTATATGTATGTGAATGTATGGATGTGGGGATGTGGAGGGATGTGTGTATGTGTACATATGCATTAAGGGTGAGTGGACTTAATGGAGAGCTAATGCACACATGCACACACATACATACATTGCATCACAAATTTTCCTCAGTTCCTCTTTCTCTTACCCCACACATTAACACTTCATCATTTTAATGATGAAATAATTCACCGTCATTTTAACTTCTCCAAAGCATTTACCCAATTTGGCTACCTCTCACCATCTCTATTGCTACCACCTAGTTGAAGCCACCACCACCTCTCACCTCGACCACAGCATACACCTTCTAGCCAGTCATCTATTTTGGTTCTCTACAAGCTATTCTCCACACAAAACCAGAGTGAGCTTTTAAAACTTAACGTAGATCACTCTTTTCTTCTGCTTAAAATTTTCCAACTTACTACAATCAAATGAAAACACCCTACCCTGATTGACAAAGCCCTCTGTCTGGCCACTGCCCACCTCTCCTCAACAACCAGGGACTGTAACACTCTTTCCCTCCCCTCACACTCCAGCTGCTCCCACCTTAATGCAACTCGCTGCACCTTTTCCTGGAATAGCCTCCCTCAGCTTTTTGTCTTTGAGATTTTAGTTTAAACATCACCTCTGCAGAGGACTTCTCTGACCACTCAATTTTAACTAGTCATCCCTCATGTCACCCTACTTTAATTCTCTGTATGGCCTTCTAACAGTCAGGAGACAGGAGCCACACCAAGTATTTTATTTTATTTTTTCCTTTCATGAGCAATATTTTATTTTTCAACCAGATGAATTCAAACATACCAGAAGAATCGATCATCAACAAAACAATATATAGATTTAGGTTTGGACATAGAAGGCTGATGTTAGTAGGGAAAGAGCCTCAGAGTCTTGGTGAATGTTCATGGTTATGTGACTCTGTTTTTTTTTTTTGCCTGTAGAGATGCTTTCTGATTTTATTTTCTTACTCTCTTTTTTTTTTTTTTAGTTGGGGTATAGTTACTTTACAATGTTGTGTTAGTTTCTGCTGTACATCGAAGTGAATCAGCTATGGGTTGCACCAAGTATTTTAAGAGAGGATTGGATATTGTTAACCAGGTATGAAGTTGTCAACTAGATAATTGGAAAGACAAATAGAGAACAGTAAGATATCAACCACTAGAAGCAGATTCCACCTCTAGGGCTGGAGAAACAAATTAAAGTGGTTGGAATTATTCTAAAGAAGAAGCTTGGAATGGGGACCTGGCAGAGTTGAAATTAAGACCTTGGAGGAAGAGGCACTGCTCAGCTGGCAACGATATTCCTGAGGGGCCACAATGAAGGTGATTCTGCACATATTAGAGAAAACTGCAAACTGGATTCAGCTGCTGCTACAGGAAGGCATTGTGCTATGTGGCATGAAGAAGCCTGATTGGAATTATGTTGGAAGGAACCACCAGCAGACAGGAAGGCACAAGGAGCAGACAGGAAGGAGAGAGTCCCTTCTTGCCCATTAGCCTTGCAGGCTGCCTCTTCTACCCTCCATTGGCAGGTCTAAATAGGATCCAGCTGGCAAAGCAAAACAGTGGTTTGCATAATCCCACCCCCAGCAACACAAAGCTGAGTAGAGAAGGGAGAGTAGAGAGGGTTTCAGATGAAAGAAGATAGCTTGGCCTCTGGCACTGGCACTTCCCACTTTTATTTTACTTATTTATTCATTTATATATTTGTTCGTTGTTTGCCTCTCCCTACGATTAAGTCGAACCATATGAAATTGTCATTTCTGAAATTCAAAAAGCTCTTAAGCATTAGCAATTTCTAGTGGTTCAATCTAGTAGATTATTAAATTCCTGTGGGCAGAAACTTTATCTATCTTTGTATCCAACTATATTCATAAATTAATATATTATTGAATTCCTGAAGTTGTTTTTAACATTAAAATGTAAGGACCATAATCTCATCTTTCTTTGATAATCTAAAAAAAACTTCAAAATTTTGCCTTGAAGATTTCTAACCCAGAAAGTTATGTGCAAAATGCTTCCTTAGGGTCCAGTCTCTCAGGCTTTTGCAGGCAGGTAATCTCAACCTCATTTTTGGAGAAGCAATAAAAATTCTCTTGAAAACTTCTTCCTCTTTCAATTGCAGAAGATACTTTTCAAAATTAAGGCTCTCTCAGACTTTTACTGTCAAAATAAATGACAAATCCAAAGTTTTCCATTCAAGGTTGGTTTCACTCCATGCTTATACACATTTCACACACAGACACATTAGCCTCTGTTTAAAAACAAAAAGAAAAGGTGAATTCACCTTTGACAAAAGTGGAGTGTAAACCACTTCCCCAGGCTGCTCCATCCCGTGAGGCCGACAGGATTTCAAAGTTAAGCATCCTCAGAGAGGCCACCTGGCGTGCTGGTGAAGGGCCCAGAGAAGCCAGATGCCAGGTGAGGGAAATCCTGGCTCTGACGCTCCTTAGTTGTGTCAGCTGGGCAAGTCACTGACACTCTCTGTGCCTCAGTTTCCTCATATGTTTTAAATAATAATAGAACATAATTTATAGGGTTGCTGTGAGGATTAAACTGAGTTAATACAAGTAAACTACTTAAAACTGCTAGTGACATGTACACCCCCTGGTTCCTAAATTTCTAAGTATCTAAGAATGTCCTGGAGGACAGCCTCCAACTTCAGATTCCCTAAACCCAAATTCACAAATTCTAATTCAGCATCTCTGCAGGGGAGCCCAGGGATCTGCCTACTTACTAAGCATTTCAGGTAAATAAAACAGGCAGTTCTGAGATAATAAGAAACACAGGTCTATACACTTCAGGGTGAGTTACAGAGAGCCAACTACCACACATTCCAGCCAAACTCAGCTCTCTCTGGTAACTCATCACACATTCACTACCATTTAAGCTAACATTCCAGCAAGAAAAAACTGAAATATACTTTTATCATCTGTTTCTGGCATCTCAAATGATGGGTTCTACTGCACTTTCCCAGTGAGTTTTCACAGCCCGATACAAAGCACACAGCGCATTCTCCTTCTTTCCTCTAAAGTAACTGGACTTTCTTCTTCCCCCTCTCTTGCCAACATCTCATCTCTCAAATGCTTATAAGCGGTTTCCACACTCTTCTTAGATCATTCAGCCAATACATAACAACATCTGGTCTTCTTCCTTTTCCTCTAAGGCAACTCCTTCTAGCCCTTCATCATTCTGGTTGCTCTTCTGCATTCCCTCCAGCATCAGGAACAAATCAGCAAATCACCATCACCTCATGTCTCTGAAGTACCAAAGGATGTAATTCCCAGGTACCAACACAAACATATGGTGCACTTGGAGGGGAAAGCAAAGTTCAGGATTCAAGTTAATGCATGACATCCTCACATGGCTTTAAAGGAAAAGGGAAGGAGGGAGCATGTGGGAAAAGGAAGAGGAGGTGGACAAGGGGAGCCCACACCCATGAACAAGTTCAGGGGTAGTTAGTGTCACTACTGTCACCTTAGTATTCACAGGACAACTGCACCAAAGAAAGGAAGCTAACTAACCCCATGTAGGAAGAAGGTGGCAAATCCCAGAAGAAAACCCTCAGGAAAGGAAGAAGGCAAATAATACAAGTTAGATCAGAAGAATGTCAAGTATCTTCTTTAAAAGTGATTTCTGGGTTGATAGTTTTAACAAAGGTTTTCTGTTCTTTTAAAGGTCTGTGAAGGATTCATGTTAATTGCTTTTAGGAGAAGCCATTTTCAGATCCTTGTACTTTATTTAATCCAAGAGGGAAAAACAATTCCTTGGCTTCCTGCTCCTGGACTGAGAGAGAAAGAAAAATAAAACAAAAAGACCCTCCTCAGGAAAGCAGGTTACCAATATGGCAGGAATTTAGTTCTTACTTAGTGGGTAGGAAGAGAACTCTCACTTATGGGTTTCCCCTCAGAGTATTTAGAGATTTGAACTTTACAGCGAGATCCATCAACAGTCAATTTCATTGTGCTGTCCAATGCTGAAGAACCTCGTCCTCCACGAAGAGTCCCACCCTCAGCAGATTCCAGCTGAGAGCCACAAGACCTACCCCCAACCAGGAATCAGACTCCTGAACTCCCCAGGTGTGTCCAGGAACATCCTAGCTAGAAAATAGGGCCAAGAAAATTTTATATCTGTATTAAAGAAAAAAAAAAGGTAGAGATCAACCTTATAATTATCCAGAAAACTTCCTAAACATCCACGAAAAATAATCATTCATTCACTAACATTTATTGAGCCTTGACTGTGTGCAAGGAACTGTTCTAGGGGCTAAGGATGCACTTCATCGAGCTTACACTGTATTGGGAGCAAACCTAGAAAACATCTGGGGGAAGAGAATTCCAGGAAGAGAAATCAGAAAGTACAAAAGGCCTGAAGGGGTGGTGCGTTTGATTGTGCTCAGCACGTACAGAGAACGAGGGGTCTGTAATAGAGCGTGGAGTGACTGAGTTGGAGATGCATAGATTACATTACATCTCTGGGGTAACCAGAGGTCAAATCAGAACCTTGTGAACAGAAAGCATCTATTACTGTGTGAGTGTGTTTCAGGGTGGGGAGAATGCCATTACTTTGACATAATCAAGCTTTTGGGTTTTTTTAAGTGGGATAACTGAGTCCTCAAAGTGAGGAAAATTATGAATATTGCTCCAAAGGAACTTAGGAAATAAATTAGTTGATTAAAAAAAAGAGAGACTGCTTCAAAAGATGCCTTCATCCAGGGACTCACTAGACGATACACAAGAGTATCACCCTCCTGTTTTTCTCCCACACTGCAAGGAATCTAAAGCATACCACTTTAGTCTCTATTTATTAACTCATCCTCTCTTTTTCTCTGTAAAACTTCCATTGCAATCATATTTTACCAGAGCTATACCACTGGGGACCCTTATCCCCAGGGGCCAGAAGGGTACCTGCACATAAAGGTTATACTACAAGTATTTATTGAATGAATAAATGAACAGTGTATTTGACCAACTCTAACATAGGGACCTTGTTCCCTGTGCCTGTAAAATTTTTCTAAGCACTGAAGACAGTCTATGTACACTTAAGGCAAAAAACCTAAAGATCACCTGCACCCTCTATAATTCTTTCATGTACTGGAAGACTTCCACTCGCTCGTAATGACACTGCTAACAGTCCAGCAAGGACTCCAATGAGGCCCTTTTCAAATGGGGGAAATGGGCATCATGGTTCCTCTGTGCACTTGTAAGTTATTCACACCAAAAATGCTGAAACAAAATAAACAAAAACGATTTCAGTTGGAAGCTCAGGAATGGGAAGACTGCAGGCCTTCATGTTTCTTTACTTTGCATATTGTCAAGTCTGGATGGAGAACACTTTTTGACAGATCATTGGGCTCAGTGACTACTGACAGGTCGGGATTTTTTCTTTTCTCCCAAGATTCTCCTCCTCATCTGCAAAGCTGCCCACAAACCTGCAAAGATTCCCAGCTTGGAAGCAGCACCCCACCTCCCAACAAAGGCGCTGAGTCCACACAGGTCCTCCTTTGCCACAGTGGGCCATCTGGGGGTGAGGTGGGTGGACAGACACCAGGGAAACCTCCATTCCAGCTCCCCAGCCTGTGCCTCTAGAGCCAGGAGCCAGGACTCCCTGTGTTTTACCTGGCAAACCTGGTCCCAGAAGGCCAGACAGTTGGGCCCAAGGAACATTCAGGAGAGTGGTGTGGCAGTGGGGTGTGGAGTGAAGGATGGAGGGCTCAGAGGAAGAAAGGGCGGAAGGGAAGAAAGGAGGGAGGGAGAAAGAGGAAGGAAGGAAGGAAGGAAGAGAGAAAGAGAAAAAGAAAGAAAGGAAGAGAGAGAGAGTGAGAAAGAAAGAAAGAAAGAAAGAAAGAAAGAAAGAAAGAAAGAAAGAAAGAAAGAAAGAAAGAAAGAAAGAAAGAAAGAAAGAAAGGGAAAGAAAGAAAGAAAGAGAAAGAAAGAAAGAAAGGAGGAAGGAAAGAAAGAAAGAAGGAGTCCCATAACCTCCAGACCCTGGGGGGCAGAAGGAAGGAAGGGAGAGAGAGAGAAGAAAAGAAAGGAAGGGAGGGAGGGAGGAAGGAAGGAAGGAAGGCCCATAACCTCCAGACTCCGGGGAGGCGGAGGGGGCGGGGGCGGGGGGGGGGCAATTGCGAGCCTGCAGTGAGGGACTCAAATGTGAGGACGCAGAGCGGCCGGTAGGGTTTGTGCCTGGTGTTCTCGGCCATGCCCTTGGCCCAGAAGTCGTTGGAGAAGATGCCCCAGCGCAGCGGGACGCCGGGCCGCACGTCGGGGTTGTTGACGATCGCCCACACGTCGTCGTGCATGAACTCGCCCTGCAGGGAGCGGCCGTAGCACAGGCAGCTCGCCCGGGACAGCAGCAAAGAAGTCAGGCGCCGAGAGTCCGCGAGCAGGTGGAGCGGGGTCGCGGCGCGGGGCTGGCTGCCCGCAGCGGGGGAGAAGGGGAAGCCGGGGTCCCGCCAGCTGTGTCCTCGATGCTCTCCGCGCCACCCCAACATTTCCCCCAACGGGGTCTGTGTGTGTGTGGGGGGGTCCTCCTGGGGGGCACCTCCAGGCCCCGGGCCAGGACGGGCTTAGCAGGTGCTCAGCCTGAACCCCCCGCCCGCCCTCAGGGAGGGAGCAGTGGCTGCCGCCGCCTGGGACGTCCCCGGCTTTTCCGCACCCCGGACAACAGCAGGGGCGGCCTCCGGGCTGCGCTCTCGCTCCCGGCTTCGCGCTCGCGTCCCGTCGCCCCCTCTGCAGTCTCCTTCCCAGGCTTTCTGTTCCTAACGCTCTTATAAAAAGTCTCAGGTTCGATTTTTTGTTTGGATTTGGGCGCCGAATTTCCCTCTGAAATATTTCTCCTAAAACAAAAACAAATATTTTGTTTTCACTAAGGCTCTTAAAACAATCCGGGAGATGCGGAGCTAATTACTTTTTCTTCCTATCTAAGTGGATCACCTGAGTCTGATTATTATTTTCTGGGCTTTACACGTGTTTGGACTGTTCCTGCTAACATTATGCAAAAAACTGTGAAGGCCTTTGGCTTTGACTCCTAAACTTCCCTATCTTCTTCAAAGGTTGTTTTTCTTTTAAAAATAGTAGTTATAATCTATCAATAATTAGATATACCAGAACGTTGCTCACGAAATATGTCTTTATATTTGAAAGTCTGTTAGCTCTTCCAGGCCCCTTGTAAATAGCATTTTTGCATGTTAACAGTAGTGGGCCTCTGATGAGCCTTCCAGATCCTCCTTCAGAACTGAAGGACTTATTCCCCCAGTTCCCGGGAGTATTGCAGGAAGGAACCCTCAGATGTCAGTTCTCTTCAGAACTGCCTTGGCTGAAAAGGATCATTGCAACCAAGGTCACCTCCCCCTTCCAGGAGTAGCATATATCCAATGACTCTTGGATGTTGGGTTATGAAGGCCAACTTGACCCTGTTGCCCTAACTAGGGACAACTTTGATGGGCCATTCCAGCTTCAGGTCACCCTAGGAGGCCTTCATTGAGGCCACATCATGACCCAGCTTCTTCCTTTGCTCAGTCCTGATTTCTACACTAAGAGCACTCCCAAGACAATGTGAGCAAGACAGCTTGTGCACCACTCAGGACCTGCTCCCACTTTACCTCTGGCCACTAAGGCTGGAGCCCTTGATAAGACACATGCCCTCCTGAAGGTGGGAGGAAAATCCTACAAAGATTCAGAGACATGTCATATCAGTAAATATTGAAGCATCAAGTAGCCAGGATAGTCCCTCCAAAATAAAAGAAATATCACTGCATCTTTCACCTTCCCTCCCCCAAAAGAAAGCACAAGGCCCCATAGGCCTCTACTGGCTATGCAGGCAGCATATTCCATACCTAGGATAATTGTTCTAGCCAAATACTGGGATGCAAAAGGCTACCAGCTTAAGCCCAAAGCCGGAAAGCACTGTGCAGCAGGTCCTGGCTACAGTAGAATCTGCCCTCACCCTTGGGCCATGCATGTGACAGACCCTATGTTAGAAGTTAGTGGTGGGAGAAGACACTGTGTGAAGTGTTTGGCAAGGCCCTGGGAGAGAATCACAATACAGGCCCATAGGGCTCTGGGACAAGGCCATGCCATCTTTTATACCAATTATATACACGCTCAAAAACAGCTCCTGTTGGGTCACTGGGCCCTGGTAGAGTTCGGGTGCTAGACTCACGGGGCATCAAGTGACCATGGGCCAAAAATGCCCATGGTGATCTAGATTCGGCCAGACCCACCAAGTCACAGACTGGACAGACATAAAAGCATGCTGACATATGATTAGAAGTGGTACATCTGTAGGACCAGAGGTAGCAGAGCTGGCATGTACTGCCTCATAGAGCCAGTTCTTAAATTTCCAGGAACTTTGAAAGCACAACCATTATTAAGAATTAACTAACATACAATTAAATACAGCATATTTAAAATGAAAGAAAGAAATACTCAAACTTTAATACTTCCTAATTATTTTACTACATTTTACTATTACCCATGCTCTGGTGACTATTTATGACTTTGTGTCTATATGGTAGACACACTACCTAATAGTGTGTTACAGTGCATCTTTTCACAACTGCACATTCAGTGCTGTCATGTTTGCAGTTTGAAATTAGCCATTTTAGAAATATTTCTACCCCATAAATGGATAAGTGCTACAAAATACAATTTGATTTATTGTTTTATTGATTGACCACACAGAATACAATAGGAAAAATTTTAATAACGTAGGTTAAATATAAATGTGTGCCATTTCTATAGCCACTACATTGTGAATAGCACAAAAAAAACAACTGAGGAAATATTATTTCAGTATCAGAAAGCTAGTATCCCTTTCAGCCAATAAGTCAGTCACATCATTAGCAAAGAAATCAAGTTCTAGCATGCATCTTCGTGGTTTCATTTTTGTCTTATTAAAAAAAATCCATCAACGTTCATGTCAGAACTATATTGATTTGTCAATTGCAACAACATTGGCTGTGGAGGCAAGAATTTGACAAAAATCAACAAAAATATTCTGTAAGAATAATTTGGCTATATGTAATTTAAAATAAAGAGTATTGTTTATTTCATCATTAATTGTAAATTGGGTACTATACATCCTTCATATTAGTAAAGTTTATAGTAAATATATTTATGTGTATTGCTATAGACCAAATGTTTATATCCCCCCCAAATTCATAGGTTGAAACCTAATCCCCAATTTGAGGAGGTGGGGACTTTGGGAGGTGATTAGGTCATAAGGATGGAGTCCTCATGAATTAGATTACTATTATTATAAAAGAGATCCCAGAGAGCTCCCTTGCCCTGTTCACCATTTGAGGACACAGCAAGAAGACAGTCGGTGAACCAGGAAGAAGGCCTTACCAGACACTGAATCTGCTGGTACATTGCTTGGATTTCCCAGCCTCCAGGAGGTGTGAAAAGTAAATCTCTGTTGTTTATCAGCCATCCAGCATTCTGCTATAGCAGCCTGAATTGACTAAGATATATATACTTTTTTTGAGAGCCAGTGGTTAAACTGGCTAAAGGAAGCACAGACCTCAATGGCATCCACAACTCTGCACTGGTGCTGCCCTCCTTCTCACACCTATAGCCACATGGGGGACTCCTTTTGACCATCTGACAGAAGAGAAAAAACCCAGAGCTTGCTTCATTCTGAATCTGCTTGGTTGACAGGTGTAAGCATTACAGTGCCACTCAAGAATGACTACAAATGAGCCCAATATTCTGGGCACCTACTAACGAAGGTTGATCCAGCTGTTGTCACCTCCTAATATACAGTCTGACAGGAACGACGATCCAATATGGCACCATTCCTCTAGGACACCATCTGGCTCCTTGATGGCAAGTTTACTATATCAGGCCCTTTCTATCCTAGAAGGGCCAGTGGTTTCTTCCCATAGGAATAAATCACGCTTCTAGGCCTTTGCTGCCCACAGAACCTCAGCCAGAATCACTATCCAGGGGCTTACAAAATGCCTGTTTCCATACAACACAGCATCCAGCCAGGGATCCCACTTCAGTGAAGGAGCTGTGGGCATGGGCCCGTGTCATGGGGAGCATTGGTTGTATCACAAATCATACCATCCAGAAGGAGCCAGTCTAATAGAGTATTGTATTATCCTGCTGTAAGTGCAGCTGAAGTACCAGCTCTGAGGCAACTCCCTTTAGGTATAAAGTGCTATCCTCCAGAGACCTCTATATGATGCTCTGTCCTAATAGGAAAGCCACATGAATTCAGGAAACAAAGATTGGAAGCAGGAATGGCCCCACTTACCATGACTCTCCATGCTCCTGGGGAATATTGTGCTTCCTGTTCACAACCCCTGCTCTCCAATGCTTAGAGGTTTTCATCCTCAAAGGGGGCAAATCCAAGAAAAAAAGCACAGAACCCATCAACCTATGACGGTTGCCTGGCACTTTGGACTCCTTGTGTCCAGGAACTGTCACATGAGAAGGGAGCCAGAGTCATAGCAAGGGTAATTGACCCTGATCAGTAGGATGAGATAAAGCTGAGGTAGAAGAGAATATGTGTGAAACTCAGGTGACCCGCTTGGGTGCCTCTTGGTATTTCCTTGCCCAAGTGTAACTGTAAAGAGACATGCACAGCAACCCTGGCCTGAGAGGAGATGATTACCAAGGGCTCAAACCACTCTGAAATGAGGATTTGAGTCACATTACCAGGCTGTGAAAGAGAACTCCCCTTTTTCCACCCTCTACTCTCTTCTACTACTACACTTAACACTTCTGACTACCAAATGTATAGGAGCTCTTCCCATACCAGGCAATTCTCTGACACCAGCTGAGTGTCCTATAATATAACTCAATTCTGACACTATTTTCCTTGAGACAGTGTTCAATCCCACAAGGTAAGGTCTTGGTCCCACAAGACTGCCCCCACTTCAGATGCCAGTCACAAGTCCGGTTGTCACCTGTGCTTCTGAGGAATGAGCTATAATTTGGAGGTTCCCGTGATCCCCACCTTCGGTTCTGTAATATGCTAGAATGGCTCACAAAACTCAGGAAAACATTTTATTTAATAGATTACCATTATTTTATAAAAAGGATTCAACTCAAGAACAGTTAGATGGAAGAGATGCATAGGGCAAGGTATGGAGAGGGGACGCAGAGCAGACATGCCCACTCCAAGCACATCACCCACTCAGCACTCCACGTGTTCACCAACCTGGAAGCTCTCCAGTCTCCTTCAGTCAGGGTTTTTTATGGAGTTTATTAAGTAGGCATGATTGATTAAATGCTTGACCACTAAGGACTAACTCAACCTCCAACCCCTCTCCCCTCCCTAGAGGTTGGGAGGGTGGAGCTGAAAGTTCTAACCCTCTAATCACATGGTTGGTTCCTGGCAAGCAGCCCCCCATCCTTACGGGCTTTTCCAAAAGCCATCTCAATAACATAAACTCAGGTGTGGTTGAAAGATGCTTGTTATGAATAATGAAAATGCTCTTTTCATCCTTATCCCTCTTATCTCTTAGAAAATACAAGGATTTTAGGAGCTCTGTGCCAGGAACAGAGACAAAGACCAAATATATATTCCCTATTATAAATCGCAGTATCACACAGGTAAACCACCAAGACCTGCAGAAGTGAGAGCTGAGGATGAGAAGAATTTAGAATGGATAACAGAGGAGTAAAGACAATGAGTATCAATTGCAAGACTGAGAACAACTGCAAAAATGAGAGCTGTTGTTCATCCTACTAACCATCCTTTTCTGAGTATCATCTCGGGAAAAGAGACCAAATGGGAATCGTGGAGTCTGAATATGCATGAGAAGTAAATCTGTAGGGTGCAAGCAGTGGAATATGGAAGCCTTGTAGGTTTATTGTTCAGATCTTCCTTCAAGCAAACTGCACCAGGTCTGCACTAGCTACAGTGCCTAAGGGGCTCTTGCAGCATTGGGATAGAGGACACATTCTCCCTGGGGAGCTTCAGCCAAAGACTGAGCACAGTGGGAGTTCTAGGGTCTTGCCATATCTACCTATTACAGGAGGGTTCTAACAGTCATCTATGCTATGAAGCTCTCCATGGAATTGGCCAGGACTGCTCTCTGAGGCTGTTCTGCATTCCTCCTTTTTTCCCCTCTCTTCTTTCATAAGTGTCAGATCTTCACAGGTATGAAGACTTCCCTTGCCTATTCCTATACCTTCTCCCATTTATTGATATCTTTATTACCTTTATCTTTTACCTCCAATAAATCTCTCATACTTCTAATTTCATCTTGGCATCTGCTTCCCAGACAAGCAAAGTTGATTCATATGGCCTTGATTTATGACAGATACCAGTGCAGTATAGTAAGAAAACATTTGTCCAATGGAACATTGGACAAATGAAATATGGGAAAAACATGAACCTGACCCCTACTCTACTCCAAACACTGAAATAAATTCTAGATGGATTTTAAACCTAAATGTTGAGAGTAATAAATGGATTTTTTCAAACAAGACCTCAAAACACAACAATAAATGAAAAGTTCAATAAATTGGATTTCATTAAAAATAAAAACATCTAAACATGAAAAGACACCACTCAGAGAGTGAAAAGGCAAGGCCCTAAATGAAAGAAGATATTTGTAATTTATGTATCCTATTAGAGAGCTCACATCCAGAATCTATAACAAACTCCTTTAAACCAGTAACAAAAAGATCCCCCAAGTTTTAGAGAAGTGTATTTGTTTCCTATGGCTACTAAAACAAATTACCACAAACTTAGTGACTTAAAACAACAATTCCCTCACATTTCTAGAGGCCAAAGCACAACATCATGATCACTGGGCTGAGATCAAAGTGCTGGCAGGGCTGCCCTCCCTCCAGAGGCTGCAGAAGAGAATCCATTCCTTTCCTCTTCTAACTTCTAGTGACAGCCGGCTCTCCTTGGTTTGTGGCCACATCACTCCAGTCTCTGCCCCTATGGTCACATTGCTTTCTCCTGTCTGCCTTCTCTTCTGTCTGTGTCAAATCTTCCACTGCTTCTCTTAAGAATACATGTAATTGCACTTATACCTCACCCAGATAATCCAGAATTGTTTTCCCATCACAAGATTCATAATCACATTTGCAGTACCCCCTTTTCCAAATAAGGTAACATTTACAGGTTCAGGGATATATTTGGGGACCATAATCCAACCTTCTTCAGGGCGCAAAAGGTTAGAGCAAGCACTTGACAATAAGGACATCCAAATGTCTATCAGATTCTCTTATGTCACTTCCAATTCTAAAATTCTGTCATCCTATGAAAATCAGTATTCTTAAAGTTAAATATTATAAAAACAATTTGACAGTCTTTTGCTGCTATAGTTACTATTGTTTGGGGGGATAATTTGGAAAGTTTTAAAAACAAAGTTTATTGTTAAAAACAGAGGTGAGGGCTTCTCCGGTGGCGCAGTGGTTGAGAGTCCGCCTGCCGATGCAGGGGACACGGGTTCGTGCCCCGGTCTGGGAAGATACCACGTGCCGCAGAGCGGCTGGGCCCATGAGCCATGGCCGCTGAGCCTGTGCGGCCGGAGCCTGTGCTCCGCAACAGGAGAGGCCACAGCAGTGAGAGGTCCGCGTACCGCAAAAAAAAAAAAAAAAAAAAAAACAGAGGTGAGGAAAAGAAATAAAAAAGATATAAATAAAATCTTAGACACTGAGAATGAGAAAGATAATATGGAATCAAGGGTGTAAGAAAAATGAGGTACGAATAATATAAAAAAATTTATACTTTGAGCTAAAAGACTACAAGTTTCCCAGGATGGTGACTGTGAATAAATTTATTTCCCTGTGGAAAAATCTCAGAATCATCCCCTAAGTAGATGAGGCAGCAGATGAATCATCCCCTAAGTAGATGAGGCAGCAGATTTAAATCCCTGTGTTTTGCGGTGAGAGAGTAAACATTCTAATGTTTACTAATCCCGATTAGTCTCCTTACGAGGAATGCTTAGTTTAATATGATCACAAAAGCAAAGAACCACTAACTTAGGGAAGAAACTTGAATAGTTAAAACCTATATGAGAGACTGCAGAGGCATCTTCTCTTATACAATGGAAAACTGGCATCTGTGTTTTCTAACCACTGTCCCCGGTTGCATAAGGGACTGTGAGGGCTAAGGAGACAGTGAACAGGACTCTCCCTCAGAGCCTAGTGAACTGGAAGAGCAAACTTGCAGGAGCTTACCTGAGTAGACTCAGGTATCCTAACCATATTGTCACAGCCCTAAAACGCTTCACTTCCTTCAGAGAGTAGTTCAAGTATTAGATGATTAGAGAGTATTAGATCCAATCATTGAGAAAGTACTCCTGGTAAGATGATTATTAAATAAAGTCTTACTCACTTAGGTTGCTTTAATCTCCCCTCTTATGGGGTGAATAGGAACTGAAGATGATTTAGCCTGTAAATCCGTTTAATCTATTTTGTAACATAAAGTTAAAGATTTCATTTCCATATCACAGCAGGCCATTTGATGCAAAGCTTCCAGCTGAGCACTGGGCCAGTCACCGGAGTAGAAGCCACACCCTCAAGAGGCTTAATTATACTTGAGATAAAACACACACTGATCTACAGAATAAGGTCTATGGTCCGGAGCCAAAAGGCACTGATTTTGGAGTTGGGGGACCCGGGCTCTAGTTCCAGAACTAGCACTGAGGAGCCGTCACCTCCCCAGCCCCTGTGCCATTTCTGAATGTGTAAGTGAGAGAATGTGATGGGACAGTTTCTAAGATCTCAAAGATCTAAGATTAAGTGATTCTCTTCTATGAAGAGAAATCAAAGGATGTAGATTAATCAAGAGAGACAGAATAGCAATACTACTAGCTAACCTCTACTGAGTTCTTACTATGTGCCAGACCTTGAGCTAAAACTTTTACAAGCTTTGAACCATTTAAGCCTTAAACAACTGTTTGGGGCATTACTATCATATTCCTTTTAGACATGGAGAAAAGTTGAAAAAAAACCTTTCCAACATCACACAACTAAAGTGGTGGGTCACACTGTTGGAAGAAGTGGCTGTTAAAGTGGGATCTGACAGGACAAAGACTGTTTCTGGTGAGTCTGAGGGATATACGCCCCCTAAGTCAGTTGCAAAGCAGTTCCTTTCACCCCATCTCCAGTGCCAAGAGCCTGCCTCAAGCTGTCACCAGCTTCCACCAGGACACCAGCACAGGCCCCAACCTTCCACAGCCAGCTTCTCTTGGTACACCCACCCCCATCCAGAGTGACCTTTCCAAAGCCTTTGTCTGATGTTGCCTTTTCCTCAATAAATATTTGCTGAATTAATCCATGAAACTTGTAGTTTATTTATGTTAGAAAATAAAAAGAGCTGATTGTTGGTGAAAAGAAGAAAGAAGGCAGTGGTGGTACCAAAGGCAGGTCAAAGGGTTTAGATTCATGTAGTAAAACAAAGGGGAGCCTCTGTAGATTCTCCACCCAGAAGTGGCACAATGAATGTGTTCTACCAGTGGGCATAGAACACACTGACGAAGGAAGAACAGGCAAAAGACTGGCCAACGTGCTGTGGTGGCCACCAGGCTGGGGCTGATGAGGCCACCAGGGTGGTGCCTGTGTAGCCTGAGGCACGTGGGGACCAGGAAACACTCCCCAAGAAACTCTTGCAAGGAAAGGGGAAAAGAGAAAGGTTAAAGATGGTTTCATGGGCCTTACAAAGCATCAAAACTGGAAGCAAAAAGGAAATAAAGTCTTTGGGGGTTAGTCTTTTAGTACCTTAAATATCTGGAATTTCAAAGGAGCTGTAGTCCTGACAACATAACCCCAATGTCTTTGAGCTTTTCTACAATTTTGATGTTTCTAACAACCCAAATCTGTACCTAGAAATCCTTTTTAGCAACAAAAAGAGACCTTAAAGAAAAATTTTATATCAAACTGATAGCTGACTGGTGATGAACATCTTTAAATAATCCATTTCTCTGTTTTATTTTTCCACTAATTTTATTTTCACAGTACACATATTCTTGGGGTAAACATTTTGTTGGAATCAAGTCAAAGACCCAAATCTCAGCCTTCACCTACATTTTAACGCCCAAAATATTAGAATAATACCAATGTGAACATTAACTTCATCTTAATTTTAGATTAATTTCAACATATAAAACACATTCCCTTAAGCCCTAACCTTTTCATTCCAAGAAGAAAGTGTTAACGTTTTCTTTCTCATTGCTCTCTATTCTAAGTCAGGACAGAGTTCAGAATCACAAACACTACTTGAATCTCATACTGGACCAGGCAATCAATACATTTTCCAATGTGTGTATTTTGGTTCAGTTGAGTTTCATTTCAATTCTTTTTCTCCTATGTCTAGTTCCACAATATGATTAATGACCAAACTTGTCTTGGTCTCCCCACAATTACCTTGAGAATGTAATTCTGGATCTTTCACTTACTATAAATGCAAAACAGAGATGTGATTTTCAATGTGATTTTCAATGCCCTTAAAACACACAGATATTTATCATTGACTGTTTTTTAATAAATTTCTTGGATTTTGCATACAGAAATATTCTATGTGATAACCATTAACTTTTAAAAATAAAGTACTGTCAGTGATAAGTATCATATTAACCACATTGTAAGTTAAACTCTTCTTTACCTAGAGACAGAACAATGGTAGAAACCGGTCCTCACACTATATACGTCCTCTGAACTCTACCTCAGAAAAACCACTTCTAACACCAAGAATTATTTTCTTAGGAGGGAAAAATATTAATTAATTTCAATAATAAAGTAATTTATAAAGTGATTGTTGTAAATTAAATGACATCATGCTATTCTGATATTGACCTGAGAGACCACTGGATTTTTCCCCCCTGAATCCTCTTGCCAATCCACTGGGATTCAGTTCTCTGAATCTTCATACATAGATGCCTGTAGAATATTACTACCATTCCATAGTGAGCAGCATTCAAAACCCAGTCCTACTATCCAAAACCACAGGCTTCCACAGCAGCTCCAATCCCAGCTCAGGTGCAGCTTGGCTCAGCTGGCCCTACTCTGCCTTCACCTCTGGATTCCAAATACACAAAATCTTTTATTAATTCCTTCTACCTGCCAGGACCTTTCTCACCTCCAAGACTGCACACATATTATTCCCGTTGTAATACTTATTCCCTTTTCTGGCTTGGCAAACCCTACTTATCCTCCATGCCCCGGCTAAAAGGTCACTTCTTCAGCAAGGTCTTAGCTGCCTATATGTTCTTATAGCTTCCAATCTTAGCATAACAAGGATCATACTCTCATTAAAGTCAGCTTTCTCCTTTAGACCGTAAGCTCCATGAGCACTGATTGACACAGTGCTCGATAAGACTTGATTCGCAGGGCTATTACAAAGATTAAATGAGGTAAGGTATAGAGTGCTTAGCTACACAGACTGCTATTTTTATTATAGCAGTTTACATGCTTGATGCCAAAGTGTTAATATGATAGCAAAAAAAGCCATTGGAGCCGTTGGAGCCAAAAAAAGGCATTAGAGCCCCAAAAGCCATTGGAGCCAAAAAAAGCCACTTCAGAATACCCCAGATATGAGTGATAGATATGCGTGGTCATATCTCTAGAAAATCATCAAAGTCAAGCTTAATTGCCATGGCATCCCATTGATCTAACTTTGGCAGACTCAGTGGCCCTTTAAGGACACTTTACAAAGCCTAATTTACAGTACATTTCCAACTTTCAGTTAGAAAATAGTAAGAAATATGATGAAAACAAGGTTAAAGGACTACAAGATAATTATGAAATAATTTTGTGTTTTTCATAGGATAAAATAAATGAGTAAATACAGCAATGTTAGATGGGAAAGGAGATTTTCATAATGAGAAGACAAAGATTGCTTTCAACAACAAAGAGGAACCAGGCATTAACAAATATAACTGTATGGATGAATCTCAAAAACACTATGCAGGGACTTCCCTGGTGGCGCAGCGGTTAAGAATCCGCCTGATAATGCAGCGAACACGGGTTCGAGCCCTGGTCCCGGAAGATCCCACATGCCACGGAGCAACTAAGCCAGTGAACCACAACTACTGAGGCTGCGTGCCACAACTCCTGAAGCCCGCGTGCCTAGAGCCCATGCTCTACAACAAAAGAAGCCACTGCTCGCCACAACTAGAGAAAGCTCACGTGCAGCAACGAAGACCCAATGCAGCCAAAATAAATAAATTAATTAAAAAAAAACACTATGCAGAGTGCATGAAGATAGACACAGAGTACATAATACTCCATTTGTGTGAATTTCTAGATGAGACATAATCTACAGTGGTGACAGAAAGCTGACTAGTAGTTAATGGGGCAAAGAGAGGTAGGATAGAATGTAAACAATATAAGGGAAGATTTGGGGATGAGGCAAATATTCTATATCTTCACTAGAGAGGAACTTACATGGGGGTATACTTTTGTCAAAACTTATTGAACTGTACACTTAAAGAGGTACATTTTATCATCTATAAATTATACAACAAAAAGTTGAAAATTGGACTTCCCTGGTGGCACAGTGGTTGGGAGTCTGCCTGCCGATGGAGGGGACACGGGTTCGTGCCCCAATCCGGGAGGATCCCACATGCCGCAGAGCAGCTGGGCCCATGAGCTATGGCTGCTGGGCCTGCGCGTCCGGAGCCTGTGCTCCGCAACGGGAGAGGCCACAACAGTGAGAGGCCGGCGTACCAAAAAAAAAAGTTGAAAATTATATTCACAAAAGAGACTCTCTATGGTGCTAAAAGAATTAGAAAGATACTATCAAATTTTTAAAGAAATACAGAGATAATACTAACTTGTATCTTTTAAATGTTTATATTAATTACTGTGGAAAGTTTCATGTGTCTGCGTGTATGTTTGTATATGTTTCAGTTTGCTGTTATTCCTGAATTGTATCTTATTAGTAACTATGAATAAATTATCTCAACTGAAGCGACCTGACTCAGATCTCACTCACAGCCACAATTCTGTACTACCTCAGCTTTGTGGTCTGAATGCCTAGACATCCCATATGATCACTCACTCAGTAACGTAACAGGTCAGTGGTAATTGCTCTCATTTAGCCCAGGTCCTAACTTGTACATGTAGAACACAGAAATGCACAGTAATTAGAATCCTGTAGGCAGAGGCAACTTTCCATGTTTTCTTTCCCTTTTGGCACATTTTAAAAGATGGAAGATATAGTAATACCTCTGAAAAGCTGGGAAATATTTCAAAGCTTGTCAAGCCAAAGCCTGCGGCAAACACTTCTTTGACCTCACACAACAGCAGACGTTCCAGCATGTCTGCTCCAATGTGCTCAACAAGGGTGATGTGGATCACGGGTCCCCATACGCTGGGAAGCATGCTGGATTCCAAATGACATTGTCTTCCTTGTCTCCTACAACCTCAAGTACAGATGCAACCATCGATTAAAAAATAGTAACAGCATCCTAGTTCCAATGAGAAAAGCATTACAGGAGGGAAATTGTCCTTAGCTCAATATGATAATAATCAGATGTGAGGTTTTTTTATTTACATAAGTAGAGTTTCCATTGAAATTCATTACTGAGAGAGATTAGAAAAGATATGTTACACAGAAGTTTGGCTTTGCTGAAACTAAGATATGCCAAGAGGGATGTTACCCATCAAGTGCTCCATTCTAAGCCTGCTCCAGATGTTTCTTGTGCAAACTGGGGGAGCAAAAGAAAAAAATTATCTCAGTAGGAAGTAGACGGGTTACTTTGCTGATTTAGTATCTGCTTAGCTGTTTGGTTCTAACTATATTTCAAATTAACTGACCAAGGATTTTACTTGTCCTACTCTCATCAGGTAGATGAATTTGTGTATGGTATTTGCCATCATTTCATTATATAGTCACATTTGATATATTTAATAAATCTATGTTTCTTAATCCACATTTTTATACGTATGGGATGAATATAAGTGTATACATGTGCATATATGTACATGATTCAAAAGGTAGTTTTCCTTTGAGACAAAAATTTCAGTTTTTACTTTTGGTGGTTGTTTTAGTCTGCTTGGGTTATCATAACAAAATACCATAGACTGAGTGTTTTAAGCAACAGAAATTTTTCTCACAATTCTGGAGGCTGGAAATTCAAGATCAAGGTCCCGGCATGGTCTGGTTCTGGTGAGGGATCTCTTCATGGCTTACATACAGCCACCTTCTCACTGTGGTCCTACATGGCCTTTCCCTGGTGCACTGGGACAGAGAGAACTCTTTCTTCTTCTTCTTCTTCTGAAGCCACCAGTCCTATTGGATTAGGACCTCACCGTTATGACCCCATTTTACCTGAATTGTCTCCCTGCCCTATCTCCAAATACAATCACATTGGAAAATAAGGGTTTCAACATATCAGTTTTGAGGAGGACATAATACAGTCCATGGCAGTGGGTTTTGAGCAGAATGTCTGTTTGTGTATCCAGCAAATATTTATTAAGCACAGGCTGAATGGCAGGTTCTGGAGACACAAAAGTTAAGGATGACAAGATTCAAGTCCTCAACCTATGCACAGTCTTCATGTAACAGTCAATTGATTATAATGACAAAGTAGAATAATTTCTAAATTTAGAGTGTAAAATGAAGAATTTTGTTTCATTAGGCCTTTAATAAATGAGAATTAAATTGAAATAGAAGTGACTAAGGAGAAACCTTTTTTTTCAACTTTTCATCTAGAGAAAGAAGGCCATATTTTGGGGGAACTTGGTATTCATATTACAATTCAAACTGTGGGAGTGGACACCTGGACTTGATGTGCTGCATCCCTTCCTCCACCCTTCTCCTCCCCACTGGTGACAGTGATCCAGAATGCCGAGTTGTCAGTGGGATACGGAGGAAAATGTTCTAATTTGACACCCGAGAGGTCTTGATTCTGGTCACCAGGGGAGGCACAAACCCTTCAGAGTGCTCTTAACTGTATCTGGTTTGCTTAGGAAATCTAGAGCTATTTGAATCTCACTAACCTCTTTCCGTTTTTTCCTAGTACTAGAAAACTTGATTGGCAGAGAAAGAAGAGTGCATTTGAAGCTTAGTTGAAATGCAGTGACAGGAAAAGCATTCAACATAACAGAAAAAGCCTCTAAAAAATTCTAAGTTTTCTCAAATTGTAAGATGTATTTCATTGTTTTCATGGGATCTATAGTCGTCATAATTTGAATCGAAACAGGTATTTTTTCAAGATCTTGGGTTCTTAAAATTTTTTTATTGTTAAATAATCTGATCAAGGTAATTCCATCAGAAAGCAATTATACTCCAAAAAAAGATGTTAAAAAAAGTATAACAATTAGGAAGAAAAAAGAAAATTTTAAAAAAGAAAAAGAAAAATTATTAAACTGGTGCCAAAACAAACACTGAAATTAAAAAAAAAAAAGATAATTCCATCAGGAATTCTACATCTGCTGGCATATACTTGAGCCGGTCACTCAGCCTCTCCGAATTAAAGCACTTTGATGATTAAAAAATAGGCCTGACACCTTCAGGGGCATGAGACATGGCTTTAAAACTGCAAACCAAAATATCTTTGAGCTTACATACATTTTTTTCCTCTTAATCCTTCAAACAGCTCTGAGATATAATACTTATTATATCCATTTTTACATATGAGGAAACTGAGGCCAAGAAAGGCTAAATGACTTTCCTGTAGCCACAAATTTACTAAGAGGAGGGGCAAAGTCACTATGAAACACAGGCCAGTTCAATTCCAAAGCCCTTCCTTACTCTTCCCATTTTCTCCCCCTGCCTCTCTCCTCTTCTTTCTAATAAGAACAATCAGACCAACATACAGCATTTTCATTTTTCAAAGGAGTCTCACATACATGATTTCATTTGATAATCACAGTGTCTCTGGATGATAGGAAAGGGCAGTGATAGTTTCTCTGTAACACAGGTGTGGAAATAACGCCTCAGAAACATTCCCAAGGTCACAGCCATTTGAAATGTCAAATTAGGCGTTGAGTTCAGTTTTCCAATCTCCACTTCAATGTGCTTTTCATTACATCTCATTTTCAAACATTAAATTGACCCTAAATTTATAACACCTACGTGTTTCTTTTACTCTTGTCGTCTGCATGTTCTTGAACCCCGAGTGTTCCTCTGGGGGTGTTTTCCTTTCCAGTGAGGGCACAGACATTCTTGTGTAAAAGGGTACAAATGTCTTCACCAAGCACGTCTAAATATGAAACATATCAAAGCCAGCCAGAGGCAAAGTCGTTATTAGTAGTCAAGTCAGAAAGAAATTTGGGTCAAATTTATGCACTTTAATATCTTAAACATTTGATTGATTCCTAGTGTTTTCCACAGGGCTTTCACTTTGATTCTGGTTCTCCACATTCTCTACATTTACTATTCCTGGGAGCAAATCTTTGAGCACATCTGGATCTTTTCCATCTGGATGTTTTGGAAGAGGCAACCACAAAATAAAATGTATACACTTGTTTATGCAGTTGGCACTGCTTTTCCCAAGATAGAGAGGGCTGCAGCTGTTTGTCATCTGTTTCTAAAAACTCTTCTCCCTCGTTGTCATCACCAGTGCAAAGATTCAGTAGCTCCATATTATCCCAGGGTCATCGCCTATCTCTGCAAAATATAGTAAGTGATTGGGAGGTTCACTTAGGATGCTTGTCTTAAGAAGTAAATATACAACCACCCAACCACTCCTGAGTCATGTCCTAGCCAGTTCTTTTTAGATGCTTTTAGGGAGACACTTTCCTTAAAGCAAGCACTTTCATTACTCATCCCCACTGTCAGTGAGATACATAAAATGTGAGTTTTGATTGAGGGCTTGTGAACTGTCAGTGCTTCCTCTTTACATATATTACCTTCACAGTCCTCATAAAAACTTCATCCTCAGACGGCATGGTAAGTATTTCTACTTTTTTACTTTTTTCTTTTTTTGAATTTTTAAATTTTATTATACAGCAGGTTCGTATTAGTTTTCTATTTTATACATATTAGTGTATATATGTCAATCCCTATCTCCCAATTCATCATGGTAAGTATTTTTAATCTTCATTTTTCAGATGTGGAAACTGAGACTCAGAGGCACTAAGTAATATGCTCAAGACTGTACATTTAGTATGTGGTAGGACCACAATTTTAAACTAGGTCTGTGATTCTAAAGGCATTGTTCTAACTACTATGCTATATAGATACTGTGCAGCTCTGTACTGTATTGTACTCTACCATACTATTTTAAACTATTCCTCTCTACACTGTTCCATGCTATACCAGACCACTCTATACTGTACTATATTACCCTGTGCTATAGTATATCACACTATGTTATACTATGGTGTAATATACCACACTAAGATAATATACAGTAATATACTATACCAAAATATATTAACCATAATAACAATATGGATACTACACTTCATTATTCTATGCTATGTTATTTAGTATAATTTAATAATTAACTTTAAATCAGCATCTTCATAACTGGAACATGCACACAAGGTCATCATGGAAGAGATGCTTAACATTCTGGAATGGTTTACTGATCACATGATGCTTACAATGAGGTGGCAAAGCTGGGGCATTTGAGAATCTATTGCCTAGGAGATGTTTAATGCTTCCCCTCAGGAAACACCACAGCTCTTGACTAATGGGAGGTCCACTTTCACTTTGGGCTACAAACTGAAAGATTTGAGGGGAAATTCTTTCCCCAAAAAGAGATTTTTGATTTTTTTTTTTTTTTTTTTTTTTTTTTTTTTTTTTTGCGGTACACCGGCCTCTCACTGCTGTGGCCTCTCCCGTTGCGGAGCACAGGCTCCGGACGCACAGGGCCAGCGGCCATGGCTCACTGGCCCAGCCGCTCTGCAGCATGTGGGATCTTCCCAGACCGGGGCACGAACCTGTGTCCCCTGCATCGGCAGGCAGACTCTCAACCACTGCGCCATCAGGGAAGCCCCCCAAAAAGATCTTTAAACACCCATAATTTTCATAGTTTTGGAAGAACATATGGAATATGTAAAAGTATACTGCATAAATAACTCTTTATATAATAAGGAAATTATTCTAAAATAAAAAATAATTTACCCAGAGTTATGCAACTTCTGAAAATCAAGCCTTTTCCTTTGTTTTTTCTTTCAGCTTATGTCCAAATGAATATATATTTTTATTGGAGTATAATTGCTTTACAGTGTTGTGTTAGTTTTGGCTGTATAATGAAATGAATCAGCTATATGTATACCTATATCCCCTCTTTCTTGGACCTACCTCCCACCAACCCCACCATCCCACCCATCTAGGTCATCACGGAGCACTGAGCTGAGCTTCCTTTGCTTTATAGCATGTTCCTGCTAGCTATCTATTTTATGCATGGTAGTGTATATATGTCAATCCTAATATCCCAATTCATCCCACCCTCCCCTTTGCCCCCTGTGTCCACATGTCCATTCTCTACGTCCTGCCCTGAAAATACATTGATCTGTACCATTTTTCTAGATTCCACATATATATGTTAATATACAATATTTGTTTTTCTCTTTCTGGCTTACTTCACTCTGTGTGACAGACTCTAGGTCCATCCACAACCCTATAAATGACCCAATTTCGTTCCTTTTAATGGCTGAGTAGTATTCCATTGTATATATGTACCACATTTTCTTGATCCATTCATTTGTGATTGGACATTTAAGTTGTTTCCATGTCCTGGCTATTGTAAGTAGTGGTGCAATGAACACTGGGGTACATGTGTCCTTTTGAATTACAGTTTCCTCAGGGTATATGGCCAGTAGTGGGATTTCTGGGTCATATGGTAGTTCTATTTTTAGTTTTTTAAGGAACCTCCAACTGTTCTCCACAGTGGCTGTATCAATTTACATTCCCACCAACAGTGCAAAAGAGTTACATTTTCTTTACACCCTCTCCAACATTTATTGTTTGCGGATTTGTTGATGATGGCCATTCTGACTGGTGTGAGGTGATACCTCATTGTAGTTTTGATTTGCATTTCTCTAATAATTAGTGATGCTGAGCATCTTTTCATATATCTCTTGGCCATCTGTATGTCTTCTTTGGTGAAATGTCTACTTAGGTCTTCCACTCATTTTTTAATTGGGTTGTTTGTTTTTTTGATACTGAGCTTCATGAGCTGTTTATATATTTTGGAGAATAATCCTTTGTCCTTTGCTTCATTTGCAAATATTTTCTCCCATTCTGAGGGTTGTCTTTTCATTTTGTTTACAGTTTCCTTTGCTGTGCAAAAGCTTTTAAGTTTAATTATGTCCCATTAGTTTATTTTTGTTTTTATTTTCATTACTCTACGAGGTGGGTCAAAAAAAATCTTGCTGTGGTTTATGTCAAAGAGTGTTTTTCCTATATTTTCCACTAAGAGTTTTATAGTGTCCAGTCTTACATCTAGGTCTTTAATCCATTTTGACTTTAGTTTTGTGTATGATGTTAGGTAGTGTTCTAATTTCACTTTTTACATGTATCTGTCTAGTTTTCCCAGCACTACTTATTGAAGAGGCTGTCTTTTCTCTATTGTATGTTCTTGCTTCCTTTGTCATCAATTAGGTGACCATAAGTGTGTGGGTTTTGCTCTGGGATTTCTATCCTGTTCCATTGATCAATATTTCTGTTTTTGTGCCACTACCATACCGTTTTGATTACTGTAGCTTTGTAGTATACTTTGAAGTTGGAGAGCCTGATTACTCCAGCTCTGTTTTTCTTTCTCAAGATTGCTTTGACTATTCAGGGTCTTTTGTGTTTCCATTGTAAAATTTGGAAAATTTTTGTTCTAATTCTGTGAAGAATGCCATTGCTAATTTGATAGGGATTGCATTGAATCTGTAGATTGCTTTGGGTAGTATAGTTATTTTCCAATATTGATCCTTCCAAATTCAACAACATGGTATATTTCTCCATCTGTTTATGTCATCTTTGATTTCTTTCATCAGTGTTGTATAGTTTTCTGAGTACAGGTTTTTGCGTCCTTAAGTAGGTTTATTCCTAGGTATTTTGTTCTTTTTGTTGCACTGGTAAATGGGATTGTTTCCTTAATTTCTCTTTCTGATTATTCATTGCTAGTGTATAGGAATGCAAGAGATTTCTGTGCATTAATCCTGTATCCTGCAACCTTGCCAGATTCATTGGTTAGTTCTAGTAGTTTTCTGCTGGCATCTTTAGAATTTTCTATGTATAGTATCATGTCATCCACAAACAGTGACAGTTTTACTTCTTCTTTTCCAATTTGGATTCCTCTTATTTCTTTTTCTTCTCTGATTGCCATGGTTAGGATTTCCAAAACTATGTTGAATAAGAGTGGTGAGAGTAGACATCCTTGTCTTGTTCCTGATCTTAGTGGAAATGCTTTCAGTTTTTCACCATTGAGAATGATGTTTGCTCTGGGTTTGTCATATATGGGCTTTATTATAGTGAGGTAGGTTTCTTCTATGCCATTTTCTGGAGAGTTTTTATCATAAATTTGTGTTTAATTTTGTCAAAAGTTTTTTCTGCATCTATTAAGATGATCATATAGTTTTTATTCCTCAGTTTGTTCATATGGTGTATCACACTGATTAATTTGCATATATTGAAGAATCCTTGCCTTCCTGGGATAAATCCCACTTGATAATGGTGTATGATACTTTTAATGTGTTGCTGAAGTTTTTGCTAGTATTTTGTTGAGGATTTGTGTGTCTATGTTCATCAGTGATATTGTTCTGTAATTTTCTTTTTTTGTGATTTCTTTGTCTGGTTTTGGTATCAGGGTGATGGTGGCCTCATAGAATGAATTTGGGAGTGTTCTACCCTCTGCAGGTTTTTGGAAGAGTTTGAGAAGGTTAGATGTTGGCTCTTCTCTAAATGTTTGATAAAATTCACCTGTGAAGGCATTTGGTCCTCGATTTTTGTTTGTTGGAAGATTTTTAATTACAGTTTCAATTTCATTACTTATGATAGGTCTGTTTATATTTTCTAATTCTTCCCGGTACAGTCTTAGAAAATTACACCTTTCCAAGAATTTGTCCATTTCTTCGAGGTTGTCCATTTTATTGGTATGTGCTTGCTTGTAGTAGTGTCTTATAATCCTTCGTATTTCTGCAGTGTCAGTTGTGATTTCTCTATTTTCATTTCTAATTTTATTGATTTACATCTTGTCCCTTTTTTTCTTGATGAGTCTTGCTAAACGTTTATCAATTTTGTCTACCTTCTCAAAGAAGCAACTTTTATTTTTTATTGATCTTTGCTATTGCTTTCATTATTTCTATTTCATTTCTTTCTGCTCTGATATTTATGTTTTCTTTCCTTCTACTGACTTTAGGTTTTTTTTGTTCTTCTTTCTCTTGTTGCTTTAAGTGTAAGCTTAGATGGTTTATTTGAGATTTTTCTTGTTTCTTGAAGTGAGCTTGAATTGCTATGAAATTCCCTCTTAGAATTGTTTTTGCTGCATTCCATAGGTTTTGGGTCATTGTGTTTTCATTGTCATTTGTTTCTAAGTATTTTTTTATTTCCTCTTTGATTTCTTCAGTGATCTCTTGGTTATTTAGTAGCACACTGTTTAGCCTCCATGTATTTGTGTTTTTTACAGTTTTGTTCCTGTAATTGATTTCTAATATCATAGTGTTGTGGTCAGAAAAGATGCTTGATACACTTTCAATTTTGTTAAATTTACCATGGCTTGATTTGTGACCCAAGATGTGATCTATCTTGGAGAATGTTCCATGTACACTTGAGAAAAAAAGTGTATTTTTGTCACTTTCTTATGGAATGTCCTATAAATATCAATTAAATCTGTCTGGTCTATTGTGTCATTTAAAGCTTGTGTTTCCTTATTTATTTTCTGTTTGTATGAGCCATCCATTGGTGTAGTGAGGTGTTAAAGTTCCCCACTATTATTGTTTTTATGTCAATTTCCCCTTTTATGGTTGTTAGCATTTGCCTTATGTATTGAGGTGCTCCTATGTTGGATGCATAAATATTTATAATTGTTATATCTTCTTCTTGGATTGATCCCTTGATTATTATGTAGTGTCCTTCCTTATCTCTTATAACAGTCTTTATTTTAAAGTCTACTTTATCTAATATGAGTATTGCTGCTCTAGCTTTCTTTTGATTTCCATTTGCATGGAATATCTTTTTCCATCCCCTCACTTTCAGTCTGTATGTGTCTGTAGGTCTGATGTCAGTCTCTTGTAGACAGGATATATATGGGTCTTGTTTTTGTATCCATTCAGCCAGTCTGTATCTTTTGGTTCGGGCATTTAATCCATTTACATTCAAGGTTGTTGTCGACATGTATGTTCCTACTACCATTTTCTTAATTGTTTTGTGTTTTTTCTTCTCTTGTGTTTCCTCCTTAGAGAAGTTCCTTTAGCCTTTGTTTTTAAGCTTGTTTGGTGGTGCTGAATTCTCTTAGCTTTTGCTTGTCTATAAAGCTTTTGACTTCTCTGTTGAATCTGAATGAGATCTTTGCTGGGTGGAGTAATCTTGGTTGTAGATTTTTCTCTTTCATCACTTGAAGTATATTCTGCCACTCCCTCTTGGCATGCAGAGTTTCTGCTGAAAAATCAGCTGATAATCTTATAGGGATTCCCTTGTAAGTTATTTTTTGCTTTTCCCTTGCTGTTTTTCATATTTTTTCTTTGAATTTAATTGTTAGTTTGATTAATATGTGTCTTAGTATGTTTCTCTTTGGCTTTGTCCTGTACACGACTCTCTGTGCTTCGTGGACTTGGGTGGCTATTTCCTTTCCCATGTTAAGGAAGTTTTGGGCTATAATATCTTCAAATATTTTCTCAGACCCTTTCTTTTTCTCTTCTTCTTCTGGGGCCCCTATAATATGAATGTTGGTGCATGTAGTATTTTCCCAGAGGTCTCTGAGTTTGTCTTCAATTCTTTTCATTCTTTTATCTTTATTCTGCTTCTTGGCAGTTATTTCCACCATCTGTCTTCCAGCTCACTTATTCATTCCTCTGCTTCAGTTATTCTGTTTTTGATTCTTTCTAGTGTATTTTTCATTTCAGTTATTGTGTAGTTCATCTCTGTTTGTTCTTTAGTTCTTCTAGATCTTCTGTTAAACATTTCTTGTATTTTCTCAATCTGTGCCTCCATTCTATTTCTGAGTTTCTGGATCATCTTTACTATCATTACTCTGAATTCTTTTTCAAGTTGGTTGCCTATTTCCTCTTCACTTATTTGGTCTTGTAGGTTTTTCCCTTGCTCCTTCATCTGTGACATATTTTTTTGTCATCTCTTTTTTTTTTTTTTTTGATAGGTGGGATTGTGTTCCTTTCTTACTGGTCATTTGCCCTGAGTCTTCCAGAACTGGAGTTTGTAGGCTGTTGGGTAAAACCAGGTCTTGGTGTCGAGATGAGGACCTCTGGGAGACCTCACTCTGATGAATATTCCCTGGGGTCTGAGGTTCTCTGTTAGTCCAGTGCTTTGGACTTGGAGCTCCCACCACAGGAGCCAGGCCTTACCTCCAACTTGTGAACCAAGATTCTGCAAGGCACATGGGGCAGCAAAAAAAAAAGAAAGAAAAAAGAAGGGAGGGGGAAGGGTAAGCTGTGACAAAGCGAGAGAGAGGCATGGACATATATACGCTACCAAACGTAAGGTAGATAGCTAGTGGGAAGCAGCCACATAGCACAGGGAGATCAGCTCAGTGCTTTGTGACCACCTAGTGGGGTGGGATAGGGAGGGTGAGAGGGAGGGAGATGCAAGAGGGAAGAGATATGGGAACATATGTATATGTATAACTGATTCACTTTGTTATAAAGCAGAAAGTAACACACCATTGTAAAGCAATTATACTCCAATAAAGATGTAAAAAAAATAAGTAAATAAAAAAAAGAAAAAGGAGAACAATAACAAAGAGTAAAAAATAAAATAAGATGAGAAAACTAACAGATATGTTAAAAAAATTAAGATATAGATGAAACTACAGCTGGAAGGTAAAACAGAACGACAATATCAAAGAAGAGGGTAAAAGAAAAAGCTGGAAAAGGCCCTGGCTGTGGGGGGCGTGGCTTAAGAAGGGGCAGGGTTTATGGGGTCGGGGCCTATGCTTAGGACCCACAGGGTTGGAAAACGCACTGTCGGTGCGGGGGAGCAGGATTTAGGCTCAGTGCACCAGAGAGGCCCAGAAGTGCCTCTGGCCTTGGAGCGTAGAGGACTGGCCCCGGAGCCCAGCAGTCTTCCTGAGGCCCAAGTGGGTGGGAGAAACACCAGCTGTGCTCCCTCCTTATCCTCCAAGCTTCCAAGGGTCCTCCCAGGTGTGGGAACTCCTCCCTCTCCCAGCCACCCCTCAGGGCGTCAGTCACGTCCAGCCTCCGCTTCTCCTCCCTCCACACTCCCCCCACATCCTACCTGGTCGCTAGAAGGTTCCTCCCATCTCCTTGGACATTGAAGTCCAAATGAATATTTTTAGGTGTTAAAATGATAAGACAGATACAATTTTATATTCAGCTTTCATTTTATCAAGTTTTTCAAAGTATTTTAATAAAAGGAAGAAAAGTGCTTCCAGTGGTCAATCAAACATGAAAGAGCTGGTAATGAGGCTTGCCTGGGACTTGCATATCTTCTGTACCTAGCAACCTATAAATGAAAAGAAAAGAAAATCAACTTCTTCTAATAAATTATTTCCTTTGATTTAAGCCAGAGATTTAAAACCATATTTATACTGAGAGTGGATGAAAGCAGGCAAATAAAGCCCAGCAAAAATTCCTGCTCTTCTAGCCATGAAACTTTTTGGCTTTTCCAGCCACCTGTGTAAGATTCACTGCCAGCCAATAACCTGTGAATATTCAGGAAATATCCTGAAGCCAGCCAGGAAGGTGTACTGAAATCAGAAGCTTCTGTCAAGTGTAACAGGTGCATCAGTGTACAAGTGTGAGTGCTGGAAGGACAGAAACAGCCTAGAGGATTATAGTCAAAGGATTGTAGTCAAGTCCTTCTGCTCTTTAGACAAAAGTGAGTGAATAAATGAGCCTACACTGTATACTTAGTGGAGCTGGAATTTCATGGTTATGCGTATTGTGCTGTGTATCATTTGACCATTTGTCCATTCATCCCACAAACAGCAGCTTCTTGGGTAAACATTAATGTCAATATCCCAAAAAGTGTATGAAAGTGAGCTAGGAAGTATGTTAAAGTAGCTTGGGACAATGAAGGAGCTAGAAGGAGAGTGAAAAATGTCTCCCTGGGGAGCTCTCAGGGAAACCAGCATTGACCCCTGGGAACTGGTGCTAGGTCAAGTCAGAATCTGGCATCTTCACTAACGATCTGGAAAAGGGAATGAATGGCTCATTAATAAAATGCACAGTTGAAGTGAAATGATCGATTGTATACAAGAAAGTAGGGAAATCAGTGATGTTGGTAAAATGAGATGCAACTTACGGAAATGCTTGCTCATCTGTTAGACAGAAAATCAGCATCTGAAACTCATTTAATGGGAACTATCAGTTGGGAAAGCACCACTGCCAGCAGAGGCCTGGAGGTGATGCTGGGAAGAAAATTAGACAAGAGATGAGAGGCTGAGCAGGCATGATTACAGTGTCTCTCTGGAAAGACCTCACGACAGCCGGCCTGTGTCCATGTGTTTCCCACAGGTCCTGACACCAAGCCACAGCCTCTGAAATCCACTCTGCTGCTGCCTGGTGGCCAGCCTGTCCTCTGCCTTCTGGTTCTGTCTGGGAAGATGGCTCCATGAGAGCTTCCACTTACTGCTCTGCACAATGAGAAGTTGACAGTATTCAACATTTTGGTGCTTTGGGGCCAGAATCCAGGCCAAGGACAGAGGTGTGACTCAGACCCAGGACTGAAGGTTAGGAGTGTTGCTGGGTAGACCTGGGAATTGCATCCTGATCTCTGGCCTATAGCTAATTATGAGTTTTCTGAGATAAAGTTGGAACCAACCAAAACTCAAACTACTTTTCATTCCAGAATTTGTAGGAAGAGATCATGAAGTCTCTGCTGTTTGCTGCTGTGCATTACATTCGTCAGCTGATGGGCAAACCCTAATTATTCTGAATACATTTGCATCTGGACGCACACTCGTAGCTTTGTGCTGACCTTGCTCCCGTTGGTTCCCTTATTAGTGGTCACTCTGCTGAGCTCTTGCAGAGACCACTGCTTGTTAGTTGAGAACAGCATTGTTCGCTGTGAGGCACAAAAGTGGAAAAAACCCCACCATGTTAACCTCATTAATATGTATAAATTCTCTCCTCAATACATGGAGTAAGAATCATTGCATTCCTAAATTTTTCCAAATCAAGTTAAATTTGCATGCATTTTTATCGAAGATATTTAATATCTTAATTTACAAGAAGGTTGAGGGATATATTCAATCCAGAGAAATGAAGGAGGGCCTCTGGTCTTTTTTTTTTTTCTCAGTGAAAGAGGTACATTTATTTGAACTGATAAGTGTATGCAAATACACTCAGTCACAATAGGGAGCTTCTTAGGCCTGACAATAACTTAAATTCTGAAAAATATGCAGGACTGTTAGAGACCTTCACCCCCATGGTAAACTATGTCCCTTGATATTGGAAGGGGACTTTAGCTCTCCCCTAGCTCCCTGCTCAGGATTAAATGAGAGACTTCAGCTTTGGTGTAAAGCTGTCAGCTGTCCTAATCCAGAATAACATACACAGTTTGGACTCTAGGAATGAGGGACAAAAGGGAGGGAGATCTAGAAAGTGGGTAGGGACAAAAGTGGGTAGGATTTCCGCTTCTGCAGAAAATGTCCAAGGATGGCAGACTCTAGTTAAGATCAATGGGGGAAGATGTCTTAGTGTGTAAGTAGAGAAATATGACAAGGCAAAGATGACCTTAGCCATCGAGAATGAAGGAGTCAGGGGAAGGGATGTCTGTGTGCAGTAGACAACTGAATTAGAAAGAGCAGAAATGGAAACCAGCAATGATTCTGATCTAGGGCTTGGCTAGCTTAAATGTTCTGTCATTGGACACAAACTTTTCACGAAGAGATCCAATCATTAATGCAACAAACTCAAATGAATTCTAGGTTGAGAGTAGTTCTCTTCTCAAACATGGGGCTGAACCAGTTACTGGGAGAGGAGGGATGGAGGGGTGGAATCTGAGCATCTCAATAAGTCATCTAGTAGCTCTGGACACTTTGGACATTCCTGGGGGATATATAACAGCTCACTATAACAACACAACACATACTGAAACCTGGTTGTTCCCCAAGACCAACACCACAGTGAGTTTTTACCATCTTAGGTTACAGAGACATTATTTAGCCCAGGTTACAAATGGATTTCACAAAAGAGAATTTGATTACATAGATATTTATAAAATGAATGTGGTTAAGAAAAACGTACAGGGGCTGGAAGTCAAAAAAAGCTACTACATTCCAGTCCTCTCTGCTGCTCTTCAGCTGTGTGAAACTGAGGAAATTCTCTAACATCTCTGGGTCTGTTTGTTCATCTATAAAGTGTGATGATGAACCCCTGTTACTCCCTCAGTGTTCTCAAGCAGATCCCAAGATAGTAGCTCACTGTGGAAATTTAAAAGCAAACATAAGATGTGGCACTGAAACAAAATGGACAGCTGCTTGAACTCTAATATAATCATCCATCCCCACAAAGGGACTTGTTGGCCACTGGCCAGTAAGTATTGTCAAGTGACATTTACTTGTAACTTTTGAGAAGAGTAATTTTCAGATGCTAGTCTAGGAATAAGCTCAAGAGGAGTCTCAGATCATTTCCAGTTTGAATGAACAATTCTTATTTTGAGTTTGGCTGGAGGGGGGGCTAGATGAAACTGAGCTGCATATCCTTCTGAAGTCACAAGGAAAAGTCAGCCTTTATTCTAGCAGTGTTTGGTCTGGAACAGCTGCTCCATAGGTGTCAGCCCTATGCCCCATATCATACTTTAAATAATATCACTAATACTTTATCCAAAATACACTTGAGTTTTATATGCTTACTATAGGAGAGAAAAGAACTAATATTCACCAAGTGCCCTCTGTGAGATAAGCACTTGCTAGTGTTTTACATACATTATGTCATTTAATCCTCAAGGCAATTTCAAAGGTAGATATCACTGTCCCCATTTTACAGGCGACAAGCCTGAGACTCAGAGTGCTTATGACTTGCCCAAGTTCACACCACTAGGACATGACAGAGATCTGAAATAAAAATTCAGGTCTTCTGACTTCAGTCCATGCTTTTTTCTCCTATAATATCATGCTGCATAGAAGAAAAAGAAATGAAGGTGAGTGATTAGCCAGCAAAGTTAGGGAAAAGGGTATGCTAGTAGTAAAGAGCTCACCCATTCTATATTATTCTGCAATGTCCAACTTTCAAGGAATCAGATTATGATAGAAATCTTCAATATTAAATCATTACTAAACATAAGCAATCCGTCCTTGATGATCAAGAAGGTGCTTTCAGATCTTTCTCTGCCTTAAAGTTCTCATGGACAAAATTGATTATCAGTGCACTACAAATGTGTGGAAAAGAAAATGCCAGGTAACACCTGCAAGATGCTGGGCTTTTTTCCACTTTTATCATTCCAGGTCAAGGAAACAAATAGAATCTATCAACATGGTCCTGTCTCTTGGGACATATATTCTAAACATACATCCATTCTTATTCCCAATGAGAAAGAAATCATTGCAAAAGAATCTCACCTTTCACCAAATTCTACCCTTAAAATCCTAAACCAGTCAAATCACTGTGCACAATATTTTTGGCAGTCACAGACCCTATCGCGAAGCGGATCAATAAACAATCGTAGAATTTAAGTGGTATTTAAATGCCCCTCGTTGGGTGGGTCAGACTGCATGAGGCAGCATGGCTGTGTGGAGGGCCAGAGGTCTGGACTCATGGTGAACAGCTTGTTTCTGCCAGAGAGTTACCAAGGCCAAGGTGCTTGACTTGCCTGTTCTTCAGTCATCCCAGTACCTATATCCCTAGCAAACTTAAAGCAATGAAATATCTGCAAGCAACTGTGTCCAAAGAAAGAGCTCAATAGTTGCATCTCCAAGAAGTGGCCAATTCAGAAAGGCATTTCTTGGCAAGCTAGAGCAGACTGGGGTGAAAGTTGTACCGAAGGCTTGAGAAGAGCCTGATGTGTTTCACAAGATTGGGCTCCACCACATAGGCCCGCTCCCCCTTGGCCCTCAACAGTGAGAACAGTGCCATGCTCTTGCCGAAGCCCTTGTGGCAGTACACCTGGGACAGGTAGGTGAGGGTCCAGCGGGCCACCCGGGCAGGGAAAGGTATTGCCGGGGTGCAAAACTGTGAAGCAGGGACCACGCTGTACAGGGAAGGACGCAGCTGTCGCAGCTCCAGGAAATAGTGCCGGCCCACCAGCTTTACCTGACCCATGCTGTACAGGAAGAAGAAGAGCATGACGGGTTAGCTAAACCCCGGCTGGCTGGCAAACTGCATATATATCCAGGTTAGTAAGGGCCCCAGCAACATGCCGACACCAACCCGCTTCAGGATCTGCATGGGCTCCGGGTGATATAGTGCTGGAACCTCGCAGGGTGATAGAGCTTTAGATAAAATGCATATCTGAGGTGCGGCTCAGAGGCCGAAGAAGGTGCTCCAAGACTGGGAAGATCCGCTCTTCTGAAACGGGGTCATCTTCCACCATCAGGATGTAGTCTGGGTTTAGGTCTGCAGGGAGGATTCCAGACAACAGATGTAGTCCTGCTTCTCTTTCTCAAACGAATTGGTCATCCTCCGTGCCCTCGTAGCTGTTGACCACAGAGACGTACTTGGACAGCAGCTTGGCATCTAAATGGCTCACGCTCCACTCCACGTTGCACAGGAAAAGTTGGTGTCCCTCGCGCTAGGGGCCTCATTGTTGAAGGAGCTGATGAAACTGGGACATGACCTGCAGGACATAGTGGAAGCCAGGTTGCCTGTCCACTGTGATGATGGTGATGACCAGCCAGGGGTGGGGAGTGGCCTGCCAGACGACGGGCACCGAGCCGTTGACAGAGGGCAGCGGAGGGCAACTTCACCCTCTCTCAAGCTTTGCTGCAGGAACTCTTGGTTCGATCGGTTCAGATGCCAGTGGCGCAGGTAGAAGTAAAAGTTCAGAAGCCAGTGACAGGCCAGGGCACCCAGCAGACCAAAGGTCACCACCGTTAAGATGAAGAGCTGGATAGCAGTGCTGCCCCAGGAGAGCTTCCTCAGCCTCCGGAGGAGCATGGCAGCTGGAGAGGTTGAAATACTCATGAGGTCAACTTCTGGTCAGGTCTGGTCCCAAGAACAAACCATCCTGGACCACAGGCCAGAATCAGTGCAAGTCAAACCCGGACTCGCACGCGCCCAGCTCGCGCCTTTCTGTCGGCCTCAAGGTGCCACAGAAGCAGGCAAGGGGTAGGGAAGTGCCCTCACTGTGACATTCAGTCATCCCTGCACGGATACTGGCCCTGGCTGCGCGGGGGACACCCTTCTGGGGTTCCGTCAGTCCTCCGGCAGGAAGCGGCCAACGCCACGAGTAAGGCTGCAGCGAAGCCTCTGGTCTTGAGCCCATTATGACTGCCACCCAGAGGATCACCTGATATTCATGGTCCTGCTATTCTCTGAACATGTGGTTTGGCCATTGGCCCTACTGAGACTTTCAAGGTGGCAGGACTGTGAGTTCATGCCCCAGGCATCCATGGACCATGCTGTTCAAATCCTGCACCTCC
Source organism: Leucopleurus acutus (assembly GCF_964270905.1). Lineage (NCBI taxonomy): Eukaryota > Metazoa > Chordata > Mammalia > Artiodactyla > Delphinidae > Leucopleurus > Leucopleurus acutus. The sequence continues at coordinate 25,635,058 of NC_139152.1, forward strand.
TGAGAATGGGCCAGATAGGTCCTCATCAGTCAAAACCTAGGATTAGAAAAAAAGGAAAAATAACTGGTTTGCCCCTTCTCCTTCACCTTCTTGAGCCTAAGCTTTAAAGAGGCTCCTAACCCTGCCCCCAAATAAGGGGACTTTGTTCCTCTAGAACAGCAGCCTGCTCACCCTCTTGAGTGGGGAAAGAGAAAACTTTCTCTCTCATTGTTTAGTAAACGTCTCCATTGTTTCATCCTGCCACATGGCTGTATATGTAGACTCTGAGCTTAAGGCTTATGATTTTTAAACCCTAAGAAAATAGATTTTTCAGAGTAAGATCTTGTTCACTGTTTAACCAAAGTTATGTTGAAAGAAATTAGTTTATTATTATTTCTTAAGTCACTCAGATAGCTTATTTTAAGTTTATGGTTATTTAACGTTCGGAAGAAGCAAGGAGTACTGTGTGAACGTGAATATAAAATACATGCCAAAGTTTAGTTTGCCGAAGAAAAAATGGCAATGGTAGGCAAAATTCACATAGTTCTATGCATTTTAAATCAGAAAGTATCCAAATGGGTTGTGGACTTGGATGTGGCATTTCAGGGTTAAGCTTACAATTAATTGATTACTATTACAAAACTAACTTGGGGAACCAAGATCCCACTGGTAACCCTTCACATCACTTTAGTCCAGGCCTCCTTAACCTTAATCCATCTTTAGGGCTCTGGTCCAGGATGCATATTCCTTCTTGTCTTGTGACTTAAAGAGACCCAGTTTTGAGGCTCAGCCCTCTAGAATGCAGTGGTGTGGACGACGCCCCCATGAATTTCAGACAGTCTGGCTCAGCTGTGATGGGCTTAACTGGGGAGGAACCTTCCCTTGGTTTGTAGCTGCTATTGGAGCTAGAACCATTGTTTGTCAAATCATGACTGGATGACCCCGTCCAGCTTTTAAGAGAAAAGATCTGACATTTCCCAACCCCTGCAGCCTTTGCTTCCGTTGTTCATGACACGAAGCCTCCACTCTGGCCAGACAGGAGCCCAGTTCTCTGATTCCTGCTCCAGTGGTCTTTCCTTTGGGGCCATCACAGTGGCTACTGCTGAGATTACATTTAATGTCACCCTCAGTTAACCTGACAGGATCCAGCTCTCCCAAACCCCTCCTGGACTGAGAGAAAAGAAGAAGCTTAAGGCAGGAAACAGAAAATGGCCTTTATGTTCCTGGCTTTTCCTGCAGGTAAATCTCTCAGAAAATTGCTGTTTTATTGTTTCCAGGCATTTGGCTCATATTATACCAACACAAGCCTGGAAGGCTCTGTCAGCCCATCTATCAGCTTTTACAGGGTGAGGACTTCTGGAAAACATGAAAACCACTCAACAAATTGGAAATGTTAATGACATGGTCCAAGTAAACACCAAGTCTTGGACATTTCCTTCCTGTACCTTTCTCCAGCTAAAAATGATATGAAACACTATTGTGAAGGGAACTTTTAAAAAACATATGTGAGTGTGTGTGTGTGTGTGCGTGCGCGCACACACTCAAAGGGGAGAACCTAGTCAAAACCACGGAGAATTTCCAAAGGAAATGAGCCATTCTTTTTCTTTCTGGAAATTGGACTGTATACAACCCAAACTTATTACAATTTTTACTGCAGTAATGGGTCATCAGATATTTCCCCCTAAGTAACTGTGTTATTATTTAATCATTTATTAGTTTTTCTCCACACATCTGAACAGCATGAGTTGTCCAGAAAACAGCATCGATAATTTAGCTGAAAGATAAAAACCCTGTCTAAGTTTGGACTACACTGAGCATTTTTACAAATATTTAATGAGTAATGAGCTACTATTTCCCTGAATAATATCCACCATCACAAGGTAATGAGATAGACTTCCCCTAAACTGCTTCTGGTGTACATTGCATATTAGCAATTTTTAAATGCCCTGGCTTGCCATTTAGACTTTAAACCACTCCTTGGCAAGTAATCCAAAACCCTGGATTCCATTGAGGAACACAGCAGGAAAAAATTGGGAAAGACTGAGTAGTAACTATGCTGTCATTGTTACTGCAGGTTGTCATAGTCACTTTTGCTGCGTTTACTCCAATAAAAGCAAATTTTATCCTAATTCTGTAATGATGTGCCTGGATGTTTTGTTCCTATAAGATTCCCTGTCCACCGCAGGCACAGTGAATCTCTTAATTGCTCCAATGCAGCCACAGCGAGCATGTGCCAGAAAAATAACAGAAATAAGAATTTCACGCAGGCATTTGGAATTGACTTCAGCTGCTGTAATTGTAAACTAAACACTAGTTGTTTTTTTAAATAAGTTGTCTAAGTTAATGTGGCATTACTGTTCCATACATGTTAAGAAGTTGATTTTTAAGTGTACATTCACACTGTGCTTGGGAAGCTTTCAGCAAATTGTCTGTAGACCTAAAGAAATGTGTATGTTTTATTTTCACTCAGAAGAAAAGATTTGTAAAATTATTATTAAAATCAGGTTGTAAGAAGTTTATAAGGATATTTTACTCAGAATATATGGCACATGTGGTAGGAACAAAGAGCTACCAAGTGATAAACGTCTAAAAGCTGCTATCGAAATGGGATCAAAGATTTTTTTCCAGTTCCAATCACCCTTCAGTAAGTGGGAAAAGGGATACTCTCAGGGAGTGAATATATCTGTAGTTTGAAAATGTTCTTCCCATTAAGATACAAATTTTATTAAAGATGTTGGTAAACAACCTCTTTCAAAAATGAATTGAAGTAATTATAGATAACATCTTCATTTGTTCATTATTAGGTTAAACCTTATGAAACTAATATTTTCAAAGGTCAAAATTCGTCAAATATGGGAAATTTTTCTTATGTTAAGCCTAATTTTTCTTCTTTTCATTTATCATTATGTATATCTTTGCTACATGTCAGTATTTGATCTGGATTTATAATAAAATATATATATAATAAATCCATAGCACAAACGACGGGAGAACAAGGGCTGTGTAACAATATGGGAGTGATCATTGTTTTGGAAATTCAGTCTAAGGGCAACTTCCACAATTGAACAGAAAATCTAACCCAGAATTTACTGGAAGCCAAAACAAAACTGGAACAAAAATTATATAACTCCTACCTAATAAAAATACATAGATATTCATAGATGAAAGTCAAACTTCCTAGCTATTAAGAAAAATATATCAGGTTTTCGTGTGAGGTATTTCTAAATTTAATACTTAATATTTATGTAATGTTATATAGTTTATAAATCTTTCTCTTAATGAGCAATTTGATTGAAATTAATGAATCATTTAAGATGTTGAAAAGAAGAATGTGGAGGGGAACTGGAAGTAGTGCATCTGGATGCACTGGATGAAGAAAGGAGTACTCCTCCTAAGTGCCCTTCCTCCAGGCATCCTCTGATTCATGTAACTCAATAATTTGGTTTCTAAAGTATGGTTCCATATTGGAAAAACCATTTTATATCATGAATAATTAAATTGATTTTCAGTTGAAAATTAAACTATTGAGCACTAGACCAGTTAATCTGGGGATTTTTTCCCCCAGGAATTTGGACAAACAGACATCAAATTTCCAGATTTGCTGAGTTGGGAAACCAAATTTGGAAATGCAAGAAGGTAAAAGCAAACTTGGGAACTTTTTTTTAGATTTACTTCTCTAGATATTCCCACACCACATTACAATTTCAATATGGGTTAAAGAGAATAATTTTTCCACTTTTATTGAGATATAATTGATACGTAACAATGTGTAACTTCAAGATGTACAACATGTTGATTTCACACAGTTATGTATTGCAAAATGATTACCACCATAGTGTTAACTAATACCTGCATCATATTACATAATTACTGTTTCTTTTTTTGTGATAAGAACATTTAAGATCTTATCTCTTAGCAACCTTCAAGTATATAATACAGTAATATTAACTATAATCATTATGCTGTACCTTAGATCGCCAGAACTTATTAATATTAAAACTGGAAGTTTGTACTCTTTGCCCAATATGGCTCCTTCCCCTCCACCTCCCACCCCCTGACCTTGGCAACTACCATTCTAGTATCTGTTTCTATGAGTTTGGCTTTTTTAGATTCCACATATAAGTGTGTCTCTGACTTCATTCACTTAGCATAATGCTATCTAATTCAATCCACATTGTTGCACACAGCAGAATTTTCATCTTTCTCATGGCTGAAATATATATATATATATATTTGCTGAACTTTATCCACTCAACTATTGACAGACACCACTTGGGCTGTTTCCATACCTTGACTATTATTATTGTGAAAAATGCTACAGTGAACATGAGAGTGAAGATATCTCTTCAATATCTTGTTTTCATTTACTTCATATATATCCAGAAGTGTTGCTTAATCATGTGGTAGTTCTATCTTTAATTTTTTGAGGAACATACATACTATTTTCCATAGTGGCTGCACCAATTTACATTCCCACCAACAGTATATGAGGTTTCCCTTTTCTCCATATCCTCACCAACACTTGTATTTCTTGTCTTTTTGATAATAGCCATTTTAACAGCTGTGAGGTAATATCTCATTGTGGTTTTGATTTGCATTTCCCTGATGATTAGTGATGTTGAGCACCTTTCCATGTACCTGTTTGCATTTATATGGCCATTTATTTAGAAAAATGTCTATTCAGTTCCTCTACCAAGTTATTAATTGGATTGTTTGTTTTTTGCTTTTGGGTGGTATGAGCTCTTTATGTATTTTGAATATTATCAGATATTTGATTTGTGCATATTTTCTCCCACTCCACAGGTTGCCTTTTCATTTTGTTGATAATTTCATTGCTGTGCAGAAATTTTTAAATTTGATGTAGTCCCATTGTTTATTTTTGCTTTTGTTGCCTTTGCTTTGGTGTCAAATCCAAAAAATAATCACCAAGGCTTATATCAAGGAGCTTACTATCTATGTTTATTTCTAGGAGTTTTTTGTTTCAGGTCTCACATTCAAGTCCTTAATCCATTTTGAGTTGATTTTTGTGTATGGTGTAAGGTAGGGATTCAGTTTCATTCTTTTGCATGTGGTTTTCTCAGTATCTTTTATTGAAGAGACTATCTTTTCCTACTGAATGTTCTTGTTTGTTTGTCATGCATTAATTGACCATATATGCATGGATTTATTTCTTGGTTCTCTGTTCTTGTCCATTGATCCATGTGTGTGTTTTTATGTCGATACTGGTTTGATTACTATAGCTTTATAATACAGTTTGAAATTAGGATGCATTATGCTTTGTTCTTCTTTCTCAAGATTGCTTTGGCTATTCAGGGTTTTTTGTGGTTCCATAAAAATTTTAAGATTATTTTTTCTATTTCTCTGAAAAATGCAATTGGAATTTTGACAGGGATTGCAATGAACCTGTAGATCACTTTGGGTAGTATGGACAATTTGACAATATTAATTTTTTCAAACCATGAACATAGAATACATTTCTACTTATTTGTATCTTCTTCAGTTTCTTTCATCAGTGTCTTATAGTTTTCAGTGTACAGATTTTTCACCTTCTTAGTTAAATTTATTCCTAAGTGTTTTATCCTTGTTGTAATGTAATTATAAATGGGATTGCTTTCTTAATTTCTCTTTCTGATAGTTCCTTGTTGGTATGTAGAAACGCAATTCATTTTTGTATATTGATTTTGTATACTACAACTTTACTGAATTCATTTATTAGTTCTAACAATTTTGGTGGAGGCTTTAGGGTTTTCTATCTGTAATATTATGTCACCTGCAAATAGAGACAATTTTACTTATTCCTTTCTAATTTGGATGTCTTTTATTCTTTTTCTTGCCTCATTGCTCTTTCAGTAATGTGTCGAATAAGAGTGGTGAGACTGAGCATCCTTGTCTTGATCCTGATCTTAGAGGAAAAGCCTTCAGTTTTCATCACTGAGTATGATGTTAGCTGTGGGTCTGTCATACGTGTCCTTATTAAGTTGAGGTACATTTCCTCCATGCCCACTTTGTTGAGATTTTTTATCATGAAAGGATATTGAATTTTGTCAAATGCTTTTCCTGCATCTATTTAAATGATCATGTGATTTTAATCCTTTATTTTATTAATGTGGTGTATTACATTGATTAGTTTGAGTATGTTGAACCATTCTTGCATTCCTGGAATAAATTTTACTTGATCATGGTGCATGATCCTTTTAATGTATTGTTGAATTCAGTTTCCTAATGTTTTGTTGAGGATTTTTGCATCTATGTTCATCAGGAATATTGGCCTCTAAATTTCTTTTTTTGTAGTGTCCTTATCTGGTTTTTGTATAAAAGTTGTGCTGGCCTTGTCAAATGAATTTGAAAGTGCTTCCCTCCTTAATTTTTGAGAGAGTTTGAGAAGAATTGGTAATGATTTTCTTTAAATGTTTAGTAGAATTCACCAGTGAAGCCATCTTGTCCTGGACTTTTTTTTGTTGGTAGGTTTTTGATTTTGGTTCTACCTCCTTACTAGTAATTGGTCTGTTCAGATGTTCTATTTCTTCATGTTGCAGTCTTGGTAGGCTGTATATTTCTAGGAATTTATCCATTTCCTCTAGGTTGTCAAATTTGTTGACTCATAATTTTTCATCGTAGTCTCTTAAGATCCCTGTATTTGTGTGGTGTCAGTTGTAATTTTTTTTTTTCATTTATAATTTTATTTATTTGAATCCTCTTTTTTTCCTGATAAATCTGCTAAAGTTTTGTCTTTTTTATTTATCTTTAAAAAAATTCTTAGTTTCATTGATTTTTTTCTATTGTCTTTTTAGTCTCTATTTTATTTATTCCCTCTCTGATCTTTGTTATTTCCTTCTTTCTGCTAAGTTTGGGCTTAGTTTTTTCCTTTTTTTCTACTTTCATATGGTCTAAAATTAAGTAGTTTATTTGAGCTCTTTATTTCTCCTTAATGTATGCATTTATTACTATAAACTTCCCTCTCAGAACTGCTTTTCCTGCATCTCATAAATTTTGGATTTTTGGTATGTTGTTTCATTTATCTCAAGGTATTTTTAAGTTTTTCTTTGCTTTCTTCTTTGATCCATTGGTTTTTCAAGAGCATGTTGTCTAAACTTCACACATTTTGAATTTACCAGTTTAATTCTTGTAATTGATTTTCAGTCTCATACATTTGTGGTTGAAATAGATGCTTGATATGATCAGTCTTCTTAAATATATCAAGAAAGCTTTGTGGTCTAGCATATGATCTATCCTGGAGAATTTTCCATGTGTGCTTGAGAAGAATGTGTATTCTGCTGCTGTTGAATGGAGTGTTCTCTAAATGTCTTTTAGGTTCATCTGGCCTAATGTGTAATTTAAGTCCAATGTTTCCTTCTCGATTTTCTGTCTGAAGGATCTATCCATCGTTGAAAGTGAAGTACTGAAGTCCCCTACTATTATTGCATTGTTATCTGTTCCTCTCTTCAGTTCTGTTAGAATTTGTTTTATATATTTAGGTGTTCCTAAAGAGAGTGCTTTCTGATGTTAATGAAAGACTTCTATACAACCAACAGATTTCTCAGTGTGTTTAGATAAATCATTGGCCTCTGTAAATATCTAAGTAGAAAAGTAAAAAACATTCATAGTTCTTAAATTATAATCCCTTTAGTTTATTAACTCAACAATCTGGGACTATTTTGATGTTTAGATAAGAAATCTTGAAAGAATTGCCAACCACTGAACAAAATGTATGTGTGAGTCTTTAGGTATCTCACTCCCCTTTGAGCCAACAAGGGAAGTTAGATGTGTTCTAACTAGATGAAGGATTGAAAGTATCCAAAGAAACAAAGTATTTGTGTTTAAACACTAGAAACAATGTTTTCCAATTATGGTCAATAATATTTCCAAAATATTCTTCTAAAGAGTTATTGATTGATCAAAAATTACAAATACATATAATTTATTTATATATTTACAACATATTTAGTACAAATATAAAACTGGTCGATATTCAAAGAGTAATAATCACTTACATCACTATCTGACAAAATCTATTTGCATCATTCTCTATGAATGAAAATAATTTGCATTACTCTCAGTTTCCTACAAATTACAGAGTTTTAAAACTGCTGAAAATGACAAAAAGTATAAACTCCTACAGAATCAGATTACTCCAGCCAGGATGCCTATACAATGCCCAACATTCTATTGAAAGGACACCGAGTAATTATTTTTCCATTTAAAAATCTTTCACATTTTTTTCCCTGAGAATTTAAATTCCAAATTAAAAGACTTTATAAATATACCTCCATGAGATATTTCTCAACAAAAACCAGTGACAACAAAAATATCCCCACCTCATGCTGCCTATTTCTCTTCCCATCACTGTTACTAAGTTTAGGTTAAATTTACAGAGTTTTGTTTATTTAAATTTTAAATTTGGAGAAATAATTTAAAAGTTAGCATTATCAGTTTAACCAGAAAACAATTCATAATTATTCTACTGATAACTTGAGATCTTCAACAAATCTGTACCTCCTTCCAATATTTTCAATAGGCAGAAAAGAATGTTTACAAAGACTGGTATAAGGTAAAATTAGTCTACTTTTACTATTCTTCCTATTATAGGCGTTACTCCTTCCTTTTCTTCTAGTATCAAAGGGCATTTTGCAAGATTGGGCAAGGTTCAGCTCCAATAATCCTGACAATATTGGTAGAATTTTTCTCCCAGATGGAATTTAAAGCTTCACAGAGTTCTTCAGTTTGTGTCTAATTTAAGCATAAGTCTTGGAGTACGTCTGTGTCCAATTGAGCCAAACCTGATTATGAATAGGGGAGTCCTCAGGGATTTTAAAGACCACTTAATTTGACAATTCCATTATAAAACAAATCCCTCCTGATTAATTTGGCTGGTGTGGTATTACAGAAGAGAGAAGGCATGTTTCTGAGTCAAAGGACCAAGGGTACCAATTGTTGGCTGGGTGACCAGAAGTATCTGAGGGTTGCTGGATATGCCTACCAAGTGGGTTGTTTGCTGACTTTGAGGGAGAGGGATGAATATAGTAGTAGAGTTTATTGTCAAAAGTGTAGCACCTATATCTATAAGAAAGTGTAATTTTGGCCCTTAAGAGTAAATGACAATTCTCCATGTGAGTTTATGGAAAGAAATTGTATTCCTCAGGGTTCTCCAGAGAAACAGAACCAATAGGAGATAGATAGATAGATAGATGATAGATATAAATGTAGATATATAGATAGATATCTGTATGTATATACTGTATACACAGAGAGAGCAAGAGAGAGATTAATTATTAGTAATTAACCCACATAATTATGGAGGCTGAGCACTTCCGTGATATCTTGCCTGCAAGCTGGAGACCAAGGAAAGCCAGTGGTGTAGCTCCAGTCTGAGTCTGAAGGCCTGAGGACTAGGAGAGCAGATGGTAGATGTTGTAAGCTATAGTCTGAGGGCAAGAGAAGACCAATGTCTGAGTTCAACATTCAGGCAGAAAGAGTGAATTCCCTCTTCCTCTGTCTTTTTCTTCTTTCAGGTCCTAAACAAATTGTATGATGCCCACCTGTATTGGGGAGGGAAATCTACTTTATTCATTCTATGAATTTAAATGCATTGTGTGCTGGGAAGGCAAATCTGTATCAAGAGTAAGTGTCTATTTCAGTAAGAACACACACTGCCTTTCCATGAAGGAAGCAGCCCAAAGTAATCAACCTGCCACCATAGCTGGCTGATCACCCTGGGGAATGGTGCATGTGGGAGATTCTGTGTTGAACTCTGCTGTTGATAGATTGTGAACTCAGCAGGGACTGTAGCCAAGGCCAGCCTTGGTTGGTGGAAGTCTATGTTGCTGAGCCAATGCATACCCTCCATCCCTGCTACCAATGGCCACTTTGTTCATAAGCCCATTGGGTGATGACAGGGGTGGCTGGGGAAAGAGGCTGATTGGTATCCACAGAACAGGTCATTCTATCGACTTGATTATTAAAATCCTTCTGAGTCACATTTGGGTGAGCATTCGTATGAAACACGATATCTTCATGTTTTTGACTCATTCAGAGAGGTTTATTCACATACCTTTTCCCCAAATTTCTTCGTCACCAATTTTCCAATCATGTTTCTTCCAAGTCCCAGACCATCTAGCCAAACCATTGATCATAGCACATGAAATGGTATGTAATTATATGTCTGGCCATTTCTCCTTCCAGGGGTGTGGATCATGGGCATCCGGGATGCTTTTTTATGTAACATATTTATATCTTCAGGGCCTACTTGAACCTGATCAGATACGTACCCCAGCAATTTGATATGGAGTGCTATTGTGCACACCAAATTTTATAGCTTGGTAAGTCAGATAATACACAGTTCATCATGGGCAGCTCAAGTCGCCATGATAACTTGGTGACCCATGGTTAAGCATTCAATCTCTACTAAGGCTCAATAGCAGGCCAAGAGCTGTTTCTCTTTAATCTTCAGAGGATGGCAGGGCTTCAGTCCAAAAATCCTAAAGGCCTGCACTATGATTCTCCTATAGGAACCTGCCAAAGTCTCCAAACAGCATCCTTATCTACCACCAATACTTCAAGGACAACTGGATCTGCTGGATCATATGACCCAAGTGACACAGCAGCTTTCACAGCAGCCTGGACCTGTGGCAGAGCCTTCTCCTGTTCTGGGTCCCACTTAAAACTAGCAGCTTCTTGGGTCACTCAGTAAATGGGCCAGAATAACACACACCAAATGAGGAATATTTTACCTCCAAAATCCAAAAAGGCCTAGTAGGCATTGTACCTCTTTCTTAGTTGTAGGAGGGGCCAAATGCAACAACTTACCCTTCACCTTAGAAGGGATATCTTGACTTGCCTACAACACTGGACCCTTAGAAATTTCACTGAAGTTGAAGATCTCTAAATTTTTGTCAGATTTATTTCCCACCCTCTGAGATGTAAATGCCTAAAATAAACTTAGAATAGTTGCTTCTTGCTCACTAAGTCCAATCAGCATAATGTCACCAATATAATGGACCAGTGAGATATCCTATGGAAGAGAAAGGCAAAAGAGATACCTGCAAACTAAATGATGACATAGTGCAGAGTTGATATACCCCAAGATTAACAGTGAAGGTATAAAAGCATTCTGGTGGCTCTTATTGACAGGGATAGAGGAAAAGGGACTTGCTAGATCAATAGCTTCACACCAGATACCATGGATGTGCTAATTTGCAATAAAGCCACATCTGGTACAGCAGCTGCAACTGGAGTCACCTAGTTAAGCTTATGGCAATCGAAAATCAAGATCCATCTGCCTTCTGCACAGGCCAAATAGGTGAACCGAATGGAGATTTGGTGGAAACGACAACCCCCACATCCTTCAGGTTCTTGATGGTGGCACTAATCTCTGCAATCCCTTCATGAATGCAGTATTGCTTTTGGTTTACTATTTTCCTGAGGAGGCAGATCTAATGGCTTCCATTTGGCCTTTCCCATCATAACAGCTTTCACTCCACAGGTCATGGAACCAATGTGGGGATTCTGCCAGCTGCTGAGTATATCTATTCCAATTATACATTCTGGACCTGTGAAAATAACTACAGGATGGGTTTGAGGACCCACTGTTCCCCCTGTGAGAAAGACCTAAGCTAAAACTTCACTGATCACATGAACTACATAGTGCACGTGACTGGTAGACCACAATGATGTTTTGGGATTCCTGGAATTAGTGTCATTTCAGAATCAGTGTCTAGTAGTCTCCCAAAGCTCTCATTGTTTCCTTTTCTCCAATGTACAGTTACCCTGGTAAAAGGCTGTAGGTCCCTTTTGGGAAGGCTGAAGAAAGATTAACAGTATACATTTTGATAGTGTATGGGGATCCTTCTTCAAAAGGATCCTGCCTCCTCTTTCAAGGGGTTCTGAGTTTATAAACTCAAGTGTGTAAATTGATTGAGGGGACATGACTCTGTTTCTATGATTCAGGTTAGACTTTTGTTCAGTTGACCTAAATTTTTTCTGCTTCTACAGATTAAATAAGAATGTACTAGGATTCATGTCTATTTCTCTAGGAACACCATGATCAACTAGCCAACAACATAGGTCTGTATGAATCATATTATTTTGGTTACTGCTTTGATCCTGCTGCCTTTAGTAGATGAGTGCCACCACTTGGCTCTTCCACCCTGGGATCCAATTACTCCAATTGCATTTAAGTTTCCTAATTCAGTGTCTTCCATTCCCTCTGTGAGGTCTGGACTACAGAGGAGAGCAATAACAGATCCCTTCAAGGATGCCAGGACTCCCCTCACAAATTTATTTCTCATAGTACTGGGGAAAGATATATCTTCTGAACCCTCCCAATGTGGGTGACTAGGTCTTAAATGACAAATCCACTCTAACATTTCAATCTAAGTCTTTGAATCCCTTTCTCTACATTAAACCAAGGCACATCCAGCATTCCCAGTTCACTCATACTGGGCCACCTTTTGGTCCATGTTTCAGCCAAACAACTAAAGAAAAAACAGTTACAGCCCTTTATAACTCCCCAAGATGCAATATTAAATGTAGAATCTGCATTAGTGAGCATATATCAATGAATTCTGCCTGATCCGGCTCTGTTTCTTCCACAATTATCCCACACACTTAGTATTCATTTCACACATGTTCCTAGATTTTGTTCTGTATAAATTAGAAAATTCAAGTAGTTCTCCTGGAGTGTAGGGTACATCCTCATGAGTCATACTTTTTTTTTTCTTTTAACATCTTTATTGGAGTATAATTGCCTTAAAATGGTGTGTTACTTTCTGCTTTATAACAAAGTAAATCAGTTATACATATACATGTATACGCGTGGAACAACTCCTATGGAGCACCTACTGAACGCTGGCAGAAGACCTCAGACCTCCCAAAAGGCAAGGAACCTCCCACGTACCTGGTTAGGGCAAAAGAAAAAAATAAACAGAGACAAAAGGATAGGGACGGGTCTTGCACCAGCGGGAGGGAGCTGTGAAGGAGGAAAAGGGTCCACACACTAGGAAGTCCCTTCGTGGGCGGAGACTGCGGGTGGCAGAGTGGGGGAGCTTCGGCGCCACGGTGGAGAGCACAGCAACAGAAGTGCGTAGGGCAAAGCGGAGAGATTCCAGCGCAGAGGATCGGGGCCGACCGGCACTCACTAGCCGAGAGGCTTGTCTGCTCGCCCGCCGGGGCGGGCGGGGCTGGGAGCTGAGGCTCCGGCTTCGGTCGGAGCGCCAGGAGAGGACTGGGGTTGGCGGCGTGAACACAGCCTGCAGGGCGTTAGTGCACTGGCTAGCCGGGAGGGAGTCCGGGGAAAAGTCTGGACCTGCCGAAGAGGCAAGAGACATTTTCTTCCCTCTTTGTTTCCTGGTGCGCGAGGAGAGGGGATTAAGAACGCTGCTTAAGGGAGCTCCAAGATGGGCGCGAGCTGCGGCTAAAAGTGTGGACCCCGGAGACAGACTTGAGACGCTAAGGCCGCTGCTGCCGCCACCAAGAAGCCTGTGTGCGAACATAGGTCACTCTCCACATCCCCCTTCCAGGGAGCCTGTGCAGCCTGCCACTGCCAGGGTCCCGGGATCCAGGGTCAACTCCCCTGGGAGAACGCATGATGTGCCTCAGGCTGGCAACGACATGCTGGCTTCTGCCACTGCAGGCCCGCCCCGCACTCCATGACCCTCCCTACCCCTGGAGTGAGTGAGCCAGAGCCTCCGAATCAGCGGCTCCTTTTACCCCGTCCTGTCTGAGCAAAGAACAGACGTCCTACGGTGACCTACACACACAGGCAGGGCCAAATCCAAAGCTGAGCCCCTGGGAGCTGTGAGAACAAAGAAGAGAAAGGGAAATCTCTCCCAGCAGCTTCAGAAGCAGCAGATTAAAGCTCCACAATCAACTTGATGTACCCTGCATCTGTGGAATACATGAATAGACAATGAATCATCCCAAATTAAGGAGCTGTGTGGATGAAAGGCTCTTGGTGCTCCAGCAAGGAGTTAGTGCTGTGCCTCTAAGGTGGGAGAGCCAACTTCAGGACAGTGGTCCACAAGAGGCCTCCCAGCTGCACATAATATCAAATGGCGAAAATCTCCCAGAGATCTCCATCTCAACGCCAGCACCCAGCTTCACTCAACGACCAGCAAGCTACAGTGCTGGACATCCTATGCCAAACAACTAGCAAGACAGGAACACAACCCCACCCATTAGCAGAGAGGCTGCCCAAAATCATAATAAGTCTACAGACACCCCAAAACACACCACGAGACATGGACCTGCCCACCAGAAAGACAAGATCCAGCCACATCCACCAGAACACAGGCACTAGTACCCTCCACCCGGAAGCCTACACAACCCACTGAACCAACCTTAGCCACTGGGGACAGACACTAAATACAACAGGAACTATGAACCTTCAGCCTGCAAAAAGGAGACCCCAAACACAGTAAGATAAGCAAAATGAAAAGACAGAAAAACACACAGCAGATGAAGGAGCAAGATAAAAACCCACCAGACCTAACAAATGAAGAGGAAATAGGCAGTCTACCTGAAAAAGAATTCAGAATAATGATAGTAAAGATGATCCAAAATCTTGGAAATAGAATAGACAAAATGAAAGAAACAGTTAATAAGAACCTAGAAGAACTAAAGATGAAACAAACAATGATGAACAACACAATAAATGAAATGAAAAATACTCTAGATGGGATCAATAGCAGAATAACTGAGGCAGAAGAACGGATAAGTGACCTGGAAGATAAAATAGTGGAAATAACTACTGCAGAGCAGAATAAAGAAAAAAGAATGAAAAGAACTGAGGACAGTCTCAGAGACCTCTGGGACAACATTAAACGCACCAACATTCGAATTATAGGGGTTCCAGAAGAAGAAGAGAAAGAGAAAGGGACTGAGAAAATATTTGAAGAGATTATAGTTGAAAACTTCCCTAATATGGGAAAGGAAATAGTTAATCAAGTCCAGGAAGCAGAGAGCGTCCCATACAGGATAAATCCAAGGAGAAATACGCCAAGACACATATTAATCAAACTGTCAAAAATTAAATACAAAGAAAGCATATTAAAAGCAGCAAGGGAAAAACAACAAATAACACACAAGGGAATCCCCATAAGGTTAACGCTGATCTTTCAGCAGAAACTCTGCAAGCCAGAAGGGAGTGGCAGGACATATTGAAAGTGTTGAAGGAGAAAAACCTGCAACCAAGATTACTCTACCCAGCAAGGATCTCATTCAGATTTGATGGAGAAATTAAAACCTTTACAGACAAGCAAAAGATGAGAGAGTTCAGCACCACCAAACCAGCTCTACAACAACTGCAAAAGGAACTTCTCTAGGCAAGAAACACAAAAGAAGGAAAAGACCTACAATAATGAACCCAAAACAATTAAGAAAATGGGAATGGGAACATACATATCGATAATTACCTTAAATGTAAATGGACTAAATGCTCCCACCAAAAGACACAGATTGGCTGAATGGATACAAAAACAAGACGCATATATTTGCTGTCTACAAGAGACCCACTTCAGACCTAGAGACACATACAGACTGAAAGTAAGGAGATGGAAAAAGGTATTTCATGCAAATGGAAATCAAAAGAAAGCTGGAGTAGCAATTCTCATATCAGACAAAATAGACTTTAAAATAAAGACTATTAGAAGAGACAAAGAAGGACACTACATAATGATCAAGGGATCGATCCAAGAAGAAGATATAACAATTGTAAATATTTATGCACCCAACATAGGAGCACCTCAATACATAAGGCAAATACTAACAGCCATACAAGGGGAAATCGACAGTAATACATTCATAGTAGGGTACTTTAACACCCCACTTTCACCAATGGACAGATCATCCAAAATGAAAATAAATAAGGAAACACAAGCTTTAAATGATACATTAAACAAGATGGACTTAATTGATATTTATAGGACATTCCATCCAAAAACAACAGAATACACATTTTTCTCAAGTGCTCATGGAACATTCTCCAGGATAGATCATATCTTGGGTCACAAATCAAGCCTTGGTAAATTTAAGAAAATTGAAATTGTATCAAGTATCTTTTCCAACCACAATGCTATGAGACTAGATATCAATTACAGGAAAAGATCTGTAAAAAATACAAATACATGGAGGCTAAACAATACACTACTTAATAACGAAGTGATCACTGAAGAAATCAAAGAGGAAATCAAAAAATACCTGGAAACAAATGACAATGGAGACACGACAACTCAAAATCTATGGGATGCAGCAAAAGCAGTTCTAAGAGGGAAGTTTATAGCAATACAACCCTACCTTAAGAAACAGGAAACATCTCGAATAAACAACCTAACATTGCACCTCAAGCAATTAGAGAAAGAAGAACAAAAAAAACCCAAAGTCAGCAAAAGGAAAGAAATCATAAAAATCAGATCAGAAATAAATGAAAAAGAAATGAAGGAAACGATAGCAAAGATCAATAAAACTAAAAGCTGGTTCTTTGAAAGGATAAACAAAATTGATAAACCATTAGCCAGACTTATCAAGAAAAAAAGGGAGAAGACTCAAATCAATAGAATTAGAAATGAAAAAGGAGAAGTAACAACTGACACTGCAGAAATACAAAAGATCATGAGAGATTACTACAAGCAACTCTATGCCAATAAAATGGACAACGTGGAAGAAATGGACAACTTCTTAGAAAGGCACAACCTGCCAAGACTGAATCAGGAAGAAATAGAAAATATGAACAGACCAATCACAAGCACTGAAATTGAAACTGTGATTAATAATCTTCCAACAAGCAAAAGCCCAGGACCAGATGGCTTCAAAGGGGAATTCTATCAAACATTTAGAGAAGAGCTATCACCTATCCTTCTCAAACTCTTCCAAAATATAGCAGAGGGAGGAACACTCCCAAACTCATTCTACGAGTCCACCATCACCCTGATACCAAAACCAGACAAGGATGTCACAAAGAAAGAAAACTACAGGCCAATATCACTGATGAACATAGATGCAAAAATCCTCAACAAAATACTAGCAAACAGAATCCAACAGCACATTAAAAGGATCATACACCATGATCAAGTGGGGTTTATTCCAGGAATGCAAGGATTCTTCAATATATGCAAATCAATCAACGTGATACACCATATTAACAAATTGAAGGAGAAAAACCATATGATCATCTCAATAGATGCAGAGAAAGCTTTTGACAAAATTCAACACCCATTTATGATAAAAAACCCTGCAGAAAGTAGGCATAGAGGGAACTTTCCTCAACATAATAAAGGCCATATATGACAAACCCACAGCCAACATCGTCCTCAATGTTGAAAAACTGAAAGCATTTCCACTAAGATCAGGAACAAGACAAGGTTGCCCACTCTCACCACTCTTATTCAACATAGTTTTGGAAGTTTTAGCCACAGCAATCAGAGAAGAAAAAGAAATAAAAGGAATCCAAATCGGAAAAGAAAAAGTAAAGCTGTCACTCTTTGCAGATGACATGATACTATACATAGAGAATCCTAAAGATGCTACCAGAAAACTACTAGAGCTAATCAATGAATTTGGTATAGTAGCAGGATACAAAATTAATGCACAGAAATCTCTGGCATTCCTATACACTAAGGATGAAAAATCTGAAAGTGAAATCAAGAAAACACTCCCATTTACCATTGCAACAAAAAGAATAAAATATCTAGGAATAAACCTACCTAAGGAGACAAAAGACCTGTATGCAGAAAATTATAAGACACTGATGAAAGAAATTAAAGAGGATACAAATAGATGGGGAGATATACCATGTTCTTGGATTGGAAGAATCAACATTGTGAAAATGAGTCTACTACCCAAAGCAATCTACAGATTCAATGCAATCCCTATCAAACTACCACTGGCATTTTTCTCAGAACTAGAACAAAAAATTTCACAATTTGTGTGGAAACACAAAAGACCCCGAATAGCCAAAGCAATCTTGAGAACGAAAAACGAGCTGGAGGAATCAGGCTTCCTGACTTCAGACTATACTACAAAGCTACAATTATCAAGACAGTATGGTACTGGCACAAAAACAGAAATATAGATCAATGGAACAGGATAGGAAGCCCAGAGATAAACCCATGCACATATTGTCACCTTATCTTTGATAAAGGAGGCAGGAATGTACAGTGGAGAAAGGACAGCCTCTTCAATAAGTGGTGCTGGGAAAACTGGACAGCTACATGTAAAAGTATGAGATTAGATCACTCCCTAACACCATACACAAAAATAAGCTCAAAATGGATTAAAAACCTAAATGTAAGGCCAGAAACTATCAAACTCTTAGAGGAAAACATAGGCAGGACACTCTATGACATAAATCACAGCAAGGTCCTTTTTGACCCACCTCCTAGAGAAATGGAAATAAAAACAAAAATAAACAAATGGTACCTAATGAAACTTCAAAGCTTTTGCACAGCAAAGGAAACCATAAACAAGACCAAAAGACAACCCTCAGAATGGGAGAAAATATTTACAAATGAAGCAACTGACAAAGGATTAATCTCCAAAATTTATAAGCAGCTCATGCAGCTTAATAACAAAAAAAACAAACAACCCAATCCAAAAATGGGCAGAAGACCTAAATAGACATTTCTCCAAAGAAGATATACAGACTGCCAACAACCACATGAAAGAATGCTCAACATCACAATCATTAGAGAAATGCAAATCAAAACTACAATGAGATATCATCTCACACCAGTCAGAATGGCCATCATCAAAAAATCTAGAAACAATAAATGCTGGAGAGGGTGTGGAGAAAAGGGAACCCTCTTACACTGTTGGTGGGAATGTAAATTGATACAGCCACTGTGGAGAACAGTATAGAGGTTCCTTAAAAAACTACAAATAGAACTATCATATGACCCAGCAATACCACTACTTGGCATATACCCTGAGAAAACCATAATTCAAAAAGAGTCATGTACCAAAATGTTCGTTGCACCTCTATTTACAATAGCCCAGAGATGGAAACAACCTAAGTGTCCATCATCGCATGAATGGATAAAGAAGATGTGGCACATATATACAACGGAATATTACTCAGCCATAAAAAGAAATGAAATTGAGCTATTTGTAATGAGGTGGATAGACCTAGAGTGTGTCATACAGAGTGAAGTAAGTCAGAAAGAGAGAGACAAATACCGTATGCTAACACATATATATGGAATTTAGGAAAAAATATATGTCATGAAAAACCTAGGGGTGAAACAGGAATAAAGACACAGACTTACTAGAGAATGGACTTGAGACTATGGGGAGGGGGAAGGGTAAACTGTGACAAAGCGAGAGAGAGGCATTGACATATATACACTACCAAATGTAAAGTAGATAGCTAGTGGGAAGCAGCTGCATAGCGCAGGGAGATCAGCTCGGTCCTTTGTGACCACCTGGAGGGGTGGGATAGGGAGGGTGGAAGGGAGGGAGATGCAAGCGGGAAGAGATATGGGAACATATGTATATATATAACTGATTCATTTTGTTGTGAAGCTGAAACTAACATACCATTGTAAAGCAATTATACTCCAATAAAGATGTTAAAATAAAAAAAAAAGAAAGAAAAGACAAAGGCCATAAAAAGACAAAAGAATAATTGTAGAGACAAACAACTGTATAATTAGTGTCAATTTAAAGAACAATTCAATATTATAACCCTACTTGTAGATTTTGCTCTTAAAATCCTAATTAAGGAACAAAATGAATCACAGTCTATAATTAAAAAAAAAAAACCTCAAAAGAAGAAGATAAGTGGAGATAAGCAATCTATGTGATTAACAGTTCAAGGTAATGATCAAAAAAATGCACAAAGAATTCAGGAGAAGAATGTATGCACACAGTGAGAATTTTAACAGAATAAGAAGAACCAGAGCTGAAGAATACAATAACTGAATTTTAAAATGTACTAGAAGAAATCAATAGTAGGTTAGATAATACAGAGGAATGGATCATCAAACTGGAAGATAGAGTAGTGGAAGTCATTCAAGTTGACCAAAAAAGGAATTTTAAAAAATGAAGACAGTTTGAGACTTCTGGGACAACACCAAGCATACTAACATTCACATTATAGGGTCCCAGAAAGAGAAGAGAGAGAGAAAAGGCAGAGAAAATATTTGAAGACATAATAGCTGAAAACATCCCTAACCTGGAAAAAGAAACACACCTCCAGGTCCAGTAGAGACAGACTCCCATACAGGATCAACACAAAGAGGACCACACCAAGACACATTGTAATTAAAATGAAAAAAATTAAAAGTAAAGAGAGAATATTAGAAGCAGCAAGGGAAAAGCAACAAGTTACATACAAGGAAACTTCCCAAAGACTGTCAACTGACTTTTCAGCAGAAACTCTGCAGTCCAGAAGGAAGTGGAATGGTACATTTAAAGTGATGAATGGGAAAAACCTACAACCAAGAATGCTCTACCTGGCAAGGCCTTCATTCATATTTGAAGAAGAGATCAAAAGTTTTATAGAAAATCAAAACCTAAAAGAGTTCAGCACCACAATTCCAGTTTTACAAGGAATGTTACAGGGACTTCTCTAAGTGGAAAAGAAAAGATGACAGCTAAAATATGAAAATTACAAAAGAAAAAATGTCATGAATAAAAGCAAATATACATTAAATGTAGTAGATCAACCTCCTATAAAGCTAGTAAGAAGGTTAAAAGACAAAAATACTAAAATCATCTACAACCACAATAAGAAGTTAAGGGATACACAAAACAAAAGGATGTAAAATAGGATGTCACAAGCAGTAAACATGGAGGGAGGAGTAGAAATGCAGGTTGTTAAAATGCATTCAAATTTAGAGATCAGCAACTTAGTGATTATATATATACATATATTATATATATATTGCTAATATATAAACCTCATGGTAACCACAAACCAAAAATTTATATAGATAGACACACAGAAAATAGAAAGAAATCCAAGCATAGCACTAAAGATAGACTTCAAATCACAAGGGAATAAAGCAAAAGAAGAAAGGAACAAAAAGGAACTCCCAAAACAGTGAACAAAATGGCAACAAGTACATAGCTATCAATAATTAATTTAAATGTAAATGAACTTAATGCTCCAATCAAAAGAGACAGAGTGGCTGAATGGATATAAAAACAAAACCCATGCTTATGCTGCCTACAAGAGACTCGTTTCAGATCTAAAAACACACAAAAACAGGCTGAAAATGAGGGGAGGGGAAAAGTTATTCCATGCAAATGGAAATGAAAAGAAAGCCTAGATAGCAATACCTATATCAGACAAGTAGACTTTAAAACACAGACCATAACAAGAGACAAAGAAAGACATTACATAATGATAAAGGGATCAATCAAGGAAGGTATAAAAGTTATAAGTGCACTCATCATAGGAGCAATCTAAATACATAAAGAAAATATTAACAGACATAAGGGGAGAAACTGACCGTAACACAATAATAGTAGGGGACTTTATCACCCACTGACAGCAATAGACAGATTATTCAGACAGGAAATCATAATGAAACACTGGCCTTAAATGAAACATTAGATCAGATGAACCTAATAAAAATATACAGAACATTGCAAGCAAAAACAGCAGAATACATAATGTTTCCAAGTGCACATGGAAAATTCTCCAGGATAGACCACACACACTAGGCCACAAAACAAGTCTCAATAAATTTAAGTATCTTTTCCAATACAACACTATGAGACTAGAAAGCAACTACAAGAAAAAAACTGCGAAAAACACAGAAACATGAAAGCTAAACAATATGTTACTAAACAACAAATGGGTCAGTGAAAAATATCAAAGAGAATATTTTAAAATACCTGGAAACAAATTAAAACAAAAACACAGTGATCCAACTAATGGGGCACAACAAGAAGAGTTCAAAGGGGGAACTATATGTTGATACAAGCCTACCTCAGGAAACAAGCAAAATCTCAAACAACCTAACCTTATACCTAAAGGAACTAGAAAAAGCAGAACAAACAAAACCCACAATTAATGGAAGGAAAGAAAGCCTAAAGAACAGAGCAGAAGTAAAGGAAAGAAAGACAAAAATAGAAAAGATCAATGAAACTAAGAGCTCATTCTGAGAAAGATAAACAAAGTTGATAAACCTTTAGCAAGACTCATCAAGAATAAAAGAGAGAGCACTCAAATAAATTCATAAATGAGAAAAGAGAAGTTACAATGGGCACTGCTGAAATATAAAATATCATAAGAGATTATTATGAATAATTATGTGTCAATAAAATGAACAACCCAGAAGAAATGGAAAAAATTTCTAGAAATGTACAATCTCTCAAAACTGAGAGAAAAATAGAAATATGAATAGACTAATTATCAGAAATGAAATTGAATCAGTAATTTAAAAGAAAAACAAAAAACTTCCAACAAACAAAAGTCCAGGATCAGACAGCTTCACAGGTGAATTCTACCAAACATTGAGAGAAGAGTTAATGCCTATCTTTTACAAACTATCCCCCAAACTTGCAGAGGAAGGACACTTCTGTATTCATTCTGCTAGGCCAGCATCACCCTGATATGAAAACCAAAGATATCACAAAAAAGAAAATTACAAGTTCATAGCACTGAAGAACATAGATGTAAATATTCTCAACAAAATATTAGCAAACCAAATACAAGAATACATTAAAAAATCATATATCCATAAATAAAACAATTTAATACACTACATTAACAAATTGAAAGATGAAAATTCATATGATCATCTCAGTAAATGCAGAAAAACTTCTGACAAAATTCAACATCCTCTCATGATAAAAAATATCAAATAGGTAGAGAGTGAACATACCTCAACACAATAAAGGCCATATATGACAACCCCACAATTAACATATTCAAAGTGAGAAGCTGAACGTATTTCCTGTAAAATCAGGAACAAGACAAGGATGCCCACTCTGACCACCTTTATTAAACATAGTTTTGGAAGCCTTAACCACAACAATCAGAGAAAAAAAGAAGAAATAAAATAAGAGGACCTTCAAGATGACGGAGGAGTAAGACATGAAGATCACCTTCCTCCCCACAAAAACATCAAAAATACATCTATATGGGGAACAAGTCCTACAGAACACCTACTGAATGCTGGCAGAAGACCTCAGACTTCCAAAAAGGCAAAAAACTCCCCACATTCCTGGGTAGGGTAAAACAAAAAAGAAAATACAGAGACAAAAGAATAGGGGCAGGACCTGCATCTCTGGGAGGGAGCTGTGAAGGAGGAAAAGTTTCCACACACTAGGACGCTCCTTCACTGGCAGAATTGGGGTGTGGGCAGGGGGAAGCTTCGGAGACACAGAGGAGAGTGCAGCAACAGGGGTGCAGAGGGCAAATCAGATTGATTCTCGCATAGAGGATTGGAGCCAAACAGCACTCACCAGCCTGAGAGGCTTGTCTGCTCACCTGCTGGGCGGGTGGGAGTTGGGAGATGAGGCTTGGGCTTCGGAGGTCAGACCCCACGGAGAGGACAGGGGTTGGCTGCATGAACCCAGCCTGAAGGGGGTTAGTGCAGCACAACTAGCGGGGCGGGAGTCCGGGAAAATGTCTGGACCTGCCGGAAGAGTCAAGAGACCATTGTTTTGGGGTGCGTGAGAAGAGGGAATTCAGAGCACCACCTAAACGAGCTCCAGGGATGGGCACAAGCTGCAGCTATCAGCGCGGACACCAGAGATGAGCATGAAATGCTAATGCGGCTGCTGCAGCCACCAAGAATCCTGTGTGCAAGCACAAGTCACTATCCACACCTCCCCTCCTGGGAGGCTGTGCAGCCTG
The DNA here is from genome assembly GCF_964270905.1 of Leucopleurus acutus. NCBI lineage: Eukaryota > Metazoa > Chordata > Mammalia > Artiodactyla > Delphinidae > Leucopleurus > Leucopleurus acutus. The sequence continues at coordinate 25,658,837 of NC_139152.1, forward strand.
CCACTGCCAGGGTCCTGCGATCCAGGGACAACTTCCCCGGGAAAACACATGGCACACATCAGGCTGTTGCAATGTCACGCTGGACTCTGCTGCCACAGGCTCGCCCTGCATTACATAACCCTCCCTCTCCCAGGCCTGAGTGAGCCAGAGCCCCCTAATCAGCTGCTCCTTTAACCCCCTCCTGTCTGGGTGAAAAACAGATGCCAGAGGGCGAACTACATGCAGAGGTGGGGCCAAATCCAAAGCTGAACCCCAGGAGGTGTGTAAACAATGGAGAGAAAGGGAACTTTCTCCATGCAACCTCAGAAGCAGTGGATTAAATATCCACAATCAACCTAATGTACCCTGCATCTGTGGAATACCTAAATAGAAAACGAATCATTCCAAAATTGAGATGGTTGACTTTGGGAGCAACTGTACACTTGAGGTTTGCTGTATGCGACCAGCCAGTTTCTGATTTTTATGTTTACCTTAGTTTGGATTTTAGTGCTTGTTATCATTGGTGGATTTGTTTATTGGTCTCGTTGCTCTCTTCTTTTTTGTTTTTTCTTTTTATTACTTTTAATTTTTTATTTTAATAATATGTTAAAAACTTTTTATTTTAATAACTTTATTTATCTTATTTATTTTTTTTTTCTCTTTTTTTCTCACTTTTCTTCTGAGCCGTGTGGTTGACAGGGTCTTGGTGTTCCAGCCGGCTGTCAGGCCTGAGCCTCAGAGGTTGGAGAGATGAGTTCAGGACATTGGACGACCAGAGAATTCCTGCCCCCATGTAATATCAATTGGTGAGAGCTCTCCCAGAGATCTCAGTCTCAATGCTAAGACCCAGTTCCACTCAATGACCAGCAGGCTCCAGTGCTGGACACCCCATGCCAAACAACTAGAAAGACAGGAACACAACACCAGCCATTAGCAGAGAGGTTGCCTAAAATCATACTAACTTAACAGACACCCCAAAACACACCACCAGACATGGTCCTGCCCACCAGCAAGACAAGATCCAGCATCATCCACCAGAACATAGGCACAAGTGCCCTCCACCAGGAAGCCTACACAACCCACTGAACCAACCTTAGCCACTGGGGGCAGACACCAAAAACAATGGGAACTTTGAACGTGCAGCCTGCAAAAAGGAGAACCCAAACACAGTAAGTTAAGCAAACTGGGAAGACAGAGAAATATACAGCAAACGAAGGAACAAGGTAAAAACCCACCAGACCAAAAAAATGAAGAGGAAATAGGCAGTCTACTGGAAAAAGAATTCAGAATAATGATAGTAAAGATGATCCAAAATTTTAGAAATAGAATGGAGGAAATACAAGAAATGTTTAATAAGGACCTAGAGGAACTAAAGAACAAACAAACAATGATGAACTACACAACAAAAAATTTTAAATTCTCTACAAGGAATCCATAGCAGAATAACTGAGGAAGAAGAATGGGTAAGTAACCTGGAAGATAAAATAGTGGAAATAACTACCACAGAGCAGAATTTTTAAAAAGGATGAAAAGAATTGAACACAGTCTCAGAGACCTCTGGGACAACATTAAATGCACCAACATTTGAATTATAGGGCTCCCAGAAGAAGAAGAGAAAAAGAAAGGGACTGAGAAAATATTTGAAGAGATTATAGTTGAAAACTTCCTTAATATGGGAAAGGAAATAGTCATTCAAGTCCAGGAAACACAGAGAGTCCCATACAGGATAAATCCAAGGAGAAACACACCAAGACACATATTAACCAAACTATCAAAAATTCAATACCAAGAAAAAATATTAAAAGCAGCAAGGGAAAAATAACAAATAACATACAAGGGAATCCCCATAAGGTTAACAGCTGATCTTTCAGCAGAAATTCGGCAAGCCAGAAGGGAGGGGAAGGACATATTTAAAGTGATGAAAGGGAAGAACCTACAACCAAGATTACTCTACCCAGCAAGGATATCATTCAGATTCAACAGGGAAATTAAAAGATTTACAGACAAGCAAAAGATAAGAGAAATCAGCACCACTAAACCAGCTTTACAACAAATGCTAAAGGAACTTCTCTACAGAGGAAACATAAGAGACAGAAAAGATCTACAATTAGAAACTAATTAAAGATCTACAATTAGAAAAACAATTAAGAAAATGGTAATAGGAACATACATATAGATAATTACCTTAAATGTAAATGGATTAAATGCTCCAACTGAAAGGCATAGAGCGGCTGAATGGATACCAAAACAAGATCCATATATATGCTGTCTACAACAGGCCCACTTCAGACCTAGGGACACATACAGACTAAAAGTGAGGGGATGGAAAAAGATATTCCATGCAAATACAAATCAAAAGAAAGCTGGAGTAGCAATTCTCATATCAGACAAAATAGACTTTAAAATAAAGATTATTACAAGAGACAAATAATGACACTACATAATGATCAAGGGATCAATGCAAGAAGAAGATGGAAAAGTTGTAAATATTTATGCACCCAACATAGGAGCACCTCAATACATAAGGCAAATACTAATAGCCATAAAAGGGGAAATCGACAGTAACACAATAATACTAGTGGACTTTAACACCCCACTTTCTCCAATGGACAGATCAACCAAAATGAAAATAAATAAGGAAACACAAGATTTAAATGACACATTAAACAAGATGGATTTACTTGATATTTATAGGCCATTCCAGCAAAAAGAGTAGAATACACTTTCTTCTCAAGTGCTCATGGAACAATCTCAAAAATAGATCATATTTTGGGTCACAAATCAAGCCTTGGTAAATTTCAATCTTCAATTGAAATCATATCAAGTATCCTTTCCGACCACAGTGTTATGAGAGTAGATATCAATTACAGGAAAAAAAACTGTAAAAAATACAAATACATGGAGGCTAAACAATACACTACTAAATAAACAAGAGATCACTGAAGAAATCAAAGAGGAAATCAAATAATACCTAGAAACAAATGACCATGAAAACACGACAACCCAAAGCCTATGGGATGCAGCAAAAGCAGTTCTAAGAGGGAAGTTTACAGCAATACAATCCTACCTTAAGAAACAACAAACATCTCAAATAAACAGTCTAACCTTACACCTAAAGAAAATAGAGAAAGAAGAAAAACAACAACAACAAAAACCCCAAAGTTAGAGGAAGGAAAGAAATCATAAAGATCAGATCAGACACAAATGATAAAGAAATGAAGGAAACAATAACAAAGGTCAATAAAACTAAAAGCTGGTTCTTTGAGAAGATAAACAAAATTGATAAACCATTAGCAAGACTCATTAAGAAAAAAAGGGAGAAGATTCAAATCAACAGAATTAGAAATGAAAAAGAACCAGTAACAACTGACACCGTAGAAATACAAAGTATGATGAAAGACTACTGCAAGCAACTAAATGCCAATAAAATGGACAACTTGGAAGAAATGGAAAAATTCCTAGAAAATCACAACTTTCCAAGACTGAACCAGGAAGAAATAGAAAATATAAACAGACCAATCACAAACACTGAAACTGAAAATGTGATTAAAAATCTTCCAACAAACAAAAGCCCAGGACCAGATGGCTTCACAGGCGACTTCTTTCAAACATTTAGAGAAGAGCTAACACCTATTCTTCTCAAACTCTTCCAAAATATAGCAGAGGGAGAAACACTCCCAAACTCATTCTACAAAGCCACCATCACCCTGATACCAAAACCAGACAAAGAGGTTACAAAAAGAGAAAACTATAGGTCAATATCACTGATGGACATAGATGCAAATTCCTCAAAAAAAAAATAGCAAACAGAAGCCAAGAGCACATTAAAAGTATCATACACCATGATCAAGTGGGGTTTTCCCCAGGAATGCAAGGATTCTTCAATATACACAAATCGATCAATGTGATACACCCTATTAACAAACTGAAGGAGAAAAACCATATGATTATCTCAATAGATGCAGAAAAAGCTTTTGACAAAATTCAACACCCATTTATTATAAAAACTCTCCAGAAAGTAGGCATAGAGGGAACTTACCTCAACATATTAAAGGCCATATATGACAAACCCACAGCCAGCATCATTCTCAATGGTGAAACATTGAAACCATTTCAACTAAGATCAGGAACAAGACAAGGTTGCCCACTCTCACCACTATTATTCAACATAGTTTTGGAAGTTTTAGCCACAGCAATCAGAGAAGAAAAAGAAATAAGATGAATCCAAATCAGAAAAGAAGAAGTAAATCTGTTTACAGATGACATGATACTATACATAGAGAACCCTAAATATGCTACCAGAAGACTACTAGAGCTAATCAATGAATTTGGTAAAGTAGCAGGATACAAAGTTAATGCACAGAAATCTCTTGCATTCCTATACACTAATGATGAAAAATATGAAAGAGAAATTAAGAAAACACTCCCATTTACCACTGCAACAAAAAGAATAAAATACCTAGGAATAAACCTACCTAAGGAGACAAAAGACCTGTATGCAGAAAACTATAAGGAACTGATGAAAGAAATTAAAGATGATACAAACAGATGGAGCAATATACCATGTTCTTGGATGGGAGGAATTAACATTTTGAAAATGACTATACTACCTAAAGCAATCTACACATTCAATGCAATCCCTATCAATCTCCCACTTGCATTTTTCACAGAACTAGAACAAAAAGTTTCACAATTTGTATGGAACACAAAAGACCCCGAATAGCCAAAGCAATCTTGAGAAAGAAAAATGGAGCTGTAGGAAACAGGCTCCCTAACTTCAGACTATATTACAAAGCTACAGTAATAAAGACAGTATGGTACTGACACAAAAACAGAAATATAGATCAATGGAACAGGATAGAAAACCCAGAGATAAACCCACACACATATGGTCACCTTACGTTTGATAAAAGAGGCAAGATTATAAAATGGAGAAAAGACAGCCTCTTCAATAAGTAGTGCTAGGAAAACTGGACAGCTACATGTAAAGGAATGAAATTAGAACACTCCCTAACACCACACACAAAAATAAACTCAAAATGGATTAAAGACCTAAATGTAATGTCAGACACTGTAAAACTCTTAGAGGAAAACAAGGGCAGAACACTCTATGACATAAATCACAGCAAGATCCTTTTTGACCCACGTCCCAGAGAAATGGAAATAAAAAGATAAATAAATGGGATCTAATGAAACTTAAAAGCTTTTGCACAGCAAAGGGAACCATAAACAAGACGAAAAGGCAACCCTCAGAATGGGAGAAAATATCTGCAAATGAAGCAACTGTCAAAGGATTAATCTCCAAAATTTACAAGCAGCTCATGCAGCTCAATATCAAAAAAAACAAACAACCCAATCCAAAAATGGGCAGAAGACCTAAATAGACATTTCTCTAAAGAAGATATACAGATTGCCAAGAAACATAAAAGGATGCTCAACATCACTAATCATTAGAGAAATGCAAATCAAAACTACAAATTACCTCACACTGGTCAGAATGGCCATCATCAAAAAATCTACAAACAGTAAATGCTAGAGAGGGTGTGGAGAAAAAGGAACCCTCCTACACTGTCGGTGGGAATGTAAATTGATACTACCACAATGGAGAACAGCATGGAGGTTCCTTAAAAAACTAAAAATAAAACTACCATATGATCAGCAATCCCACTACTGGGCATATACCTTGAGAAAACCATAATTCAAAAAGTTTCATGTACCACAATGTTCACTGCAGCTCTATTTACAATAGCCAGGACATGGAAGCAGCCTAAGTGTCCATCAACAGATGAATGGATAAAGAAGATGTGGCACATATATACAGTGGAATATTACTTAGCCATAAAAAGAAAAGAAATTGAGTTATTTGTAGTGAGGTGGATGGACCTAGAGCCTGTCATACAGAGTGAAGTACGTCAGAAAGAGAAAAACAAATATCATATGCTAACACATATATATGGAATCTAAAAAACAGAAAATGGTTCTGAAGAACGTAGGTGCAGGACAGGAGTAAAGATGCAGACATAGAGAATGGACTTAAGGACATGGGGAGGGGGAAAGTTAAGCTAGAATGAATTGAGAGAGTGACATTGACATATATACACTACCAAATATAAAATAGATAGCTAGGCGGAAGCAGCCGCATATCACAGGGAGGTCAATTCAGCACTTTGTGACCACCTAGAGGAGTGGGATAGGGAGGGTGGGAGAGAGACGCAAGAGGGAGGGGACGTGGGGATATAAGTATACGTATAGCTGATTCACTTTGTTATACAGCAGCAACTAACACAACAATGTAAAGCAATTATACTCCAATAAAGATGTTAAAAATAAAAGAAATAAAATAATCTGAACTTGAAAAGGAAGAAGTAAAACTTATAAGAGAGCTGAAGACACTGATGAATGAAATTGAAGATGACACAAACAAATGGAAAAATATACAGTGCTCATTGATTCAAAGAATTAATATTGCTAAAATGACCATATTATCTAAGGCAATCTACAGATTCAATGCAATCTTCATCAAAATGGCATTTTTCACAGAATTAGAACAAATAAGTCTAAAATTTGTATGGAAACACAAAAGACCCAAAATAGCCAACATGATCTTGAGAAAGAAGAACAAAGATGGAGGTATCACACTCCCTGATTTCAAACTATACTACAAAGATACAGTAATCAAAACAGGACTATTCTCTCACACCATACACAAAAATAAAGTCAAAATGGAATAAAGACTTAAATGTAAGGCTTGGAACCATAAAACTCCTTGAAATAAAACCTAGGCAGTATGCTCTGATATTAGTCTTAGCAATACTTTTTGGATATTTCTCCTCAGGCAAGGAAAACAAAAATTTAAAAATTAAATAAACAAATGGGAACACATCAAACTAGGAAGCTTTTGCACAGTGAAGGAAAAAAATCAACAAAATTAATAGTCTACCTCTTGAATGAAAGAAGTTATTGCAAATGTTATCTCTGACAAGAGATGAATATTCAAAATATATAAAGGACTCATACAACTCCACACCAAAACAAACAAACAACCCAATTAAAAACATGGGCAGGGCTTCCCTGGTGGCGCAGTGGTTGAGAGTCCACTTGCCGATGCAGGAGACACGGGTTCGTGCCACGGTCTGGGAAGATCCCACATGCCGCAGAGCGGCTGGGCCCATGAGCCATGGCCGCTGAGCCTGCGTGTCTGGAGCCTGTGCTCCGCAATGGGAGAGGCCACAACAGTGAGAGGCCCACGTACCACAAAAAAAAAATAAAATAAAATAAACGTGGGCAGAGGACCTCAACAGACATTTTCCAAAGAAGGCATACAAATATCCAATAGGTACATGAAAAGATGTTTAACATCACTAATCATCAGGCAAATGCAAATCAAAACCACTTTAAGATATCACATCACACCTGTCAGAATTGCTATTATCAAAACGACAGAAAATAACAAGTGTTGTCAAGGATGTGGAGAAAAGGGAGCCCTCATGCAGTGTTGGTGGGAATGTAAATTGGTGCAGCCACCATGGAAAACAGTATGGAGATTCCTCAAAAAATTACAAATAAAACTGCCATATGACCCATGAATTCCCTCGTTATTTATCCAAAGAAAATGAAAACACTAATTAGAAAGAATATATCCACCCCACATTCATTGTAGCATTATTTACAATAGCCAAGATATGGAAACTACCGAAGTGTGCATCAATTGTTAAATGGATGAAGAAGTGGAATATATATATATATTTGTATGTATGTATATATACATACACACAATGGAATATTACTCAGCCATAGAAAAGAATGAAATCTTGCCATTTACAACATGGATGGACTTAGAGAGTATTAAGGTAAGTGAAATAAGTCCAACAGAGAAAGACAAATCTTGTATGATTTCACTTACATGTGCAATCTAAAAAATAAAACAAATGAACAAACATAACTAAACAGAACAGAATCACAGATACAAAGAATAAACAGGTGGTTGCCAGAGGGAGGGGGGAGGAGAGAAATAGGTGAGGGAGATAAAGAGGTACTGACTTTCACTTACAAAATAAATGAGTCACAAGTATGTAATGTATAGCGTGGGGAATATAGTCAATAAACATGTAATATCTTTGTATGGCGATGGATGACACCTAGACTTATCATGATGATCATTTTAAAAGGTGTAGAAATATCGAATCACTCTGTGGTATACCAAGAATTAAAACAGTGTGTAGGTCAATTACACTTCAAAAACAAACAAACACACTCACAGAAAAAGAGATCAGATTTGTAGTTATCAGAGGGGGTATTGGGGAGGGAGAATTGGATGAAGCTAGAAACTTCCAGTTATAAGATAAATACTAAGGATGTGATATACAACATGATAAATATAATGACCACTGCTATATGTTGTATATGAAAGTTTTTGAGAGAGCAAATCCTAAGGGTTCTCGTCACAAGAAAAGAACTTGTTTTCTATTTCTTTAATGTGTATCTCTATGAGATGGTGGATATTCACTAAACTTATTGTGGTAATCATTTCATGATGTAAGTCAAATCATTATGCTGTATACATTAGTGCTATATGTCAATTACATCTCAATAAAACTAGAAAAAAATTGCTATGGGTGGTCAAAAGTTGTCTCAGAAGGTAGTAGTACTATAGCAATAAATGCTTAAGTTTAGACAGAGGCCAAGTAAGAGGGCTTAAATCTAATTCCTGTGCAGTTCCTTTTGTAGCTAAACTAAGTTTCTCATACTTTAAGAGAAAAGAAGACAACTTAATGGGCTAGCATATAAGTGTAAACTTATTCTATCAGACACCAATACTTTTACACTATTTCTCTTAACACAGAGCAGTACTGAACCAAGGAAAAATGAGGATGCAAAACAAAAAAGTTTAATATATTAAAATATTTATTTATTGCTTTGTCTCTGAGAAGATGTTAAGACATATTAGCATCTTAAATAAAAGCAATTCCAAATCCATCATGTGAACAAGATAGAATACAGATGTCAATGAATCTAGAGGAAAGCTTAATGAAACACCAAGTGCTCAGCAACCTGAAATCAAGCTTTGAAGTTTCTTTTCCCTCTGCTCCTCCAGTCATCTGTCTGGCCTTGAGTACCCTTCTTTACTTCTGTCCATTGTCAAGGAAACTCATTTCTCTTTCTTCTGAAAAATGACACAACTCAGAGAAGAGAAAGAGCTGGGCAGGGCTGGTTCTATGGTGATTTGAGGAAGAGGAAAAGGCCTGCTCTCTTTACAAAAACAAAACAAACAAACCAAAAAGCTAGTATTTGCATCACTCTTTGGGGATAAGACTTTGTCTCTAGAAAGCTCCTGAAAAAAATATTAGCATGTTTCTGAAATTCTCAACACACCAACCTGCTTACAAGGACAATTTTACTATTCTATTTAGCTGTCAACTTAGAAACTGCTATGGTCAATTTTATGTGTGAACTTAACTGAGCCACAGGGCTAGACAATTGGTCAAAGATTATTCTGGGTGTTTCTGTAAGGGCGTTTTAACATTTAAATTAATAGACTGAGTAAAGTGGATTGCTCTTCCGAATGTGGGTGGGCCTCATCCAATCAGTTGAAAGCCTGAAGAGAACAAAAAGACTGCCCCTCTGCCTGAATAAGAGGGAATTCCTCCTGCCTGACTGCTTTCAGACTCAAACTGAAACATCAGCTCTTCCTGGGTCTCAAGCCTGCCCCCCTTTAGATTGAAATTCCATCATTGTCTTTCCTGGGTCTCCAGCTTTTCTGGGACTTGTCTCCATAATTGAGTGAGTCAATCCCTTATTATATATATATTACATGTATATCCTGTTGGTTCAATTTCTCTGGAAAACCCTGAGTAATATAGAAATCGAGAGTATTATGGAATTAATTACACCCACACATACACACATACTTTGAACAGGTTCAGTAACCCAGTTCAGTCCACTGCACATTTTAGCACAGATTATGCCATAATATTAGTGTATTAGGCTGATGGGCAGGAAAGAGTCCTAGGTGCAGCGCAGGCTGTCCGAAGGAGACAGAGGTCCTGCATATGGAGACAGACCCAGCCCAAAGGAAGAGCTAAAGCTACCAGAGTGTGAAATTATTTGATGAAAAGATGAAAACATTCAGCTCCAAATTTTCAATCTCATTATCATTCACTAATGTTTAAGTCACCAAAAATGAGCCCCCAAAATGGATAAAATGTTGCCTGTCTTGGAATATTTTTATTCCAGGTGAATGTGTCACTCCGTTTAGTGAGTGTTCAACTACTCAAACAGTTTGCCTCAAATTTTTTTTTTTGGAATAAATTTGGGTGGTAAACAGCCAAATCATGGTGAATAAGGCATTTTAAGGTTTTCTGTTTGTCATTTTAAGGTTTTCTATTTGACATTTCACCAAATCATGGTGAATAAGGCATTTTAAGGTTTGCAAATTCCTGGTAACTAAATATAATAACATCTAGCAATGGTAAGTTTCAAGGGGCTTGAAGGAGTTAACAAATTTTCAAACCTCCGGAAAGATTGAGTAATCAGCACCCTGGGATATCTAATTTGTTTATATGTGATAGTTAATGTTTAAAATGCAAAACAATCTTTCAGACAGGTAAGTTTAGGAGCCAGAGGACAAGCAGTTCTTTACATAATGTTGGCAGGAACAGTTCAAACACGTGCAAAGCCCAGAAAATAATACTCAAACCCAAGAGATACACTTGTAAGAGAAGAAAGACGAATTTGCTCTGCATCTCCCGCATCATCTCAAGAGTTTAGAAGTAAAATGAGGAGAAATGTTTCAGAAATCAACAGCCCCCAAACCCAAACCAAAAATCGAACGTGAGACTTTTATTTATAAGAGCCCGCAAAGCACTGGGCGGTAAAGGAAAACAGCCCGTGACTCCTCGGAACAAACCGGGGCAGGTCGGGCAGGAGACGCCCCCGCCAGGGAGACCCTTTCTCAGCTTTGAGAACGATGCTTCGGAAGCTCCATTTCCGTGCGGTCTCCACCCCCAGAGGCTGCAATCGCGGGAGGCGGGGCGGTGGGGACCGAAAGCCCGGGAAGGAGACCGCGGAGGGGGCGACGGGACGCGAGCGCGAAGCCGGGAGCGAGAGCGCAGCCCGGAGGCCGCCCCTGCTGTCGTCCGGGGTGCGGAAAAGCCGGGGACGTCCCGGGCGGCGGCAGCCACTGCTCCCTCCCTGAGGGCGGGCGGGGGGTTCAGGCTGAGCACCTGCTAAACCCATCCTGGCCCGGGGTCTGGAGGTGCCCACCAGGAGGACCCACACACACACACACACACACACACAGACCCCGTTGGGGGAAATGTTGGGGTGGCGCGGAGAGCATCGAGGACACAGCTGGCGGGACCCCGGCTTCCCCTTCTCCCCCGCTGCGGGCAGCCAGCCCCGCGCCGCGACCCCGCTCCACCTGCGCGCGGACTCTCGGCGCCCGGGCGCTGCTGGCCGGGGCGAGCTGCCTGTGCTACAGCCGCTCCCTGCAGGGCGAGTTCGTGCACGACGACGTGTGGGTGATCGTCAACAACCCCGACGTGCGTCCCGGCGCCCCGCTGCGCTGGGGCATCTTCTCCAAAGACTTCTGGGGCAAGGGCGTGGCCGAGAACACCAGCCACAAGTCCTACCGGCCGCTCTGCGTCCTCGCCTTCAAATTCTCTCGCTGGTGCCCTGAGAAGTTGCCAGACTGGCTTGAGAAGAGTTTCTGTATCATGCTGCGCCTTTCCCTCCACGCCTCCCTCCTCTTCACGCTGTCCACGCCCCTCAGCTCCGTGGTCCTGAGCCCCCGCCTCTTTGAGCCCCTGCGGTGGTTCGGGAGGCGCGGGCTGGGACGCATCTTCGATGTAGGAGAGGGTTCTCTCCGGATACAGCTGGGAGAAGGCTCTCATCTGCTCCACCCCCATCTCCGGCCCCACAGTGACCAAGGGGACCAGCCAAGTACGGCCTCTCCAGAAGGGAATGTGGAAGGGGGCGGGCAGCGGGTAACGCTCTTACCAGGGTGGTCATTTCTTAGGGTCTTGTGGACAACTTTGCAGATGGGGGAATGTGTGGGCGCCTTTGAGGTCGCTTTCCATTGCAAGAGGAGGTAGCTGCGATGTGCTGCTGTCTGGGTTGGGGAGAAGCAGAGAAGGTGTCAAAAACTGTAAAGAGTTTTACTGAGAGTTTACCCTGCTTACACCCAAACAACTACCTTGCCAGTTTTATAGATGCTGGCAGAAAACAGAAGCTGCCTGGGTCAGACGAAAAGTACTTTATCACTTTATTATTCAGGACAGAACAGTCGGCATGGGCTTCGTGTTGACTTGCTTCCTCTTGCCCCCAAAGTCCCATGGGGGTGATGCAGAAGTGGGCCTCGATGGATGTGTCGCCCACAGTGGGTCTGTGTCACAGCCAGTGAACCAATCTTTTAAAGGGGATCTTAGCAAGCCCACCCCACCCCAGCCTTTTCCCCAGAGGAGACATTATCTTTATTATCCTGGTCAGGAAACAAATCTGGCCTCTGTTCCAAAGAGAGACACTATCTCAAATATCCTTGAAAAGACAGTATGGGACAAAACTGTAACAAGAGGTATGGAAACGACTTGGAGAATTTCTCTCCAACAGGAGATAGGAGTGGACCCCACCCCTCCCACTACCCTCGGTAGGGGGATAACAAAGAAAGGGTCATATTCCTGGATCATGGCAGTTTGTGTATATCACATAGATGAGTCTGTGAATGGAGCCATGGGAGACTTCTCATGAAGAAATCTTTTGTAATCAATAAATTATTTTTATCTTCCTTTAGAGCCACGGGTATGTTTTTTTTCTACCTTTGAGTACCCAGTTATCCCACTTTTAAAGAAGGAATGCTTGATGATGCCAAAGTAATGGCACTGTTTTTCTAATGACAGTAGAAACGCGTTCTGTATAATCTGACCCCTGGTTACGTCTCCAACTTCATCTCTACCTCATTTACTCACTCCAAACCCAAACTTGAGGTCCTTTGTTGTTCCTCAAGCACACCAAACCCGCTGCCACATCAAGGCCTTTGACTTGCTGTTTTCCTCGTGGAAAGTTCTTCCTGCCGATGTTCACACGGCTTGCTCAGGCTTTGCTTTAAGGACCCATCATCAGAGAACACTTCCCAGATTATCCTACCTCAAACAGCAAGCACTCCTCCCTGACCTCATCCACACCCTCTTTTGCTTTTTCTCAAAAGCACTCATCACAATCTGGCATTAAATTTTCATATGTTTACTCCTACCCTGCCTCGCCCAGCTACAGTGTAACCTCCATGAGGGCTACCTCTGCCATTTAGAACAGTTCTTGCCACATGAAGCAGATACTCAATAAAGAAATCATTGGGGGAATATTCAGTTGTCCAGATAATTTTTAAGACAGGGCCCTCTCTCTCTCTCTTTCTTTTCCTTTTTTTTTTTTTTTTTAATGTGAGAATAAAGTAGCCTTGGTCTTATTTTTTGGCTCCTTGCCTTTCTTCCACTTGCAGCAAAAGAAAGTGGAAAGAACCTGAGTACCCTGATTCTAGAACACTGCTGATTCAGGGTCTCTCAGCTGGAAACTGCTGGGTGATGACTCTGTGAAGAAGAGGCGGATCTTCAGCACTTTCAGATCTTACTCCTCATGGAGGGAATACTAAAGCATAATAACTGGGGGTACTTCCCAGATATGCAAGGCTGTAGTCATCCTACTTCCCAAGGTCAAACCCACAACTACAGGCGTTCTCTCCACACCCTCTGTTAGCAAACTACTTTCCATTAGTGGTGTCCAGCCGGTGTCCAGCTTTCTCTAAGGAGTGGTCACTTTTATTTCAAGCAAAATAAGGGGGAGTAGCCATGGAATACTGTCTTCTGTCAGATTAAATGGAATAAAAGGACCTGTAAATACTCCGTCCCCATAGGAATTAACATGCCTCTCTCCCCTCAGCCCTCCAGCAAACACACACCTCTAAAGGACAACTAGGTTATTGCTAAAACGAATCGCTCAACAGTCAGTTATAAAGAAGATATCTGGCATTGATATGATCTAATTTTAAAACATTTGTTGACTTCCTTTTATGAGAGCTTTCTTCTGGGGCTTGCCACTTTCTACATAGGATTAGTGATTTTCTTTGTCCTTGGTTTTCACATCCTTTCTTTGGTGCAGCTGTTAATCAGAATACTAAGGCAACAATAGTGACAGTAACTACTCCTGAGCTTGGTCATGAGTGTGGACTCCTCTTGACCATTCCCCTTTCCTCTTCCCTCATGCTCCCTCCCTCCCCTTGCCTATAAAGCTGTGTGAGGATGCCATGCATTAAACTTGAACTACAACCATGAAACTTGTTTTAGCCTCCAAGTATGTTTGCACTGGTGCATTGGTTCCTGCAAATCGCATCCTTTGGTACTTCAGAGACATAAAGGGTGATGATTTGCTGATTTATTCCTGGTACCGGAGGGAATGCAGAAGAGCAACCAGAATGATTAAAGAGCCAGAGGGACTTGCCTTAGAGGAAAACAAGAAGAACTAGATGTTATTATTTATTGGTTGAATGTTCTAAGAAGACTATGGAAACCATTACAAACATTTGAGCTGAAATGATGGCAAGAGATGGGGAAGAAGAAAGACCAGCAGCTTTACAGAAAGACAGAAGAAAGGGCTGGGTGTTTAGTATCGGGCTGTGAAAACTCCCTGAGAAAGTGTTATAGAACCCATTGCTTCAGACACCAGAAACAGATGATGAAGGAGTATATTTCAATTTTTTTCTTCCCTTGGATTTTAGCTTAAATTGCAGGTGGATGTATGTTCAGTTACCAGAGAGTTGGGTTTGGCTGGAAGGTGTGGCAGTTAGCTCTCTGCATCCTTCTCTAAAACTTGCAGATCTCTGGGCCCCTATTAAATTAAATTAAATTAAAATTTATGGAGGGTAGCTCAGAGGATCTGCATCGTAACAAGCACACTAGGTGATTCTCAGATACTCAAAAGTTGGGAACCACTGGTTATGGTAATAGCTAACACTTATTTGTGTAGCATATACTGGGTGCAGTGTCTACTGTTTTAAATATTCAATCATTTTATTCCTGAAGAATTATGCTTTAGCCCAAAGAATTAGGTATTATTATTGCTACAGTTTTACAGATAAAGGAAACTGAGGCACAGAGAGGGTCAGTGACTTGCCCAGCTGACACAACTAAGGAGCATCAGAGTCAGGATTGCCCTCACCTGGCATCTGGCTTCTCACTCTGGGTCCTTCACCACCACACCAGGCTGCCACCCTGAGGATGGTTAACTTTGAAATACTGTGGGCCTTGTGGGATAGAACAGCCAGGGGAAGTGGTTTACACTCTCCTTTTATCAAAGGTGAATTCACCTTTTCTTTTTGTTTTCTGTAAACAGAAGAGAATGAACAGTTTAAGGCCCTGGGTGCACATATGAAATACGTGCGAGCACCTAGTGATCTGGAAACTCTGATTTGCTCTCTGACAACTTGATCGTGGAGCTTATGTCTTTTTGTTTCGACTGTTAAAGGCTGGGAGAGATTTAATTTTGAAAAGCACCTCCTTCATTTGAAATAGTGAAAAGCTTTTATGAGAATTTTTGTTGTTCTTCTTCAAAAAAACTAGGTTGAGATTGCCTGCCTGCAAGAGGACTTCAATTTAAGGCTTAAGAGACTGGACCTCAAAGAACTTTCCAAGTTGGCATTCTTTAAATAGTAACACTCATATTTTAAATGTTCTGAGTTCTTTTGTGGGATTGGGGGGGAAGGGTTTGGTGTCATGTTATTAACGAGGATTCTTTCAGCCATTATGTCCATATTTTTCAACTGATACTGTATAACAGAATAATAATATTTATAATGATGAACTCTAAGAGCTTGAATTGCTATCTACATGATCACAAATGAAGCCTCTGCCCAATGGGAACTTATATGCTAGTAGTGGGAGGCAAAAAATAAACAAATGTATGAATAAATGCTCACAAGAACCCCTTGGCCTACTACTCCTCCAGACCATGGAGAGAATAGACAAATCCTAGAAAAACACAGAAAGAAAGAGCACACAGAGCGAGTTTCTTGAAATGAATGAATAAATAATGTAACATTGGAAAACACAGCACTGGGATAACTGAGCAATTTGACTCTCACTCAGGAACGTCCACTCTAGTACCTTTTTCCTGGTCTCTTGTATTGAGCTTCCCAGGACATGCCTGCCCTGCATCCCGTTTGGACATTCTTGATTCCCACCTTGAGCGGTTTTCTCTCCCTCGGCTGGGCACATTCTCTAATCACCCACTAAGTCAATAAAATGCAACTCAGTTTATTTATACCCTTTTCCCTTGAATGGGAAGGAGACTTCCCTGCTGATTGGGATCATTAGAAATTCCCCAGGGAGACATGGACACATTCTATTCTTCCTGTGTGTTGATGTGGATTTGCCAGAAGCCCCGGGAGCCATGTGTTTGCATGCACAATCCTGTTTTAGGAGGGTAACTACGTGCAGTGTTTACAGTGCACAGGCCTTCAGAAATGGTTTCCAAGTGATTTTAAATAAATAGAAGTGAGTTGCTGAAGCATGTTATTTATTCTGGTTATCTCCCCAGGGAAGGCTGAACTGATGCTATGTTGAACTCCCTTCACCCAAGGAGGAAGTTTTCTGGGAGCCTTGGTGAAGGGGGGAAGGGGAGGGGGTTGGGGAAGGAGGGAGGGCCAAAGAAGGGCCTCCTTGGCCACTGGGGTTTGTTGCTGTCTGTGAAGCAGATGGGGAGAGAAGTGGGGTTTTCTAAGCCTTCCAAGGCCTGGAATTAAAATTTAGGGATTGTTACCCTTAGGAACATCAGGATGATGTGGAACATTCAAGTAAAGAGACATTCAGAGTATTTCCAGCAGGACTTCTTAACTTGGGCTCTGAGATTTGGCCCCAGAGGGAGGTAATCTTTGAATTCCTTGAAAATAGAGGCATAATGTTGTTCATGTGAGCACATGCACATTTCTCTGGGGAGAATATTCTTAGCCTTCATCACACAAAGGGATCTGAAAGAAACCGCCTTGCTCTTTGCTCATCCCCTTGAGAGCAGCTGTTTCTGTATTCCCCAGTACAGGTCTCTCTTCCAGGGTTACAGCCTTTTTTTTTTTTTTAACCTGAGCTATTGTTCAAAGATTTAAAGAGAAAGATGTACTATATCTAAAGCACCAGGCTTCTGAGAGTGTGAAGAAGACAATATATATCTGTTCTTCCCTTTCTCTTCATATACTGTTCCCGTGACGTTCCAGACTGTGTGCCCCTGAGAACTTCCCTGGAAAATGGTGCCTTCCCCTGGGAATGGTGCCCTCTGGCATCAGTCAGCTCACTGTGCCCCTCCTTCCTGGGCTGTTTTCCAAGGAGGCAGGCAGAATTTTACATGGGGCAGAGGTTATTTGCATTCATATTTGCCACTGTCTAGAAGGCTCTCTGTTTGTAAGAGACTGCTATCAAGATTATTTCAAGAAAAAAGAATTCTTTTCCTACTACCTGACCTATTTTTTACTGAGAAAAGGACACTAAACCAAACAGAGTTAGAGACTCATAGAACTGAGAAACAATCATTTCCAACTTCCAACTCAATACAATAATTATTTATTCATTCAATAAACTTTCATTTAGAACCTACTCTGTGCTGAGTGTGGAGGATACCATGATGAACAAGATAAAGAATGACAAAATTACTCATGATCCATTAAAAGAGACAGTTAAGGAGTTTTAAAAGTTGATTACGTACCTTAACGGAGGTCTGTTCAGGTATTATGAGACCTGAGATACTTTCCTCTTTGGATGGTATTTCAGGTGGACTGTTGTCAAACTTTTGCCTGGACATTTTTGGTGGTACAAACATCTGTCCCAGTTTTTAAACATCAAGTCTTTCTTCGATTGAAATGAAATTACTTCCTGGTTACCAGTACATTGAGTATAAATACCCAAAGTGTCAGTCTGCTGTATAATTGAGCTGAGTGTTGGATTTATTCTTTTGATTCAGGGCAGTTTATATAGTAAACACATGAAAATACTTTCCTCTTTCAAAGAAAATATACTTCCTTCCATTTTTCTTCTCAAGACATTTTCCATTGAGATGACTAGCCATTTTGGCCTATATTTTGATTTCTCATGTTTAACAGTAATATAGACTCCAACATTATTCCACTCTTTTCTTTTCTGTAAGAGCAATAATGCATGTATAATAATAAATGACAGCTTCTAGTTGGGAACACAAAAAGATCTGCAGAGACTGTGGCAAACTGTGGACACCTGCCTCATCTGAATGAGTGCCTAAATGATCCATACAGGCTGGCCCAGTGTTACCAGTTCTTCTCATATTTCAAGAGAGATCAGAAATAAAAATTTTTAATGTAAAATCTGACTTTTAGATGTTGGCTTATTACATATTTAACAGCTAATCAAAATAAGTTCACAGACTAGACCTGCCCCTGGAGCAGCCTATTTGCCACATCTGAATAGGTAACAATCTTAGCAGCTCCAAAGAGGGAATTTCCCCTTTGAGAGTTACTCAAACAAATATACTCCTTCAGTATTTCACTCATTCATTCATTCTTCTATCCATGTATTCGTTCCAATATTTATTGAGTGCATACTATGAGCCAAGCACTATGCTAGGCACTGGATATATCGCTGAAAATACGATAAAGGCTCTGACACCCCCAAAATTTGCTCTTTTTCTTATCTTTCATATTTTCTATGCTGAGCCTTTTACAACAAACTTGAGCCTTTGAGAGTACCTGTTTCTTCTTATCATCACCTGACTTTAAGTGAATGGCTTAATTGGTCAGGAAGAATTAGCCTGAAGAAGTATAAAACAGTGTCAATTTGGCCACCCTGAGGGAACTGAGCCTAAATGTTTTTCTCTTAGGACAGGGACCTTTGTTCATGTCCTTCTGTCCAGGGTCTCCCAGATTTTTGAAGGCATCCCACCATGCAGGACCCTCCTGATAGGTAATGTGGAGGCTTCGGTTAGTCCTCCCATTAGTGCAGTCTACTGCTCTTTGGATGTATACCCAGGAGTGGAATCGCTGGGTACTTCATATGGTACTTTTATTTTCCATTTCTTTCCATCATTTTCAGTTTCTTTCATCAGTGCTTATGGTTTTCAGAGTATGGGTCTTTCATCTCCTTCGTTAAGTTTATTCCTAAATATTTTATTCTTTTTTATTCAATTTTAAACAAGATTTTTTTTCTTGCCTTTTTCTGATAGTTCATTATTAACGTACAGAAAAGCAACAGATTTCTGTATATTAATCTTGTATCCCGCAACTTTATTGAACTTATTTATTAGTTCTAATAGTTTTCTGGTGGAGACTTTGGAGTTTTCTGTATGTAGTATCATGTCATCTGCAAACAGTCACAGTTTTACTTTCTCCCTTCCAATTTAGATGCTTTTTATTTCTTGTTCTTGTCTGATTACTGTGGATAGGACTTGAGTACAATGTTAGCTGTGGGTTTGTCATAAATGGCCTTTATTGTATTGAGATACAACCTCTCTATAACAACTTTGATGAGAGCTTTTTTACCATAAATTTGAATTTTGTCAAATGCTTTTTCTGTGTCTAGTGAGATGACCATGTGGTTTTAATCCTTCCTTTTGTGAATGTAGTGTATCACATTGATTGATTTGTGGATATTAAACCATCCTTGTATCCCTGAAATAAATCCCACTTGATCATGGTGTATGATCTTTTTTATATGTCATTGAATTCAGTTTACTAATATTTTGTTGATGACTTTTGCATCTGTATACATCAGAGATATTGACCTGTAATTTTCTTTTTTTCTAGTGTCTTTGTCTGGTTTTGGTATCAGGGTAATAGTGGCCTCATAGAATAAATTTGGGAGTGTTTCCTTCTCTTTAATTTTTTGGAATATTTGAGAAGGATATGTATTAGCTCTTCTTTATGTTTGGTAGAATTCCCCCTGCAAAGCTGTCCAGTCCTTGACTTTTATTTGCTGGGAGTTTTTTGATTACTGATTCAAGTTCACCACTAGTGATGGCTCTGTTCAGATTACCTATTTCTTCCTGATGCAGTCTTGGAAGATTGTGTGTTTCTAGAAATTTATCCATTTCTTCTAGGTTGTCCAATTTGTTGACATATAACTGTTCATAGTATTCTCTTATAACTTTTTGTACCTCTGTGATATTTGTTGTAATTTTCCTCTTTTATTTCTTATTTTGTTTATTTGGGTCCTCTTTCTTTTTTTCTTAATGAGCTTGGCTAAAGGTTTATCAACTTTGTTTAACTTTTCAAAAATCATCTCTTGGGTTCATTGATCTTTTCTATTGGTTTTTTGTTTGTTTCTGTTTTATTTATTTTTGCTCTGATCTTTATGGTTCCTTCCTTCTGACTTTGGGCTTTGTTCTTTTTCTACTTCCTTTAGATTGTAGGTTAGGCTGTTGATTTGAGATTTTTCTTATTTCTGGAGGTAGGCCTGTATCAATATAAACTTCTGTGTTATAACTGTGTCCCATAGACTTTGGGAAGTCATGTTTTTATTTTCATTTGTCTCAAGGTATTTTCAGATTTCCTCTTTTATTTCTTCTTTGACCCATTATTTTTTAGTAGCATGTTGTTTCATCTCTTTGTGTTTGTGTTTTGCCCATTTTTCTTCCTGTAATTGATTTCTAGTTTAATACCATTATGGTCAGAAAAAATGCTTGATATAATTTCTCTCCTCTGAAATTTGTTGAGACTTTGTGGTCTAGTATGTTATCTATCCTGGAGAATGTTCTATGTACACTTGAAAAGAGTGTGTATTCTGCTGTTTTGGATGGAATGTTGTAGGTATCTATTAAGTCCAACTGGTCTAATATGTCATTTAAGGCCACTGTTTCCTTATTGATTTTCTATCTGGATGATCTGTCCAATGATGTAAGTGGGGTGTTAAAGTCCCCTACTATTAATTTCTCCCTTTATGTCTGTTAATACTTTCTTTATATATAGGTGCTCCTATATTAGGTACATACATATATGTTAACCAATGTTATAGTCTCTTCTTGTGTTGACCCCTTTATCATTAGGTAATGCCCTTTTGTTTTAAAGTCTACTTTGTCTGATATGAGTATTGCTACCCCCACTTTCTTGTCATTTTCATTTGCATGAAAAATCTTTTTCCATCCCCACACTTTCCATCTGTGTGTGTCTGTAGTTCTGAATTGAATCCTTTGTAAGCAGCATATAGATGGGCCTTGTTTTTTAATCCAATCAGTCACCCTATGTCTTTTGATTAGAGTATTTAGTTCATTGACATTTAAAGTAATTATTGATAGGTATGCACTTCTTGCCATTTTGTTACTTGTTTTCTGGTTGTTTTTGTAGTTCTTCTCTGATCTTTTCTTCTTATTTTAGTTTCTTCCCTTGTGGTTTGAAAATTTTCTTTAGTGGTATGCTTGTGTTCCTTTCTTTCCCATTTTTGTGTATCTATTGTAAGTTTTTGATTTGTGGTTACCATTGGGTTCATATATGTTGATCTATAGCTATACCTACTTGTTTTAAACTGATAGTCATTTAAGTTTAAACACATCCTAAGAAATATAAACTTTTTACTCCCCCCACGTTTAGTTTTTTGATGTCATTATTTTTCATCTTAATGTTTATACCTTAACTGTTTATTGTAGTTATAGCTGATTTTACAGTTTTTGTCTTTTAATCTTCAGACTAGCTTATTTAAGTGGCTGATCCACAGCATTTACTATATATTTCCCTGTACTAGTGAGATTTTTCCTTTCCTATAAATTCTTATTTCTTGTGGTAGCCTTTTTTTTTCAATTAAAGAAGACCCTTTAATACTTATTTTAAGATTGATTTAGTGGAGATGAATTCTTTTAGTTTTTGCATGTCTGAGAAACTCTTTTTCTCTCCTTCAATTCTGAATGATAACTCTGCAGGGCAGAATATTCTAGGTTGTAGGTTTTTCCCTTTCAGCACTTTAAATACATCATGACATTCTCTTCTGGTCTGCAAATCTCCTGCAGAAAAATCATCAATAGCGTTATGGGGGTTCCCTTGTATGTGACTCTGTTTTTCTCTTACTGCCCATAGAATTCTCTCCTTATCTTTAATTTTGCAATTTTAATTATGATACATCTTGGTGTGTGTCTCTTTCGGTTTATCTTGTTTGGGACTCTTTGTCCTTCCTGTACCTGGAAATCTGCTTCTTCCTTCAAATTTGTGAAGTTTTCAGCCATAATTTCATCAAATATATTTTCACCTCTTTTCTCTCTCTCTTTTCCTTCTGGGACACCTATAATGCAAATGTTAGTACACTGAATGTCCCAGAGGTCCCTTTAACTGCTCTCATTTTTTATTTGTTTTTCTTTCTGCTATGCTGATTGGATGATTTCCATTATTCTATCTTCCCAATCACATATGCATTCTCTCTATCACCCATTCTGCCGTTAATTCCTTTTAGTTTGTTTTTCATTCCAGTTACTGTATTCTTCAGCTCTGACTGGTTCTTTTTTATATTTTCTAGTTCCTTATTAAAATTCTCACTGTGTTTATTTATTCTTTCCCCAAATTCAATTAGTATTCTTATTACTAATGCTTTGAACTCTTTATCTGGTAAATTATCTTTGTTTCATTAGGTGTTTTTCCCGGGGGGGTTTTCTTATTCTTTCATTTGAAACATACTCCTCTGTCTTCTCATTGTGTTTAACTTTCTCTGTCTCTATGAAATAAGATGAAACAGTTACCTATCACAGTCTTGAAGGGATGTCCTTGTGTGGGAGAGTCCCTATGCAGTCTGCATGTGTCCAGTGGCTTTGGTGGGTGAGCTGGATCTGATGTAAGCAATGGTCACACCTTTCTGCAGGTGTACTGGCAGCTATCACCTTGGTAAGAGGTGGGTCTGGAGATGGAGAGGCTAGAGCCAGAGGCAGGTGTGAGCTGGGGCTTTTCCTATCCTCAGGGCCATCACTGACCTATCAGGGACAGGGTTGGGTCCCAAGATTCTGGAGCAGAAGCCCTGAAATTCTGGTCTGAGTTGGTTCCATTCCCTCTTAGTGTGTGCCCTCCCCCATCCTGGCAACAGCACTGTTGCCCCAGAGAGAAGGAGCGTTGAAAAAGTGGGGCCAGAAGTGGGTGTTCAGTGTAGGCTGTGGTGTGCACTGGAACAGTTCTGGCATGTCAAATAGAGCTCCAGACCACTCCCGATTCACTGCCTCCATGAGTGCCAGTAATGTCCACCCTGACCCAGTTCAGGTGCGGTGCTGAGTCCAAGCCTGCTCTTCCCCCCGCCTCCATGTGTGTGTACTCTCCTTGGCAATGGCAGCCTTCCCCCTAGTGGGGAGCTATACCAGAGCTAGAGAGGCCAGTGCATGCACTGGGACAGTCCTGACACATTGGTCAGAGTTCCATACCACCATCACTCTGTTCAGATGCAGTGCTGAGCCTGAGCCCACCCAAGTGTTCACTCTCCTTGGCAGTGGCAGCCTTCCCCATAGTGGAGAGCTGCTTGGGAACTAGAGTGGCCTGGGCTTGTGCTGGGGCAATTGTGGGAAACTGGCCAGAGCCCAGGTAGTTTCAGTCTACTTCCTCCATCTTATTCTTGGGAGTAAGCAAATGTATACGTGATCTTCAAGAGTGGAGTCTCGATTTCTTATAGCCCTCCTGTAGGTCCCACTGGTTTCAAACCAAATAAGGGGACTCATCAGTTTCAGACCCTAGGCTGGGTTGCCCAATATGTGGTTCAAACCCCTCACTCCCCAGGGAGGATCTCTGAGCCCATGTAATCCCCCTCCTTTTGTGTGTCCCCTCCTAGGGACGCAGAACCCAGCCTGATCTCTTCTCCTCCCTTCCTACCCAACTCTGTGTGGATCTTTCTTTACAGCCTTGGTTGTAGAATCCTCTTTCTGCCAGTCTCCAATTTGTTTTCTATGAGAATTTCTCCACATGTAGGTATATTTTTGATGTGTTTGTGGATGGAGGTAAGCTCAGCATCCTCCTACTCTGTCATCTTGATCTCTACCCCTTGGCTAAACCTTCTTTGACAGGCATGAACCCATTCTATTTCCAAGCAGTAAATATAATTTTATACTACTTCATGACTCTTGAGCTCATGTATACCTGTGACAAAGCTGTCTTCAAGAATCATGGACTTGCTTTTATTACATATTGCTTTTCACTGTGTACTCTATTCTCACTCAGGAACTCAGTGAAATAATGGACTAAAAATAAGGACAGGCTAGTTTGGTTTTTTTCTCTACTTGAATTCAAGTAATCACTTGTGACCAGGGAAAAAAAGCCACTAAAATATTCTTTATCTTCATAAATAATACACCATGTATCTGCTTGGAATCTTTCCTTTGTGATCACAATTGCCTTCATTGAGCATCCAAAGTGAACAGGTTTTTAAAAATTATTAAACATCATTAGAAATATGAATAAGACCCACAGTCCTTTATTGTAGAAAATTGATACCCCAAGATTTATTAAGCAGCAAACATGATTTGAGGTGCCTATGATAATGCTGACTCATTATTCTTGTTCTAAATTTATATTTTACTTTTTCCTCACCCTACCTTTTCATTCATAGTATTTATGATGCAGAAGTGTGAATGTTCTGAGAGGACCATAAAAATGTTAGCATCCCATTCTTCAAGTTAGAATGACAGACTACGTGACCTAGACATTATTTTCCGAATTATTTTTATAAGAAGTCAAAGTTATTTTGTGGAGACAGAAAAGTTATTGATTTATAACATAGAAATATTCTGGTCCTACAACCCTCTTTTGATGATGCATTGAGTTGGAATTGTCCAGCCCACTTGTGCCCATCACAATAACCATAGTCAGTCCACTCTCAGCCAGCTAGAATGGGTCCCGAACACCGTAGGTGGGACAAACATTTCCCCAGGGGCACATGGACCTGTCCCAGAGCTTTCATTTCCATCTGTACACTCTCCTAAAACTGACCTGACTGAGAATGTGCCCGTGGTCATGGCACCAGGATGATTCTCTTTTCCCTCTTCGCTGCTCACAATAAGCTTTTCTTCTTTACATACATAAGTCATCATTCTCACTCAACCAGAATCATACTAATCCCTTACTATGACTCTAGTATAAAAACCTAAGGCACAAGCAAAAGGATGATTTGAAGTACTGGGGTCCCCAAAAAACACTTTAATCAAGGCCCCATAAAACGAAAGTAAACCTCATCTCTTTCTCCCAGTCTCTTTCTCAAAAGGGTAAAATATGGCATTAGAAATAGGGTATTTGGGCCTGTGCTGGGGATGTTCTCAATTCAGAAGGGAGTCACTTCTCATGGGAATGGGTATCATAGGTTTATTTGAATTAAAAGCACAAGACCAGAGTTTGTGACAGAAAGCACATTGGTTTGCAGTTGGTTTGATAATGAGGACAGGCTTTGTCAGTTAACCTGGTAGATATATTTCATAAACTGAACGAGTTAAATCTCCACATTTTGATGAAAATATTTAAAACACAATACTTATATAATTACAAAACATAATAATATATTAACAATTTTTATTTAAAATATTGTATTTTTTTAAAGTATTATTTTGGCAAAGGTGTTTCCATTTTACAATCCGTTCTAAGTTTGTTGGATTAATTAAGGTGTTTCTATGTGAAGAAGTAACAGATACCAGTAAAAACTCCTTTAATAAAGGTAGAACCTTACAGGGTATTTCCCAGGAACTGGGCAAATGAATGACTCATAACGAGTTACAAATCACTTTATGTCAGGTGGGTTCCAGTTAT
Source organism: Leucopleurus acutus (assembly GCF_964270905.1). Taxonomy (NCBI): domain Eukaryota; kingdom Metazoa; phylum Chordata; class Mammalia; order Artiodactyla; family Delphinidae; genus Leucopleurus; species Leucopleurus acutus. Next base: position 25,684,554 of record NC_139152.1, read on the forward strand.
TTTCTTCCTACAAAGGAATTGAGTTGTCAGCTGCTACCACATTGAGAACTGGTTTTGATAATAAATCACGGTGTGAATTCTGGCATTCTGAAAGGAGTTCAAAGAACTGAGTCATTGCTGGAACACAACTTCTCCCTATTCTCATACACATGAACAACTGGTAAAGAAAAAATTGGGAATATTGTTGATTTTGCCCACTGTTTTGTACTAGCAATAGGTAATATTCACCCACAGATACAAGAGCAACAGCCCCCAAAGTACATTTTTACATTTAATATTTAGTTATAAAAATGTATTATGTGTATGTGGTTTGACCAAATCTGTATCAATAACAAAAATAACAACTCAATCCAAATTGAACATTTTTAATGCTTAAAGCCTTATAGCTATAGAAAATTGAATTTTTTTAATTTATATACATATTTATGATATTGAGAGATGAAGCAATTAATAAGAGATTCTCTAAGATAAATATGTATTAAGCAAGCTAAAATTCTTTGGGAGAAATGGGAAAGAAATATTTCTTTCAAGACAAAAGGAAGGATATAAAATATTCCACCTGTTACGGAAGAACTTCATGTTTGTACAAATGGAAGATGATTGAGTGTCATATTACAATGGCATTTAGATTCCATGTAAATGCCATATTACTATGGCATTTAGATTCTGGGTATGTTTAACACAGTGATATTCAAGTTTTATTTTTAAATGTCAGATACACAAGGAACTGAAATCCTTTCTATTTAAAATTATGATACAAATTTAAATATTAACCTAAAAGATGAGAGAGGATGCATAGTTTTAAAAAATTCTCTTATGAGGCAAAAAGGTAAAACGCTTCTACTATAAATGCTGTAGAATTTCTGACAGTGGGCCATTGGCAGCATGTCACATTGCTCTAAATGTCAGCATTATACTTTTGACAAGGGATTTGTTGTTTTAGTCCAGCTGAAAATCCATGTTTGGAGTACCTTGGAGTCAATTATTAAAAGAAAGAACAAATCAGCAGGGCAGATAGCCATCTGAATTCAGCGCTTGCAGAGAGGGGGTGCATGAAACTGCAGGTCACTTTGGGCAGAGGGATCACAAGCTGGTGGACTTGAGGTTGGTTTCTAAGAAAAAAGGAAAATCCTATTAGTAAAATAATCTTAATTGTTTTTTTTCAGTAGGCTTTAGGACTAAATGAAAAAATCCATGAAAATGAGATAAAAGGGTCAATGGAGACTGGGGGCAGATAGTCATTTAGGGAAGGATGTTAGAGAAGGCCATTTGCAGTCTCAAGATGGGAGAGGTGTGAGAAGAAGTCATGAAAATTGTTCTGTTAGACAAATCACACTGGAAAATAAAAAAACAAGAGACTCATTTGAAAAAGTAGACCTCAGTTCAGGTTCTAAGGAGGAAGAAAGAGGAAAAAAAGGAAAGGAGATGCACTTACACAAAACATAAGGATGAATTATATATTAAAAATTGAAGATCATGCAGGAATAAAGGGGTAATGAGAATAGTTCCCCTTTGTTGAATTGGGGGATAAAAAATAGACCATAACTAATGAAAGGAAAGATGGGAAAATTTTTTTAAAACCCTTTCTTTTTGGTATTCATGTGACTTCACTAGAGTATTTCATCTGCCATACTAATTAGACACTCAACCACTATTCAGTAAGTGCCCACTGGGTACAAGGCACTGTCTAGGTACCGGGAGGTACATGAATAGGCACAGACTGGTCCCTGCCCACGAGTTGTTCACAGTCTCACAGGAAAGCAAAAGAACACAAAAATAACTACAAGACCTAGCAGCTTGTGATATAAACAAGAACCTCAGCAGGGAGAGAATTTGATTCCAACTTGGATAGGCAGGGAAGAGTTAATTCATTTGCTCTTTCTTCCCACAAATATTCATGCACACGTTTCGTGCCAGCATAGACTGCTTGGTGCAGCAGTGACCCTGTCCCTTCCCTGATGTCAAGCCTGATGGTACATGGAGGAGTTTCATGAAAATGCTGATAGCATCTGAAATTTGCCCAGCTCAGTCCACCTCCCTGGTGATGGCAGCCTGCAGTTGAGGCAGAAATATGTGTTACTCATTTGCATGTGTTTTTCTTTGACTGTGAGTTGACCAAGCCCCTTCTGTATTTCTCGGTATCCCACAGTTTAGCATTTCTTTATAATAAAGTCCACCTGTTTTAGTGTGGCATTCAAGGCTTTTCATATTCTAGCCCCAATTTTTCTTCTACCTTTGCCTCCCATGGCCCGCCTCCCACTTTCATTCACTCCATGTCTTGTCACTTTGTGCCTCCCCTCTGGAAACTACTACATTGCTTTGGATCCCTGTTCCTTTGCTCCTGTCGTTTCCTCTGCCTGGAAGGTATCTTTTTCTTTCTGGCCTTGAATGCATGTTTCCTTCACTTCTGCTTCCTGAAATCCTCATCATCTGTCCTTAAGTCTCAGTTCACAGGCCACCTCCTCCACAAGGCCTTCCCAGATCCTCCAGTCCAAATTACTCCCCTTCTTCTGTCTTCCTGTGGCAATTATTTCTTCTCTTCATGGCATGTGCAGTTTCCTGGTACCACACTTAATACCCTCCTTTGCCTCCGCACCGGACGGTGAACTCAGGTGTGACTGAAGAGGCCAAATGAACAGCTCCTTCTCTTTCATGGTAATTGGTTTTAGGTCTGGTGTCAGTGTTAGCAGCTCTGACACTATTTTCCTCTCTGAGTCTCTGCTCCAAGGGATGCTACATTCTTTATAGCAGGGTTCGTTGGGCTGGCAGTTTCTGCTGCTGGTGAGGCTTCCCAGTAGAGCCTGACTGGACTACGGGGTGAGAAGCAGGGCTTCGAGGCATCACTAAAGCCTGAGCCTTGCTTGCCCTGTTTGTGATTGCTTCCTTCCAACTTGTTACCCCCAGGAGCACTTGCAGGTCTGCTGTTCTCCGTGGCTTGCATATCCACATGTGCAGTGAGAGTGTTCATCCAAGCCCAGGGACCCAGCTTCACTCCAGGACTTCATCGCTGATGAGGCTGGTTCTCTGTTTAAACTTCAGGAGGACTTGCACGTGATGCTGAGCTAAGTGTCCTTGTGTAGACAGAGCAGATCTGGACCTCACAGCTGCTTTGCTCATAATCATTGTCTTCAGCCTGTGGGTCAGAGCTGGGTCTTGACACCTTGGTGACATCAAACTCCCCTTCACCATCTTCCTGATTTCCTAATTCTTCTCAGATTCACAAATCAATGGACTGTGGTTCTACTAGCAGCTCTGTGGTAATAGCTTTCAGCTCTCTGCTCCTAATGAAAATACTTTTCTGTGTTCAAAGTTCTTTGGGTATAGATCAGTAGAGAATTTCTTTTTATATGTGACTTGATGTCAATCTATATGTGTGCATATAATTTAATTCCTTTTTATTTACATTTATAATCAGTTTATTATACTATGTACTGAAGGTAATTTAAGGCAATATCCAGGTGAACTTTAATAAAATGATTTTTCAAAACACTCAGTGAAGCAGATGAAATGTTTATGGCCCCACCCTCTTCCTCTGAAGTGGAAAGGAGGAGAGAGAGAGCCATCAAGATTTACGGAACATCTACTATGTGTGTGTTCTCTCATTAAATATAATGATCATGTAAGGTAGGAGATGGGAGGTGTTCCTCTCATTTTAAGATGACAAGCTGAGGTTTCGAAAGTTAAGATCAAATTGTCCATGGATAGACAACTAGCAGGTGATGGAGTGTGGATTCAAACCCTGGGTGATCTAGCACCAACACCCATGCTCATTAAACCATCCCTCCTTTGTAACTGCAAAGCGAGCGGGTTTATCTTATGAGGATAATTACCAATATATTTCCCAGAAAATTATTATCTGCTATTAATTGATTCTCTATTCCTGCTCTTTTCTCTGCTTGAAATGTCACCCGAGCTCTCTCCTTTGGTGAACTCTGGTTCACCCTTTAAGAATTAGCTCAGGGGCTTCCCTGGTGGCACAGTGGTTGGGAGTCCGCCTGCCGATGCAGGGGACACGGGTTCGTGCCCTGGTCCGGGAAGATCCCACATGCCGCGGAACGGCTGGGCCCGTGAGCCATGGCCGCTGAGCCTGTGCGTCCGGAACCTGTGCTCCACAACGGGAGAGGCCACAGCAGTGAGAGGCCCGCGTACCGCAAAACAAAAAATCAAAAAAACGAATTAGCTCAAAATATGACTTCATCTTTGAAGCACTTCCTGAACCATATCCCACCTCCAGTCTTGACAGAATTATTTCATTCTTCCACTACACAGTTCTTTGTAAATGTGTCTTAATTTTACCACAGCATTAAGGTCAGTCATTTACGCCTCTCTCTTCTCAACCACTTATTCAAATCGCCCTGATACCCTAGGGCCCAGTAAGATGACTGCACTCAGTGTTTGCTCAAAAGCTACTTTTGAAAGAATAGTTGAATGAATACATTTTGGTGATATAAATTGACTCTCCATAGAAGAATGTTAAAAATTAAATATTAAAATTCTGCATCATCCTCCCTCAAATCCTCCCTATGTAAAGCCATTGTTAAATTTATATGACTGTGACCATCTGTCCAAGATAGGGATACAGTTCTTCTGCAGGGAAAGGGTTAGAGAGCTTCCTGGGAACCAGAGACAGGACACTTGAGCAAATGATGCTGGCGTGCTTCCTGGAGGGGCATCTGATTCCACTTTGTGAACGTTGATCTTTAGCTTAGCTTATTGACCCACATCTGTATGATATACCCCATGAATGAGCCAGCGTTTCTATTTAAGAAACACGGTTCTAAACCAGTTTCTAATTACAGGAAGTGGTGCTATGGAAATCTTAAATCGAAATAAGCCTACAGTCCCAGATTACAAAAGAGGATCAATCCCCACTCTTTAGTCTGACCATGTTCTTTCAGGCTTTCCCAATGGGTGGCTGTTATATTCTAGAGGCACCATGAGGCCTTGGGGGCCGAGATCTGTGTAATAACAAGCTACGTGACTGGAAGTGTCTATTTTGTGTACCATTCTCACTTTTAGAAACAAAGGCATTTCTAAATGAGCTGATCTTTAACTGTTTCATTGAAATTATGAAATCTCTCCCTAGAAAAATGCATATCTACCCAATATTATGACTGTGATTTTAGGGATGTATGGAACTGTAGCAGGTAAAGAAACAAGGGTAAGGTGTCCCAACTACAGAACTAATGGCCTTCACTTCAAAGCAGGAGGAGCAGGTAAGCATGGCCACCACTGAAGGGAACAGGACCGTTTCTTGATATGGAAACAATTCTATCTTAAACGTAAAAGGAAGGTTTTGCAGCTCTGAAGTGCTTTTAGAACTATCTCTTCAAAAATACACTTAGAAATATAAATTTTACCAAGCTAGTAAATGTTCATTGAAAAAAAATTAGAAAGTACAGTTAAACCATCCCCAAATAAAAGTATCCATGGTCTCAAAACCAAAGAGTACTGCTGTTAATATTTTATTATGTGTCTTTACTGACTTTTTCTATGACACATTCTTACCAAAATAACTACAGTGATGATAAAACCTCAAATAACCTTATATGGTAGTTTCTATTATTTAAGCTATTTTCACATGGTAGAATTGAGGCACAATGTACTTAGTTTGCTTAGAGTACACGGCTAGTAAATGCCAGAACTGGGATTTGAACTTCAGGAGCCTATCACCAGAGCCCATGAGAGCATGGTGTGAATACTATTTGGCAATCTACTTATTCACTTAAAACGCTTATTGTGAACATCTTCCCATGTCACTAAAATTGTATATCTACATCATTTTTAAATGACTGTGTAGGGCTTATTTATAGGCATGCATCATAATTTATTTACCCAATGCCCTACTGCAGAGTAGCCAACTATTTCAAGGAGGAAATTTTAAATAATTCACGCTGTACATTCTCGAAGCTAACTTATTGATTAGGTTAGAACAGAGTTAAAATATTAATAGACCTTATATTTACAACATGTTATTTCTTAGCAACTCACAATTCTTCTTAGAGTAAAAGAATCTCAGCCTTGTTTTTCAGTAGTGTAGACCAGTGCTGCGTTGGGGAATGCTTCCCTCCCATGGCTTCTTCCTTCTTCCCGATGCTCAATTTATTTCTGGGGACCTGAGCAATGCTGGTGAAAGAGACAGGCATCACAGTGTTTGGACTGTGCTTGGTGTATGATCTCAAAGCAAGAGAAACCATAAGTTGCTTTCCTATTTTGATATCAAGTAGCAAGAAAAATGTATAGAGGAATTTTCTTAAAACACTGGTTTTCAAACTTTCACTAAAAATACAGCAATAGGGACTTCCCTAGTGGTGCAGTGGTTAAAAATCTGCCTGCCAATGCAGGTGACATGGGTTTGATCCCTGGTCCAGGAAGATCCTATATGCTGTGGAGCAACTAAGCCCATGTGCCACAACTACTGAGCCTGCGCTCTAGAGCCCACAAGCCCCAACTACAGAGCCTGTGCGCTCTAGGACCCGCATGCCACAACTACTGAGCCTGCGTGCTGCATCTGCTGAAGCCCGCGTGCCTAGAGTCCGTGCTCTGCAACAAGAGAAGCCACCACAACGAAGAGTAGCCCCCACTCGCCACAACTAGAGAAAGCCTGTGTGCAGCAATACACAAGACCCAACACAGCCAAAAAAAAAAAAAATACAGCAATAGAACTTTTCTCAAATGTAATCTCATAGGGGACCCTATCATAATAAAAATATTTATTTTACTAGTATAAATTTATTTTATAAATCAAAGTTTCAACATTTACTTTTTATAAAATTTATAAAGAATTATGAAGCATTTTTGGTGAACAAAAATTTTGAGTTAAACTTTAGCTGCAAACTTATACCTGTATCAGTTTATTTCAGTTTTTGTTTCAGTTGTACAGTATTGAGAAAACTCTTGGTTTGCACAGGTAAGTATTTGCAAAAGTTTTTTATAGCTTACCATGAATCTCTGAATAGTCTTCAATTAAACAGATCCAAACATTTGAAAAAAGATTAAATAAGAAAGTTTTGTTTCAGAGTTGTGTCCTTACACATAAATAACAACTGCTCTCATTACTTATTGTAGAAATAATAGTAGAATGCCACATTTATAATGATCATTGCAACTATTTGTAATAAAATATTATCAAAATGTGTGTTAATTACCTTGACTGTGGTGATCAATTCACAATGTATATGTATATCAAAACATCAAGTTATTTCACCTTAATTAAATACATTTTTATTTGTCAATTATACAAAGAGGTGGCAGGAAAGAGAAATCTGGGGCTTGTCCCACTGAGGGTCAATGAGCTGGGATCACGTGAAGGCAAGGATGACAACCCAGGACTGCCCAGACTGGTGATGCTGACTCCCGACAGATGGACACGGCCCCAAGGCCTGCTTTTGTGGTAATTCGGCATGAGGATTAGGTGTAACCATGTCTTTCAGAGATCTCTCCTGTATCCTGTTTGATGTGGCTTCAGGCAAATGAGCACAGAAAGAAAGCTCTGCTGTTTGTCACCTGCCAAAACCACAGAGACACATTTTATACCAATGAGAAGCCACACATCCTTTGCCCTAAGCTCTTTTTCCTCATTCCCAGACCCTTGAACCCTTTCCAGTTGCACTCTTTGACCTATATTTTCTTTACAACCTTCTTCAACCCTCCTCCTCCCTTGCCCAGAGCCCTGGGTAGCTTCTCCTCGTGTGACTAGAAGGCAACCAGGCACATTGTCATTAACAAGAAAGCCCCTGGTCATTATGCCTGTGCCTGTTAGAATTCTACAAACCACAGAGTGAGAGCAGTTGATACTTTGTAGTCACATGTTATAGTCAAATAAGAACTTTATTTAGTAGCCTATTTTCATTTAAAAATATTAAGCATATGCATTTTTGCCTGTACATTATTAATGAAAAGAATGGCTGAGGCATATTCCAAGTTTAAGCACATACTGCAATTTTCTTCCTCTATTAAATCCATAAAGCAGCCATTTGATATGTAAACTTTGAAGTATTTAATACCAGTAATTATAAGGCCTTAACTCTTAAAAATATATATATATATATTTTTGTAATTGATTTATTTTCCTGCCTTGTCAGGTGAAGAATTTTATCTGGAGAAAGAAACTGTTGGTTTTTTGATTTGTTCGTTCGTTTGAAGTTCCTACATCTTTAATCTCCTTGACACGAAGATGATAGAGCACTATTGAGGGGCAACAAGCTGGGATGAGTCATTACATTCTGATCACCTCCCTGCCTGGGCATGTGATCCTTGGAGAGTGTTCAGCAGCTCAGCACTCTGTAAGTCCCAGAGGGGGAAGCAGAGGCGGGAGCCAGTTATCACATTGACCCAGGCTCGTGCCTGGCATGCATCTGACTGCAAAGCGTCAACAGTGCCTGAAAGCTGTGAGCCAGAGGGCCTCCCCTTGGCTTATATGAGAATGCCTTTCCTCTCAACCAATGGGAGTAATTGAATTGCCTGTCTTACTTTTTAGAGAGTGACCTATAAACCCCTCTTGCTTCCTATTTTTTCCCTGTATTCACCTTGTCTCTGTGTCCTAACTTCTCTTTGCTTTGCCTCACTGACAGCAGAAGGATACAACAGCTGACTGTGGATGTGCTCTCTCTCTCTCATTTGGTCCCATCCAGAGCTATTTAAATGTCCCCGTTGAAGTCTTGTCTACTCTGGTCTCTCCAGCCCACTGTTACCTGCACCTCTTTCTCTCCATTCACCTGTCACTATGGAGCCAGGCCTTTCTCCAAGGGGATAATTGTCTCTTTTGTTCTCTGAATAATCCTTCTTGACCTTCTTCATAATAAACTAGCAGAAGTTCTATGGAAAGAATAATACTGCTGATACATAGCTTAGAAGGCCCACAACACATAATTTCAAATTCTGTGCTTTTCAAACCATTTAACACCCAGCAACTCTGCATACATGGAAGCATTCATTCATTCAGTGTGTACCCTGTGTGTTTGCTGCTCTGCTGGGCATTAGGAATAACGCCAAACACAAGACAGATGATTCCTGCCCTCAGAGAGCTTCTAGTCATATGGGGAATGCAGATACCACACAGTATGTACTGTAAAACTGATTACAGTTGTGACAAATGCTACAAAGGGAAAGTTCAGAATGCCACGTACATAGCAGGGAGCCTGGCCAATAACAGTGTTTCCTGAGTGCTGATCATCTACCACCCAACCTCTCCAACAACCCCACAAGGTAAGGACTTGTTACGATTTTCATTTCACAGAGGACGAAACTGAGGCTCAAAGAATAAGCAGCCCAAAGTGAAACAGCTAATGAGGGGTGTAGCCAGGGTTTGGATCCAAGTTTGTGTGACTCTAGAGATGCTGTCACTAACCTGTGTCCACCACTGCCGCCCATGGAAGGTACACAGGACGAGAGTCAGGACACCTCCCGGCACGTCGGCTGTCAAGGCCTGGGCTCCCATTTGTACCGTGAAAGAGTTATGCTAATCAAGTCCTTCCCTGTGAATCCGGAGAGGCTCTCTGACTGCTTTGACCAACAGAGCACCTTTGACAGAGGAGAGGGTTTTACTGTGTTCCTTTCCACATCCAGATGTTAAGAGACTGGCAGCTTCCACTTCCTGTGTCCTGGAATGCCCTTTCTGAGAGAAGCCAACCACCAGGTGAGAAGTCCCATCACCCTGAAAGTGCCATGCTGTGAGGAAGTTCAAGCTACCTGTGTGAAAAGGCTGTGCCGAGAGAGAGAGAAACCCAGCCTGCTTCTGTTAGAGCTGTCAGAGCCCAGCCACCAAGAAAGAGCAAAGCAATGTTTGGCCATTCCAGGCCCACCAGATTCAACCAGGAGAAAATTTGAGGAAACAAGTCAACCGCCAGAACCAAGGCCCCAAGCGTATATTGTACGTACAACTATTCAAGCCACTCGAGCCAAAGTTCCAGTCACCATGGGACAGATACAAGCCATTCCCACCGCGCCCTGCCTGAATTCCTGCTTAGTGTGGCAGGCCTAAGAATGTGTTTGGTATTTTATTGCCCTAGATATGGGGGTGGTTTGTTACACAGCAGACCCTTTGAGAATCTAATGTAAGCAACAGATCTTCTTCCCACGATGATGCACACATACATGTGCAATTTTATACCCTATCTTAAGATCCACTTCCCCCCAATTTATCAGCCGATTCTAGGCAAAGTGCCTGAACCATAAGACTGAAGACCTCAGAAACTGTCTAGCGACTAGGCACTTTGCCTAGAATCGGCAGATTCTAAATCAAATTCAGGCTGCAAGGGCAGAGAGGGATTTCTTTACCAGACATCTTCTTTCAGGAGGGACGTCTTTTATGAAAGTTCATTTTCTTTTCCTTTAAAAAAATTATGATACAATGCCTAACATAAAGTACAAAGAAAAACAATGAACATCTGTGTTTCCACCACCTAGCTCTATCAAGTCTTGACACTGTAATATATCTACCTCATTTTTCTAAAACTTACGGAAACATTTTAAATCTCTTGTACCACTTGTATCCTCCCTCCCTAGAAGTAACCATGCTCCTGAATTTGCTGTTTATCATTCCTATGCATGTTTTATTACTATTACTTTATAAGTTTATAACTATAATGAACAAACGGCATCATTTGATTTATTTTCAAACTTTGAATAAAGGTTATATAGGGGAGAAATATTTGCCACCCAAAAATGTGTCTCTTTGATGTGAAGATGAATTTAGGCTGATTATTTTTAAGAAACAGGGGACTCGGAAAGTTTTTCTTGTTACCTCTCCCTTAGCTGTCTAAAAGAATATAGATAAAGTGCCTGTTAACAGAATACAGCTCTCTCCAGAGAACACACGCTAGGTGTGTGTGGGAAACTCAGCAGGGCCTGGAGATCAGAGTCCACTCTGTGTCCCATTGTCTCTGCACCACCCAGCAAACATTTGCTCACCAAACATTTGCTTTTCTATCCCCATGTGACTTGGCTTCTTCCCCTTTGAAGTCCCAAACCACTACCCCTCTTTTCTCTTTAGCTGAAGATGGTATTTAAGGTGAGGGCTTTAGCTATTTTGGCAAGTTACTCTGTTCTCCCGAGTCTCTCACGGGTATACACGTTATTAAACTTTTGTTTGATCTTCTTCTGTTTATCTACCTCATGTCCATTTAGTTCTCAGACCAACTGATAGGGAGAGACTAGGATAGTTGCACAGCTAGTTTTGGAAAACCCACTAGGGGATTATAGATAGAGAGGAAACTTTGGGAGACCATTGTAAGTTAATAATCACTCAGGAAAGTAATCAGAATATTGTGACACAAAACTGGCCTGCTTAACAATGAAACCATGCAATAAAAGCACAAGATCTGCCCCAGGCCATTAAGTGAAAACATGAGGCCTGCATCCTGCTAGTCAAGGTCAGTAAGATAATGATCCTTCAGACGTGCACCTCTGCATGGACTGAGGACAGAAATATAGGGGAAAGGTGACATTCCAAAGTCGAAGACCCTCATTATAGTGAAACTTGAGATGACTTAACATATTTTAACATATTTTAGTATATGTTATCACCCTTCTGCTGATTTGAATAGCGCCATGACAGCCCGAGTTTGACCATATAGGGTCAAAAACTTCCCACCTGACACAAAGGAGAAGCTAATGATGTAAGCTTGACGTCTACTCAAAGAATGAGGAAGAAGGTGGTCTTCTCCCCTTCCTCACTTTTCCTTTGATTATAAAAACATAGCCCGCGAGCTTCCCTGGTGGCGCAGTGGTTGAGAGTCCGCCTGCTGATGCAGCAGACACGTGTTCGTGCCCCGTCGGGAAGATCCCACGTGCCGCAGAGCGGCTGGGCGCGTGGGCCATGGCCGCTGAGCCTGCACTTCCGGAGCTTGTGCTCCGCAGCAGGAGAGGCCACAACAGTGAGAGGCCCGCGTACAGCAAAAACAAACAAAAAAAAACAGAGCCCGCTTAGTTCTCAGGGCAGAGCTCTCTTGCCCGCCCTTCACAGGCATCCTATACTAATAAATCCACTCTTTACCTGTGTCCTTCACAGGCATCCTATACTAATAAATCCACTCTTTACCTATCACTTTTTCCCTCACTGAATTCCTTCTGTGCCAAGACATAAAGAGTCTGAGCTTCATTAAGTCCTGAGACGAGCTGTGCAGTTTCACAACTAGAAGAAACTGGAAGGGTAGAGGAAAACTTCTTCCTCCCTTACAGTTATCACTGTATTTATTATTGTGTTAACTCCCTGTTGTCCTACTGAACATTAGGTTTTTGAAGTTCACCCATTTAGATACACATAGTCAAAGTTCATCAATATTGACTGCTGTGTAATGGTTCAGCTTCACAATTTGTTTATCCATTTTCCTATGATTACTTGTGTTATTTCCTCAGTTTTCCTATTACAAACTATGGTACAATAGTGCCTAGTGTCAACGGCATATAGATGAGAATATCTTTTGGGTATGCCCCTAGAAGTGGAGTTTCTGAAATCTGTGGAAAACCCATGCCCACTGTTCCATATCTAGACAAACTGCTCTTCAGAATGAATGGGGCAATTCACAGGCACATCAGCAGTAAGGCCCCTCTCTTCAAATCCTCAACAAAATTCAACCACATCAGAGTTTTTAACTTTTCTTAATCTGATGGGTATGAAGTTGATTCTCAGATTGGTTCAAGAAGGAAATGTATTCATAGTAACTTCAGTGTGTGACTCTGCTGTAAACAATACGTACATGGTCATAATAATTTAATACTAAATACTAATTTAACTAAAAATTGTAAGAGAATCTAAAGTATGAGAAGAAGTATGTGTGTGTGTGTGTGTGTGTGTGTGTGTGTGTTTATGAGTGGTGGTGGTGGTTAGATTTTCACACAATGAATCTTAAAAATTTTCTTGTAATTACCTTGCACAAAATCTTGTAAATCAAGTTACTTACACAGGGTTGGGCTTAGAGAACAGTTTCATGTTTGCTACTAGAGTGAAATTGCAAGTATTTAAAATTCAGGGGATTTAAGGGGGCATATAAATGTTTTGACCAGCACTGTTGGAATGGAAAACCAAATTCATTTTTTTAATTTCATTTTTTATGCAATTTTAAAAGTTTACTTTCCATTTACAGTTAGTGAAGTGAGGTTTTCAGGTGACAGAACAAAAAACTCTGTGGTTAAATTATGTATTATTCATAAATAACAATGTTCTCTTCAGATCAAAATTGTTCACCCCTTTCCCATTTCAAACACCTTTCCTTATTGACTGGATTCAGATGAGTAGCTCCTGACTTCACTGAGTTGCTACATGTCAAAACTGAAATTACTGAACAAACAAGGTGTGAAATTAAATAATGAGTCAACACAGAAAATGTAGCCACCAGTTACAGTGATGTTTGTGGAATCATGTTTGCTTAACAGATTAACTTTAAAGTCTCCTGATAAAAGTTTAAGCCTAATTAATAAGTGAATGTTTTTAACTCAGAGCACAAACAATGTGCTTCAGACACCTTATGCACAATCTAACTTCAGATTTCTTGAAAGGTTTTGTTTTTCCAACTTCTCTTTGTGACACTTCTAGTTTCTTTCACTTCCTTCATTCATCCTAATATGAATTTTCCCATTAAACATGTGCTAGGACATATGCTCATGGGAGGTAGAAATATTCTGGTCTTTAGTTGTAGACCTGATGTTGACTACATAGAGACCACTGTCCCTGAGCTTGGCAAAGCAGGACAGTGGTGGTGGGTGCTGACAGAACAGCAACTTTGTCACAGCATTTGGTAACTGGCGTAAACCAAACCAACCAACAAGATTATTGTACCATCATTTATTATTTGTGAATTTGAACTATGTAATTAGGTGCATACATATTTAGAACTATTATGACCTCTTGCAAATTAACCATTCATCATTATGAAATGCCCCCTTCTACCAACAGTAATATTTCCTTCTTTTTTATTTTTTTAACATCCTTATTGGAGTATAACTGCTTTACAATGGTGTGTTAGTTTTTGCTTTATAACAAAGTGAATCAGCTATACATATACATATATCCCCATATCTTGTGTCTCCCTCCCACTCACCCTATCCCACCCCTCTAGGTGGTCACAAAGCACAGAGCTGATCTCCCTGTGCTATGTGGCTGCTTCCCACTAGCTATCTATTCTACATTTGGTAGTGTATATATGTCCATGCCACTCTCTCACTTCGTCCCAGCTTACCCTTCCTCCTCCCCATATCCTCAAGTCTATTCTCTACATCTGTGTCTTTATTCCTCTCCTGACCCTAGGTTCTTCATAACCTTTTTTTTATTATTATTCTATATATATGTGTTAGCATACGGTATTTGTTTTTCTCTTTCTGACTTACTTCACTCTGTATGACAGACTCTAGGTCCATCCACCTCACTATAAATAACCCAGTTTCGTTTCTTTTTATGGATGAGTAATATTCCATTGTATATATGTGCCACATCTTCTTTATCCATTCATCTGTCGATGGACACTTAGGTTGCTTCCATGTCCTGGCTATTGTAAATAGTGCTGCAATGAACATTGTGGTACATGACTCTTTCTAAATTATGGTTTTCTCAGGGTATATGCCCAGTAGTGGGATTGCTGGGTCATATGGTAGTTCTATTGGTAGTTTTTTAAGGAACCTCCATACTGTTCTCCATAGTGGCTATATCAATTTACATTCCCACCAACAGTGCAAGAGTGTTCCCTTTTCTCCACACCCTGTCCAGCATTTATTGTTTCTAGATTTTTTGATGATGGCCATTCTGACTGGTGTGAGATGATATCTCATTGTAGTTTTGATTTGCATTTCTCTAATGATTAGTGACGTTGAGCATCCTTTCATGTGTTTGTTGGCAATCTGTATATCTTCTTTGGAGAAATGTCTATTTAGGTCTTCTGCACATTTTTGGATTGGGTTGTTTTTTTTTTTGATATTGAGCTTCATGAGCTGCTTGTAAATTTTGGAGATTAATCCTTTGACAGTTGCTTCATTTGCAAATATTTTCTCCCATTCTGAGGGTTGTAACAGTAATATTTCTTGTTCAGAAGTCCAATTAGTCTGATACTAATACAACTACTACATTATCTTTTCATTAGTATTTGCATGGAAAAATTTCCATGCTTTTACTCTTGATTTATGTAACTCTTTATATTTGAAGCGGGTTTCCTTTATTGTGCAAGACCCATGTATTTTGGGTCTTGCTTTTTTCACCAAATCTGACATTGAAGTGTTCAGAGCATTAATGTAATTATAAATATGTCTGCATTTAAATCTGCCATCTTGCTAGTTGTTTTCTATTTGTCCCATTTCACCCCCCCCCTTCATTTTCTTGCCTCCTTTGGATTTATTGGATTATTTTTCATGATTCTGTTTTATTTTCCCAATTTGCATATTAGTTACACTATTACTTATTTGATTATTCTGGAGGGGAGTTCCTTCAAATTTTATCAAGATATAATGATGTGATTTACATACATCATGAAATAATTACCACAAGTTTGGTGAACATGCATCATCTCATATAGATAAAAAAGAAAAAGAAAAAATATATTTTTTCCTTGTAATGAGAGTTGTCACTCCCTTAACAACTTTCATAAATAACATACAGCACTATTAATTTTATTTATCATTATATATTACATCGCTAGTATTTATTTATCTCATAACTGGTGGTCTCTACCTTTTGACCGCCTTCATCAAATTCCCCCTCCCTCCACCCTCTGCCTGTGGTAACCACAAATCTAATCTCTTTTTTCTATGAGTTTGTTTGGTTGATTGGTTGGTTGTTTTTTTTAAGGTATAACTGACCTACAACAGGATGTTAGTTCAGGGTGTACAACATAGTGATTCGATATTTCTATACATTACAAAATGATCACCACGATAAAAGCCTAGTTACCATCTGTCACTATACAAATATATTACATTATTGATGACTGTATTCCACATGATGTACATTTCATCTCTGTGACTCATTTATTTTATAACTGGAAGTCTGTACCTGTTAATCTCCCTCACCTATTTCACTCATAGCCCCTTCTCCCTCCCCTCTGGCAACTACTGGTTTATTCTCTGTATCTATGACTCTGTTTCTGTTTTGTTATATTTGTTTTGTTTTGTTAGATTCCACATATAAGTGAAATCACACAGTACTTGACTTTCTCTGCCAGACTAATTTCATTTAGCAAAACACCCTCTAAGTCAATCCATGCTCACCTAAATAGCAAGATTTCATTCTTTTTTATGGCTGAGTAATATTCCATTGCATATATATACCACTTCTTTATCCATTCATCTATTTGCTGGGCACTTAGGCTGCTTTCATATCTTGGCTATTGAAAATTATGCTGCAATGAACATAGGGGAGCATAGATATTTTCAAATTAGTCTTCTTATTTTCTTCAGAAAAATACCCAGAAGTAGAATGGCTGTATCCTAGGGTAGTTATATTTTTTATTTTTTTGAGGACCTCCATATTGTTTTCCATAGTGGCTGCACCAATTTACATTCCCACCAACAGTGTGTGAGGGTTTACTTTTCTCCACATCCTCACCTACCCTTGTTATTTGTTGTTTTTTTGATAATAGCCTTTCTGACAGCTATGAGGTGATATCTCATTGTGGTTTTGATTTGCATTTCTGTGATGATTAGTGACATTGAACATCTTTTCATGTGCCTGTTGGCCATCAGTATGTCTTCTTTGGAAAAATGTCTATTCAGGTCCTCTGCCCATTTTTTAATTGGTTTGTTTGTTTTTTGAAGTTTAGTTGTATGAGTTTTTTGTATATTTGGGATATTAATTCCTTATCAGATATATCATTTGAAAATTTCATCTCCCATTACGTAGGCAGCCTTTTGATTTTGTTGATAGTTTCCTTCAGTGTGTAAAAATTTTTTTGGTTTGATGTATTCCAATTTGTTTATTTTTTGTTTTGTTTCGCTTGCCAGAGGACATTCAAAAAAATATTGCGGAGAGATTTGAGAAGATGGCGGAAGAGTAAGACACGGAGATTACTTTCCTCCCCACAGATACGTCAGAAATACATCTACACGTGGAGCAACTCCTACAGAACACCTACTGAACGCTGGCAGAAGACCTCAGACTTCCCAAAAGGCAAGAAAGTCCCCACGTACCTGGGTAGGGCAAAAGAAAAAAGAATAAACAGAGACAAAAGAATAGGGACGGGACCTGCACCAGTGGGAGGGAACTGTGAAGGAGGAAAGGTTTCCACACACTAGGAAGCCCCTTCGCGGGTGGGGACTGCGGGTGGCGAGGAGGGGGGCGTGGAGCTTCAGAGCCATGGAGGAGAGTGCAGCAACAGGGGTGCAGAGGGCAAAGCAGAGATATTTCCACACAGAGGATCGGTGCTGACCAGCACTCACCAGCCCAAGAGGCTTGTCTGTTCACCCGCCAGGGCAGGCGGGGTCTGGGAGCGAGGCTCGGGCTTCGCTCGGATCGCAGGGAGAGGACTGGGGTTGGCGGCATGAACACAGCCTGAAGGGGTTAGTGCACCATGGCTAGCTGGGAGGGAGTCCGGGAAAAGGTCTGGACCTGCCGAAGAGGCAAGAGACCATTGTTTCCTGGTGCGCGAGGAGAGGGGATTAAGAGCACCGCTTAAAGGAACTACACAGACGGGCGCGAGCCGCGGCTAAAAGCGCAGACCCCAGAGACGGGCATGAGACGCTAAGGCTGCTGCTGCCACCACCAAGAGGCCTGTGTGTGAGCACAGGTCACTATCCACACCCCCCGTCCGGGGAGCCTGTGCAGCCCGCCACTGCCAGGGTCCCAGGATCCAGGGACAACTTCCCCGGGAGAACACACGGTGTGCCTCAGTCTGGTGCAATGTCACGCCAGCCTCTGCTGCCGCAGGCTCGCCCCGCATCCACACCCCTCCCTCCCCCTGGCCTGAGTGAGCCAGAGCCCTCGAATCAGTGGATCCTTTAACCCCGTCCTGTCTGAGCGAAGAACAGATACCCTCAGGCGACCTACATGCAGAGGCGGGTCCACATCCAAAGCTGAACCCCAGGAGCTGTGCGAACAAAGAAGAGAAAGGGAAATCTCTCCCAGCAGCCCCAGGAGCAGGGGATTAAATCTCCACAATCAACTTGATATACTCTGCGTCTGTGGAATACCTGAATAGACAACGAATCATCCCAAACTGAGGAGGTGGACTTTGGGAGCAAGATATATTATTTTTTCCCCTTTTCCTCTTTTTGTGAGTGTGTATGTGTATGCTTCTGTGTGAGATTTTGTCTGTATAGCTTTGCTTTCACCATTTGTCCTAGGGTTCTGTCTGTCCGTCTTTTTTTTTTTTATCCTTTTAAAAATTTTCTTCTTAATATTTATTTTTATTTTAATAACTTTATTTTATTTTATCCCCTTTCTTTCTTTCTTTCTTTCTTTCTTTCTTTCTTTCTTTCTTTCTTTCTTTCTTTCTTTCTTTCTACTTTTTCTCCCTTTTATTCTGAGCCGTGTGGATGAAAGGCTCTTGGTGCTCCATCAAGGAGTCAGTGCTGTGTCTCTGAGGTGGGAGAGCCAAGTTCAGGACACTGGTCCACAAGAGACCTCCCAGCTCCATGTAATATCAAATGGTGAAAATCTGTCAGAGATCTTCATCTCAACACCAAGACCCAGCTTCACTCAATGACCAGCAATCTACAGTGCTGGACACGCTATGCCAGACTACTAGCAAGACATGAACACAGCCCCATACATTACCAGAGAGGCTGCCTAAAATCATAATAAGGCCACAGACAACCCAAAACACACCACCAGACGAGGACCTGCCCACCAGAAAGACAAGATTCAGCCTCATCCACCAGAACACAGGCACTAGTCC
Organism: Leucopleurus acutus; assembly: GCF_964270905.1. Taxonomy (NCBI): domain Eukaryota; kingdom Metazoa; phylum Chordata; class Mammalia; order Artiodactyla; family Delphinidae; genus Leucopleurus; species Leucopleurus acutus. Next base: position 25,703,369 of record NC_139152.1, read on the forward strand.
CCTCCACCAGGAAGCCTACACAACCCACTGAACCAACCTCTGTCCCCTTTGGGGACAGACACCAAAAACAACGGGAACTATGAACCTGCAGCCTGCAAAAAGGAGATGCCAAACACAGTAAGTTAAGCAAAATGAGAAGACAGAAAAACACACAGCAGATGAAGGAGCAAGGTAAAAACCCACCAGACCTAATAAATGAAGAGGAAATAGGCAGTCTACCTGAAAAAGGATTCAGAATAATGATAGTAAAGATGATACAAAATCTTGGAAATAGAATAGACAAAATACAAGAAACGTTTAACAAGGACTAGAAGAACTAAAGAGCAAACAAGCAATGATGAACAACACAATAAATGAAATTAAAAATTCTCTAGAAGGGATCAATAGCAGAATAACTGAGGCAGAAGAACGGATAAGTGACCTGGAAGATAAAATAGTGGAAATAACTACTGCAGAGAAGAATAAAGAAAAAAGAATGAAAAATCTGAAGACAGTCTCAGAGACCTCTGGGACAACGTTAAACACACCAACATTCGAATTATAGGGGTCCCAGAAGAAGAAGAGAAAAAGAAAGCGACTGACAAAATATTTGAAGAGATTATAGTTGAAAACTTCCCTAATATGGGAAAGGAAATAGTTAATCAAGTCCAGGAAGCACAGAGCATCCCATACAAGATAAATCCAAGGAAAAACACGCTAAGACACATATTAATCAAACTATCAAAAATTAAATACAAAAGAAAAATATTAAAAGCAGCAAGGGAAAAACAACAAATAACACACAAGGGAATCCCCATAAGGTTAACAGCTGATCTTTCAGCAGAAACTCTGCAAGCCAGAAGGGACTGGCAGGACATATTTAAGTGATGAACCTACAACCAAGATTACTCTACCCAGCAAGGATCTCACTCAGATTTGATGCAGAAATTAAGACCTTAAAAGACAAGCAAAGGCTGAGAGGGTTCAGCACCACCAAACCAGTTTTACAACAAATGATAAAGGAACTTCTCTAGGCAAGAAACACAAGAGAAAGAAAAGACCTACAATAACAAACCCAAAACAATTAAGAAAATGGTACTAGGAACATACATATCACTAATTACCTTAAATGTATACGGAGTAAATGCTCCCACCAAAAGAAAGAGACTCGTTGAATGGGTACAAAAACAAGACCAGTACATATGCTGTCTACAAGAGACCCACTTCAGACCTAGGGACACATATAGACGGAAAGTGAGGGGATAGAAAAAGAGATTCCATGCAAATGGAAATCAAAGCTGGAGTAGCAATTCTCATATCAGACAACATAGACTTTAAAATAAAGACTATTAGAAGAGACAAAGAAGGACACTACATAATTATCAAGGGAATTGATCCAAGAAGAAGATATAACAATTGTAAATATTTATGCACCCAACATAGGAGCACCTCAATACATACGGCAAGTTCAAACAGCCATAAAAGGGGAAATCGACAGTAACACAATCATGGTAGGGGACTTTAACACCCCACTTTCACCAATGGACAGATCATCCAAAATGAAAATAAATAAGGAAACACAAGCTTTAAATGATACATTAAACAAGATGGACTTAATTGATATTTATAGGACGTTCCATCCAAAAACAACAGAATACACATTTTTCTCAAGTGCTCATGGAACATTCTCCAGGATAGATAATAACTTGGGTCACAAATCAAGCCTTGGTAAATTTAAGAAAATTGAAATCGTATCAAGTATCTTTTCCGACTACAATGCTATGAGACTAGATATCAATTACAGGGAAAAATCTGTAAAAAATACAAATACATGGAGGCTAAACAATACACTACTTAATAACGAAGTGATCACTGAAGAAATCAAAGAGGAAATAAAAAAATACCTAGAAAAAAATGACAATGGAGACACGTTGACCCAAAACATATGGGATGAAGCAAAAGCAGTTCTAAGAGGGAAGTTTATAGCAATACAGTTCTACCTTAAGACACAGGAAACATCTCAAATAAACAATCTTGCATCTAAAGCAATTAGAGAAAGAAGAACAAAAAAAAAACGAACGTTAGCAGAATGAAAGAAATCATAAAGATCAGGTAGACATAAATTAAAAAGAAATGAAGGAAACGGTAGCAAAGATCAATAAAACTAAAAGCTGGTTCTTTGAGAAGATAAACAAAATTGATAAACCATTAGCCAGACTCATCAAGAAAAAAAGGGAGAAGACTCAAATCAAAAGAATTAGAAATGAAAAAGGAGAAGTAAAAACTGACAGTGCAGAAATACCAAGGATCCTGAGAGATTACTACAAGGAACTGTATGCCAATAAAATGGACAACATGGAATAAATGGACAAACTCTTAGAAATGCACAACGTGCTGAGACTGAACGAGGAGAAATAGAAAATATGAACAGACCAATCACAAGCACTGAAATTGAAACTGTGATTAAAAATCTTCCAACAAATAAAATCTCAGGACCAGATGGCTTCACAGGCGAATTCTATCAAACATTTAGAGAAGAGCTAACACCTATCCTTCTCAAAATCTTCCAAAATACAGCAGAGGGAGGAAAAATCCCAAACTCATTCTATGAGACCACCATCACCCTGATACCAAAACCAGAGAAAGATGTCACAAAGAAAGAAAACTATAGGCCAATATCACTGATGAACATAGATGCAAAAATCCTCAACAAAATACTAGCAAACAGAATCCAACAGCACATTAAAAGGATCATACACCATGATCGAGTGGAGTTTCTTCCACGAATGCAAGGATTCTTCAATATACGCAAATCAATCAACGTGATACACCATATTAAAAAATTGAAGGAGAAAAACCATATGATCACCTCAATAGATGCAGAGAAAGCTTTTGACAAAATTCAACACCCATTTATTATAAAAACCCTGCAGAAAATAGGCAAAGAGGGAACTTTCCTCCACATAATAAAGGCCATATATGACAAAGCCACAGCCATCATCGTCCTCAAGGTGAAAAACTGAAACCATTTCCACTAAGATCAGGAACAAGACAAGGTTGCCCACTCTCACCACTATTATTCAACATAGCTTTGGAAGTTTTAGCCTCAGCAATCAGAGAAGAAAATGAAATAAAAGGAATCCAAATTGGAAAAAAAGTAAAGCTGTCACTGTTTGCAGATGACATGATACTATACATAGAGAATCCTAAAGATGCTATCAGAAAACTAGTAGAACTAATCAATGAATTTGGTAAAGTAGCAGGATACAAAACTAATGCACAGAAATCTCTGGCTTTCCTATACACTAATGATGAAAATCTGAAAGTGAAATTAAGAAAACACTCCCATTTACCATTGCAACAAAAAAAGAATAAAATATCTAGGAATAAACCTACCTATGGAGAAAAACGACCTGTATGCAGAAAATTATAAGACTGTGATGAAAGAAATTTAAGATGATACAAACAGATGGAGAGATATACCATGTTCTTGAATGGGAAGAATCAGCATTGTGAAAATGACTACTACCCAAAGCAACCTACAGACACAATGCAATCCCTATCAAACTACCACTGTCATTTTTCACAGAAGTAAAACAAAATTTCACAATTTGTATGGAAACACAAAAGACCCCAAATAGCCAAAGCAATCTTGAGAAAGAAAAATGGAGCTGGAGGAATCAGGCTCCCTGACTTCAGACTATACTATAAAGCTGCAGTAATCAAGACATTATGGTACTGGCACAAATACAGAAATATAGATCAATGGAACAGGATATAAAGCCCAGAGATAAACCCACCCACATATGGTCACCTTATCTTTGATAAAGGAGGTAATAATATACAGTGGAGAAAAGACAGCCTCTTCAATAAGTGGTGCTAGGAAAACTGGACACGTACATGTCAAAGTATGAAGTTGGAACACTCCCTAACAACATACACAGAAATAAACACAAAATGGATTAAAGACCTAAATGTAAGTCCAGACACTATCAAACTCTTAGAGGAAAACCTAGGCAGAACAGTCTATGACATAAATCACAGTAAGATCCTTTTTCACCTACCTCCTAGAGAAATGGAAATAAAAACAAAAATAAACAAATGGGACCTAAGGAAACTTAAAAGCTTTTTCACAGCAAAGGAAACCATAAGCAGGATGAAAAGACAACCCTCAGAATGGGAAAAACTATTTGCAAATGAAGTAACTGACAAAGGATTAATCTCCAAAATTTACAAGCAGCTCATGAAGCTCAATATCAAAAAAGCAAACAACCCAATCCAAAAATGAGCAGAAGACCTAAATAGACATTTCTCCAAAGAAGATATGCAGATTGCCAACACACACATGAAAGAATGCTCAACATCATTAATCATTAGAGAAATACAAATCAAAACTACAATGAGATATCATCTCACACCGGTCAGAATGACCATCATCAAAAAATCTAGAAACAATAAATGCTGGAGAGGGTGTGGAGAAAAGGGAACACTCTTGCACTGCTGGTGGGAATGTAAATTGATACAGTCACTATGGAGAACAGTATGGAAGTTCCTCAACAAACTACAGATAGAACTGCCATACGACCCGGCAATCCCACTACTGGGCATATACCCTGAGAAAACCATAATTCAAAAATAGTCATGTACAAAAATGTTCATTGCAGCTCTATTTACAATAGCCAGGACATGGAAGCAACCTAAGTGTCCATCAACAGATGAATGGATAAAGAAGATGTGGCACATATATACAATGGAATATTACTCAGCCATAAAAAGAAATGAAATTGAGTTATTTGTAGTGAGGTGGATGGACCTAGAGTCTGTCATACAGAGTGAAGTAGGTCAGAAAGAGAAAAACAAATACCGTATGCTAACACATATATATGGAATCTACGGAAAAAAAAAAAAGTCATGAAGAACCTAGAAGTAAGATGGGAATAAAGACACAGACCTACTAGAGAATGGACTTGAGGATATGGGGAGGGGGAAGGGTAAGCTGTGAAAAAGTGAGAGAGTGGCATGGACATATATACACTACCAAATGTAAAATAGATAGCTAGTGGGAAGCAGCTGCATAGCACAGGGAGATCAGCTTGGTGGCGTGTCGACCACGTAAACGGGTGGGATAGGGAGGATGGGAGGGAGGGAGACGTAAGAGGGAAGAGATATGGGAACATATGTATATGTATAGCTGATTCACTTTGTTATAAATCAGAAAGTAACACACCATTGTAAAGCAATTATACTCCAATAAAGATGTTTAAAAAAAAAAGAAAAAAATTTTCCTAAGACCTATGTCAGGGATCATACTGCCTATGTTTGCTTCTAGGATTCTTATGGTTTCAGGTCTTACATCTAAGTGTTTAATACATTTTGAGTTTATTTTTCTATATGGTGTGAGAAAGTAGTAGAGTTTGATTCTTTTTTTTTTTTTTTTTTTTTGGTGGTGCGTGGGCCTCTCACTGTTGTGGCCTCTCCCGTTGTGGAGCACAGGCTCCGGACGCGCAGGATCAGTGGCCATGGCTCACCGTCCTGGCCGCTCCGCGGCACGTGGGATCTTCCAGGATCAGGGCACAAACCAGTGTCCCCTGCATCAGCAGGCAGAATCTCAACCGCTGCACCACCAGGGAAGCCCCAAGTTTGATTATTTTGCAGGTAGCTGTTTCCCAACTCTTGTGATTTCCCCCATTGTATATTCTTGCCACCTATGTTGTAGGTTAATTGCCCGTATAAGCGTGGGTTCATTTCTGGGCTCTCTATTCTGTTCCACTGATCTGGTGTCTGTTTTTGTGCCAGTACCATACTCTTTTGATTACTGTATCTTTGTAGTAGAGTTTGGAATCAGGAAACATAATACCTCCAGCTTTATTCTTCTTTTTCAAGATTATTTGGCTATTTGGTGTCTTTCATGATTCCATACAAATTTTAGAATTATTTATTCTAGTTCTCTGGTAAATGTCATTGGTATTTTGATAGGGATTGCATTGAATCTCTAGATTGCCTTGGGGAGTATGGTCATTTTAGCAATATTAATTCTTCCAATGCATGAGCATGGTATATCTTTCCATTTGTTTGTGTCATCTTTAATTTCTTTCATCAACGTCTTATAGTTTTCAAGTACAAGTCTTTTACCTCCCTGGTTATATTTATTCTAAGGTATTTTATTCTTTTTGAGGCCTTTGTAAATGGGATTGTTTTCTTTATTTCTCTTCTTGATAGTTCATTATTAGTGTACAGAAATGCAACAGATTTCTTTATGTTAATTTTGCATCCTGCAAGTTTACTGAATTCAATTATTAGTTCTAATAGATTTTGGTAGTGTCTTTATATTTTATATATAGCATCATGTCACCCAGAAACAGTGGCAATTTTACTTCTTCCTTTCCAATTTTGATGCTTTTTATTTCTCTTTCTTGTCTCATTGCTGTGTCTATGACATCCAATATTATGTTGAAAAAAGTGGCAAGAGTGGGTATCCTGGTCTTCTTCCTGATCTTAGAGGAAATACTTCAGCTTTTCATCATTGACTAAGATGTTGGCTGTAGGTTTGTCATATATGTCTTTTACTATGTTTATGTATATTCTCTCCATACTTATTTTGTGGAGAGTTTTTTTATCATAAATGGATGTTGAAGTTAGTCAAAAAATTTATTTTCATCTATCAAGATGGTTATATGATTTTTATTCTTCAATTTGTTAATGTGGTGTATCATATTGACTCATTTGTGGATATTGAACCACATTTAATGTTTTTGACATCGTATTTTACAATTTTTTTGTTTTGTGTATCCCTTAACTGTTTATTGTGGATATAGGTGATTTTACTACTTTTGTCTTTTAACTTTCCTGCTAGCTTTATAAGTGGTTGATCTACTACTGTTACTCTATATTTTCCTTTACCAGTGAGATTTTTCTTTTCATAATTTTCAGATTTCTATTTGTGGTCTTTCTTTCCATTTATATAAGTCCCTTTAGCCTTTCTTGTAAGCTGGTTTAGTGGTGCTGAACTCCTTTAGCTTTTACTTGTCTGTCAAACTCTTTATCTATCCTTCAAATCTGAATGACAGACTTGCTGAGTAGAGTATGTTTGAAAGTAGGTTTTTCCTTTCATTATTTTAAATATGCTGCTCCCTTTGGACCTGCAAAATTTCTGCTGAAAAGTCAACTGAGAGTCTTATGGAAGTTCCCTTGTACATTACTTCTTGCTTTTCCCTTGATTCTTTTGGTATTCTCTCTTTATATTTACTTTTTCCATTTTAATTACAGTTTGTTTTGTATGGATCTCTGGTTGATCTCATTTGGGACTCTCTGTGCTTCCTGGACCTGGATGTCTGTTTCCTTTCACAGGAAATTTTCAGCTATTATCACTTGAAATAAGTTCTCTGACCCTTCCTCTCTTTCTTCTCCTCTGGGACCCCTACATGCAAATGTTAGTATACTTGATGTTGTTCCAGAGGTCTCTTAACCTGTCCTAATTTTTTACAATTCTTTTTTCTTTTTTCTGTTCAGCTTGGGTGATATCTACTACTCTGTCTTCCAGTTCACTGATCCTCATCTCTGCATCATCTAGTGTACTGTTGATGCTTCTAGTGTTTTTTTTTTTTTTTTTTTTTTAGTTTTAGTTATTGTATTCTTTAGCTTTGTTTGCTTCTACTTTATATTTTGTAACTCTTTGTTAAATTTCTCACTGTGTTCATCCGTTCTTCTCCTGAGTTTATTGAACATCTTTATGATCTTTATTACTTTGAACTCTTTACTGGGTAAATTGTTTATCTCTACTTCATTTAGTTCTGCTTCTGGGATGTTGTCTTGTTCCTTCATTTGGAACATATCTTTCTGTCACCTCATCGGTTACATTTTCTGACCTTGGAGAAGTGGTCTTATGTAGAAGACATTGTACTCCCCTCTGTTCATCAGAGCTATGCAATCTAGGGGTGCCCACTATGTGGGCTGTGTAGTCCCTTCTTCTGTGGTGAGGACAACTACTATGAGCAAACTGGTAGGTCGGGCTGGTCCACAGCCCAGTTGGCTGCTAGGCGCTGGCTTATGTGGAGGCTGCCAGCTGCTGGTGGGCAGTGCTTGGTTCTGGGGTGGCTTGATGTGGGGCTGAGGTGAGTACAGGGCTGGTGGCTGCCCACTCGTGGGTGGGGCTAGGCCCTCACATGCTTGAACTCCTTGACCTGGTGGGGTTCTAGAGGGAGGACTCCAAAATGGCACTTGCCAGCACTGGTGTCCTCATGATAGGAGGAGCTCCCCAAATGACTGCTGCTAGCATCTATGTACACAAAGGGAGTCCCAGAGACCTCCTGCCTCTTTCTGAGTCTCTCTAAAATCAGTATGTGGATCTGACCTAGGCTCCTTTCAAATTATTGCCTGTGCACTGGGTCTCAGAGGGTGTGAGAATTTGCACAAGCCTTTTAAGAACAGAGTCTCTGTTTTCTTCATCTCTCTGACTCTCCTGTACACAAGATCCACCAGCCTTCAAAACCAGATGTTCTGGGGCTCATTTTCCCAGTGCAAGACCCCCTGGGGAGGAGCCTAATGTTGGACTCAGACCCCTCACTCCTCGGGGAGAAGCTCTGCAATTGTGATTATCCTCCTGTTTGTGGGCCACTTACCCAGGTGTGTAGATCTTGGCCATACTGCATCTCCACCCCTCCTCCCCGTCTTGTGGTTCCTTCTTTATATCTTTATTGTGGAAAATCTTTTCTGCTAGTCCTCACGTCATTCTCATCAATGGTTGCTCTTTAAATTGTTGTAATTTTGGAGTACCCATGGGAGGAAATGAGCTCAGGGTCTTCCTACTCCACCATCTAGGCCACTCTAATATCTGGTTGTTCTAGGGTTTACATTACACATCTTTATCTTACCACAGTTCACTTTCAAATGATGGTATAGTACTTATACTGAGTAAGAATCTTACCATCGTGTTCATTCATTTCCTCCCTCTTGTCCTTCATGCCACTGTTCTCATTCATTTTATTTCAACATATTTTGTAAAGCCTTTTAAATATTTTTACTTCAGATTGTTACAAAATTTTTAAAGGATAAAATAAGAAAAATATTTTTAATATTTACCCATATTTTCTCTTTATTTCTTTGTGTAGATAAAAAAAAACTATCTTGTATCAGATTCCTTCAGCCTGAAGAACTTCCTTAACATTTCTTGTTGTGCAGATCTCAAAAGCTGAGAGCAGCTTTTGTTTTTCTGGAAAAAAATCTTACTTCATGCTCATTTTTTTTTCACCCTCATTTTTTTTTCTCATGTGTCAGTACTTTGAATGTTGTGCACATCAAATTATAGTAAAAGATGACTATAAACAAGATGCAGCCCCTCTATTTCCATTAATAGCGTGTTGCATTACGGTAAACCAAGTTTATATTCAACCACCAAATGTGGTCCTCCCATTAGTTCACTTTGTGACAGATCATTAAAGATATCTTCAAATCCAATAGGCTCATCATTACCCCTCAAAATATTCAGTGAAAGGTTTGAGCTTGGAAGAAATGGAAGACACTGAACCTGCTGCACTACCTTGTAGTTTTAGTGGAGCAAATAGACCCTGGATGTTTCTCAGTGTGGAAAAGTTCATTTTACCTTGGTTAAACTGGAAATTTTTTTCTGATAATTCAAGAGGATGACTGAACAAAAGTTCATTTTTGAAAGGTATTTTTGCTGAATTCTGACTTGACTGACTTTTTTTTTTCTTCAGTTCTTTAAAGATGTTTTCTGCTTGCCTAATTTCTGATAAGAAATCTCTTTTTCGTATCCTTGTGCTTCTGTAGAAAAAGTTTCTTTATCTCTGCCACCTTCAAGATTTTCCCTTTATCTTTTGGTTTTAGCAATTTGACCATGATGAGCCTAAGTGGATTTTTCTTGGTATTTATACTGCTTGGGCTCTCTGAACTTCTTGGATCTGTGGTTTATTTGTCTTTTATTCATTTTGAAAGTTATCTCTTTAAATAATTCTTCAGTCCTATTTTCTATCTCCTGTTCTAGAATCCAAGGATACATGTGTTTAGATCATTTGCTATTGTCCTACTTCTCTTAGATATGTTCTTTTTTTCCCCACTCCTTTTTTCTCTCTGTGATTGATTTTAGATAATTTATATTGACCTATCTTCAAGTTCACTTATCTTTCTTTTGCTGTGTCCAGTCTGCTGATAAGTCTGTGGAAGGAATTCATATATATTATCACTTTCTAGAATTTCTATTTGATTCTTTTTATTGTTTTCATCACCCTGCTAAAATTTTCCATTTGTGAGTGCATGTTGTCCACCTTTTCCACTAAAGCTTTTAACAAATTAATCATAGTTATTTTAAAGTCCCTCTTTGATAATTCCAACAGCTAAGTCATATTTGAATCTGAACCTGGTTCTCTTAACTGCTTTATCACTTGATAAGTTGTCTTTTTTTCCTATTTGGTGTGTCATAATTTTCACTGAATAAAACATATTGCTTGTAAACTGAAAATGGCACACTGCCTTCTCTGTCAGGCCTTAGTGGTTGTTAGTAGTTGAGCTGGATGTTGTTGCTATGTTGTTGTTATCATAGTTACATTCAGCTCACCAAAGTCTTCAGATGCAGCCAATGAAGGGCTGCCCCTACTTTGTGCTTAGGGTGAAGCCTGGATTGCCTGAGGTTTTTTTCTCCCAGTGCTCCTGTTCTGCTCTCAGTTATCAACAAACCCTGCTTGCACACCTGCATGAAGATGATTTGTTTCCATGCCTTGTTCCTCCCCAAGCAGCAGATTGTAATCGCTTGTTATATGGTGAAGACATGTGGTGAAGGTAGGGTGGTTATTGCTTGGTTATCACTATCTAACTTCAGAGTTAAGAAGGCCTTGTTCAACTGATTTTGGAGAGTGGGGCTTTCTTAGTGTTCCAGACTCCCCCCTACAACATTCCATACTCCCTCCCTCGTCCTCCACAGACCTCTTGTTTGTATCAGTGCAGAGACCCTGGCTTCAAGCAGCTATCCCACCACTCTCTCAGTTGGGGAGAGTTTTTGCCAATAGCCCTCTTTCTGCTGCAGCAGAAACTGAGGTCTGTGAAACCTCAGTTAAGAGGAGCAAACATTTTGCTGCTTCCCTGGTGGAAGAGCTCTGAGCATCAGAGAGCAGGTGTTCTTGTTTTTCTAGGGAAATAGAGCCCTACCTTCCCTTACTGTCTCTCCTTGGTCTTGGTGTGTGATAGGAATTTATTACAGCACAAGTATGGGAGGAATCCCCAGGGGCTCTGCCTCTCAAAAATGTTTTGAAGAGGGGGTAAAATGCTTTTAGCACATGGGATTTTCTGAAGGCTTTACAGTCATTTATTTTTTCTTAACCTGACCCAACCATGCTGATAACATAGACTTATTAGCACAGGCACTCCCTAAGTGAGGCTGCCTCTAAAACATCTCAAGTCACTGGACAAATAAAACCTTTAATAAATATGTAAATTCTACTTATACCATTAGTACTTTAACATTTCAAGGGTTTTTTTGTTTTGTATTGTTTCTTATGGTTATGGGAATGACATGATCAGATTTGCTCTTCTGAAAATTTCAGTCTGGCTGCTGTGTGAAGTAGGGAACCAAGTTAAGAGGCTGTTACACTGTCAAAGGAGAGTTGGAAGGAATTGAAGCCAAGGTAGTAACAATGACAATGAAGGGACATGGGCAGTTGGAAGTATATTTTGACTATAGAGTCAACAGAACCTGCTAACAGATGGGATAGAAAGGAGAAGGAAAATCTAGGATTCCTGAGTTTCTGGCTTAAGCAACTGGGTGGATAGGGAAGCTCTTTATTGAGATAGAAAGAGTAGAGGAGGGATTTTGTGGGGGTGGGGGATAGGGCAGGAGGGAGGATGTAGTCACAGGAAGGTGTGAGATCCCTGAGGCAGAGAGAAAAGGGATTCATTCATTTGTTTAGAAGGGTGATGGAGGAGGGGAATGAGGAATTGGGAGAGAACTGGTGACTGTCAGTGTGGGGATTTCAGCAGAATGAGGGACAGAAGTCAGACTGCAGGAGATGGTGAACACCGTGAGAGCAGGGAGGGACCACGTCAGTTTTTGCTCACAGTTGTGTGGTAGCAGGACCTGGCACAGTGCCTGGCAAATGTAAGTGCTCTTCAGTTATTTTTCAAATGAATAAATGATAGAGTGGAAGAGAAGAAAGTATTGGAACTGAGTGTTGAAGGCAGCAAATTTGGCAATGAAGGAACAGGGAGAAGTAACATGCTAACTGGCAGAGAGCAAATTTTAATTCTCTACGGTTACATTTAATGAATAAGGGAGACTTGTCATTTAATGGATAAGGGAGACTTGTGTAAAGAAAAGAATGCCGCCTGCCATTTCTTGTTCTACAATGATCAAGCCATTAACCACTGCAGTGGTCCAGTGACTGGGCACCGAGGGGAATTCAGGATGGAGAAAAACAGCAAGCATTCTGTGCTTTGGATAGGCCATCCCCTCGATATTCAAGATGCATATCTATGGAAAAATGTCAGGTGATTCCAGATTCTTGCATTCTCCCCCGTACAAAAAAAAAAAGCACTAAAATCATTAACTTAATATATCTGTTCTTTCTGATTAACAGTAATCTTTTGATGTTCAACTATAGGTTTTTTTACCAGCAGGGGAAAAAATTAATGCATATAATTTCTCCTTCCTTACCTCTTTGGAGCAGTTCCTCAGAGCTATCTGAGAGGCTATCTCCCAAGCTATAATCCTCAGTAAGTTCCCTGAATAAAACTTAACTTGCAACTTTTAGGTTGGGCGTTTTTCTTCCAGTGGACAGTTGAATGTTTGTAGTCGTAAGAAAGATAACTCTAGAGAAGATACTAAAGAAGCTGGTCCATGAAGGGGTAATTGATGCATAAGTTTCTTCCACAGGGGAAAGGAAGCTAACATCTATTATTCATCTATTATGTCCCAGGATGTAGGCTAAGGCTAACACTTTATATCTCTCATCTCATTCAACCATCACAATAGCCCTTTAGAGGAGAACTGCCAGATAAAATACAGGACACCCAGTTAAATTTTAATTTCAGATTTCAAAAAAAGGTTTAAATATGTTTCATGCAATAATTTTAGTATAAGTATGACCCATGCAATATTTGGGACATACCTGTATGTTTTTAGATAGTCAATGTTTATCCAAAATTCAGATTTAACCAGGTCTCCTATATTTTTATGTGTTAAATCTGGCAACCCTATGTAGATTACATAATTGCCATTTTACCTGAAGGAAACTGAGGATCTGAGAGATCAAATAACATTGTCCACATTTACAAAGTTTTTAGTAAGTGGCTGAGTCAGAATTGGAAACTAGTCTGTCTGACTCCAGAGCCTGTGCTTTTCCCATTTGCTCTGCCACAGGGGATGGGAGTTGAGTCCCTGGCAATGGCTTAGCTCAGGGAGTCAGCCTTTTCCCACTTGTACCTGTGGCTGTTGTCCCATTAATTTGGAGAGCAAGCCTGACTGGGCAGAGACACAGCCCTGCCGGAGTGGGCCAGATGTTTACCACGTTGACATGTTTGAGAGAGGAAGACAGCTTTCCCTTTTTGAAAAGAAAGCTATCATTTTTTTAAATGTAGAAATGTACTTAGCATTAAAATTATCTGGGGGAATGATGCTTATACTTTTGGAGTAAGACATGGGTGAGATAAGCTTAATAAAACTTCCAAGAGGTGATATAGGCTAGGACTTAAGAACCCTGACTCTACTGTCAAAAAGACTGGGGTTTGGGGCTTCCCTGGTGGCTCAGAGGTTGAGAGTCCGCCTGCCGATGCAGGGGATACGGGTTCGTGCCCCGGTCCGGGAGGATCTCACATGCCGCGGAGCGGCTGGGCCCATGAGCCATGGCCGCTGGGCCTGCGCGTCCGGAGCCTGTGCTCCGCAACGGGAGAGGCCACAACAGTGAGAGGCCCGCGTACCGCAAAAAAAAAAAAAAAAAAAAAGACTGGGGTTTGGATCTTGGCTCCACCAGGTATTTGATATTGGAGAAGTTACTTAACCTTTCTTGTTTTGTGTTCTCAGAAAGAGGGGTGATGGTAATGATAATATCTTCCCTACCGAGTAGGTGTGAGGACTAAATGTGATAATAAAAGCAATAACTACTCGGTACAGGGGTAGCTATCATCTTCATCACCAGCAGCAGCAGCATGATTACTATTCACGAGTATGCTTCTGTTTGTAAATAATGATGGATCCACATTTTACAAGCTGGGAATAAGGTTAGGTGGGAATGTTCTTGTTGTTTAACTTTGAAAGCTGCTTGTGACAAGTAACATCACATGAATTTGTACTGGGAACATTGGTACAAGACTGAAACTAATCTGCCAACAAATCTGAAACAAATCACCAAACATGGGAAAAAATCTTTTCCTACTAAATACCATTTCTTTAGTTGCCTGGATTTATATGCCACTTAGTGACTGTCTTAAAGTAGAAAACTCTTAATACATCATGGAAACATTGGACTGAGGATACACAGCTCTGTCCTGAAATCAGATAAAATTTAAGTTGATTTTGCCTTTTCACAGAATTACTCCACATTATACGCTCCCTATCCTACACAAACACTAAATTCATGCCCACAGCTTTTCCATTTTCCATTGGAAAGCCCAGTGAATTCTACATGAAATCTTATCTTCATATATGTATGTATACATACAGATATTTATTTATTATAATAAATATAATATATTCATATAATATATAATTACATATTATACTATATGGATTATATTATATTCATTACATAATATATTTATTATATAATATGCATAATACACATTATATATACTATATTATATATCATGTTATATATGTGGATAGATAGATAGTCTCTTGATTGATTTAACTGTCTTCGATAGTGGCCAAAATATGCACTGAGGACAGTTTCTGACTCAGGGAATCTGTAGACATTTCCTCTTTCCTCTTTTCTTCTCATCACCTCAGCAGTAGCCCACCCTGCAGGATCTGTCATGTTCAATTATTTATTCAATAAATATTGAGCACCTACTACATGCTAAGCACTATTCTAGGGGTTGGGAGACTAGCAGACCACAAAACAAAACCAGTTCTCATGGAACTTAGCTAGTGATCATAATGCTTTTGCTCAGTTTTCTACTTTTTGTGGATGAAGCAAGGCTTAGATTTACAGTCTGTAGATCTTAAAAGTTTCTTGTAATTGTCTTTACACAGGCAAGTAAATCAAGAAATTAAGACAGGTTTGGGAGTAGAGGACAGTTTCATGTTGGGCACTAAATTAAAACCATGGGGTATTTAAAATTCAGGAGATTTAAGGAGGCATATAAATATTATGACCTTCACTGTTCGAATGCTTAACCAATCTTTTAAGTGTCGTTTTAATGTTTCATTTTCACAGACATTGCCCTACACTCTCATCTCACAAACCAAGTATGTTCCCAGTCTTGCTTGATGTCCTAAGATGTACTTCAAAGTTTTGTGTTACATACATGTAGTGACATGAGTAGATCAAGTCATCATTACCAACAAATCTGTTTTGAGAGAAACTGGCTGAGCTTTTACATAGCTTTCTTGTCAATTGATCTCAGGCTGTTCTCATGTCATTCAGCTACTGCCTTTGACGAAGTGACCCAATGAACCGGTTGTGAGGAAAGTGCAGCCCTCTGTTACAAGTGAAGTGTGTGGCTTTACATTCATCTAATAGATACACACAGCCCCATTTCTGTCATCTATTGCTAAGTTATGAGCCACTCCAGAACTCAGCGGTACAACAACCCATGTGGCTTCTGTGGGTTAGGTGTTCAGAAAGGGCACAGTGGGGAAGGCTGCTTTCTGCTCCATAGTCTGTTGGAGCCCCAGCTGGTACGACTTCTATGGCTACAGGCAGCCCAAGGGTCTGGGGCTGGACGACCCACTTCTGAGATGACTTCTTCATCCAGTGAACAGCCCAGATGCCAAAGTATGGGCTCAACTGTACTGTCAAGCTGAATGCTTCCATGGTCTCCCTGGCATTGCAGAATAGGATAGCCCACTCCTCTCACAGTGGCTCAGGACTCCAACAGGAAGTGTTCCCAGAGAACAAATTGGAAGCTGCAGCCACAGAAGCCACATAACATCTCCTCAGCTGTGCTGCAGTGGTTGAAGCCACCACATGCTCAACTGAGGTTCGAGGGAAGGAGACAGAGACCCTACCTCTCAATGGAAGGTGCATCAAAGAATTTACAGAAATGTTTTAAAACCTCCACACCCCATCATTTTAAATATCCTCATGAAAATTTAAGCCTAATGAGTTAATAGATTTCAAAGGAGGAGTTGGCCAATTATTTACATACTTTTCTTAACTCAGACCACACTTCATGAAAGTAGATGTAATTTGATATTTTATTTTAAAGGTTATTTCTTTTTTTAAATTGTGAGAGTTCCTCTTCTTTTCTTCACAATTTCTTCAGTTCTTTCTCACATGAATTTTCTTTGTTTAGTAATGTGCTAGGAGTGTTATGGAATTTTTCCTTCTCTTGGGTGGTAGGAATACTTTGGTCTTCCATTGATGATGACTACAGTAAGACCAAGGCAGCCTGAATCAGTGGAGTCAGGAAAGCCATGGTGCTGGGACCTGAGGGAGCAGTAATTTCCAAGCAGTGTTTGGTACTAAATCAACTACTATAATTATTATAAAACCAATTATTATTTATTAAAACAATTTTATATCTGTTTACACCAATGTTCATATCATCTGAATATACTTCCAATTTCTTCATGCCCTTTTTGATTTTCAGTTCCATAGCATCCAAAGCTTTTACATCATTTACAAAATATATATATTTTTAAGTATAGTGAAATGAAAATTGCTCCTGCTAACATTAACACCCCGTGGTGTCACTGGGGTGCAGGCACGCACAGCACAGGTTAAGGCCCTGCAGAGGGAGGTGAGTAAAGGAAATATTTTCCTGAGAAAGGATGCCAGATGGCCTTATTTTGTGATAGGAGAGATAGAAATTTTGTCGTAAAACTTTAAAAAACTGTATTTAGTCTGCTGTTGCTAGTTTCCTTAATTATGGCCTGTGTTCTTGGGGGGAATGCCATCAGGTTTCAGGGTTTTGTTCTACAAAGCTCTCCTCACTTTCATGTTCTTTAGGTAAATTGATTTATCCAAGTTGGATTCTCAATTTCCTGAATAGTGGCTTCATAGAAATACAAAGATTACAAAAAAATTATCCCTTTTTGAGGCTAAAGAGATTGAGTGAGTTTTGGTGGGTTTTATTTTTAAATTGTTATTCGTGTTTCCTAACCATTAGTGGAGAGCATGTTGCTATTTTTGCTGAGCCAGACCCCCAAGTATATAGTAAAAGAGAAATTACTTCTATGTGTTCATATGAATTTATTGAAAACTGCTTTGGTTCTTGAACTGAGCTCAGCACTAAAATGTTGATCATTACAGTAAGATGCTTCTTGGCTTCTTTCAGAACTTAGCACTAAATCACATGCTAAGGAAGTAAATTTTTCATTTTCATTTATGGAGAGCAGTTGGTAGAGTTCCTAGCTGATAACCCTGGATCATTTTGCTTAATGTTGATTGGAAACCGGTGCTTGGCAGTCTTCATTTCCCCCTTGTGAATTTCAGTCAGTGGATGATGAGGTCTCTCTTAGGATACAGCAGTAGTTGTCAAAGTGTAGTCCATCAGACCCCTACAGGTCTCTATCATCCTTTCAGTCAGTCCACAGATGTTACGTATTTGCCTTTTTCACTATGTTGCATTTATACTAATTGGCAAAGGTAATGGTGATTAAAACTGCTGGCACCTTAGCTCAAATAGAGGCAGTGGCACCAAACTGACCTAGTAGTAGTCATTGTATTTCTGCACTACTTGCAGCTCCTGATAAAGCAGGAAAAAATATTGATTTTATCAAATCTTTACGTCTTGAGTAAATTTACTAACATTTTGTGTGATAAAATGAGAGGTACACATAAAGCACTTCTGCTGCATTCCGAAGAAAGACGGTTGTCCTAAAGAAAAGCACTTGTGTAATCATCTGGGTTACAAGCTGAACTGGCTGCTTTTTTTCAGGGAATATGTCTTTTTACAAATTATGTTTTTTCAGATTTGAGTATTTGAGAGACATTTTCTTGAAAATGAATGAAATGAGCTATCACTTCAAGGAAAATAAATGAGTGTATTTGTTGTTAAAGGTAAAAATTATGCTTTCAAGGGAAAATCGGAATTTTGGAAAATTTATACCTGCACCATGAGCATCCTAATACTTGCACTCTTTTCTGATGATATAGATTGGATATTGACCAGTATGATTTTTCATATCATATAATGAGTCATCATTTGGAATGTCTGCATAGCTCTGAACAAATAACTTACAAATGACCAATGCATGGTGTAACAAAATCACACACTGGTAAGAGATCCACTGAAAGTGTAAAATAGACCAATTATTTTAATGTATCAGGACACTAAAAGGCTCAGAGTCCAAACTGCAGCTAACCTTAAAGATTAAACAACTGCTTATATACCTCTTTGTGGTATCAAAGAGGAATATCCACAATCATCTAAAATAGCCAGTAAGATACTCCTTTCTTTTTCTATAGTATATCTATCTGTGTGAGGCTGGATTTTCTTTGTATACTTCAACCAAAACAGCCTATCACAACAAATTGGATGCAGAGACAGATTGGAGAATCCAGGTGTCTTCTGCTAAGCCAGATTGTAAAGAGAGATACAAAACAATGACACTTGCTCACTAAATTTTTTGTTTTGTTTTGAAAAACATGCATTTTTTAATAAAAATATTTATGTTAACATGTAATGGGTGTATTATGGTTATTTTAAAGTGAATTCGTATGTACTTTTTAATTTCCCTGTTTAAATTCTTAATATGGCAAAACTGATAGATATGAGACACAAAATAAACACTCATTAGGTTCTCAATAATTTTTAAGAGTGTGAAGGGAACTGAGAGCAAAAAGTTTGAGAAGTGTTGGTGTAGACTAATCCGCTGTCGAATTAGATGCACAGGAACATGTGTTGCAAGAGAAAACCGTCAGCATGTAAATAGTCCAGCTGGCATGTGGTTCCGTTACCATCACAAAGGCCTTTGGCACAGCATCCCAGGCCGTGAGTTTCTGTGCTCTCCCATCGGGTCCCCATTTAGAATTCTCTGGCCTCTGTAGCTGTGATTTCCAGACCGCCAAACTTCTCTCGTTTGTTTTGCAGAATAGAGCCAGGGCTCTTGGGCCAAATTTGGGGGATTTACATTGTAGTTATTTTAGTTTGTAATTAACGCTGCTGCTCTCCAGGTTTGGGTTTCTTTTTCTTTTCTCTTCCTTCCCTTCCTTTCTCTTTTTTTCTATTTTTCCTTCATGTCTTTATTTTTATCTTTCTCTTTTTTTTTTTAACATAGCTCTCTGAGAGGTAACGGGGATTATAATAGAAATATATCATCTTTACATTGTGAGCATTAAGTGGATATACTAATATTTCTTTCCTGAGACATCATTCTACACCAGACAGTGAACCTTGAGATCTCAAATAACTGGTGAAAATGCTAGTTTGTAGCTCTGAAAATTATGTGGTAACCTGGTTTGAACACTGACCAGTGCTATTCCTTTATAAAATGCATGTAACCAGATCCATAAAATATACATGTTTGAAAATTAAGGATAAATCATTAAGAGTTCAGAAGTCTATTTTGCCCAACCAAAAGAAAACAAGATTCGACAAATATAAATAATTTAGAAATTACTTTACCATCCAGTAGAAAATATAATGGTCATAATTATCACCATGATCACTGTTATGGTCATCATCATAGCTATCACAGAGAAAAGGAAATTTTTGACTCATAGCACTCCATGCATGGAAGATAACAAAACAATTTTCTGTTGTATCCCAACTGGGTCTAACAAGCTGAGGCTGATAAGGAATCATGAACTCTGAGTGACTCAGGATGTCATAGCTTTATTGAGTCCAAAATTCTCATGATTCATGAACTTTGGGACTTGTTTTAACCAATCACAGACAGACCTACGAACTCATTCCTGCCTATCGAGACTGCTAGCTGTCAATCTGATATCAGGTGGCCTCAGCCT
The DNA here is from genome assembly GCF_964270905.1 of Leucopleurus acutus. Taxonomy (NCBI): domain Eukaryota; kingdom Metazoa; phylum Chordata; class Mammalia; order Artiodactyla; family Delphinidae; genus Leucopleurus; species Leucopleurus acutus. The sequence goes on from NC_139152.1 coordinate 25,723,423, forward strand.
GCAGCAGCTTGAAGCAGGGTTTCAGTTCCCGGTCAGAGATTGAGGTCGGGTGGAGGCAGTGAGAGCACTGAATCCTAGCCACTAGACCAGTGGTCAGTGACAAGGCCCTGGCCCTACAGCTTTGCAGAAAAAGAATTCCCACAAAGACGGAAAGTAGTAAGACAAGTAAAGTATTTATTAGGAGAAAAAAAGTACAGTATGTGTGGATAGACACACGGGCAGACTCAGAGAGAGAGTCGCGTCCTCTTGGCAGTTTGAATCACTTATATGGGGCATTCCTTTTGGGTTTCCTTTGGCCAATCATTTTGATTTGCCTGGTTCAAAGTCTGTGTTTGGTATATCTCAGGATCTTCCCATGTGCGCCCGTACATCTCTTAGCCAAGTGAATTCTACCGAAGAGGCTTACGGTAGACTTAGCATAACTCCCCTTTGACCTCCAAGGAACCTTTCTGCGCATGTGTAGGCAGGGAGGTCTCCTGACTTTGAGAATGAGAAATATGTGGTCTCTTATCTTCTATCTGGGCAGGGCCCAGCCTCCTCTCTCAGTTGTCCTGCTATTCTCGTCTCAGAGTATCGGGGTATTGGTCCACAGGGAATGAACCCCAGCTGTTTGCCCCGGGGGCCCATCTATCTCCGGCCTCAAATCCTTGTTTAGAATAACACCATAACTACAGAAACATACCCATTCCCCCTTTCTAGCACTTAAATATTTGTAAGGCTAAGAGTTGGTCTTCGTTCAAAATGCCCTTTTAATATATTTAGAGTTCCTATTGATAAAGAAACATCTGTTAAATAAACAATCAGGTTGAAAACCAAAAAATGAACATAAATATAACTTATTAAACTTTAGATAGGTAAACTTTATAACCACACAGGAAGATATGTTTATTATATGTAGACATTACTTTTATTCTTTTCACATCTATGCAAACCATGGTCATCATTATTTATATATCACAGAAAATGCATATTGTTTTTGAAATCACCCTAAGCAGCAGTTTCCATGAGAGAACTGACATTAGCGATTTCTTTTTAAAGATTTAAACTTCATATGTGTTGGCAAAGTGTTTAAAGGGAACATAAGTATGTATTTTTAAGAAATGGAGGCACTTAATATAATAACTAAATACAGTCATAGTTAGAGGCAGGGAAGAATTAATGTTTGTGTCTTACATTAAGGGCTGCACACACACTTTGAACTGAATGAATAGCCAATATATTTCAGTTATTGATCAGTAGAGTGTTATATATTTGAGAGTTATGTTTTTATCATAAATTTTTATTTTTTGTATTTTGCAGTTGACTTTCCTAGATAATTTTTCCTCATGTCTGTTAAAGGAACTATAAACTAAACTAAACATCAAACTAAAATTATGATGGATAAATATGTTTGGTTGAAAAAAGTTTTTGTATTTGACTAACAAACTAATTTTGGTTTTCAATAAAGTCAATGAGATACTATGTATTTTTCCCCAATGAAGATTGTTTCTATCCAATGATACTTTATCAAATCATGGCATTTACAGCTCTAGAAGAGAGGAAAACACTTCAGAGGGCAGAGTCCTTATTTCAGTAGAAGATGCAGGTGTGACCATAGTTAATGACTAAAAGAATAGAAGGTCTTGCAATTAAAGCATGTGCCAATGTTCCTCATTTCTTTCCTGAAAAAGAATCTGAATGTTGTCAAACCACTGATTTGTTTTGTTCTTTTGAAAGCTAGTGAGAGAATAGATATTTCCAAGTAGTGCTAAAGGCAAAGGAAGAGGCAACACAGAGAGGAGGAAAAAAACGTGGCTTTATGGTCAGGAAACCTGGGTTCTACTCGGTTTCACCCTGATCCTGGTTTCCTATGTGACTTTGGGCCAGTTATTATAATTTCTTGATCTCTACTTTTCTCACCTACTAAGTGGGTGAAGATTTTTTGGATACTTTTCTTTTTTTTTTTGGCAGTACGCAGGCCTCTCATTGCTATGGCCTCTCCCGTTGTGGAGCACAGGCTCTGGACGCGCAGGCCCAGCGGCCATGACTCACGGGCCTAGCCACTCCGCGGCATGTGGGATCTTCCCGGACCGAGACACGAACCCGTGTCCCCTGCATCAGCAGGCAGACTCTCAACCACTGCGCCACCAGGGAAGCACTGGATACTTTTCAAAGTCTATTCTGTCCGCCAAATTCTGTAGAACTTAACTGTCATTTTCTCCTTTTTTAGACACCTGCATTTCAATGGCATGTGCATAATTGGAGGTTGTGTGCAGAGTTGGGCGTTGGGAAGGTCTCCTTTCTCTGAGCCGACACATTACTTGAGCTCTTGGATTGAATAAAGAAAGTAATGGTTTTATGTTGATATTCAGTTCAACTAAATTAGACTCCATAATGAAAGAGATTTTCATGGTGGTTAAGAAAACTGTGGAGAGTATTTTGCAAATGAGCTTGTGTCCTTTTCTTTTCTTCCACTATAATCTAAATAACTGTCTCTGTATGTCTTTGACTTAAGGCAAATGTATTGATTGAAAATTTTGAAATAAAGAAAAAGTAAATTAAATTTTGCAATCCGCATAATTTGCCTTCACCTGCCATTGACATAACAAGGGCTGAGCATCTACAAAGAGAGAACTTGCTGATTCTTAAAAAGCAGTTTATGGATTCATTTACTTAATAGACACATTGATCACTTACCCCAGAAATCTGGGTGATTTCACAAGACAGACTGCTTCGTCCCTCCAGACCCACCTCCTATATTCTACCCACCCCTAGCCTAGTCCCCCTGAAGTGCAGGCAACTGTTCCAGGCTTGTAGCATTGGGTGGTGTCCCCCTGAGATTGCACTGTTTTCCTGAGTAGTGTTAGATGAACAGAACACAATGTATGGTTTTTCTCTTCCTTTTGGTAGACTTGGTAACTTGGTAACTCGGTCAAGCCATGGAATCCTTGGTCTAGGTAGGTCTGGTTATGAAGGCTTCTTTGGTGTTGCAAAAAGTTGAGAGGTCAGAATGGGCTTGTCTCCCTCCATGAGCAAACTGTTACTCTGCTTCAGATGCTCTTCCTCCAGACATCACTGGCATGTTTATACACATGCATGCACTGAGGATACATTAGTATTCACAGGGAAAGGAGTAACATTGTGAGTTTGAAAGCTAGGCTTTTTTAAAGGGGACCTTATAAAGTATGGACTTATAAAGTATAGACTCTGAGCAGTAATGATGTGTCAATGTAGGTTCATCACTTGTAACAAATGTAACACTCTGGTGGGGGGTGTTGATCATGGGGCAGGCCATGCACGTGTTGGGGCAGGGAATATATGGGAAATCTCTCTACCTTCCACTCAGTTTGGCTGTAGACTTAAAAGTGCTCTAAAACAATAAGTGAGATCTTATATGTTGTTTCCACCACAACCACCCTTGATTCTAGAAGTCATTTCCTGTGTACTTCCGATGACTTTGAAATGTTATGCAAAGAAGATGAATTCTACGTAGACATAGCCGACTGTTGTGAAATAGCAGATCAAATGAACATCTTTATAGAAATGACAAAAACCTTTATACTGGAGCAACTTGCCTCCACAGGACATTCAATTAATTATGAGCTGGGAATAACTAATACTTTTTACAGTACCTTGACATTTATCTGAGTGCATTGTTTTATAAATGACATTATTCAGTCAGTCTTTCAGTGCTGCCTTTATTACATGGTGATCTTATAATTCTAAATGAGAAATTTCACATCAAGAACTTGGCAGATTTACAACTGAGTTTTATAAAAACTTTTAGATTGTTGTTTGATGATAAAAAATGATATTTTAAATTTTATCTCACATTCTTTGTTTTATCATTCTATATTATTTTTTTCACTTTTAAACTATATTTTGTGCTAATTATTAAGTAGACAAGAAAGAATTTTAGTAAAATATACATGACATTTAAAAAACATAAGATGGCCAATAAGCACATGAAAAAATTCGCAACATAACATCACTAATTATTAGAGAAATAGAAATCAAAACTACAGTGAGGTACCACCTCACACTGGTCAGAATGGCCATCATTAAAATGTCTACAAATAACAAATACTGGAGAGGGTGTGGAGAAAAGGGTACCCTCCTACAATGTTGGTGGGAATGTAAGTTGGTGCAGCAACTATGGAAAACAGTATGGAGGTTCCTCAAAAAACCAAAAATGGAATTACCATATGATCCAGCAATTCCACTCCTGGGCATATATCCAGACAAAACTATAATTCAAAAAGATACATGCACCCCTATGTTCATAGCAGCCCTATTCACAATAGCCAAGACATGGAAACAACCTAAATGTCCATAGACAGTTGAATGGATAAAGATGTGGTACATATACACAAAGAAATACTACTCAGCCACAAGAATGAAATAATGCCATTTGCAGCAACATGGATGGACCTAGAGATTATCACACTATGTAAAGTAAGTCAGAAAGAGAAAAACAAATACCATATGATATCACTTATATGTGGAATCTAAAATATGACACAAATGAACTTATCTATGAAACAGAAAGAGACTCATAGGCATAGAGAACAGACTTTTGGTTGCCAAGGGGAAGGGGAGTGGGAGAGGGATACATTGGGAGTTTGGGATTAGCAGATGAAGACTATTATATAGAGAATGGATAAACAACAAGGTCCTATTATATAGCACAGGGAACTATATTCAATATCCTGTGATAAACCATAATGAAAAAGAATATGAAAAAGAACATATATATATAACTGTATCACTTTCCAATACAGCAGAAATTAACACAGCATTGTAAATCAACTATACTTCAATAAAATAAATTTTAAACAAAATGACAATACAATGAACACCTTTGTATTGTGTACCCTTCCTCAATCCTACTCCCTTCTCAAATACCATGGTTTAGAATTGTGTTAATTATTCTCTTTCTTGTTCTTATTGTTTTACTATGTGTTTGTACCTCTAAACAACATATAGTTTAGTTCTGCATGTTTTTGAAATCTGTATAGATGGAATCATACAGCAAGTATCCTTTGGAGTCTGCTTTTCTCACTGCTGCTTTTCTCAGCGTTATACCCTTGCAATTCACCAGTGTTATTTGTGTAGCTTAAATTCATTGAATTCCACTTCCATATGAATGCAGTACTCAAAAAATGTATAGCTAGCCCACTATTTATCTATAATCCTTTAACTAAACGTTCAGGTCTCCAGTTTTTTTGCTATCACAGAAAATACTGTCAAAAATAAATTTGCAAGTCTCTGAAGCGCAAGACTTTTTTTGGAAATCTTCCACGAGTGGCATTTCAGAGCATGGGGAGTTCATTTCTTCAATATTACCAGTTAAGCCAAAATAGTTCCCAAATTGGTTGTATCAATATATTTGGCATCAACAGAGATGTGATCAAATTGTGTCAAATACTGTCAAATTTTTGAATAGCACCAATTTGATAGGTACAAAATGGTATCCCACTGTGGACCTAACTTATCTTTTTCCTGAATCGCAATAACACTAAGCATATTTTCAATTGTTTGTCATTGGCCATTTGATTTGCTCTTAAAAATGAAGTCCGTGTTTTTCTTTTGGATTATTAAAAATTTTAACACAGAGCTTCCCTGGTGGCGCGGTGGTTGAGAATCTGCCTGCCAATGCAGGGGACACGGGTTCGAGCCCTGGTCTGGGAAGATCCCACATGCCGCGGAGCAACTGGGCCCGTGAGCCACAATTACTGAGCCTGCGCGTCTGGAGCCTGTGCTCTGCAACAAGAGAGGCCGCGATAGTGAGAGGCCCGCGCACCGCGATGAAGAGTGGCCCCCACTTGCCACAACTAGAGAAAGCCCTCGCACGGAAACGAAGACCCAACACAGCCATAAATAAAGTAAAGCAAAACTGTCAACAAGTAAAAATAAATAAACACTATTAAAAAAAGAAAAAAAATTTTAACACAAACTTTTATTGCATGAAATGCACAGTTTGTGAAGTTTGATCAATTTTTACAGTACATACGCTCCTATAACTCACACCACTATCGCTGTAGAGAACATTATATTACTAAAAAGGTCCCTGTCTTCTTTCTCAGTTGATCCCTCCATCACAGAAGCAAACACTGATCTGATTTCTATCATCATAGGTTGATTTTACCTATTCGAAACTTTCAAATAAGTGGAATCATCATATAGTATGATGGTACTTTTTACGCTTGGCTTGTTTTCACACAGAAAAATGTTCTTGAGATTCATTAGTGCTGTCGTATCTCTTAGAGAATGATTCTTTTTATTGCTATGTAGTCTGTTTATCCATATTCCTGTTAATGGACAGTTGGACTGCTTCTAGTCTTAGCAATTCTGTACAAGCTTTTGATAGATAAGTGTTTTAATATCCTCCTCTGCTAATTCTAACTTCAGGGTCAGTTCTGGGTTGCTTTCCTTTGATTAGTCTCTCATTATGGGTGTGTTTTCTTGCTTCTTTGCATACCTGGTACCATGATTGGATGCCAGACATCCTGAATGTCACCTTGCTGGGTCATGGAAATTTTTGTATTCCTATTGCTTGCCTTGAGCTTTGTTCTACTATGCAGTTAAGACCCAAAAGGAGAAAACTATTCCAAGTAACTTACTTTCATGATTTGTTAGGCAGATCTGGAACTAGGTCTGCCTAGTCTAGGCTAATTATTCCTCTCGCTGAGGCAAGATCTTCCTGAGTACTTTACCCAAGGCCCCATGAATTATGAGCTTTTCCAGTCTGGCTGGTGGGAACAGACATTGTTCCAAGTCCTGCATGAGAACCAGTCACTGTTCCCTCTAATTCTCTTGATGGTTCTTTCCCAAATCTCGAGAGAAAGAGGTTTCTCTTTCTTTTCCTCATACATGTGCTAAATACTCGAGGGGGACGTAGCTCCCCAGGTTTTTCTCTCTGTGCAACTCTCTCTCTAGTGCTCTGCCTATGAACTCCAGCTGCCTTGGTTTCCCTGGACACTCAGCTCTATCTCATTTCAAGAAATCTGCCTCAGTTACCCCTCCCTGCACCACAGCCTAGAAACTATTTTAGGTAATAAGCTGGAGCAATGGAGGGCTCACCTTTTCTGTTTCCCATCTTTTGGAGATCACTGCCCTTCACTGCCTGATGTCCAGTGTTTTGAAAACTGTTGTTTCATGTATTTTGCCTTTTGGGAGTTATTGCAGGTGGAAGATAAATCTGGTCCCCATTACTTCACTCTGACCAGACAGCACCAATATTTTGAACGGTATGTTTGTCTGTCACTCTGGGAGGATTTTAGCCATCAAGGTAGGGGATCATTTTTACATTCAAGATAAATGTGCCTTTCTTTACACAGTGGGAAAAGTGGCTAATGGGGGTGGGGTGTGGAAACAGAAATAGTATCACACCTGGATGGCACTACTCATCAGGCTGCTCAAGGGTGAGGAATGTTTCCGGAGGTTCTCTGTTCTTTTTGTGAATCCGGAAGACATCCCGTTCAGCATCTGTCAGCCCGAGTGTTAGTTCTGGTCCCCATTGAGGTTTGGGGCCTTGGAAAGGGCCCCTTAGTTAATAAGAGGAAATAAGAATAATTCTCATAGGCACGTGTTGGGAATTAACTTTGAGATGTTAATGTATCTGGATACCTGAGTGTTTAATACGTGCCTTTACTTAAAAGTGGCTTGTACGTCCCACAGTAGGGCTGGCATTTGTTCCACTTGATATAAGATGAATGTTCCGAGACGGCAGGCTGGTTACTTGGGGGATTCTCTTCCAGGTGGGATTTGTTTGAGGGGAGATCCATGTTCTGCTAGAGAGTGGCTCTCAAGAAAATCTTCCGAGACACGAGCCGGCTGAAACAGGACTGTTCATAAAGTGACTCAGAGCATTTTGAGTACATTCAGAACTCCAGCAGCTCTTTAAAGTTCTGCCTCCAGGCCCCAAATCCCTGACTATCCCCCATGTCTGCTCCAACTGTTCAATCCTCCTCACTTCATTATAGCAATGTTAGAAATATGGTGCCATTTGCAGTTTACATCTTGAGCTAAACCAATGACAGTAATATCCTAGAGCATTGCATTTAAATTGTTGGTATTAGAACAAGAAGGATAATGCAGAACAGTTCCATTAACTTAGAGAGAAAAAATCATAGTGCTAATGCAGCATTTAGAACTCATAGAAACTTGTTTGTCTTTAAAAATCCTTTATAATCTCCCCTTATAAGTCACAACATAAAACTGTTTCCTTCTTCATTTTGTAAAGTATTTACCTTTCATATTTCTTTATCTGAAAATAATTTTCTAAAGGTAGATTTTGCCAAGGCCATTTGAAGTCCAGGTTAATGACAAACACTGGGCATCAGCATCATTTGGTGTTTCAGTCATGTGGTTCCTGAGACACCCCTGAGATAGGAGTGCAGTTGTATGGCTGCGGAGAAAGACCAGCCTGCAGACTAATTGGCACGCAGAGGGAGCACGAGCAGCCAAGTGACTTACAAGGCATCCGCTGTGTCCTAACGGGCATGAAGATGCTCTGCAGACCCCGGCAAGGGGGTGCAGGCTGTGTCTGGAGTAGCTCGGTCTGGAAGCCAGCTAGCAGCGCGGCAGCTGCTTGATTAAAGAATGAACGTTTTCAGTAGAAATGAAGAAAACAAATGAGAAAATGGAAATCAACTATAAATTCTGTTTGCTTTTCTGAAAAGGAGAAAAGAATATCATTGAACACTACACTGGAAGGGGGTCTTTCTCATTTGCTGCAAACTTATCAAAATTACTTCCATTTGGCTCATGATTTGCTACTATTGACCCTTCTTTTAGCAGATTAATCTTCATATCTGTACAAGGGAACTTGCCCTCATGCTGTGGATTATCTACCTTTCTTTACATCATTTCTTCTCATTCATAAAGATGATGAAGCATTTTATGCTTTAAATATATTTTATGTTTCCATATATTATATTATTAGGATACCATAGGAACCATAAGAAACCTACCTTACAATAAAGAATTGAAATTCAAGTATTAGAAATTTTCAATAGGGCTTCCCTGGTGGCGCGGTGGTTGGGAGTCTGCCTGCCGATGCAGGGGGCGTGGGTTTGTGCCCTGGTCCGGGAGGATCCCACGTTCCGCAGAGCAGCTGGGCCCGTGGGCCATGGCCGCTGAGCCTGCGTGTCCGGGGCCTGTGCTCCGCGATGGGGAGGGGCCACAGCAGTGAGAGGCCCGCATACCCCCCACAAAAAAAAAAAATTTCAATAATAACATTTTAATTTTTTTATTTAAAAAGATGTAAAAAAGTTTTTAAATTTTAAACACATTTTGGAAAGCAGACAAATGGGTACAAAAACTATTGTCTACTTGTGACTGGCTTCATTACCAACTGCATTTGAATTTCTCTAACAGAAAGAAGGACAGAGAAAAGATAAACAGGATCAGGCAAGTGAGGAATTCCTCTGCTTATTTTCTAGGTTTTCTTTTTCTATTTTTATTTTGCAAATTTTTGACATTTTCTCTCAAAACTTTTTGTCCAAATGTACTGTATTTTACTTGCACATGGAAACATATTGTCCTATTCTTTCTCCTGCCTCTAATGAGAAAATACTTTTTCTGTTTTCTTTGCATTTGCTTACTCAGTTCTTTATCTTTTTTATAAATTTTTTTTCTTTTTTCTTTATTTTTGGCTGTGTTGGCTCTTCTTGCTGCACACGGTCTCTCTCTAGTTGCAGCAAGCAGGGGCTACTCTTCATTGCAGTGCACAGGCTTCTCATTGCAGTGGTTTCTCTTGCTGCTGAGCACAGGCCCTAGGCGTGCGGGCTTCAGTAGCTCTGGCACATGGGTTCAGTATTTGTGGCTCAAGGGCTCTAGAACACAGGCTCAGTAATTGTGGTGCACGGACTTAGTTGCTCCACAGCATGTGGGATCTTCCTGGACCAGGGATCAAAGCTGTGTCCCCTGCATTGACAGGTGGATTCCTAACCACTGTGCCACTAGGGAAGTGCCTACTCAGTTCTTTCTTAATGTGCCAGATATAGTGCTAAGCCCCTTACATGAATTATTTTATCTAATCTACACACAAGCCTCTCAAGTAAGTATTATTATTCTAATTTGACAGGAGACAAAACTGAGGGTCTGGGAACTCAAGTGCCAATTGCAAAGTCACAGAGTGAAGTCATCATTTGAAACCCAGCAGCCTGACTCCAAAGTATAATGGTGTTAGATATAATCTATATTGTTAAAGTGGCACACTAAAGTCTGAAATTTTCAGGGGAGTGACCAAGATGGTAGAGTAGGAAGACCCTGAGCTCACCTCCTCCCACATGCTCACCAAAATTACAAATTTTACAAAGCAACTTTCGATGAGAATGACCTGAAGCCTAGCAGAAAAGAAGGAACCACAATGAGACAGGTTGGAGAGGCAGAGACATAGTATAGTCAAGACTCACATCCCTTGACACAGTATAGTCAGGACCCACACACCCTGGTAGGTGACCACCAAATGAGAGGATAATCAAAATTGCAGATGTTCTCCCCAAGGAGCAAGAGGTCCAAGCCCCATATGAGGCTCCCTAGTGTGGGGGTCCTGCACCAGGAGATGAGTCCCCAGGACATTTGGCTTTGAAGGACAGTAGTGCTTGTGTACAAGAGAGCCAGAGGGCTATAGGAAACAGATACTACACCCTTAAAAGTCACATATGTCATCTCACACACTCAGAGTCCCAGCACAGAGGCAGTAACTTGAAAGGAGCCTGGATCAGATCCAACTGATGATCTTATAGAGACTCCCAGAACAACAGGAGGCCACTGGAACTCCCCCTGGAGACATAGACACTGGCAGCAGCCATGTTGAGGAGCTTTATCTACCATGAGGACACTGGTGTTGGTAAGTGCCATTTTGGAGTCCTCCCTCTGGACTATTTGTGCTGAGACACAGTCCCACTCACCAGACAAACTGCACCAGGCCTGGGACTGCCGGACCCACATCCAGCCATTACAGGACACAACCCAATTATAACTGGGCCAGAACTAGCCCTGGAACTTCCAGGCGCATGGGCTTAGTTGCTCCACAGCCCTGGAACCTCCAGCCTCAGGGGCTTAGTTGCTCCCCTGACCCAGCACTCAGCTGCCCCAGGACCTGGGCCCACCAAACAGTGGACCAACACTAGCCCCAGCACACCTCAGCTAGTCACACCAGTACCTGGCCTTGCCCACCAATGGCTTTCAACCTCAAGATGAGGCACGGCCAGGCAGCCAACAAGAACATAGACCAGCCTCACCTACCAGCATGCCCACAGTAGCCAGCTTTGCCACAAAAGGAAGATCCACACAGCCCGCAAAGGGAGTACTCCTAGATCATATAGCTCTGGTGACCAGGAAGGAGAGTTGTGCTGAGCTACATAGGTTGTCTCCTATATGAGTCCACTTATCCAAGGTCAGGAAATGTAACAAATCTACCTAATACATACAAATAAACATGGAGAATTAAGCAAAATGAGGTAAAAAGAATATGTTCCAAACAAAGGAACAAGATAAAACCCCAAAAGAAAAACTAAGCAAAGTGGAGATAAGCAATCTGTCCAATAAAGAGTTCAAGGTAATGACCATAAAATGCTAAAAGACTTCAGGAGAAGAATAGATGAACACAATGAGAAGTTTAACAAAGAAATACAAAATATAAAGAAGAACCAAACACAGCTGAATAATACCATAACTGAAATTTTAAAATACACTAGAAGGAATCAACAGCAGATTAGATGATACAGAAGAATGGATCAGAAAACTGGAAGACAGAGTAGTAGAAATCACTCAAGCTGAAGAAGAAAAAGAAAAAAGAATTTTTTAAAATGAGGACACATCGGGCTTCCCTGGTGGCGCAGTTGTTGAGAGTCCGCCTGCTGATGCAGGGGACGTGGGTTCATGCCCCGGTCCAGGAAGATCCCACATGCCGCGGAGCAGCTAGGCCCGTGAGCCATGGCCACTGAGCCTGTGCGTCTGGAGCCTGTGCTCCGCAATGGGAAAGGCCACAACAGTGAGAGGTCCACGTACCACAAAAAAAAAAAAAAATGAGGACACATCAAGAAACATCTAACATCTGCATTATGGGGTCCAGAAAAAGAAAAAAGAGAAAAAGGGACAGAGAACTTACTTGAAGCAATAATAACTGAAAACATCCCCTAACATGGGACAGGAAACAGACATGCAGATCCAAGAAGGAAAGAAATGCTCAAACAAGATGAACTCAAAGAGGTCCACAACAAGACACATTGTAATTAAAATGGCAAAAATTAAAATAAGGGAGAATATTAAAAGCAGCAGGGGAAAAGCAAAAAATTACAGTACAAGGGAACTCCCTTAAGGCTATCAGTTGACTTTTAAGCAGAAACTCTGCAGGTCAGAAAGGAGTGACATGGTATATTTCAAACGATGAAAGGGAAAAACCTACAACCAAGAATATTCTACCCAGCAAGGCCATCATTCAGGTGTGAAGCAAAGAGCAAAAGTTTTACAGACACACACAAGCTAAAAAAGTTCAGCACCATGAAAGCAGCTTTACAAGAAATGTTGAAGGGACTTTCTAAGCATAAAAGACCACAATTAGAAATATAAAAATTACATTGGTAAAGGCAAATATACAGTAGGTAGTAGATCAACCACTTACAAAGCTAGTAGGAAGGTTAAAATACAAAAGTAGTAAAATCATCTACATCCACAGTAAGCAGTTAAGGATACACACACAAAAAATGTAAAATATGATGTCAAAAAACAAATATGATGTAAAAATGCAGGATTGTTAGAATGCATCTGAACTTAAGTGATGAGCAACTTAATTTTATATATATATAGATATAGATAACCACTAACCAGAAATCTATAATAGATACACACACAAAAAAGAGAAAGGAATCTAAACATAACACTTAAGATTGTCATCAAGTCACAGGGGAAGAGAGCAAAAGAAGAAGAAAGGGAAAAAAGTATCTATAAAAAAAAATCCAAAACTATGAACAAACTGGCAATAAATACATACTTATCAATAATTAATTTAAATGTAAATGGACTTAATGCTCCAATCAAAAGACATAAAGTGGCTGTTTGGATACTTTAAAAAAGACCCATATATATGCTGCCTACAAGAGACTCACTTCAGACCTAAAGACACATGCAAACTGAAAGTGAGGGAATGGAAAAAGATATTCCATGGAAGTGGAAATGAAAAGAAAGCTGGGGTGGTAACTCTTGTTTCAGACAAAATAGACTTTAAAACAAAAACTGTAATGAGAAACAAAGAAGGACGTTACATAATGATCAAGGGTTCAATCCAGGAAGATGATATAACAATTGTAAATATATATGCACCCAACATAGGAGCATCTAAATACATAAAGCAAATATTAACAGATATAAAGGGAGAAATTGACAGTAACACAATGATAGTAGGGGACTTTAACACCCCACTTACACCAATGGACAGACCATCCAGACAGAAAATCAATAAGGAAATACTGGCCTTAAGAGACAAATTAGACCAGATAGACTTAATATAGATATTCAAATAGCCAAATAGATACATTCCATCCAAAAGCAGCAGAATACACATTATTTTCAAGTGCACATAGAACATTCTTCAAGAGAGATCACATGCAAAAAAAAAAAAAAGAGAGAGAGAGAGATCACATGCTAGACAACAAAACAACTCTCAGTAAAATATAAGAAAATTGAAATCATGTCAAGCATTTTTTATAACAATGGTATGAGACAAGAAATCAACTACAAGGAAAAAATGCAAAATAACACAAACACATGTAGGCTAAGCAATATGCTACTAAACAAACAATGGGTCACTGAAGAAATCAAAGAAAGAATTTTTAAAAACCTCAGCACAAATGAAAAAAGAAAAATAATGATCACAAATCTATGGGACACAGCGAAAACTTTTCTTAGAGGGAAGCTTATAGTGATACAAGCCCACCTCAGGAAACAAGAGAAATCTCAAATAAACAACCTAACCTTACACCTAAAGGAACTAGAAAAGGAAGAATAAACAAAACGAAAGGTGAGTAGAAGAAAAGAAATCATAAAGATCTGAGCAGAAATAAGTGAAATAGAGACTAAAAAAAAAAATGAAAAATGAATGAAACTAAGAGCTGGTTCTGTGCTTTTGATAAACACAACTGATAAACCTTTAACCAAACTCATCAAGGAAAAAAAAGAGACATGGTCCAAATAAATAAAATCTGAAATTGAAAGAAAAGTTACAACTGACACCAAGGAAATACAGAGATCATAGAAAATTATTATGAACAATTATATGCCAATAAAATGGACAACCTAGAAGAAATAGATAAATTCCTAGAAACATATAATCTCCCAAGACTGCATCTGGATGAAATACAAAATCTGACCAGACCAATTAGCAGCAATGAAATTGAATCAGTAATTAATTAAATAAATAAATAATTTTTTTAATTAAAAAAACAAAAACCTCCCAACAAACAGAAGTCCATGACCAGAAGTCTTCACTGGTGAATTCTACCAAACATTTAAAGAGTTTATAACTATCCTTGTCAAACTATTCCAAAAAATTAAAGACAAAGGAATACTTCCAAACCCTTTTTGTGAGTCCAGGATCACCCTGATACCAAAACCAGACAAAGACACCACAAAAAGATTCTATTACAGGTTAATATCACTGATGAACTTAGATACAAAAATCCTTAACAAAATATTAGCAAACCAAATTCAACAATACATTAAAATGATCTTACCTCATAATCAAGTGGGATTTATTCCAGGGATACAGGATGGTTCAACATGTACAAATCAATCAATATGATACATCACATTAACAAATTGAGGAATAAAAATCATGTGATCATAATAGATGCAGAAAAAAGCTTTTGACAAAATTCAACATCCATTTGTGATAAAAACTCTCAGCAAAGTGAGTATAGAGGTAACATACCTCAATATAGTAAAGGCCATATATGAGAAGCCCACAGCTAACATTGTACTCAACAGCAAACACTGAAAGCATTTCTTGTAAAATCAGGAACAAGACAAGGATTTTCACTCTTGCTACTTTTTTCAACACAGTATTGGAAGTCCTAGCCACAGCAATCAGAGAAGAAAAAGAAATAAAAGGCATCCAAATTGAAAAGGAAGAAGTAAAGTGTCACTATTTGCAGAGGACATGATATTATATATAGAAAATCCTAAAGACTCCATCAAAAAACAGTAAGAACTAATAAACAAATTCATTAAATTTGTAGGATACAAAATCAATACACCAAAAAACTGTTGTGTTTCTGTACACTAATAATGAACTATCAGAAAGAGAAAGTAAGAAAACAATCCAATTTACAATTGCATCAAAAAAAAAATAAAAATTCTACCAATATATTTAACCAGGGAGGTGAAACCCCTGTATATTAAAAACTACAAGACATTAATGAAAGAAATTGAATAAGACAAAAGACATGGAATGATATTCTGTGCCCATGGATTGGAAGAATTAATTTTACTAAAATGACCATTCTACCAAGGCGATCTACAAACTCAGTGCAATCCCTATCAAAATACCAATGGCATTTTTTTTTACCGAATTAGAACAGATAATCCTAAGCTTTGTATGGAACACAAAAGACCCCGAATAGCCAATCTTGAGAAAGGAAAACAAAGCTGGAGCTATCATGCTCCCTGACTTCAAACTATACTACAAGCTACAATAATCAAAACAGTATGGTACTGGCACAAAAAGAGTGATATAGATCAATGGAACAGAGTAGACAGCCCAGAAAAGAACTCACTCTTATATGGGCAATTAGTCTACAACACAGGAAGCAAGAATATGCAATGGGGAAGAAAAGCCTCTTTAATAAATGGTATTGGGAAAACTGGACAGCTACATGCAACAGAATCTAACCAGACTACTCTATCACACAACACACAAAAATAAACTCAAAATAGATTAAAGACTTAAATGTAAGACCTGAAACCATAAAACTTCTAGGACAAAACATAGGCAGTACACGTTGACATTGGTGTTAGCAATATTTTTTTATATGTCTCCTTAGACAAGGGAAATAAACAAAAAAGTAAACAAATGGGAATACATCAAACTAAAAAGCTTTTATACAGCAATGGAAACAATAAAATGAAAAGGCCCCCTCCTGAATGGGAGAAGAGATTTGCAAATGATATATCTGTTAAAGGGTTAATATTCAAACTATACCAAAAACTCATATAGCTCAACATCAAAAACACAAACAACCCAATTAAAAAACGGGCCGAATAGACCCATGAATAGACATTTTCCATAAGAAGATATACAGATGGCCAACAGGCACATGAAAAGATGTTCAACATCACTAATCATCAGGGAAATGCAAATCAAAACCACAATGAGATATCACCTCATACCTGTCAGAATGGCTATTAACAAAAAAACAACAAATAAGTGTTGGCAGCAAGGATGTGGAGAAAAGGAAACACTACTTCACTGTTAGTGGGAATATAAATTGGTGCAGTCACTATAGAAAACATTATAGAGGGTTCTCAAAAAATTAAAAATAGAACTACAGTACCATCTACAATTCAACTCCTAGTATTAATCTGAAGAAAATGAAAACACTCATTTGAAAAAATATATGCACCCGTATGTTCATTGCAACATTATTTACAATAGTAAAGATATGAAAGCAACCAATATATATGTTTATATACATACATAAAATGGATTATTACTCAGCCATAAAAAAGAATGGAATCTTGCCATTTGTGACAACATGGATTAACATAGAGGGTATCGTGTGAAGTGAAATAAGTCAGACACAGAAAGACAAATACTGTATTATTTTACTTATATGTGGAATCTAAAAAACAAAACAAACATAACAGAAATAGAATTATAAATGCAAAGAATAAAGAGATGCTTGCCAGAGGGGAAGGTTGTGTGGGGATGAGAGAAATAGGTGAGGGAGATTAAGAAGTGCAAACTTCCAGTAGCAAAATAAATGAGTCACAGGTGTGAAATGTACAGAGTGGGAAATATAGTCAGTAATAATGTAATATTTTGTATGGTGACAGATGGTAACTAGACTTAACGATGATTATTTTGAAATGTATAGAAATAGCAAATCACTATGTCATGTAACAGGAACTAACACAGTGTTCTAGGTCAATTACACTTCAAAAACAAACAAATGGGTGGGCGGAGTCAAGATGGCAGAATAGGAGGACGCGTCTCTGCACAACTAGGGCACTTACCAGGCACCGGTGGGGGACCATGGACATTTGAGGGGATGGGAGGAGTCCCCAGCAATGAGGTAGGACATGGGACATGGAGGGGAGTGAGGGGGGAGAAGTGGAGGCGGGATGGGACTGGCAGCCCTGAGGGACAATTGGGGGAGGGGAAAGGATCCCATACCCAAAAGGGGAAATTGGGGGACAAAGGATCAGAAGGGAGTGTGGCCAGGTTTTCCCTGCCCACTTGGGCCCCCAGGAGCCTGCTGAGATCCTGGGCCTGATCCTCTGCCCACTGAGGTCCCCTTCAGCTGCACAGGTCCTGAGGGAGTGGGAGGGAGGGAAGAGGGAGAAAAAGTAAAGGCTGAACCTAGGGACTGGCACCCCGAGGGGTGGCTGGGGGAGGAGAGGAGTTCTTACACACAGTGGGACCACCCACAGTTAGAGGTCCAGCAGGGATGGGGGAGATGCTGGGGGAGAACTTGGGAGTGGGCCTGGAGGAACAGAAGGGAACACAGCCAGCACTTTTCCTGTCCACTTAGACACCAGGAACCTGTTGGGCTCCTGGGCCTAATCCTCTGCACTGGGAGCCTCCCTCCTACCATGCAGGGCCCAAGCCCTGCCCCTACACCCCCACCCAGGGCCCTATCTCTACACTCGGAGACCACCTCTGAGACCCCCTCCAACCACACTGGGCCTAAACCACATCCACACACCTCACCCAGGGCCTTACCTCCAAACTTCGAAATCCACACTCCACACATGGTGCCTCCCCTCTTCCTGGCAGGTCTTAAGCAGAGGCCCTGCCCAACGCTTGAACGTCACCCCGCCTAGGCCCTGCCCCCAAGGCCTTGTCCAGCTGCATGGGTCCTGAGGCTAGGCCCTGTCCCAAGTTCAAAAGTCACCTGTCCCCGCCCCCCGCCTAGGCCCCGCCCCACCCTAAATCCCACCCCTGCCTAAGTTCCACCACCCACCTAAACTCCACCCCCCATAGCCAAGACCTTGTGTTTTTTCCTTCTTCTTTTAGGTTGGGTTTCTTTTTTACCTTGTTGTTGATTCATTTACACTTTTATTTTTCTAGTAAATCTTCTATTTCTCTAATTTTATTTTATTCTTTATACAGTGTTATTTTTCTACTTATTTTGGCTCATCCACCACTGCTTTTTTTCTTTTTTCTGTTGTGGTTTTGTTTTACCTTGTTGCAGTTTTCTCAATTATATATTTATTTTTCCTGATATATTTCTTATCTTTCTAATTTTATTTTATTTTTTCTTTTTTGTTATTGTACTGCTCCTTTTTTTCTTTTGCAGCACCACGTAGCTGGTAGGAATCTTGGTTCCCAGGCCAGATGTCAGGCCCAAGCTCCTGTAGAGAGAGCACAAAATCCAAACTGATGGACTAACAGAGAACCTCAGACAACAGGGAATATGAATTGGAGTGAGGCCTCCTGGAGGTCCTCATCTCAGCACCAAGATCTAGATTTACCCAACTGCCTGCAAATTCCAGTGCTGGATGCCTCAGGACAAACAACCAGTAAGACAGGAATACAGCCACACCCATTGAAAAAAAAATGAAATGAGAAAATAATGTGTTACAGATGAAAGAGCAAGGTCAAAACCTACAAGACCAAATAAATGAAGATGAAATAGGAAACCTATGTGAAAAATAATTCAGAGTATTGATAGTAAAGATGACCCAAAATCTCAGAAACAGAACACAGAAAAAACAAGAAATGTTTAACAAGGATCTAGAAGAACTAAAGAGCAAACAAAGAGTGATGAACAACACAATAACTGAAATTAAAAATACTCTAGAAGGAATCAATAACAGAATAACTGAAGCAGAAGAATGGAGAACTGAGCTAAAAGATAAAATGGTGGAAATACCTGCCAGGGAGCAGAATAAAGAAAAAAGAATGAAAAGAATTGAGGACACTCTCAGATACCTCTGGGACAACATTAAACACACAAACATTCTTATTATAGGGGTCCCAGAAGAAGAAGAGAAAAAGAAAGAGTGTGAGAAAATATTTGAAGAGATTATAGTCAAAAACTTCGCTAACATGGGAAAGGAAATAGTCAAGACCAAGAAGTGCAGAGAGTCCCATACAGTATAAACCTGAGGGAGGTTTAAAAGCAGCAAGGAAAAAGTAACAAATAATATACAAGGGAATCCCCATAAGGTTAACAGCTGATCTTTCAGCAGAAACTCTGCAAGCCAGAAGGGAGTGGCAGGACATATTTACAGTGATGAAGGGAAAAACCTACAACAAAGATTACTCTACAGATTCAAAGGTGAAATCAAAAGCTTTACAGACAAGCAAAAGCTATGAGAATTCAGCACTACCAAATCAGCTTTATAACAAATGCTAAAGGAACTTATTTAAGCAGGAAACACAAGAGAAGAAAAAACAAACCCAAGTCAATTAAGAAACTGATAGCAGGAACATACATATTGATAATCACCTTGAATGTAAATGGATTAAATGTTCAAACCAAAAGACACAGACTGGCTGAATGGATACAAAAACAAGACCCTTATATATGCTGTCTACAAGAAACCCACTTCAGACCTAGGGACACATACAGACTGAAAGTGAGGGGATGGAAAAAGATATTCCATGCAAATAGAAATCAGAAGAAAGCTGGAGTAGTAATACTTATATCAGATAAAATAGACTTTTAAATAAAGACCATTACAAGACATAAGGAAAGACACTACATAATGATCAAAAGATCAATCCAAGAAGAAAACATAACAATTATAAATATTTATGCACCAACATAGGGGCATGTCAATACATAAGGTAAATGCTAACAGCCATAAAAGGAGAAATCGACAATAACACAATAATAGTGGGGCACTTTAACACCCCACTTACACCAACAGACAGATCATCCAGACAGAAAATAAATAAGGAAACACAAGTTTTAAATGACACAAAAGACCAGATGGACTTAATTGATATTTTTAGGACATTTCACCTGAAAGCAGAAGAATACACTTTCTTCTCAAGTGCACATGGAATGTTCTCCAGAATAGATCACATCTTGGGTCACAAGTCAAGCCTCAGAAAATTTAAGAAAACTGAAATCATATCAAGCATCTTTTCTGACCACAACACTATGAGACTAGATATCAATTACAGGGGAAAAAAACTGTAAAAAATACAAACACATGGAGGCTAAATATTGCACTCCTAAATAACCAAAAGATCACTGAAGAAATCAAGAAATTTAAAAATACTCCAAAACAAATGCCAGCAAAAACATGATGATCCAAAACTTATGGGATGCAGCAAAAGCAGTTATAAGAGGGAATTTCATAGCAATTCAAGCTCACCTCAAGAAACAAGAAAAATCTCAAATAAACAATCTAAATTTACCCCTAAAACAACTACATAAAGAAAAACAAAGAAAACCCAAAGCTAGCAGAAGGAAAGAAATCATAAAGATCAGATCATAAATAAATGAAAAAGAAATGAAAGAAACGATAGCAAAGATCAATAAAACTAAAAGCTGGTTCTTTGAGAAGATAAAAAAAAAAAAAAAGATAAACCATTAGCCAGACTCATCAAGAAAAAAAAGGAAGAGGACACAAATCAATAAAATTAGAAATGAAAATGGAGAAATCACAACTGACACTGCATAAATACAAAAGATCATAAGAGACTACTACAAGCAACTATAGGCCAATAAAATAGACCACCAAGGAGAAATGGACAAATTCTTGGAAAAGTACAACCTTCCAAGATTGAAAGAGGAAGAAGTAGAAAATGTAAACAGACCAATCACAGGTAATGAAATTGAAAATGTAATTTAAAATCTTCCAACAAACAAAAGTCCAGGACCAGAAGGCTTCACAGGTGAATTCTATCAAACATTTAGAGAAGAGTTAACACTTATCCTTCTCAAACTCTTCCAAAAAATTGCAAAGGGAGGAACACTCCCAAAATCATTTTATGAGGCCACCATCACCCTGATACCAAAATCAGACAAAGATATCGCAAAAAAAGAAATTTATAGACCAATATCACTGATGAACATAGACGCAAAAAGCCTCAACAAAATGCCAGCAAACAGAATCCAACAACACATTAAAAGGATCATAAACCATGATCAAGTGGAATTTACCCCAGGAATGCAAGGATTCTTCAATACATGCAAAACAATCAATGTGATACACCATATTAACAAATTAATGAATAAAAACCATATGATCATCTCAATAGATGCAGAAAAAGCTTTTAATAAAATTCAACACCAATTTATGATAAAAAGTCTCCAGAAAGTGGGCATAGAGGAAACCTACATCAACATAATAAAAGCTATATACAACAAACCCACAGCAAACATCATTCTCAATGGTGAAAAACTGAAAGCATTTCCTCTAAGATCAGGAAGAAGACAAGGATGTCGACTCTTGCCACTATTATTCAACATAATATTGGAAGTCCTAACCACAGCAATCAGAGAAGAAAAAGAAATAAAGAATAGAAATTGGAAAAGAAGAAGTAAAACTGTCACTGCCAATGACATGATACTATACATAGAAAATCCTAAAGACGCCACCAGAACTAATCAATGAATTTGGTAAGTTTGCAGTATACAAAATTAATGCACAGAAATCTCTTGCATTCCTATACACTAACAATGAAAGATCAGAAAGAGAAATTTAGGAAACAATCCCATTTACCATCGCAACAAAAAGAGTAAAATACCTAGGAATAAACCTATCTTGGAGGTACAGGAGGCAAAAGACCTGTACTCAGAAAACTATAAAACAATGATGAAAGAAATCAAAGATAACATAAACAGATGGAGAGATATACCATGCTCCTGGATTGGAAGAATCATTATTGTGAAAATGACTCTACTACCCAAAGCAATCTACAAGTTCAATGCAATCCCTATCAAATTACCAATGACATTTTTCACAGAACTAAAACAAGAAATTTTACAATTTGTGTGGAAACACAAAAGACCCCGAATAGCCAAAGCAATCTTGAGAAACAAAAATGGAGCTGGAGGAATCAGGCTCCCTGACTTCAAACTATACTACAAAGCTACAGTAATCAAGACAGCATGGTACTGACACAAAAACAGAAATATAGATCAATGGAACAGGTTAGAAAGCCCAGAGATAAACCCATACATATATGATCACCATATCTTTGACAAAGGAGGCAAGAATATACAACAGAGAAAAGACAGCCTTTTCAATAAGTGGTGCTGGGAAAAATGGATAGATACATGTTAAAGAATGAAATTAGAACACACCCTAACACCACACACAAAAGTAAACTCAAAATGGATTAAAGACCTAAATGTAAGGCCAGACATTATAAAACTCTTAGAGAAAAACATAGGCAGAACACTCTATGACATAAATCACAGCAAGATCATTTTTGACCCACCTCCTAGAGTAAGGGAAATAAAAACAAAAATAAACAAATGGAACCTAATGAAACTTAAAAGCTTTTGCACAGCAAAGGAAACCATAAACAAGATGCAAAGACAATCCTCAGAATGGGAGAAAATAAATGCTGGAGAGGGTATGGAGAAAAGGGAACCCTCCTGCAGTGTTGGTGGGAATGTAAAGTGATACAGCCGCTATGGAGAATAGTATGGAGTTTCCTTAAATAACTAAAAATAGAACTACCATATGACTCAGCAATCCCACTACTGGACATATACCCAGTATATGAGAAAACCATAATTCAAAAATATACATGTACCACAATGTTCATTGCAGCACTATTTACAATAGCCAGGACATGGAAGCAACCTAGACGTCCATCAACAGATGAATGGATAAAGAAGATGTGGCACATATATACAGTGGAATATTACTCAGCCATAAAAAGGAATGAAATTGAGTTATTTGTAGTGAGGTGGATGGACCTAGAATCTCTCATACAGAGTGAAGTAAGTCAGAAAGAGAAAAACAAATACCGTATGCTAGCGCATTTATGTGGAAGTTTAAAAAGTGGTACTGATGAATCTAGTGGCAGGGCAGGAATAAAGATGCAGACGTAGAGAACAGACTTGAGGCCATGGGGGGAAAGGGGAAGCTGGGACGAAGTGAGAGAGTAGCACTGACATATATATATACACTACCAAATGTAAAATGGATGGTTAGTGGGAAGCTGCTGCATAGCCCAAGAAGATCAACTCGATGCTTTGTGACAACCTAGAGGAATGGAATAGGGAGGTTGGGAGGGTGGGAGGGAGGCTCAAGAGGGAGGGGATATGGAGATATATGTATACATATAGCTGACTCACTTTGTTATACAGCAGAAACTAACATCACATTGTAAAGCATTTATACTCCAATAAAGATGTGAAAAAAAAGTCAGAGTGAAAAAACAAACAAAAACTCATAGAAAAAGAGATCTGATCTGTGGTTATAAGAGGTTGGGGGTGGGTGGGGAATTGGAGAAAGAGAGTCAAAATGTACAAACATCCGGTTATAAGACAAATAAGTACTAGAGATGAGACATACAACATGATAAATGTAATTAACACTGCTGTGTGTTACATGTGACAGGTGTTAAGAGAGTAAGTTCTAAGAGTTCTCATCACAAAGGAAACAATTTTTTTCTATTTATTTAATTTTATATCTATATGAGATGATGGATGTTCACTAAACTTGTGGTAATCATTTCATGATGCATTTAAGTCAAATCATTATGCTGTACACCTTAAACTTATACAGTACTGTATGTAAACTATATCTCAACCAGACTGGGGGGGAAAGCTTAATGGGAAAAAAATAATAAATAAATAAGTCACAGGGATATAATGTACAGCACCAGGGATGTAATCAATAATATTGTAATAATTTTGTATGGTGCATAATCTACAGAAATAATGAATCACTATGTTGTACACCTGAAACTAATATAATTTTGTAGGTCAATTATACTTTAATTTTAAAAATTAGTTGTGATCTTGAATTTTCCAAGAGTGTCTGACACTACTTTCAATTGTATCAATTCAAAATGAAGCTGTTTTCATCACAAGAAAATAATTGTAACTATGTATGATGATGCATGTTAACTAGACTTATTGTGGTGATCATTTTTCAAAATATACAAATATTGAATCATCATCTTGTAAATCTGAAACTAATATAATATTCTAGTCAGGGACTTCCCCAGTGGTGCAGTGGTTAAGAATCCGCCTGCCAAAGCAGGGAACACAGGTTCAAGCCTTGGTCGGGGAAGATCCCACATGCCACAGAGCAACTAAGGCCATGTGCCACAACTACTGATCCTGCATGCCACAACTACTGAAGCCTGCACACCTAGAGCCGGTGTTCTGCAACAAGAGAAGCCACCATAATGAGAAGCATGCGCACTGCAACTAGGAGTAGCCTCCGCTGACCGCAATTAGAGAAAGCCCACACACAGCAACGAAGACCCAACGCAGCCAAATATAAATAAAATAAAATATTCTAGTCAATTACATCTAAGTTTTAGAAAATAAAGTTATTAAAAGTATAATATCCTAATAAATGAATTTGCAGAAAATCAAGCCATAAGAAAACTGTTATAGTCGATCAAGATTTCACATTAATAAAGTATTACTATTTTTTGTTTGAATAGAATAACACCAAAAATAATATTCTGGTTATTTTGTTACTTTTGTTCCACAATTACCCATACTACATTTTATCACTAATAAAATTTTTTTAAAGAAAATACCTTTACATGTTAATACTTTTAACTGCACTTTTTCTGCATTTTGAACACAGATGCCCACATTTTTATTTTGCACTGCATATTATGTAGCTGTCCTGGGTATATGTTTCCTCTCTATATGCATAAGCTCTGATGATGTCATTCACCACTTTTGTTTGGCTTGTCTGCCCACTGAGGAAGGAGGTTGGATGATCTTTACAGTGTCTCCAAAGTGACTTGAGTTTAATATTCCATTTGAACTCTAGCATGTTAGTTGAGATTATCAGAAGACAATTTCCAGATCTACAATGTGCTATTGGTATATTTGTCTTTCTTCCAAAAGCAGGATTGAATAAGAAAGTGATAGTAGACATGGTATGATTTGTGATATGCTGGTGACTGGGAAGGCAACAGTGGAATTAGGTTGAAGCTGTGCAAACCCACTCAGTGTTACATGACCCTTCCCAAGAAGGGTGCAAGTTATAGAACAGACCCAACCTACCATATCTCTATAGAAGGAAACAGTTTTGTAAGTGAAAGAAGCATAAAAATCCTTTGGCTCTGAGCAGTCACAGTCTCATACAAAACAAGCAAGTGCTACTGATGTTTCTGTTTGCAGAGTATTCATTTTCATATGTACTATCACAGGCCTATTTCTAGGACAAGGAAGTACATTAGCTTTCTGTTATTCCTCAGGTGAAAAGCAGAGCTATGAGTATCTTTTGGCACATAAAGAATTCTGAATTATTTTTAATTCTCTTGATGAAAATTATGGTTTGAATTTATAGAGCCTCACAGTTTCATTAAGTGCCAGTTGATGAATGCGAATTCTTCCATGGGCTTATCTTCCCCCTCCTTTTTCTGTTAGGAAGCCTCTTTAATCTTGTTAAGCTAAACAATGAAAATACATGACAAAATTGCTTAAGTTGAATTTCTGGGGTCCAGTGCTATATATTCCATTTTGTTAGCAAGCCACTTCTTCCCATTAGCAGAATTCATAGTAGAAAATTTGTGAATAATTTGTTCGGCTCTTGCTTTTAAACAGAGAGAGAGAGAGACACCTGGCAGGGAAGAAATTTTCAACAGATTACTGAGCTTCTGAAATTTTATCAGAATTAATTATCAACAATTAATCAATGATTGTTTGGAAAGTAATACACAAGTCAATTGGTTAAAAATAAATAGTTTAGTCAATGATTACAGCTGGTTCCACTAGCACCTCCCTGCCAAATGAAATTACTTTTGGAGTGATTCCAAATGGCTTCCTTTATGCATAAAAAATATTTCAATGCTATGCCAGCTTTTCAAGTAGTATTTAAACAATTTATTAGCAATATTGATCTGATTTCAAATGAACTACAAGGTAGGGGGTATCTACCAGTTTCCATTTAGGATGGATGTATTTTAAAAGGGGCTACCATTTGGGGTAAATAACCATGACTCTACAGTATTAAAAAAGTCTCCTTTAGTTCTATTTTTATTTCCTTTCTTTTTTTTTAACCTATTTGGGTTTCAGAATCTGCTTTTTGAAAACTCACAATGAAGATATTTAAAATACCTATCTAAAAATTTTCATTGAGATTATAACTTTTTAAAAAATATTATTCTTTCTATTTGCTGTTTTTTAATAAGACAGTGAAAATTTAGAATGTAAAAAGAGACTGAAGACAACACATGGCAAGGCCAAAAAGAGAGCTTAAAATCAAATGAGTAATGTTGCATACAGCTGCAAATATTCCATGGTTCAAGCTGAAGCTAGATATAAAATAAGAAAATGTTTCTATTGCAATTCTGTTTCCCATGCCCCTAATTTTTTTAAAGTGTTTTTTATAGAAAATATCCAATTTGTACAGAGGTAGAGAGAACAGTATAATGAACCCCATGTAACCAGCATCCAGCTTCACCAGTCATCAATACGTGTCCAGCCTTGTTTCATCTATATTTCCACCATCCCACCTCACTCCCACAGGGTTATTTTACAGCAAATCCCAGACAACATACCATCTTATAAGTATACGTGTTATCATGACTTTCTAAAAGACAAGAACTCTTAAAAAGTATAACCTAAATACACTTATTACTGTAAAATTAATGACTTTTTTTAAAAAAATGGTTCTGAAGAAACTAGGGGCAGGACAGGAATAAAGACGCAGATATAGAGAATGGACTTGAGGACACGGGGAGGGGGAAGGGTAAGCTGGGACGAAGTGGGAGAGTGACATGGACATATATACACTACCAAATGTGAAACAGATAGCTAGTGGGAAGCAGCCGCTTAGCACAGGGAGATTAGCTCGGTGCTTTGTGTCCACCTAGAGGGGTGGGATAGGGAGGGTGGGAGGGAGGCGCAAGAGGGAGGGGATATGGGGATATATGTATATGTATAGCTGATTCACTTTGTTATAAAGCAGAAGCTAACACACCACTGTAAAGCAATTAAACTCCAAAAAAATTAATGACTTTTTAACATCACCATATATCCAATCAATGTTTAAATTCCTCTAATAATTATCTTGTAAATTTTTTTTAACAGTTGTTTTGTTCAAATCAGGATCTAAACAAAATCAACACATTTAATATGCTTGAGAAGTCTTTTAATTCATTTTAAATCTATTGTTCCTCTTCCTCTTATTTTTCTTTGCAATGTGTTCATTGATGTAACTGGGTCATTTAATCTATAGTTTCCCACATTCTGGATTTTGCTGATTGTTATCTCTGGGTTATCAGTTGACTTGTGTTTTTGTTTCCTGTGTTTGCTATAAACTTCAAGGGGCTAGACCTAGAGGCTTGATCGGATCAGCCTCTGATTTATTTATTTATTTATTTATTTTTAGCATGAGTACTTCATAGCTGGTTTATTGTACTTCCATTGGAAGAATGTCTGGTTTTCTGCTGTGTGGCCCTAAAATTGGTTCTGGTGTTGTCAGCTTGATCCACCTTTATCAGCCTTCAACCTAGTATTTTAGCAGCCATTGTTGATCATTGCCCTAGATTCATTATTTCGAGAGGAGGAGAATGCAACTTTTAAAATGCCTTTTTAACAGGCAGGTTGAGGGTATGATAGGTGACAAAGCTGTGCCATCTTCCTGTAAAGTCTGGTCGTCACAAGAGTCTTCACTAAGTCGGTAGGCACATAGCATCGGCCAGGACACTGTACAAAAGCAAGCCTTACTATTAGAGGATGCAAGGACCACCGAGGCCCAAGCCCAAAAGGGAAAAAGCAGCAGTCAAGCCTTCAGCATACACTGTACTATCTTTACTTTTAACTTTTTACAAATAACATTTGTAGGGGAAAGAATGGAGAAGCTCCACTGAAATATGCTCACTTTCACTTCTTTCAGCCCATTTATCCCTTGAGGCTTGGGAGTAAGGGGAATGAATAATCCCGCTCCTGGACCCGCAACCTGATCATTGTTGATTATTTTCCTTTTCCAGCCTTGGAGGAATAGGAGGAAAGGGTGGAGATCAGGTGGAAGGAGCTGGGAAGGGCGTTCCAGACTAATAGCTACTGGTACATTCTGTTCAATTGGATTTTAGTCACCAAATTCCTTTTTTTTTTTTAACTGAACCTTGTATGACCTATAAAATAATCAGACTCAATAGCATCATAAAATGTTGGGGATGAATATGAATTATTAGGATCTGGCCTTAACCTATGGTTTGACATGTAGCCATCCTATAATTGATGTGGGAGCAATTGTAATGGAGCACTGGACTGGTATATCAGTAAGGGTTTTCCTTGACTCCCTCCTAACTAATTAAGGAGAGTGCTGAGCCCCTACAGATTGTGGTGTTGGTCAGGGGTGTTAAGTATGAACTTCACGATGGCAGTAGACTCCACACAGGCAAGCCTTGTTTCTTCCCAGAGCGGTTTTAATAATGTGATGGATGAGTGAAAACTTCCTCCTTGAAAGATCATTCGCCTTTGTGTGTGAGTGGAATTTGTTTCAAAGACTCTTTAATGCAGCACGAAAAAAATCAGGAAAACATTTTATCTGGATTAATAGAAAGATTTAGCTTTTCTGTGGTGGCTTTCATTTTTTAAATTCTTTGCAAACATTAACTAATCCATCTGGCAATCTGTGGAGGCCAGTTACTCTCTACATTTTGTTCTTTCAGAGTTTGGAGAAAGAGATTTAGCTTCTAGCCCATGTTTTTGTGCCCTGGCTTCTCTCTTTTCCAGATCTATTTATACATTGGAAGGCTTTCAAAGTCAGAGTCTCCTACTACTTAGTAACTTCTCAAGGGAGGGACAACTATTTTTTCTGTGTGATGATTAATTACTAAGGACATGATCTTAAGGGCTCTGACTCTGGGACAACAAACAATAAAAGTAAATGCTTGTGAAAATAGAAGTCCTGCTTTATGGACATATTTTTCCCTAATAAAAATGAACAATGGGTAAGATACATGCAAAAATGTCAATACAGTAATTATAACTCTGTTGACCTAGAATGTTTTCCAAGTCACAGGGACTGTACTGGTGAGAGTTTCTTTGAAGTGATTTTATAACCACAGCTATGTCCTTAGATTTTGAAAGAGTATATAAGTACAGTTTATTACCAGAGGGAAAAAACGTTTATTGGATGAGCAAGCATATACACAGAGATATGTGTAGAGTTTGAAGGATGATACAAAATATTTCTTTTATTTTCTCCGTGAGTTGACACTCAGTTGTACCTAATCCACCTTGATTGATAAACAGGGAGAGCCTGTTCTCTGGAGTCTCACTCTTCTTCCCCCCCTCATTCACTCTGCAGAGATTATTTATAACAGGCTATACACTTTTCCAGTTGATGGGACTACAGCAGTAAACAAAAAAAGGGCCTGCCCTTATTGAGCTTACAATTGAAATAATAAACAAATATAAATATCTGTGTTTGTATGTACGTATATTTGTATTAGGTACATATATAATACATGTGTATGCATTTATTTATATAAACTGATTTATTTACGTATATTACATAATGTGTGTCAGGTGTTGATAAGTGCTGTGAAGAAGTCAGGGAAGGCCTCGAATATAAGATGATACTTGAGCAATGACGTGAAGGAAGTAAAAACGTGAGCCATGTGGCTACTTGCGGAAGAACATCTCAGACAGAGGAAAAGTGAGTGGCAGGGCCCTCAGGCAGGAAAGTGTACACAGAACAGCAAGGAGGCTGGCTTGGCTGGAAAAGGGTGGGGCAGAGGTAGAGCCAAATAAAATGATACCAGAGAGATGAGGGAGCACATGTGCATGTGCATGTGTGTGTACGTGTGTGTGTGTGTGTGTGTGTGTGTGTGTGTGTGTGTACATGATCAAGTCTCTGTATTTTTAAGCCTCACTTATTCTCCCCTCTCCTGCCATGCTTCTTCTTCCACTTGGCTTTTCTGTTGAAAGTCAATCGGTTCTGTCTAGGGAACAAGGCCATGGGAGATGGAGACAAGACTAGGGAAAAAGAATTCAGATTCTCCAGATGCTCTGTGTGTGTTTGCAGGGGTGGGGTAGGGATTGATGGGAAAAAATAGCCTTTGAGTTAATAAAGAGCCTACAAGACATACAAATCTTTCTTTTACTAGTGTTGGCCTCACCTTAATGCCTAGTTTTGGTGCATTTTTATGCTTGCAATCTTTATCTCTTCTTCAACTTACGAACACCTTGTTCTGCCATTCTACCTTGATATGAGTCAGGGGAGTAAGGGAGTGGTTGAATAATCTATTCTGCTACAATTATCCTTAATGCTTCATTTCTTCATTTACACTTAAACAACATTTTATAAAGCTAAGAGTAGGATATTTAAGAAATAAAACACCATTTAAAATAAAATACCAGGTGCATTATCTTCCTCTTCCCTAAACTCCACCCTCCAGGGACCGCTATAGAATATTTGCTCTTGTACATTTTTACACTTAATAAAACAAACACAAACTCTGTATGTTTGAGAAGAAAATTGAATTAGATACTGTTCCAAGTTGCAGAGTATTTCAGGACACTTCAACATCAGGAGGATTAGTATAAATAGATGATGCAGAGCATAGACTTTTGAATTTGCCAAAGTTTTGTCCAGAGTTGAGGGAAAAGAGTCAAAATTCGGAATTCAAGGTTTTGTTATTCTAAGGAGATAATTACAAGATGAAGTTAGAAATTAATTCTAGTTTTCTGTTTTTTCGTAGCCTAAGAAACTTTGGCTTGAGCAGTAGTTTATTATTTGTCAGAAAAAATATCTCAGTTTGTACCTCAGAGAAATGTGGTCCTTATTACCTAATGTAGAATGTGGTCCATCCTGTGCCTCTCTGCCATTTCCTCCTACTTCTCACAACCTCATGCACTTGGGCTGAAGTTAGTCTTACATGATGCAGAGATCAATTTAGAAATTCAACATTGAAGTA